>NC_142784.1:21490982-22690982 GCF_988280905.1 Pimephales promelas
TGATGACAGCAAAGGCAGTATAAATGTAAAAATAGGGGAAATGACAATATGATACCAATATATCATGAATTCTCATCTTGTCACAAGGCTTACCTTAGTTGGTTGATAGGAACATTGTTCCAAGCCAACACAGGTTTTGATCCAGGAACGTGCGAGAGATCAGCTTTGCTATTTGTTTCAGCAGGGCAGTGAATCTATAAGTAGAGCAAAATATGTTCACTCAACATAGAATACTATACAGATGTCATAAATATGGTTATGTTTCCACGCATTTTGGTTATTAACAAAGCTGACCATCATATTTTATATCTAAGACCCTTACATTTTCAAAACTCAAACTGCATTTTCAGTAAACGTGTGCTGTGGGAATGTTTTACACCATACAATGTGAGACACTGCTCATGCATATCTTGTGTGTTGAGGTTTTTTTTCATGTGGGGTTCCAGTAACTCTCAGAGATTTTGTTTTGTGGTCGGTACATGACCCAAATGCTGCACCTTATACTCAGGTAAAAAATAAAACAACTGATTTCCTGAATCAGTTACAATCCACATGTTCATTGTTCTGATTTGGTATATTTTAGTTATTGTCTATTGTGTTTATACAGTATGTAAAAAATTATGTTATTGCTGTAAATTATACAGGGCAGTGCTGAAGCAATTTCACCTGTGCCATTAATACTGTAAGCAACTGAAAGAAAGCACAAATGTCAGGGCATCTCAAAACATCTCAAGGAACCCAAATACACCCTAGACCTTAGAGGGTAAACCCAGCTTAACACAGCTTTTTGAACTGTAAAAGAACCAACTCTTAATTTCTCCTCATTCCGGCAATCTGCATGGCTCCAGTGGTCGCTTTATGTTTCTGATTCACTAAAAAGAATCACTTCATAAGAGTCTTGAATCAGACTACACTGGTCACGTTGTAGGCTACTGTATGTTTTGTTTTACGTTTTTTTTATGTGCAGTGCAGCCAGGAACTTTCAATGGAAAGACATACAGTATTGTAATTATTTCACAGTTTATCTTTTCATTTTCAAAGCTGTTCATCTATATAGTTGTGAACATAGTCAAGACCATTTTGCAAGATGTAAACAACACTGGTTCAGAAGCACTTCCTGTTTCAGTTTTTTAACACTACATAAAAGCTGGGATAAAATACAACCAACAGAGCATATAAAACTGAATCAAAAAGTTAAACAAACATCTTTAAGATGTTTTCTTTACATGTGAAATAAAGAAAACAGTTACAAACTGAAACAGGAAGTGTTTCTGGACCAGTGTTGTTTACATCTTGCAAAATGGTCTATAGAGATAAAACGAAAGATGATAGACAGCGAACTGATTGAATTCGAAAAGCGATAGGTAAAACAATGTGGCTGCAGTTAAGCATTCCATTGACATCTGCAAAGCCCATTCTTACTGACTACGTACAATCTCTAACCTTGATTCAGAATCTCCACAAAAAAAAAAAAAAAACTTTCCTAGAAGCGGCATGGTTTTAGTGTGACATTGTTAACCAGCACATGCGTCAGCAATGGCTGACAGTCCCCCAAAACCACATCTTAAATTAAAGTGAAATGTGGATTTTTTTAATGGTGTGACTGTCTTTGTTCTGATAAGGCAATCGGCTGATCAGTGCTTGAGCTCGGGAACTGAGCTGCTCCCACTGTCACACATGAAACTGCAATGAGCATTTTTGCTAAACTATACAGCAGAGAAAGTGTGTCAGAGGAAGAACCTGTTGCTGTATCTAGGAACTCAATGGCAAGTTTTTCCCTGTGTATGTGACATTTTTCACATCCACAGGCAGAATATGACTCTCATATTTTGCCTGTGTCACTGTTTTGAAAGTGACATTTTTTTTTATGTGAGTAACAATAATGTATATTTTGTGAGTATATGGGGCATTTGATTTTGTGTCACCTTCTCACTTCATGTGAAATGATAATGATAAAGGACGTCTGGTTTTTGACAGTAATAATGCAATCTTTTGTTTCTCTGCTGCGGGTGTTGATGCTGCTCACGGGCCTCACAGCTGTATCATGGTGCTGTTCCAGGAAGAGCTGGATGTGCGTGTGTTTACTGGCAGAGAGTTGTGTGTCAAGGCCTGTTTGTGTGTCCATGTGCTCGGGTGGGTCCATTCCTTCTCCATATGGCCAGTGTGTCAATCTAGGCTGAACTGCATTGTGTGTTGGACAGCAGGAATGCCACCGTCTAAGAGTCCCTTCACACTCCCATTTGTATTCTTTGTTATTTTATATTTGGTCTTTTTATTCCTCTATATGAAAGAACCAGGGCTGCATTATGGACCTGACCAGTTCCCCAGGGCCTCAGCCTCCACAGCCTTGGGGTGAGGGAATCCTAAACACCAGGGTATGAATAAGGCAACTGTTCTGGTCAAACACTGGCTTTTTTCTTTGCCGTGTAATAAGGCCCATTTCGTTACTTTTACACATTTGTGTAGCTCACATATGTTTGATCCTTTCTGGGTTCAAACTTTTTTTAATGCTATTACAATGTTCATAAGATTGCATCAATTGACATAAAGACTACAATTTCTAGCCTACCAAAATGGACAATTGCTATTTTTTAAAGTCAAGTCACCCTTGTCACATGAAAAGATTAGGAATGTGTTTTATTTCATTTAGTTGTATTTTATAGAAATAAACTATTTATTTATGGAAATAAAATTGTATTTACATTTAATCATTTAGCACACGCTTTTATCCAAAATGGCATATTATATATACATATTTTTAAAATCATCAAGCAACTGTAAGGGTTTGCTTTTTGAAAAGACCATAAACTTCATTTTCTGAGAATTTAAAACCAATTTTAAATTGAGCAGAGCAGTTTGTAATGACTGAAATGCAGTGTGAAGCTCTTTCACAGCATGTGCTATGGAAGGAGCAGGTGTATAGATGACAGTGTCATCTGCAAAGAAGTCAAAGTCAGTTAAATCAATTATAAAAATAGAGAACAGAATAGGTCCCAAAATAGACCCCTGGGGGACCCCTTTAGATATCTCAGATTTGTGGCCCTCTGCATGGACACACTGAGTCCGATCTAGAAAATAATTTCTAAACCATTTGGAACAGCATTAGGACAGAAATCAACATCCCTAAGTTTGTTCAGCAACAATTTATGATCTACAGAATCAAACGCCTTGGATAGATCTACAAATAATGGATAGAATAGAATTTTTATAAATTTGTATAGAAAAAAAATGATATATGATATTTTAGTATAACATTTTACATTTTAGTATTAAAACATTTTTTTAATATAGATACAATTTAATTAATTTAACACAAACAAGAAGTGTAGGAAAGTAAGGGGGAATGAGCCTCATTGTACCACAGCACCAATGTTTATATTCTTAATACTGCTTTTCACTAAAATGACTTGCAGGACAGTGCTAAAAAATCTCTCTGTCTCTCTCTGAGTGCCGTGTAATGGATCCTCTCCGAAAAGAGATGCGCGGTGACAGTCTCGTTCTTCACACACTCGCTGTTCATGGGACTTATCACCACCAGACAGACTAAACATGCATAGACTGGTCTTTTTCCATCTTTACCCGAATTAGAGGTGTCTGCACACACTTGTCTAAGAGACAAATGGTCTGAGTCTCTGCAGGCCTCCTCTACAGAACCCATCACGGTCGGCAACTACATATATCATGTCATTACACTCGTTGAGACAACTGCACGATAACCTGCCATACTGTACCTTTGCTTTTTTGGTTAGTAGTTGCAAAGCTAGACATAGAAAATATGGTTGCCACCTTATAGTGGTCCCAAAACATATTTTTAAAGGAATAGTTCTCACAAAAATTATAATTTCTTGTGTTGTTCCAAGCTTCATGACTTTCTTTATTTTCTGCGGAACACAAAAGAAGATATTTTGAACAATTTTTTTTTTTTTTGTCATTACTTTAAAAAGTCAGTCGTTTCATTGTTGTTTTGGACCCCACTGACGTTCAAATATGGAAGAAAAAAAAAATTTTTAAGCCACACTTAAAATGTATGAATGCTATTGCATTAAATAACAAAGTATCAAAGCAAATGATGTATAAATAAATTATACCATTTGTGCAATTACATATACTCGGTTACTAATGCAACCTCGGTTCCCTTAGAAAACAGAAACATGTTTTGCGTCGCCAGACACGATGGGGGAAAACTAATTTTTCTTCGAATGTTGAAGCCTTTTTGAATCTGTACAAGCCATAACAGTGCAGGAATCTGCGTGAGTTTATTGGCTGAGAAGTGACAACTGCACAAACCTATGGCGACGCAGAGTATACACGCGAACCAATTGGTGGGCAGGCTGCCGAGTGGGCTCAGCAGACCGCGAGAATGGAAGGACCATTTGTCTATAAAGCAGGGCTTGTCTAGCCAAAGGATTCAGATTAACTCGACTAAAGCAACGAATGCCTAGTCGTGTAGCATAGTAGTACAGTAAGCTACGCAATACTCATTCCTGTTATCTCAGGGAACCGAGGTTATGTAAGTAATAGGGCTGGGTAATAAATATCGATTTCTCGATATTAATCGATTCTCATTTTTACAAACCGATATCGATTCTTAAATCTCAAGAATCGATTAGTCATCCTGTTTCATTTGTATGAATGAGACATTGTATCGCGGATGTGCGCATCCAACAAATCGCAATAATATTTGTCCTTTGTTACTATTGATATGAAACAAAGTCTCAATTTTCAAATTACGTCTATTTTCTTTAGAAATTCAAAAACATAAATTGCGTTTTGGCGCTGTGGCGTGAGATCGCTCTGGCGCAGCTCCAGAGAAGCAGCAGCAGCGCTGATCTCTCTTCCGGGTTAATAATACCAGCTACAGCGCGAAATAAACATGAAGGAGCATCTGAAAGTGTGTTAAAAGATAGAGTACAACTTATCTAAATCCCTATCATGTCACATTGATTCGCTCAATCTGCGTTTCAACCGTGGAAGGACGTCAATTAAACAGCTTGTAATCAATGTCATGTATCGTCATATTTACATCAGAAAAATCCACATAAACTCGTTAGTCCACACTCGTTAGTGTTCTTCAATATTTAATGCATATTTGAATAAATCTGGCAAGTTTTTATGACAGCCACCATTTAAATGTTTATATTTCATATAATCTTCTTATTATAAAAATAAATAAAAGTGTAATTTAAGTGTTTGTATAGCTACAAAACAGTTAATTATTACCTTCATATTAGGGTAATGAAGCCTAGTAGGCTACAACTAGACTATATATATATATATATAGACCATAGTTTACAGCATTTAAGAGATTTGATTCCCTTGAGAAAAATTGCCAATTATTGTAACTGATATCCAAAATAATCGATATTGAATCGAATCGAATCGAATCGTAATCGAAATCGAATCGAATTGCAAGCTTGTGAATCGAAATCGAATCGAATTGTGAAATTTGTCTCAATACCCAGCCCTAGTAAGTAACCTAGTACGTTCCCTATAGATACGGTTCACTCTTACCGCGTCTCTAGACGTGATGGGGAACCAATCCAATCACACTGTGTTATGATTGCAGAACGACAATAGTTCTAAGGCCCTAGCTTAAGACACTTGACAAGAGTGCAGTAGGGCTAAACAAGGGCAGATTATTCACCTGACAGAGAAGGGGCTAAGACCCAAGGAATCGCTACAGTACACTCTGGTGTAAACCAGGCCAAGTTCAAAACTGCCCCCTGGAAAGCGATCCGTGGTATTTAACTAAGATGAGCCAGTCGTCGAGGTAATTCGTGACACACTCCCTTCTGTCTCAGGGCTGCATCTATGCACTTGGTAAAAGTGTGCGGTGCCAGAGACGGTCCCAATGGAAGGACAGTATACTGCGAGGACTTCTGTGCTGCAGTGAAGCACTCAGTGAGGCTTTCTACTGCGGAGCCGAAAAGACCAGTGGTGGAGACTGGGGAGTCGAGGAAGGCAGCCTTGTCTGCGTCCTTTATCTCTTTTAAGTTGAGCCATAAATGGCTTTCCAGTACAACTAGGCTGGCCTCGGCTCTGCTAGTGTCTGTTTTAGTGTCTAACAGGGCCAGGTCCCTGAATGCGGCTGGGTCTGGTCCAAACTCGTCCATAGATTGAAGGAGTTTGGCCTGAAACATGGTGTGAAAGGCAGAGTCAGCTTGTCCGGCGGAGGTGTAGGTTCGGCCAGCTAGAGCTGAAGTGGTCATGCAGGGTTAGGATGGGTGAGCGATCTTTGCCTTCTATCCGATTGCGGTGGGTGGACAGAGGTGCACTGCCACAGCTTCGTCAAGAAGAAGCAGCTTCTCATGCCCTTTTTCCCCCAGTGCCATCGATAGTAGTGCGTAGGCGGTTTGAGTAGGGGGCGTGCCACGAATTGGTGAGTTAGTCAGCGAGGGCCCTGTTCACCCCATTCGTCTAAGCGGCTGCGAGTGGGGTCCTCTGAGGCATACCACTCCAGTCCGAGCTCTTTGACAGCTTTGGAGAGGTTGCAGAATAATTCGGCATCCAGCCCAGCACTAACATCCCTGAAAAGGAGTTTTTCCCCATCGAATCTAGTGACGCACTACGAGTAAACCGGTTTGATAGGGAACCAACTATAGGCCCTCAGGTTCACACAGGTGTTCTAGCACAGACATCAACTATGGAAATGTTCCTCTAAGAAATGTTGACAGCAAGAAAGTATGCAAGCACTAAGTTTGACTAGTAAATCTTTTGTTTTATCCTTAAAGCCTAACAAACGTCCTTTTGTGAAATGTTTTTCTTGAGAAGTGCACCTGTGCTGTCTTTCTTAAAATAAATGCAGCTTGGTTTGATATTTAATGTAGTGACATTCCTACATTTTAAGTGTGGATTAACTCTCCAAAGTACTTTTGGGAGTCGCTGTATGTGATATACACTATATTAGATGCTATTCCTCAGCATAAGATGATCCATACACAAAAAACAGAATTCAAAATTGAGTTCTAAGTGAAATGGGGTCTTCTATGACAGGTGGGTTAAAGTTAAATCAGAAAAACCTTTGTTGTTTTTTTGCATTTTTGCCTTTGTGGGGAAAATCTATTTAAATTTATTTATTTAGGAATTATAAAAATGGATGTATTTAAATAAAAAGGCTAATAATAGTTATCAATATCAAGTGTGCCTAAATGTCCTTTTTGGTTTTCTTTTCCACCATGCCTTTAAAAAAAAAAAAACTACTGGCTGGACCAGCATCGTTCCTGCTGGTCTAAGCATTTTTCTTCAGAATGAGACATATTTTTCGACATAAATTTGGAGTTTTTTAATCATTTCCCATCTTTAAAGCATCATAGTGTGTTGCCACCCTGCTGATGTACAGGGGGTTGTGTGGGGATTGTGTAAATTCACTGGAATTACAGCCCCGTTCCACTTCCTATCTCTCATCAAGATGACAAGTTTGAAGAAATGATCTGTGACCCGTGTGGGTGGGTGTGCGTGTGGGAGTGAGTGAGAGTGTGTGTGCATAAGTGTGTTTGTTTGTTAGTGAGATCACATCTAGATAAGCTTATTACTTTTGGCCTCTAGAGCCCAGCTTGGGGAGAGAGAGAGGGAGAGAGAGGGAGGAAATTGCTACAGAGCGGCTAGTCAGCTGTGTATATGCTCCGCAATGATTTGAAAGTGACCGTGTACCCATCCTCCCTCTATCTCCCTCTCTTTCAGGCGGCTGGGGGCAGGTTTCTCCCACAGTCGTGAGCACTGGGCTGTGTGGCTGCATGTTTATATTGGAGCCCGGACTTCCTAGTGGCAGCCTGCACCTATCTAAACATCCCTCCGGCCGCTGCTCTGTGTTCCCGGCCTCGCACGGCCTCCCTCTCTCCTTCTCCTTGCGCCATGCTCTGCTTTGGGCTGGAATGCATCGGAGAAGATGACTGAGAAGGAATAGATGGAAAAAGAGGGAGAGTTTTCACATGCGGACATTCCACTCCTTTTTTGTATTACATGTTGCATCCCTCTGTTTCTGAATGAAGAGTTCCTAAAATTCTCCGAACTCTGACTTCTGCAGAATCTACATACGTTTAGCTTGTTATGTAAATGGGGACATAGCGTACTGTCCTGTGAAAGCAAGATGCGGTAACTACACTTAATTGAAATTGGGCCTTAGATTGCAATACAAACATTTGCATCTAAAAAAGAGAGAAATTTACTTAAGAAACAACGTTGTTGTTAGTACCTTTTTTAAATTATTTATTTGTCTTTTTAAACGTGTAAATATATATATATATATATATATATATATTTTTTTTTTTTTTTTGGTAACATTTTATTTTAATGTGACCTTATTATACGTTACTATTTTACATGTACTTACTATATTAATAACAGTAATTTATGCATACTTACAAGTAACTAACCTTAACGATAAGTTGTTAATTAATATTACTCAGGACTTATAGTAAGTACAATGGAACAATACGTGTAACCTTTTTTCCTATATAAACCATTTTTTTATATATATATATATAGGTATAAGTTTGGCTATTTAAACCCACGTAGTGCTCAGAGAAACCCATACACACATGCCATCATATATCATTGTACACAATCGCACACATCCCAGATCAGCTGTTTATGTGTTTGATATGATTGTCTGGTTTTATAGATCAGAGTGATGCAGTATCATGTGTGTAAAGCAATGGTTTACCATGTTGTTTGGAGGGAAAAATGAGTGTTTAGTAATGGAAGCTCCTCTGTCAACTCCAGAGAGAGAGAGAGAGAAAGAGTCTTGAAATCAGTACGTGACATTGATCGATAAGTGAATGATTACAGCAAACACATTTACTGCTTTGAGTTCCAACAACATATTGTTTGATTAAAATGCCATTCAAGCATTGGATGAATGTGAATACAATGTGTGTAAGGAACAATTATACCTGTCAGATCCTTTCTAACTCAAGCAAAGTGTGCTGGAACATGAGAAACACAAAGCTTTACACACAGTGCTTTATGTGCATACATGAGCATATGTAATGATCACAGTGTAGGAAAAGAATTATGGAGGGGTTTGGGAGTCTCGTCCCTCTAATTAAGACAAATCAAATCTAAAGTCAAATCAAAGTCAAATCAAAATGTATAGTGGTTTACACATTTCAGGTCAAAAGTTTGGGACAAGACTGTTTTGATAAAAATACAGTAAAAACAGCAATACTGTGTGAGATCATTACAATTCAAAATAACCCATTGCTCCAGTCTTTTTCCGTGTCACGGGATCCTTCAGAAATCATTTTAAAACACTAATTTTGGAGCTCAATAAACATAGTTCATATTTTTTATGGAAACAGTGATGCATTTTTTCCAGATTCTTTGATTAATAGAAACTTAAAAAGAACAACATTTATTTGAAAACCATTGTAACATTATAAAGGTACTGTCACTTTTGACGTGCAGACGTTAGTTGGGCAACAGGTGTATTCAATCCCTAATTAACTCATCATAGGGGTTAGTATAAAGACCTGTGACTTGGTGTGAGAGCTCTCTCACTTCTCTCTCACATTATTTCTTTAGTATCTTTGTTTTCCCATATTTATTTTTAGTGCCAGATATTGTTTTAGTAACAACGCGTGAGTGTTTTCCCCCTCCCCTTGACATTGGTCTTTTTTTTTTCTTTTTTTTTTTTTGATTATTTAATATTTGTTTTGCTTGGTTTGATAATAAATTGGTTTATTGTTAAAGCATTTGTTGTTTGCCTCTTTTATGTTGCGGTATATGAGCCAGCCGTAACATAAAAATGGGGGCTCGTCCGGGATTTTTGAGGGAGTATTCTAATTTCTGTTCAGGATTTCTTTCACTCCGGTTAGTTAGAGTGTTTCAGCTGGGCAGCTTGTGAGCGTCCTTGTTGAATCAAAGTATTAACTTTTCAACTTTTCTTCTTTTCTTTTTTTTTTTTACTCTTATTGACCCCAATTTGAACGGAAATGTATAGATACAATGTATAGATGAGAATACTTCAGTAACCACTAAAGTTTCATAAAAAATCAGTCAGAGTGTGTATTTTCACCTTGTGGTATTGTGGAGCCTGTTTAATAGTGATGCATTTAATTTCACCTGTTTAAACTAGATTGTGAGTAGCAAATAAATAAGACACGTTGTGCATGAAAAGCAGAAAAGCTGTTTAGCTAATAGGTGGTTTGCAGTCACGTGATTGTGTTGACGCGAGGAATGCAGATGGAGGGCAAGGAGTGAAGAGCGCAATGGACGAGATGGAGGAAAATCCGTACTGTACTACTTTAGACGCTATTACAAGAGAAATATATAAACAGAAAATCGAAACATATGTTGGACGAGATCCTTACGTTATGAAGAGGACCGATTTTCAACTGAATTGAGAGATTTGCCTGCCATCAAGGCTGTAGATATCAGCAACTAACTCGTCTTACACACATACTTTGACTTTACAAAGTTCGGAAACTGGTACGTTACACGAACAGCCACATAGGCTAAGTGTATTTAAACACCTGAATAATGTAATTATAAGCCACATAAATAATGTATTAACTCACATTTGACGAAGTGATCACTGCACACACACATAGGCATTTTCCCATTCGGCTCCTCCCCACCACAGACGTAGGTTTGCAAGGCATTTTTCCCGGTGTTTTTCTGTCAATTTCTTGTATTTTCCCCCCTTATGAACAACAACTTTTGGCACACGATAAAAACTCCTCGTGGTTTGATCGATTTGAGCAACCATAAACGACGCAAAACATAGGCATTTTGAGTGTGTTATAGTGCTTCCTAAATATAGAAAATCACTTCCTGCCCTCCATTTTCATTTCGCGCCATGGCAACCCAGTGGCGTGACGTCACGTGAAAACAAGCTATTCACCCCTTAGTATTTTGTTGAAAAACTACAGATAGTTGACGTTTGGCTAACTGCTCTAAAAGCACCAAAGACAACCTCAACAGGTTGCTTCCCAAAATTACAGCAAAAGTTGACCTCCCTGAAAGCCGCTGTGTAATTTTCACACTGATTGAGTGTATTAGTCACAGGCTGTGATAGGTGTAACAGCAGCTGTGGAGCGTGTGGTCAGTGCAGGAGTGTCGAGGGTCTGCTAGGGCAGCCAGTGAAAGCTTAGCATTGCTGACAGATGAATTGCTCTAATTAGAAGTCCATAACATCCTGCCACATGGCTGCCTTATCCCCAACACACTTCCTGCTTCAGCCTGGCCCGCATTGTTGCCAGCCTGACACGTTCTCACACAGAATGCAGATATATACACGTGTGTGTGTGTGTCACTTCAGACCTTTGTGTCTGCTTCTCTCTGGCTCTGTCTATATGACTTCCTTTGTTTTTTCTACCCCACTCTCTCATCCCCTTGATAAGTATATCGCTCCCTCTCTTTCCCATCTTCCTCTCACGCGCATCTTCCCTTCCCCTTGTTCTTGGGAGAGAGATTAATCAGAAATGTTGTGGAAAAGTTTTATATTTGAACATATTTAAATGAATTCCTGTGATGCCAAAGCAATTTTTTTGCAGCCATTTCTTAAGTCTTCAGTCACATGGTCCTTCAGGAATCATTCATGCTGATTTGCTGCTCAAGAAATTACGTTTTTAAGACGGCATAAGAAATTAAAAACAGTTCAACCAGAACCTCTGCATTCTGTTTTGTTCCATTGCACTCCATCCAGCTGTTTTTGAAAGCAAGAATGTGTCATATAAACAACCTATAAGAAACACGTATGTTCAGTTAACCCGAAACCAATCTAAATATACAGGCTTGCTTACATTGAATATTTAATTAGTAATTAAGGCAATTTTGTTTCTTGCTTTTAGCTGTCACGGTCATGTTTATTTTCATTGTCTTGTTCTGGGTTGCATTTCCCGTAACTACCATAGTACAATGTATCTTTGAAGAAATCGACTAGTAGTTTGTCAACTGTTTCCCAAAACTGTATTTTCGCAAATTTGTCGTTCAACCATGTTGGTTAAGGATGTCGTGCAGATTTTGAAGTAATAACTTCTGTTAATGAATCCGTTTGAGATCATATTAATGCCAGATATTTTGCTATAAATTACCGACATGGCATCTGAGGACTAATTCGTTTTTCTTAGTTATTTTTATTAATTTACAAATTCAATTGTATTCTCTTTCTTACGTACTGTAGCATGTATGTCGTACGCACATTCAAAAACAGTGCTTTAAATCTTGACAAAAAAGACAAAACATATTTTGAAATAAAAGATTTAGATTATACTGAATGACAACTTGCTTATTTTGCTAAAAAAAAAAAAACTAGCATTTTTTGGCTTGTTTCTTGTAAACAAGAAACTATGCTTCTAAACACAGGTCGAGAGCTGAAGTTCCAACCACACAACTTCACAATGCAGTTTGCGAATGTTCATTAGAACTATGGTTTCATGAAACACTGACTCATTGAGCTATGATGATAACGACAGAAATTGACAGAAAACTATTGTTGGCTAACCATCCTTTTGTGAACTCTTTAGTTTCATTCCTGATTTTCCTTGTCACTGTTTTGTTAGTACAGTATATTATGAGTTGCTTGAGTTTGGTGTTTAATTAGTTCTCACCCGTTCCCTGTTCCGTTCACGATCTTCCTCTGTGTATTTAAGCCCTCTGTTCCTTCTCTTTATTGTCTCGCGTAAAAGTTTTGGTGGTTATGTTCTCTTCTGTGTTAATTAAAATTATTCCTGTCATTTATTCGGCATCACACATCGTTTGCTGGATACAGCTCAACCTTTAAATTAGCATAGGATCTTTGAAATTTAAAATCAAATCTGATTTTGATCCAGTTTTGTACATGCATTTAATAAATGTTATTAAATAACTAAACTCTGAATTGTTTATATGAGATTTTTATCACAGGTATTTTTGTATAGTTTAGTTGGTGCTGATTGCATTCCGATTTGCACTATTGTATGCTTACTGTCCTGTCAGACCATTTGGTGGAGACCTATTCCACCAAACTCTATTATTAGTATTGAGAATTTTGTTAATAATTGTTGATAACATTGGTTACCCTCTCTCTTTCTCTCTCTGTTAATGTCTGTGGGGAGATGCCGTCTGCCTGGCTGCTTGCTTGACCTTGCGTCTGTCTCCGCTAAATTACTATGTGGATACGCTTTGGGATTCATTGCATGTGCACTCTGTCATGGCCCACTCACTTTCACTCCACTCAGCGCTGCTGTGGTCACTATCCGTGTCAGGTCACAGGCTCTTCTGTCCTACAGTGGGGTTAACATGCTGCGCTCTTTTAGAGGTCATGGCAACCCTGAGGTTTAAACATCGCTCACTGTCAACCCTCAATGCTGAGAGTGTGAGTTAATGATGAGTGAGAGGTGCTTGTGAGAAGGTGCACGTGTAATTGACCCCAGTTGGCCAGCAGAAGGTCACGTATGGGTAAATGCTTAGACTAAGTAGAGGGCTTTTAAAGGTGCATTCACACTGACAGGGATTGTATTGCTGTAGGTTTTCATATAACTGTTGTTACTAGGTTTTCTAAAGTTTTGTTAAAAATTAAGTATGACTTGAAGGTTCTTTGCAACTGCAAATAGCTGTCAGTGTGAATGGCCTGCTGAAAAATCTTCCCAAGAATAAGATGTGTTTTGCATTCTAGGGGTTAGTTTGGGATGCTGGTTGCTGGTTTGCTGGTTCCTATAGCTGGTTCCTTCTCATGTACCAGCAGTTTTGCTTGAGAACAGCATGCCTACGCTGGTCCACTGCCTATACCAGCCCAATTCCAGCTCTGTCCAGCTTAAACCAGCCTGAACAAACAAACTGCTGGATTTTTCAGCTGGGTCTCTTTTACACAGCATCATTGCTACAAGTGAGAGATGCAACAAAAATGTAACACTCCTGCAGTGTTTCCCCTGCAGTGTCTTCAGCACCATGGCGAGAGAATACAATTTTTTTCGAGTTGCGATTGTGAGTTTGCAGTGTGTATGGAATGTGATAAGACATTGTAACAGGGATAAGGAGGCGGGAAACCGGCAAACAGTACATTTAAATTTAATTTAATTTAATTTAATCTTTCTCCCACATTGCACTGCATTAACGTGTAGCCTATAGCTTACACTCAACGGCTGTCTGAATTCACTCACTCGCATTCATTCACTCCTTCAAGTGAAAAGTATTAGTGGACTAAATTAGGGAATAAGCCTAACTTAGTGAATGATTGTTTAGAGGGCGATTTCGGATTCAACCTATGTTCTCAAGCAGTGAAAAATAGAGAAACCAATGAAGAAGAAAACCGGAAAGTAAAACAGATAATTTTAAAATTAAATATGCAAAAAAAAGATTGATACTTGGCGCCCGTTTATCAATATAGTATTGCCACAGAAAATGACTATGCTGTATCGATTTTTTTTTTTCCCCACCCCTACTCACAGACAACTGCTGTATTAAAACAAAACAAAAACATAAAGTCCAGGCTTGGTCCTCTTTCGTCTTTCACTGTCGTCAGTCACTCTTCCTTTTATCCTTCCGTTTCTCCTCTGTAGGTCTCAGGTGATGCTTATTAGCAATTGCGCCAGCAGCCTCGCTCCATTCCCACGGCTCTTGGCCCCGCCCTGCTTGAAACAGACATGTCTGTATGCAAAAACAACCATAAGACCTGTTCACTGCGATTCATGAGCTAACGATTCTTATTAGATGTAGGGCTGGGTATCGTTTAAAAAATTTCGATACCAATACCGATACCTTGATTTCGATACCGGTTCCTGAACGATACTTTTTTCTGT
The DNA here is from genome assembly GCF_988280905.1 of Pimephales promelas. Classification (NCBI taxonomy): domain Eukaryota; kingdom Metazoa; phylum Chordata; class Actinopteri; order Cypriniformes; family Leuciscidae; genus Pimephales; species Pimephales promelas. The sequence goes on from NC_142784.1 coordinate 21,505,703, forward strand.
ACCAATTTTATGAAATCCATTTTAACAAGATTACATAACACATTACCTCAGAAAACCTTTGGTTTTATTTTTTTTTCAGTTTGACTCATGCGCCTTAGCCAGTGCATAAAGGAACATTTTTTATTTTTTTATTTTGTGTCGTTGTGTATTTCATATGTATTTGTTTGAGTACTGATTTAACAAGTTAACCCCTTAGGTATCGAAATCTGGTACCGAACAGCAAGTCATTTTTTTTGATACTCGATAGTATCAAGGCAATTCGGTCGGTACCTGAAAAGCATCAAACTCAGTACCCAGCCCTAATTAGATGTTATTTTTAGTGAATCAGAAATGTACATGACCAGTGTAGCTCTAGTTACAAACAAATGACTCTCATGAGCTTGTTCTTTTTAAATTAAAAATGTACAAAACAACCAGTGTTGCATGATTCATAAACTAATGGTTGATGGAAAAAAATATATAGCATCGGTGTATCTCGATTCACCTGATTGTGACAGGTTAGGGTTAGTATTTGTGTCAGCAGTACAGTAGCCAATCAGTACTGTGATTGACATGACTAATGAGATCTTTCTAATCGGCTGAGTGGTGGGGGTTTGCACTGAACTGGTTTTGGGGGGAAATCTTGTGCATAACCAGTACAGTAGCAAAAATTCCTATAGCAAATTACTCTTTTTGAGCTGGTACTCTTAATAAATAGTTCAAAAGGATTAATATTACTGACATCAGTCTTAAAACAGAAAACATACCAGAATGAATGAACTGGAGTTTGAACTGGAATCAAACCAGATTGGGAAATCTTACCAATTTCAGTGTAGTGAGGTTCGGTCATTACAAGCAACCAGACACACACTTTTATAATTAAATTCACAGTGGATGTTTTCTGCTGTCCACAGAAAGCCATACGAAGACATTAACGTTATTACAGTGTCTGACAGCGAGCACACAGACCCCTCAAACATAATAGGTGGTCAGACGTACACAGTGTACCATTCACTGTGGTTTATGCAGATTGTAGTGCTATTTTTCTTTTCCATTTTGTCTTCCTCCTGACCTCGCACACACACATATCCACAAACACAAATCCAGCATATACGCAAGCACACGGCTAGCTTCATGTTAAAAGTTTGCTGTTTTTGCCTTTTGTGTTGGCTGAGGTCGAGCAAGACAAGGGGAAAAACAAAACAATAGAGAGTGATAGGGAGAGAGAGAGAGAGAGAGAGAAAAGGAAAGAGGGAAGAAGAGAGAGTTGAGCCACAGAGCAGCACCGCGCGGAGCAGCTGTGGCACTCCCAGATTTCCCCCTGATTGCTTTCAGCTGGTACTTGAACCCTGGGCCTTTTGGGTTTTGGAGGCCAGCCCAGACCCCACAATCCCCCCAGCGCCCCATCCAGCTGCCTGACCCCTCTCTGACCCCGCGCCGAGGATAGGAAAATACGAGCCGTGCCAAGCCAGAGAGACTCTTTTATTTTGCCTGCTGGCATGCTGCCGGTGACCATGGCTTACATAATGGGAAACATAGCAGGACCCAGGAGAAACCAGTCCCCCCCCCCCCACCAAACACACACATTTTTTTTCCTCACCAATCTATCCTTCTCTTTGCCCCCCTTCCCTCCCCGCTGCACTTTCTCTGCTCTCCCTCCGCCTGTGATATATCTTTCGGGCCCTCGCGCTCGGGCACATTTATTACACACGCCCTCGACACAATCTTGAAGCCCAGCCACACACAAACACACACACGTGCATGCGCGGGATCCATCGCGCACAGCCGTTTTCACACACGCACATGCAGGCGGCAATGCACGCGTACTCGAACAGATGCTCTTGCGCAGATGTAGCCTATCTTGATGCTATGCTCTGTTGCGCACACACATATAGGTGTGGATGTTCATATTTGTTCAAGTAAATGTGTACCTTTTGTACGTACATGCCAGATGCTTATTTCCAAATTGGAAATATGAGTATTTCGGTTGCATGTGTGCGTGTTCGAGTGGTTAAACAGGATCAGATGGATCCTGTCGTGTAGTTACGGATCCCCAGTGCCACCCTGGCCTCCTCCGATCGCTCGAACGAACAAATACAGTGTGACCAGTGTAGCTTGATTCACAAACAATCAAAAAACTTGCATTGTGATCAGTGTAGCTTAGTTGCTCACTAATAAATGTCTCTTATGACCTGGATATTTTTAGTGAATTCGAAAACATACAGCACGACCTAGCTTGATTCACAAACAAATTACTGTTATGAACCAGTTCTTTTTAGGGAATCAAAAGACCAGTGTAGCTTGATTCACGAACAAATGAATCTTATGAGCTGGGTCTTTTTTGTGAATCAAAAATATACAGCACAACCAGTCCAGCTAGATTCACGAAGTAAAATGTCGGATCCCCAGTGCCACCCTGACCTCCTCCTCCTCCGCTCTTGTGAAATCATACAAACCTCTGCATCCCTTCTAGTGTGTGTGTGTGTGTGTGTGTGTGTGTGACTGACTCCTATTGCCAGAAACCTGGGAGGCAGGAGGGTAAGAGTGTGTGTGGTGAGATATGACCTGGGATTGTGTGTGTGCATCTGGCAGTGAGTCTCTGTACATGTGGCAGTGCGAGTGGTTGGCTAACCCTCTCTTGAGTGCCAGCTCACTGGGAGAGCAATCCATCAATCACACATCCTCTCTGTAATCTGGCTCTGCCCAACATCCAACCAGCCTGTTGGGACTTTCTGCATATCATAAAACATTCTTGAGCTGTTTTTCCGGTGCTTTGCTTGCTTTTCTGCCAGGCTCTTTCTCCCAGAAAAGTGCCCTGTGTGTCTTCACTCGCTCAGCCTCCCCGTTCCCACCAGCTGTGGAGTGAAACCAGCTGACTCTGCAAAGGAGTGGGCACCCAGGGGTATGATGGGAGAGGCATACCAACTCCAGTCTCACCATATTATACAAGACCCCCTGCCAGAGCCTGCTATCAGCACCCTGAGACATAGATTTTTACCCATCTCATCCTGTTTCCGGAAAAGCGATGCCAATTAATTCTGTTGATATCCACAGAAGGAGCCTGAGGGCTGACTCAGCTGCCGATGTGCTGCGACACCTATTACCATTAGGTGCTCAGAAGTGCCAACGGCTTATTCAGCTGATTTTGAAATGCTCCAGTATAATAAGGCTCATTTGGATTTAAACTCTAAGTATTAAACTTTGATGCATAAATCATCCTGGACCAACGTCAAATCATTCAGCTTGTTGAGGAGAGGTGTGCTATTACTTCAGGACAGGGTGTCCACAACTGTTGACAACGTTCTAATAATTATTTATTTATTTATTTATGTTTAGATTAATTTTAAAATAAAAACAATTTAAATAAAACACACTAAACGTTTAATGTTTTATTTGTTTGCCTGCATGTCATATGATCATTAACCAACATCAGAGAACTGTGGATATGCAAATGTTTGTTCAATTATTACGATTTTGACTTTTGTTTGGCTGACAAAAAAGTTTTCCCTCTTTAAGGAATCGTATTTACATATTTAAAAAAAAAATGTTTGATGGATGATAAAAAGGTGGGGATCACATAATTTTCTATTAAAGTAGGGATCCAAGTCACATATAGGCACCAGAATATCATAGAGACTTGAGAGTTTGCTCTTTTGACTGTAAGTAACTGCTTAGTAATAGCAACCATTCAGAAACTGCTTAGCAATGCAGTAATACCTACTAAGAATGTATTGGCAACCACATAGCAACACCTTAGCAACCACATAGCAAAGCCCTGACAACCAACCTGGCAACATTTTCTTTAAAAAAAATGGTTTAGTGTGTTATTCTGTTGTATTGAGGAATGTGTGAATATACAGTATAATGTAAGCAATCTATTATTTTCTGGGCTTTTTGCCACTTTACTGAGAAAGCACAGGAAATTGGAGGAGAGAGTGAGGGAAGGGGTTCAGGATTCGTACAGGTCAGATTTGAACTTGCATCTTTTGTATGAGCACTATGGCTCAATATGTCGATGTGCATGTTGGTGCATGTGCACTCACTGCTTAGCCACGACAATTTAGAGCATTTAAGAGTGAGGTTTAGACATAGAGATGAGGGAAAGAGATGATCATGAAGTGTTTAATAATGTCATTATGTATATGATAAATATATACAGTATATGTGTGTGTATATATATATTCCTTCTTCAGACATGAACTCAGGTCATCTAAAAAAAATTGCTTTGTTTTTTAATTTGTGGTCCTAGAAATCAAGTAAATAAATGAAGGACTTAGAAAAATTCCTGCTCAAAACTAAAATTGCTTTCTGAACACTTTTGATTAGTCTTGTTGTAGTCATGGTACATTGTATCTTTTGCATAGTGTATTCATTCTTGCAACTGCCACAAAAGACAGAGGCTGGTGCCCCGGGGCCTTACAGGACCCTAATCTGCACATCCTTTTTCTTCCCCTCTCTCATCCTCCCCTGTCGTAGCGCGGTCGTGTCCCTGGGAAGGTCTTAGTCTCAGAGCTCTATATGATTAAGTCATGGACGGATGTTGAGGGAAAACGCTGACCTCTCATCCTCCCTTGTGCTCCGTCTTGTAGTTTTCGGTCTCATCTTCTTATTCGACGTTTCCCTGATCCCCTTGTGCTCCTTTATCCCTGCCCTCATGTTTGCCCCCAAGCCTCATAGATTGTAATAAAAAGACCAACGATAATAGCGGCGGCGGTGGCCTCAGTGGTGATGTAAAGAAACACAATATAACAATAACAAACACACTCCTCAGCCAATGGCCAGCATCTGACCTCAGCACTGATAGTGTGTGTGTGTGCGTTTAGGGGGAGAGCGAGGTTGCTGGCATGCTGTATATACGGTCACTTCCTCCCCAGTTTAAACAGAGCAGGCTGTGCTGGCAGCCTCCTCTCTCTCCTCCAAATGGTTTGCATCATGTTTGAACCCCCTTGCCACCGCGCCCCCTCCCTTTCTCCATTTCTTTCTTTTCCTCTCTTCCTCTCCCCATAAATTATCAAATATCTCAGACTTTATGTGAATCTGAAAAAGGGTGAAAGAGAGAAGAGGGAGAGACCTTTTTTCTCTCTCTGCTGAAAGGGCATAAGAAAAAGTCATAAAGTGGCCTGCGGATCTCTTTCCATCCGTCCCCCGTCTCTCTCTATCGCTCTGCTCTGGTCCTTTTCAACCCTCAGCACATACACATTTACATAGTACATCATTTAGGACATAAGATCCATTTGTGTTTTGAAGATAATTGCCTACATTTTCCGTTTTGTAGGCTTTCTGGATACAGTGGAGAGAGACGGAAAATGGAAAAGTGGATCAGGACATGTTGCAGGCAAGACTCAGACCTATGACCTAACTACAGTACTGCACCACAGCTCTGATATACTGTACTTACATTTACCACACTTAAACCACATCCAGGTGCAACATAACAAGCTAGCATCTGGAAGTAGTTTGTCAGTTTACACTGAAAGTGAATATATTACGTCAACTACAATACCAGCCAATCCGAAGATATCGTATATTCTATAGAGTAGGTACTTTTTTTTGAGTTTGTACTTACTTCTTCCTGCTTAATAGTGTGGTCAGATTTATTTTTGTTTAATGAATGACAAAAAGGTGGGGAAAATATCCCAACCCTTACGAAAATAAGTTTAAACCAAAAAATGAGAAAGTGTACTAGTCCAATTTGAATACACTTCTCAGAAATATAATAAAAAATTAACTTCAGTATACTTGACTTATACTGACAAAAAGATCTAAGTATATTTGGCCGACTTGTACCAATATTTTGGTCGAGATGGCAACATTTTCTCAAAAAAAAAAAAAAGGAAAAACTTATGTTCCATATAGAATATAATATAATGTGTATTGGATGAATTTATTCCGGACGTTTTATATTTGTCATGTTGTCGTTGTCACCCCCTACAGCGTCACTTCACTGCCATTTACAAATCCAATTTACAAACAAGTCTGCATTGGATGTACACTTGAGAATCTCGCCATTCTATTTTATTTTATCTTTCATCATTTTATTTTGATGGTCGCCATTTATACTTTGTTGACTATACTTTGTTATACTCTGTTGACTCCCAGTAAGATTATTAGAAGACTGTCTGCTTCATATACACTTTATTGTGATGTTCCCCCAATAGACATTCTACTGACAATAAGTAACTTTTCAACTGTCTTTAAGAATAGCTTCTAAGTTTCAGTACTGAAAACGTCCTTGTTAAGGCCATTGCACACTGAGCACGAAATATTCGTATGCGTATTTTCGTGTTCATCAGCTTAAAAATTCGTCACGCATAGAAACCTTGCACACCGAGTCCGTTGCGTATTTCTTAAACCTTGCGTTGCGGGAAAAAACGCAAAAATACCAAATGGATTCGTCAAGCAGTGAGGATGATTTTTGCCCTCTCTTATTGAAAAGGGAAGAAAGAGAAAATATTACGTCCATCCAATCCTGAAATTGCGCCGAGAGGAAGGAGCGTTACTTATCAAGGAGTTGCGAATTTATCCTGAGCGATTCAAAATTTACCTCAGAATGTCAGTGGGACAGTTCGATGCTTTGCTAGCGATTCTGGAGCCACATATTAAAAACAAGACCACCAATTTCCGTGAACCAATCGATTCTGAACGGAGACTGGCAGTGTGTCTGAAATGGACCAGGTATGGACACACACACGGACAAACACACACCCGCGCGCGGCCCGTTGGAAGCGCTGGGCAGACAGAACAGCTAGGCTATTATATTGTGCCCAAATAATACATTAGTTATCGAATAGGCTGCTCAATCACACCTTATTCGATCCTAAATTTCAATCTGATTGAAAGGGGAGGTTTATTAATTTCATAATCCAATATAGAGAAGAGAACATAAACGCTTGATCGAATTGAAAACCGAAACTGAAAGCACGGCGCATATTATGTGCAATGATTTGAGGACGAGCTCCCCCCGGCCCTGAATTATCAAAAGACCTCTCAAAATGCTGGCTCTGGATGCGAAAAACGCAGAAAATCGAACCCGATCCGATTAATTTTATGACGGACGAAAGTTTCGGAGGCGGTGTGCAAGCGTGACTGACATAACGTGAGGTCGAATTTTTTTTTAACGTGCGAAAATTTCGGATGCGAATTTCGGACTCGGTGTGCAATGGCCTTTAGTCCAATAAAAGCTTTTATTGACACCATGCTCAGCAAACGACTCGTTTTTCAAGTGGGGAACTAAGACGTCAAAGAGGATAAAACACCACCCCCCCACAAGAAGATCAACGCCTACTTCAACACAGCCGGTTTAGCCCCGTCCACCGATTCGCGCATTACATGCATAGCTAAATAACATAGGCCTGCCGACCTCCTGATGACAAACCGGATCGAGAGTGAAACTCATTATAATATGCAAGGCTCAAAACTAGGGTAGAAAATGATGTTTTTTTTATGTAAAAACCAATCAACATCATAAGTTGACCTCAGACAACAATGTAAAAAAAAATTGAAAGCCAGTTCATGACCCCTTGAACACTAAAATTTAAAAATGATAATTTGATGTTATCTAAAGCAGTTATATTAATTCATTGTTCAAAAAAAAAAATACTTTTTTTGGCAAATTGTGCCATTTGCAGATATGTGTCTGTGTGTAAGTTAGAGAGAGGAACAGTGAGATCAACGAGAGGATGAGTTGTGCCTGTTGGCAACGAGCGGATCATTTGCCCTGGGTGAGCTGTCACTCTTCTCCCTCTGGTCCAAGCCCCGCCCACTGTTTATTCATAAAGGGGAATCACTATGGAGGAGGTCGTAATAAATCAGACCACAGTTAACTGTGATCCTGAGCCTGGCTGGTAGTGCATGTGTGCAGCTACATGGGTGGGCATACATTACTGTCAGCTACTCTGATTAAACGACTCTGGCTTTATGAACAGAGAGAGGGGTAAAGTGGGGACATACCCACACCCTGCAGCCGTTTAGATCAAATCAGTTCACCTCAAAGCAGTATCCAGATCAATTTAAAGTGATTTAAGTGTTTTTGAACAGCAAACAGGTGTGTGCAGGTATCACTTTCAGAGATTATCAGCCACACATTTGCATTTGTGCGCCTCCCACACCGATCGCTGGCTTCACGGCGAATATTAAACGCTTTACAGGAGGCCTGGGATCCATTTGAAATTTTATATGAGCGAAGCATGTTATAGTGATTACTGACTCCATTTATTAGCATTTCCACTAATATGACTAATTTGTTTTCCTTCCTTTTTTTTCTGTCAATTTCTTCTGCTTGCTTTCCACACAGTGAATGAATGCTTGTGTTTCTTGCAAATGTACCTTGAATATACCTGCTCATTTGTATTTCAAAGGAAGTCTGCTGCTCCAAGCATTTTCTCGGCTGACTAAACTTGTTCCTTTCTGGAGATGGATCAGACAGGAGTTTTTTTATGAGACCTGGAGAGGGAGACACAGCCACTTCCCCTCACTAACCCCAGGGCCTGGCTCAGGTGGGACGAAAGATTTCTTTCAGGTGAGTGGCAGATGACTCAGAATCAAACGATCAGAGAAAATGTGGGTTAAGTGGTTGCTATATTAGAACTCCACCTCCACATGTGAAGCCTTCTTCAGTTATTACTCTAGATTTCCACCATGCATGAATGTGTGAAACACTCTTCATTAGTGGCCCTCCCATTTTCGTTTCTGCCTCAACGGATCTTGCGGTTCCCACACTACTGTGTTCTGTTAGTGAGTGGCTTCTCTGACAGTATTTGTCCCATCCTGCCCAATTACTGTCATACTATGCTTTAATGGTCCCTGTCTGTTTTGGGTTATAATATAGCAGCATAACTGTGGTCAGTGGTTTTTTTATGATAATTGTGTGTTCGCTGAGATGGCAAGGCAATCGACAGGCATGGTTTAATTAAGAGAGCAAAAATGTTTGTGAGTCTGTGTACTCACAAGTCTTTTGGGTAATTAACGGTAATTACTTGGAAAATCTAAATTTGATTAGTTGTGAGAAAGAGTTTTCAATGAAATGGATTTGGGTCATCCTACATGTCTAAGTATCTGCGAAATTATATGTTTCATAAATTAAAATTGAAGCCTTGATTGCACATGGTAGCGCTGACTTTTCATAATTTTTGTTAAATATGTAAAAAATTCAAAAAACCTCATGTCATAATTTTTTATAGTGCCTCATTTTCAATCCAAAGTGTTGTTTGTTGCAGAAAACATTTCTTCATGCAATTGTTGAGGCAAGCTTCAGTATTAGTATTGCTCATTGCTAAGCTTGGGGCTTTTAAATATGGATTTGAAATTTCGTGGCTTTCCCCATTCAAGTAGATGTAGCTGTGTACTTTTCTGGAAGTACTGTAGCTTTCCAGAGGGGTTTAAATATGGCTGTTGAGTGTTGAGTGAAGTAACATGTCTTAAAGGACTTTGACGATACCTCAAATCATGCAGCTTGTTGAATAGAAGTGTACTATTACATTTCAATCGGACGTACTATTTTCCCTGCCAGATGGAAAACAAGTCCCATAAAAGAGGCCACACAGATCTAGTTATAACAATAGGTAACTTAGGTAGTTCTTTTGACTTGCAATAGTAACCAACCACAGCAAGTAGTATCCAGAAGACCTTAGCAATGCCTTCGAAATCACACAGATCACCTTACCAGTAACTAAGCACCATTAAAGGAGTAGTTCACTTTTAAAAAAAACTTTTGCTGATAATTCACTCACCCCCATGTCATCCAATATGTCCATGTCTTTCTTTCAGTCGAAAAGAATTTAAGGTTTTTGATGAAAACATTCCAGGATTTTTCTCCATATAATGCACTTTACTGGTTACCAAACGGTTCAAGGTCCAAAAGACAGTTTCAGTGCAAAAAGGGCTTTAAACGATTCCAGACGATGAATAAGAGTCTTATCAAGCGAAACGATTGCTCGTTTAAAAAAAAAAAAGTTACGTTTTATAAGCTCAAATGGTCGCCTTGCTATGTTCTGTGATGCATGTTCGTGACTCTCCTGTTTGAACTCGTTCATCAAAATGAACTAATCTTTTTCCGAGTCAATTCGTTCATTTCGTTCAATCCGTTCATTTCGTTCGAACCAAATGACACGAAAAAAGATTCGTTCATTTTGATAAACGAGTTCGAACAGGAGAGTCACGAACGCGCATCACAGAAAGATGCAGTACAGTGACCAAAAGTGACAGTAAAGACATTTATCATTTCAAATAAATGCTGTTCTTTTTAAAGAATCCTGAAAGGAAAATTAATCACGTTTTTCCACAAAAAAAAAAAACCAGCACAATTGTTTTCAACATTGATAATAATAATAATAAGAAGAAAAAATATTTCTTGAGCACCAAATCAGCATTTCACTGAAGCTTCATGCAACACTGAAGACTGGAGTAATGCCTGCTGAATATTCATCGCTGGAATTAAATTACATTAAAAATAAACTTCTTTCAAAAACATTACAAAACTCTTACAGACCGCAAACATTTAAAAACAAAAATGTAATTATTTTTTAGTAGTTTAGTAGAAATTAATAATTTTCTACCAAATGTAGTGCTATTAAATAAAACTACAAAATGACGTAATGTTTTATTGAAGAAAGGTTTTTGTGAAGGGTTATGTTTAGATGTTGTGCATATAGAAATAAATATAATTACCTCAGTATATGAAATCAACCAATAAAGTCAGTTGAAATCAAGGTAAGTGCCTACTATGATAGAAAAAAAAAATTGTGTCTGCCTAAGTTTCCATATTCTCATATGTGTGTGCGTGAGTGATCAAGGTGGGCTGAAACCTATGTACTGGTACTAACACAAACACCCATTTAACCTTATGGCTAATGGAAGGCTCATGACCTTGAAACCTAATCTAAAAGAGCTCTCACGGTGCCTAATAAACCGCTGTTTTTATTGTAGGCAGAGTGCTGGGCATTACATGTGGTCTTAATATAGGACAGTGGTCCACCCACACCGCAAGATGAAAGGAAACCAACCCTCCATTTAACACGGGTGATATACGATTCGTCAAACAGGGGCTGTGATATTTCACATGCTTTTATTTACTCATCTGCATGTGCATTAAAGCAGGCTTGTGAAATATTTCGATTGCCGTTTCCTTTTGCAACAGGAAATAACATATTAGCCAACAGATTTACAGAGAGAAATAGGCCTGACTAAAACAATTACGCCAAACACGGCCCTGTAAATAATTATTATGTCTGTGTTTTTGGCATTACACCAGGTCAGCTGGTTTCATTGCAGGATCTCATATTAAACGCAGCTTGAAATCAAACACGTTATCACAGGTAACTGCAAATGTGCACACGAGCCTGCATAGAAATGCTGGACTCATATGGAGATGGTTATCGGCCATAACTTCCTGATTCTGTGCCGTTATCTTATTGGACATTTGCTGAAGTGCATTTTCTCTATCTAATAACAGATGAAGGTGATAAGAGGTTCTGAGGAGGGCTGTATCTTCTATGAAGGGTGATGACTGTGGCGGTGTGTCTTCTCGGACCTCCTCTCAGTCCAACTCCCTTGTGACCGGCAGCACGGCACTCCCAGTGCTCTCACTATTAAGTCATGAGGTTAGGTCATGTCCCTACACACCAGCTGGTTATTATTCTGCTTTTACTCACTCTGGGGGGAATTCACTAAGAATGAACTGCACCCATCGATAGTGGTGTTTGTTTGCCCAAAATGCACTGTTTTAGCTCACAATTTGCTTTAAAAAAATAAATAACGCAAATGAACGCTGCAAACAATGAATCAAAATTCGGTTAGCCATCTTGAATAAGACACACAACGGGCACATCTTTGTTAAGTTTCCTTGCAATCTCTCTTTCAATTACAATTTTCAGTTTTAGTATTCTTTATTTTCCATGACAAAAACTTAAAATTAAAAAAAAAACGTATTGCAAATAATTAGGTAATATTAAGAAGTCAATTAAAATTATTATCATTATCAGTTAATATTAACAAATATGCAAATGTTTTATTTTATTGATTTTAATAATACACTAAGTAAGCTGTAAGGAAGGAAGCTGAAACAATTAGGGCTGTCAAACAATGAATCGCGATTAATCGCATCCAAAATAAAAGTTTGTTTACATAATATACTGTATGTGGGTGCACTGTGTATAATTATTTTATATATATAAATACACACACATGCTTGTATATATTTAAGAAATATTTTCATGTATATACTGTATATAGATTTATATATAATTTATATTGTATATAAATATAAATATTTATATATAAATAATATATTTTTTCTCAAATATACAAGCATGTGTGTGTATTTACATATATACAAAATAATTATACACAGTGCACCCACATATATTATGAAAACACAAACTTTTTTTATTTTGGATGCGATTAATCGCGATTAATCGTTTGACAGCCCTGTAACAATGTAAGCGAAAATAAATAAAATTTAAATAAATTAAAAGAGAATTGAACTAGCAAATAAGAAAGATAAACTAAAGATAAAGAATCGGTCCAGTGATTGTAAATGAGTGAAATATGGTCAAATTGGTCAAATACTACTCACATACTACTCATACTTCTCACATACTAGACATACTACTCACATACTACTCATACTACTCACATACTACTACTCATACTACTCACATACCGTACAACTATACTCTTTAGATGTAGTGGCGGCCTGCTGACATAGAGTTATTACACCACTTAGTTTTTCTACTGTATGGCCTGCAGCACATGTATAACTGTGTTTGTTGGTGTTTGTCTTTTGTGTTTGTGTACGTATGCACATGTTTATGCGTGTGTAGGGCGATGTGGGGTTCAGGTCACAGACAGCCTCCTGCAGTGGCTTCAGTGTGGTTACAGGTGCTTCACATTACTGCTCGTAAAACTCAGTGAGAGGGAAAAATTACTGCCACTATTTGTTTGGGAGGGAAAGAGTGAGCAGGGATCCGGGGAGTTCTCTGTATGGATGGAGTATTGACATTTTAATTCACAATCTCTCTTTCTCTCTCTCTCTCTGTCTGCTGAATGCTTTAGCCATGCATTCCAGAGCAGTGCCCATACTGTTTTTGAATCAGAAAAAGGTATCGCTTCGAAAGGGAAGAATCTAACTGGTTTTAGTGTGTTTTTGTCTGTGTGGTTTTTTTTATGCCCGCTGGACCCATGCCATTCTTCTTCAAAGGTCACAAGGTCTGCGGGTCGTGGAGAGGTGAGAGCGGAGAGAGGAAGCAGGCTTAATCTGAAAGAGACTGGCAGTTTCCTGTCTGGAGAGCATGGCACAGAGAGCCCTCTGTCCCGCCTGACGGCCCCACACTCTCCCTGCCTGCGCTCCCAGCGTAATTCAATAAGAACCTGACATCTTCCTCTGACCTCCATGAGTCAAACTCCAACTGCACCCACCAGCACAAGAACACTGACTCACACCTTCTCATCAAGCCTGCTTGCAACAGAACCACTGATGACTGTTCAAATCTGCTTGACTGGGGAGAACTCTAAGATGAGCTGAAGATGTTTAAGGTCTCAGTCTTTAAATCACACATTCGTTTCGTTAAGAAACACTAAGTCCAAGTACTTAATAAGTACTTATTAAGTACTCTTATTGTAGTTTAACATTTGAATCATTTTTTTTTTGTTTCTAATTTGGTAACACTTTACAATAAGGTTTTATTAACTACTTTGGTGCATTGTGCAACATTTCATGTTTAAAATACCAATTTTCTAACCATTATAGGCTTAAACAATTGCCTTAAGGGCTGAATGAGCCCTTCTCTGATCACTGTGATTGCCTCTATAATCCGGTAAAGTAAAATAAATAAGAGGGATTTAGGATGGAATTTGAGACTGGGCGTGACGTCATGCGCATTCATGCTCACCTGGCTGTGTCTGGTTTGTGTATTGGCCGCCATTCTCCGTATCAGAGAAGACTACTTGAGCGACAAAACTTTAGTCAACTATCGACAAAAGTAGAAGATGGATTCAAAGAGACCGGCTTGTAGTTCATTCCAAACCCTAACGCAAACTCCACGCAAGATGAAGAATATAAACTTTTGTCGAGTGCCAGTTGTCGGAATAAGACGAGAGTCAACATGGGGAAGGCTTTCAACAACTGGAGAGATCTCCGGTCTACTCCTGGGCTCAAACGGGATCCTATACAAAGTAATAACTTATATTGTTCATAAATGTGTTTCCATAATAATACAATCATAAGTGGATACAGTAAGCACATAAAACAGTTCAACATGGAAATAAAAACTAAAGTTTTCTACTACCCCCGTTTTCCCCTCACATGTAAGTGTGTAATTTTGCCTTTCCTTTCATATATTTAAAATGACTTGCAGATTTATAACTTTATTACGTCTGAAGACATTATGACTGTAACAAAAGATTTGTGCGACTGATGCTCCTTTGGTTATGAACAGCTCATGCAAGCGTGTGTGGTCCATGAGCTTGACACCTCTGGTTGCAGTTTCGCTTGTCGCCAGAGGAGGCATAGTTCTGCAAAAACTTGCGACTTGTGCAATGCACCTTTAACATGAACTAAGAATTAACAATTCTTCTACAGCATTTATTAATCTTAGTTAGTTTCAACATTTACTTGTACAATAATAAAATCGAATGTTGTATTTGTTAACACTGTAAACCAACAATGAACAGCTGGATTATTATTAACTAACATTAACAAAGATTAAAAAACATTGTAACAAATGTATTGTTCATGGTTAGTTAATGTTAGTTAATGCATGTCACCTGGATTTTAGTGCTGCCAAAGTTAATCCAGTAATTCGTGTAAAGAAAAATGTTTAATGCAGGTGTTTATCGTAGTTTTTAAGTGATGTTTTTGTTTGTTTGTTTTTTTCTTTTCAATTTAGTTATTATTACGCTAGTTTCCACTGTATCATTGTTAGTTTGTCATTTTAGTTTGTCTTTATTTTAGTTATCATTTTAGAGATACCAGAGTTAATTCACTAATTCATGTAAGTTAAAAATGTTTATTGCCATTAAAAATGAAATGAACATTTTGTATATATATATATATATATATAAAACTAAATTAAAGCTGAGTTTTAAAGCAGGAGGGCTGTTTTATAATATGCCATATATCTAAAAAAAAAAAAAAAAAAAGAAAATAGTTTAAGCGAAAAATGAATTTAAGCACAAGCAAAACGACTCCTAACTCTTTAAACTAGACTGAATACAGCATGAACATCTATATGCTGAATGCAGGCATTACATAAGACACCTGCTCATCCTCACTGGTTCAGCAAAGGTCACTTTGCTGTGAATAGAATCTTTGTTCTCCAGACTACAATGCACTGGTTTCCTTGTGTGTTTATTTCAAAGCTCTGGTCTGAGGGAATAACCACACAGTCAACACCGGCACATGGCAGCTGATAACACATCTCTCTCTTTTCCCCTGATCCGCACAGCTGCTTTACAGCTTTGGTGGAGTGGCACACAGGTCTGGCTCTTTGCAGATTATTGGGATCCTGGGTAACATTATGAGATCAGAGTGGTTTACTGTTACATTTGCATCATATAAAACAGAAGAAACATTATGGTCAGCCAGCCATTGTTTAGTTTGACCCGTGTTGATAATAAGTGTGGTAATCCACTGGCAGAATACAGGGAAGCTGGCAGAGCCGTCTAATAGAAGGCCAGAGACTGCGCAAACACACAAACTTAGTCATCTCTGGCTTCTCCTGTCTCATTAACACTGCTTTCTGGAGGACCAAGGCTCCTAGGTTGTTTACAGGGTTTATACAGAGGGCAGTTACACATTAAATGCATAAATCAAACATATTACGATGGTGCTTTGAGCTCCAAAACCAGAAGGAACAAGGCATATCTTTTAAAAATCAATCTTATTTTAAAAATTGTTGGAATAATTGCATAAGTAAAACAAGTATTAAAAAAAAGTTTATTTCATGGAAACGGTTAGGATTTGAATTACTCAATCATAATTTGTCTATATATTGTCCTTAGTGAGCATGTGTTTGTGTGTAGATGTCTCCAGGTTCCCCTGTGCCCGCTGCAGGTGACGGGTTCTTGCAGGCCTGTGTGGACAGGAGGAGCCGCTGCTGGCCTTCGGGACTGGAAAGTATGCGCTCTGTGGCCACAGTCCCACCTCTCAGCCTGGGAACGGAAGCAGGGAGTCGCAAGGGAAATCAAGCAGACAATCAGGTAAAGGAGAGAAAGAAAAATAGAGAGACAAAATTGTCTTGTCATATTTTATTGTACTTTTTTGTTTTGTTTGTTTCCTATACCTGTTTCACAACCACAGCTACACCTGTAAAACCTGGTTGACTTCCACTCTTAAAGAGATTTTATTGACAGGAAGTCAGGAAGAGAAATACACATTTGTGTATTGGAAATCGCTGTGCGACATCAACATAAATTTACATCCGTAATTGGTTTTGGTTCTGATATTCAACTTGAAAAATAAAATTATGCAAGAGGAACTGATTGGGCGATGAAAAGTTACGAAGTACTGCATTGATTTTTAGTTTTTTGATATTTCAAAAATCATTCTGATGATTTGGTGCTTAAGAAACATTTATTATTATAATTATCAATGTTAAAAACAGTTGTGCTTAATATCGTTGATCAATAGAAAGTAAAAAAAAAACAGAATTTATTTGAAAAAAAATATCTTTTGTAAAATTATAAATGTCACTTTTGATCAATTAATGCATCCTTGCTGAATAAAAGTATTGCTGAATCAAGCATTTGACCTGTATTAATATATACACTGTATTAATATATAGACCTATATATATATTCAAAAATGTTTTGAGGGTATAAGGATATATAATGGTATAATTAATCATTTTATTTGCTTTATTAATCATTAAAAATGATGAATAATTTATAATTGAATGTGCTTTATTTTTGAATGAGATTTATTAAAACAATAGAAGTCTAATATGTTTCGTATGTGTGTGTCATGATTCTGTCTTGTTTTCCTTGTCTTGTGTGGACTTTTGTTATTTCCTGTTCTGTGCCATGTTTTGTAGTCCTTTGTAGTTTTTCTTATTTATTAGTCTCTAATTAGTTTCTAATTAGCCCCGCCCCCTTGTTATCTTGTTTAGCTTGTTTGTCTGTGTATCTGTGCTTCAGTTGTTGTTTGTCGGTCGTTGTTTGCTAGTTGTTTCCATGTTCCTGTCCTGAGTTCTGTGTTCCATTGCTTGCCCTGGATTACCTGTTTGTTTTATTAAAGTTGTGCTTGCATGTGGATTCTCTCTCCACTTCGTTCCTACCTCATCGTTACAGCGTGTGTGTGTGTGTGTGATGTGTTGATGTGGAGTCGTTAATGAAACTCAATCCTGCATCAGCATGTGTTTGTACAGCGTGTATGTGTGTGTGAGAGAGAATGTGTCGCTGAGCCGCGTGTGTTTGGGTAAAGACAGTGGCCAGCAGGGGACGGGGTGGGTTCAGGGCAGGGGAAGAGCGAGGAGAGAGAGATCAGGGTATTCATTTTCCACGAGGGGTGTTCTGCTGCCCTTCACGTACAGTGTGTGTAGGTGGGGGTCACAGACACCATACTCTTCTCCTTTGCACTTTCTTTCCTTCATTCCCTTTTGAATACACACACACAAACACACTTACACACACACATGGACAAACACACCCCTTTTCTCCTCAGCGCTCTCTCTCTCTCTCTCCTCCCACCTCTCTCATTCTTTCAGCAGGAGAATGAATGGTTTTTAGAGTGAATTATGTGTGGCTAAGAGATGATGGTGAATGAATGGAGTTGAGAGGGAGTGTGAGAGTTGAGCGAGGAGCTGGAATTCATATCGGAGTTTAACATCAGATCAGGGGACAGCTGTTTCTAATGAGTCTCTCCTAGTTATTTTGTCACGGTCTGCTGAACAATTATGAGGTGAGGAAGGCGGGACAGGAACAGGAGTGTGGGCAATGGTTTGTACTTTCTCTGGTTGCAGGTTTATGGGAGTAATTTGTTTATAAATAAACAAGTTGGCAAGTCAGTAAGTACTTAGACTCTGTGACGGTGAGTTTTTTTTTTTTTTTTTTCCCACATCTCACCGACAGGGCCCAGTTTAATCTCTTTCTCAGTTCCATCTCTTGCTCTGCACCATTTCTGTTGTAGTCTCATCAGTCTTATTTCTAAGAGGCAGTCCCATTTCTGTAAGAGAGTCACTCTCACTACTTGATGCCAGTTTCATCTGACTCATTTCGGCTTCAGTATGAGTGTTACTTTCATTTCGGTGTCAATGCTAGCACCATCATCTCATTGTTAGAATCGTTTCTGTCTTTTAGTGCCAGTTTCATTTCACACAATCTCAGTGTTCTGTTAGACATTTACTGGCAACACTGTCCATCAAGACAGTCAGAACTCAGAACTGATATAACATTACACTGGATGTTTCGGCGCGACACGACAAAACCCAGACAGTGTAAGTTATACATGTTATATTTCTGACGTACGGTACTCCGAGCACAAGCGCTCGCGCTATTTCTGACAAGGGACAAACAGGTTTGCATTAATGGTCAAGACAAAAATTAGGAAATAAAAAGCATGATGCAATGGTGCCAGTCAGAGAGACTGTTACGTCAAATACAGTAGTATACTGCAAATTTTAAAAATACAGTAAGTCTCTGTATGTGGTGTTTAATGTCACAGGAAATTACCATGATGCAATGGGAATCACAGTTATTTACTGTAAAGAGAAATAGTATAATATTGGGGGGATTTAAAGTAGATAACTGTACAAATTACAGAAAAGTCTAACATCTTTATCTCAGTGCTAGTCTCACTTCAGTCTCAGTATTGGTCTCATTTTGTCTCAATGGATAAAGATCATTTTATAGTTCAAAGTCAGGAAGAGAAATACACATTTATATATGTATTGGAAAAAGCCTCATTTTTGTCTCAGTGCCAGCCAATTCTATATCTCAGTCCAAAACTCATCTTTGTCTCAGTGCTAGTCTCATCCTACTGATTTCAGTCTCTTTTTCGTCTCATTCTTCCCCTCATAGTCTTGTGTCAGTCCCAGTGGTGAGGAGTTCACTGTCAGTCAGCTCTAACGAGCAAAGCAAACATGCCACTTCTGATCAAACTCAGAGAGAGACAGGCTCAAATTCTCTTGTCATGCTCTATGCTAGAACTGAGGGAGCATTTGAAAGCCAATTCAAATGAAAGCCATTTGAATTGTTTGAAAAACAATTAAAATGAGCTTCATAACGTGTGGCCGTGACAGTATACAGTAAGGACAAACACTGCACCTATTGTGTCCGCAAGCCCACCACAGATTGGTCAGGGCTGCCATTGACGGAATAGACTGAACATCCGAGAAATGCCCAGATTGATGACTATTCTGATTGTTTTGATGGGTAGGGTTAAGGTTAGGGGATAGAATATAGTTTGTACAGTATAAAAATCATGATGTGTATGGAAAGTCCCCATAAAACATGGAAGCCAATTGCCAACCTTCCAAATCCCAAATTTGATTTAAATTAAATTGACTTGAAATTTAAATTGGAAGCAAAAGAAAAGAAATGTACTGATTAAATAAATAAATAAAGAATAACAGTCACACAACAGGGAATTTTTATTTGTCCAACAATGTGTCAGAACTGATCACTACTCAGGTGTTCTGTTTTCATAATCAAATCAAGGTGTTTTGGCTCCGTTTTGAATGTAAATTAAAGCACTCTGGGACTCTCAACTCTCTTCTATATGGAACTCTCTTCTATCGTTCTATATGGTCCATAACATTTGTTTTAATTACATTCCTTTTAATTAATCTCTAACATTAAATTTCATTAACATATATGAATGTTTGTATGTATATTTGATTACATCCTTTTTTAATTTAAAGGGACACTTCACCCATTTGCATATCCTGTCATATTTTTGAATGGTCATGGTTTATTCCCTTATTTTCCCCTGAGATGGGAGAAATAAGGATTTAAGTGTTTTACTTCCTTCTTATTATGACGCAAAAATCGTCATTTTGCGTCATAAAAAGCAAGAAGTCACATTTCATTTAAAAGTGTAGAGACTACAAACATTAGCTCATTATTTTTCAAGGGTGTGTGACCCACTCACCCTACAGGCCTATTACAGATCAGTGGGAGGGAATTCACTTGCAGATTCTGAATCAATATCCGCCATCTTGTTTGGAAGCTAAGCTAACAAGCGCTGTGGAGATAGGAAGTATGATAAAGACGGAAACTAAACATGATATGGAAGAAGAGGATTTTGAAATTCTGCTGCTCGAATCCGATGTTTCGTGGCTATCTTTACGAGTCGCAGTATAGTGAAGAGCAGCTGAGGCTAATGGAGGAGCAGGAGGCGGCTGCCTGTCGCGGTCAAGTAGCCTGGACTGGCTCTAGCTGGGCGGACAGCTGGTGCATGTGCTCTCGCTGTGAACTACGAACACAGATAGTCCATTTGCTAACGATGGCAATTTCTCCTGAACACAATCTCTGAATCAGACTAGCACACGGACGTTTGTGTTGTAGTTGTGATGTGAACCATCCTAGTTTCGCATAACTGAACATCCAGGTCTCATTCAGACGTTCACCATATGGAAATAAATACAAACGAGGAGTAATTCACTAATGAGTTTGCTAATATAATGTTAATGGGGTTTGTTGTTGTTGTGGGAAGAAGGAGGCGGGAACCGGCGAACAGTTAAACAATTTAATAGTAAAATGAACGAATACAAAATGAAAGTATAAGCCAGCAGCCCCTCATTGACGACGGCTGTAATGTTACACACAACAGAACCAAAACGCATCATAAAATCAGGCCTGTTTCTCTCTCGATCTGCCGTCGTCGATCATCATTTTATGCTTTCGCTCCTCCGTGAGAGACGCAAGACCGGCGCACACCTCACAGGTGTCTTTCATTATGACTCACGCCATCGGCCTCGCACGGCGCGCCGTCCTCTTACGTCCCTTGCCCTCGATCGTCCTGCTCGCCACAGTCAACTAACTAGAAATTTTGTGTGAAATGAATTTCAAACTCTGGTGACAGCTAACGTTAGCCTTGTAGACATAAGAGTGATTTCTCTGTTTACGCTGTTTCGGATTAGTGGGTGTGGCTTGTGGAGCTGTGCTATGTGGTGCATTGTGGGAGTTGTTGTCTTACATACAAATGCGCCCCTCTGTCTTTTCTCAGTCAAGAAGGCACCAAATTCAAAAATTCTTTTACATTTCAACTACATATATGATCCACTTTCAATAAAGATTAATGTTGAAATGGGTGAAATGCTCCTTTAAATTCAGTGCTATTTCATTAAGTAATATTATGTTGCGTTTCTGGAAATATGGTGTACATAGGGATTTCATAGAAAAAAAATATTATTACAAATGTGATTGTTAATGATAGTTTATTTAATTATTCATCGCATATATTAATTTTACATCTTAAATTCAAATTCAAATTACAATTGTGCATCCTGTTTTTTACTTTAATACTCAATTCAGGAATTGTAATTCAATCGACTTGGCATTCTTGATAAAATTTTGAATGAAGCAGTGTGTGTGTGTTTGTGTGTGTACGTGCTTCTGCAACAGTCTCTGGTCTCAGAGGAATTGAACTGATTGAAGAATGGAAGAAAGACAGAGAGAGAGGGAGGGAGGGAGGGGGGGACATGACATCCCCAGCTGTCCTGTGACATCACTGCACTGGGGACAGGAAGTGCAGGAGTTATTGGGCAGGCCAGGAAAACATGGGGTGACATCAGAACGCTGTCTGGGTCTCATAGCTATCCATCTGGATAAACCAGAGTGAGACCCCCTCTATTATTGTCTGTTTTTTCTCTTCTTATGTAATTAGAGATATAATGCTCTCCATGCCATGTGTTTCCTCATCTCATCTCCTGTCAGATTACTCACAGCTCATTCTTCCAGTCTGCCCGCCTCAGGGGCTCTCTCACACACACACACACCGCTATCTGCCCACCGTCTACCCACACTGCCCACACAAAAATACTATGGCCTTCACACTGCCTGTCATGCATTATGTACAGCACGCATAGGAAAACAGCCGCTCATTTACTCAGACGTGTGACCTCATTCTAAATCAGACACATGTTTGCACTGACCACACATAGAGACAGATAAGTACACACACGTTTACACTCTATATTTCCCATAGCTTTAGCACATTTGCACGTGCAGTCTGTCAGTGATAGTGAAATGTACTGTATGCCAGATATGTTCAAGATGCAGGGAGTTTAACCGGCTGATGCTGAACTGAAAACGAAGATGTTTGTTGATGTTAGCAAGACAAGGACCAAAAAGCTACATCAGTAAGTCAGTGACACCGCGAGGCTCTAAAGTCAACATGAAACAGCTTTCACAACCCTTTCACGTATGTAGTGTCATATCTGAGGGAAGATATTCAATGGGGAAAATATATTATTATTTTTATTAATTTTATTTTATTAATTAACTTATGTAATCTTCAACAAATCTCAACATAAATATTCATTTTAATACTCTACATGATATATTTGTAGAATTTATTACTTTTTTGTTTTATTTTTCTTTTATTTAGAAAAAAAATTCTAAAAATAGTTATTAAACATTATTATTATAATATATTATATACATTATATAATATGAAATATTTCATAAAATTAAATAATAGATATATTAGTGCAATCTAGTCTAATCTTCACTGTACTTTCTGTTAAAATTGCAAAAATGCCATAAACTGAAATAAGGTACAGTGAGTGACAAAAAAACTGATAAACCAGTTAAAATGCAGCCTGTAAGATTACACTAACTCACTTCAATCTCTCCTGATTAGTCTTTTTAGAGTTAAACTGCTTGTTATATGAACTCCTGTGTTTCTGTCTTTACAATAGGTCTGTGGCCATACATTTGTGTGTGGCAGAGCAGTGGTCATCCAGTGTAAAAACATCAATTCTAAGCTGACACACCATCCTTTATTAACGTGTGTGTGTGTGTGTGTGTGTGTGTGTGTGTGTGTGTGTGTGTGTGTGGTGGCTAGAGATTTCCACATGGCCTATCTGAATGTGAAACACATGTTGATGTGTGGGTGGGAGAGTGAGGAGAATATGTGAGGGTATCCATGTCTCAGTGTGAGAACACCCCTCTCTACCATCTGCAGGAATAGTTAATAATGTGTGCGTGTGTGTGTGTGTGTGAGAGAGAGTGTGAGTGTGTGTCACAGACCTTTTCTCCATCTACATCTTTTCCATCTTCTCACATACTTTGATCCCCATCCGGCTATTCTCGATGTAAATGGTGTTCGGCACCTCATCGATGGGGGTTGACATCATATATGGCCCATAATGCAAAGGATTTTGTGGGTTTGACCCTGAATCTTTTGTTCTGAAACATTTGGATCGTGTGCATCAAAGTGTCTAAGCTATACCTGATTGTGTGTTGTCAGTTGTTTCGGTTTGTTGTGGGATGGACACTGGGAATGTGCGATAAGGATGTGTAGGGTGAATGTGAAGTGTGTGTGCAGTGTGTGACTGTTGCGTGGGCTTATGGTGTCTGGCAGAGAGCGGTGGTGCTGCAGATGGCAGGAGGTAAGGAGAGGTGTGTGGTTGCATTAATACAGCCTGCAATTCTCGTTAGCACTAATCAAGGGCTTCCTGTACTGAAAGAAGCCTGGGTTCACCTTCCCGAGCCCTGCGAACACTCTCTGCCTCTCCTTTATACACAAACACGCACACACCCACTCTCGCTCTCCCCGGGTTACACAGAAACATATGCTATGTTCAGAATAACATGCTAGCGTACTAGTCTTACTATTCATGCAGTGTAGTGTATACTGAGTGAGCATCCTGAAAATCATCTGTTTGCAGTGAATTACCTACTACATTTTTTCCCAAATTTGCTTTGTAAAACAGCTCACATTTAATAATATATCACACAATGCATTAAACATAATATAAAAATATAGATATTAAAATAAAGTTTTAGACTCTTTTTTTATATTATTGATCAAATTACACAATGCTAACAGATCTTTACACAAAATTTCATTTAAAAAAGCTAAATAGTCATTTAAAGATAATTACATACTCCTCACATGCAGTGTAATGAGGTCATGTGACAGCATTTTTCAACAGGCGAATCAAATGCTCCGTACTTAACCGAGATACAAACACTGCTGTCAGATAATGATGGACTCTTGTTGTGTCAAGAGTGAAAAAACGTCAGTTGAATGGACGTCGCCATCTTTGATATCACTTAAGTCACTGATAAGAGAATACGGGCTTGACTCCGGGTCTCGATTCATATTCATACAGACAGTAATCGAGATTCTACCATAAGTTGCTGTGTGAATGGGACATTTCAATGCTCACATCTAAGTAAAAACAGTTGTCGATACAAAAACTGTGTGTGAATGCAGACGAGATCTGATTCATCTCGGGATGCATTTGGTTGAGTTAATTAACCCGCTACCAAATGTAATTTAATTCAGATTTATTGGTAACACTTTACTTGAAGGGACACCTGGTTATGGTTATGAACACCTTCATAACCATGACATGACATCTTGAATATGAAGTAGGGTTTATGCATGTTTATGACAACATGTTTATGCATGTTTTTCGCACAATAATGACATTTTGAATGCAAATATGACATTGTTTAAGACACCTTGACATAAACCATAACATCATATCCTGTCAGTGTCTGTCATGGCAACTTGACATAAAATTAAGTTAAACTGTCATGTGGTTGGCTTTGTATTATAACTGTGTCATGAATGTTTTTCGTGACCTCAACTACAGTCGTACACATTAAATTTGTCATTAAAATGTTATAATGGCTTCATAACAGCCAATGTCAAAACCAACCACCTGACAGTTTAATGTAATGTTAACCCATAAAGCTTGGTGGTTTCTTAAGTTTGATAATTAATCTGCTATGTCATGTTTATGACCGATTGTGTTGTCTTAGTAAGTTGTCATGACAAAGACACTGACAGGTTATGATGTATTGGTTTATGTCAAGATGTCATAACAAAGACATCTTAAATGTCATATTTGCAATAAAAAATGTCATAACTGAGCGATCGACACTTAATGCCAGTTGTCACAAACATGCATTAAACTTCCTTCATATTCATAACATGTGTCATGTCATGATTATGAAGGTGTCATATTAGTCTTATGCAGACCCCTTCAAGTAAAGTAACCAAAGTATACTGTGTATGCAGTATACGTAAGCACTAAGGTACGACTAGGCTGTGCTGTATCTAGTATGCCAATCCAAACCTTTTTCTGACCGCCTCACTTCCTTCTCTGACTTCCTGGGCCTGTTTTACAGTGCTGTGAGCTCAGTCTGCAGGGTTATCGCGCTCTGTGTTCCACAAAATGAGTTGGAAAATGCAAAATTGTGAGAGAAATCTTTTCCATATTCATGCAAGCTCCTCACCCGCTCCAAGTCTGCTGGCAAAGACGATGTCTGATCAGGCTGTCCCTGTGTGAACTACAGCAGAGGTCATGACCTTTAGTCAGAATGGAGAAAGTGGACCACAGAGCGCTAATTGAAACAAAAGACCTCTTTACGATCATCCTGGCACAACAGGGAGGTGCAACTTATAGCCAGTGCACACATCCTGCACTTTCCCACACAATGACTTGGACTCGCTTATAACTGTGACGTCAAGGCAACCATCTATATCAAAATAACAGTTCCAAAGTAAAGAAGAGGGCATGCATCATTAATGCAGCACACATATAGACGGAAGGGTGATAAAGCGCACCTCTTAGGATGTAAAACAATGACCGTGAGACTGTGAAGTATGTTATTCCAACCTACTCCACGTTCGTATTTTTCTTCCCCACGCTGTCGCTCGATCTCTTCCTCTGCTGAGCTCTAAAGAAGCGCCTGAGTTAAATGTATGCTTTTAAGATGTGGAAATTAGGGTTGTGCGCCAGTCAGAACTGATTCCTTTTAAATTCTAATTCAATTCCTGAATTTGAATTGCGGTAGCAAACATCATGGCAAATTACCAATTCAAATCAGGATTTCATTGATTTCTATCTTAGTTAGTTTATTTGAAGAAGAATTTCTTAATTATTTGAGAACACTAAACATAACTAATAAGCTATGTACATATACAGTATATAATGAAAAAAAATCCTTTTTATTTTGAGGAACTAAATTTAATATGAATTGAAATTCAAAAAAAATTTACTAAAGGGGTTTGGACGGACGGACGGACAGACGGATAGATGGATAGATAGATAGATAGATAGATAGATAGATAGATGGATGGATGGATGGATGGATGGATGGATGGATGGATGGATGGATGGATGGATGGATGGATGGATGGATGGATGGATGGATGGATGGATAGATAGATAGATAGATAGATAGATAGATAGATAGATAGAACATTGGACAACAATTAAACTTTCTATGACATTACAATCATCATTGCCCTCACCAAACCTTCCCCAGCTTTGCTTGCTTCTCACTTTCTCTCACTCGCTTTTTTTCTCCTTCCGTTACTTTCTCCTTCCCTTACTTCCTTTCTGCCCTCTTTAATGCACTTTAATAGTGTGTGGGGGAGACACTTTGATAAATAG
Source organism: Pimephales promelas (assembly GCF_988280905.1). NCBI lineage: Eukaryota > Metazoa > Chordata > Actinopteri > Cypriniformes > Leuciscidae > Pimephales > Pimephales promelas. The sequence goes on from NC_142784.1 coordinate 21,532,255, forward strand.
CCTGAGAGAGACATAAGAGATTTGATTTAACTTTTTTTTAACTCACACTTTTAGCGGTACACTGCATGTGTGTATGTGTGAAATCCTTTATTTTGTGTAAGCTATCCCCTTTTTTTTACTGTGCCCTGGGCTTTGCAATGGATAGCTTTCCCCCACCCTCCTGCTCCAATCGGCCACCCCCACCCCCAGCGCTGAAACCGGGCCAGCCCCAGCTGCCTGTCCAGATGTGGGAGAGAAGGAGAGGCAAGGTCCAACAGGGGATGAGGGCCTGAAACAGAAAAGGGGCTCCACAGAGAATGGAGCATAAAAGAGAATCAAGACATTCAGAGAGAGAGGAAGATGGAGAGATGTCAAGGGGTTGTCTGAATTTGTTCCCAGGGTGTTTAAATAAAATTGGGACATGGAATGGAAAGGTGCAATGTGTCTTCCAGTTGATCTCTGGACGGTTCCAAATAAGAGGATCAATGACACCAGATTGTGCCTTCTCTGAATAGTCATTGCAATCAAGTCTGATCTCATGATCTCAGTGGACTGGAACATGTCCCATCCCAGAGAATGCAGACTTGGCATAGTCGTATCCATACGGTTGTTCCTGCTTGCCTGTGCAGGTCCTTCCAGGCCGGTCCTGATTTATGAACACCCCCTGAGCTCTCACTCCATCCTGGAGGGGCTCTCTGATTAGAGATGGAGAAGAGAGGGAGTGCAAACACTCACGCATCCACTCGCACACCCCAGCATTTGGTTCTAATTACACACGGGGCGACTCCAGGGCCGGGTGTCATCTAGAACACGGAGCTAGATTTACACTTGACATGTTTTATTCACACAGGTTGGTCCTGGCCTAGTAATTGCAACATATTATCTGGGCCGATTCATCAAAGGGAACAGCCTGCTACAGTAAACTCTTAAATGAACGACTCATATGGGTCGCAGACGTGAAAAGTGGAGGGTTTTATTAGCAAAAAAAAAAAGACTGAACCAACAAGTACAGTCCAAATGCTTTGGTAAAAGAGGTGTTTGTGAAATGTTTATGCCTTTTTTGAGGAGTACTTGGAAGTGGCCTCTGTTATTGCCGAACAATGATCAGCCATAGTTTGGTGGCAGTAAATGAAGTCATGATTTAGTTGTCTAAAAGCCAAAATGTGGCACATCAGATGAGGGCATGGTTGTTAGCCAAAGGTTACCCCTTGCTGCTTTAACAGGAGTGTTAATATGTGAAGCCAGTAAACACAGCAGTGGATTCAAAGACTTTAACATGCACTGCACATGATTCACTGAAGGCCTAATGCACATAATTGTGAAAATGTGAAGAGATACAGTAAGCGTGTTTACATTAGGGATGATGGATAGATAGGCAGACTAGTACTAGCTATTTTATGAGGGTGAAAGGAAGAGTTCTCCATGCACTTTGTTTAAATAAACCCCTATTTACAGTCTAATCCTGTTGTAATGAGATTGATTGGCATTTTGCCCAAACCCCCCACAGAGCATGACATCAGAGTACAAGCCAAGGCCGGAAATGCGACAGGTCCCGCCACACGCAACATGCGAGATGCACCCTTCGACACGTACGATGCACACCATGCCGCCGGGAAACACAGGGACACAGCAACACAGGCTTGATGGACAAACCAGACCGCCGCACACACATTTCAAGAGGAAAATGGTAACAGGCAGTCCTGTGCAGTAAAATAGAATGGTGCACCTTCATTGTTCTGGCCTCTGGACTCTGGCCTCGCTTCCTGACACCTTCCGTTTGGGCTCGCACACAGATGGCCATGGATGTGCAGGAGCAAGTGCGCCCACTCTCTGCCTGTCCAGACCCAATCGTATGTAGCCAAGGAGAGGTAAAGGACTTCTTGTTGACCTGGTGTGTGTGTGTGTGGATGGTTGATGCTATTTGTGTAATACTGCCCCTAGCCTCAGATCAGATGAGTCCCATGTTATCCCATGCAGGGAGCTGTCTAAACTCATGGAAACACTTAATGCGTGTGTTTTTATGTAAGTTTGTGAGGAGTCGCGGGGGTGTCACTGTCTGACAGGATGCTTGGGTCAACTGTCTACGTGTGAGTGCAGCCGGGCCTGGGCCAGCGGGTCAGGGTTGGGCAGACCACAGGAAACGGCCAAGACGTTCTGGCCCAGTGCTGGAGGACTTAACCCTTGCACTGCCAGCCTGGTCGCGCTCTCACTGTTGCCGGAACTGAGACTTCTAACTGAACTTACAAAAAATGGTGCAAATGCTAAGTTTTGTTTCTGACAAATGCTAGGTTAAAGGGATAGGTCAACCAAAATTGGAAATTCTGTCATCATTTACCCACCCTCATGCTGTTCCAAATCTGGCTGACTTTCTTCCTGTCGTTCAAAAGTTTTGAATCGTATGATTTTGTTAAAGTGTTTTTGAAAGAAGTCTCTTATGCAAAGCTGCAAAGAGTAATATTGGGAAATATTTACATTCAATGTTATTTTAATATCATTAATATAGTCTTAATATAGTTCATGTTAATATTTGATATTTTCAATGTAATTTTAGCTACAGTCCGTAACTTTTTTGTGTGTTCAAAGAGCAGTAAACGTTATGGACTGCAGCTTTAAAGTTTTAGTAAGTTTGTTGTGAGTTTTTGACATTTTTCTTAGTTTTAAGTCTAAACAGTATTCATTCATTCATTTTCATAAACAAGAATTAATTTAGTACTTCAACCTAAACTAAATGAAAATTTGCCTTGGCAACTTGCTGAAATAAAGTAAATTGTGTTTTTTATATATTTTATTTTATTTCAGTTATTTCATGTTTTTTTTTTAAGTTATGGTTTTAGTTTTAGATAATGATAATAACCCTTATTACATTTTAAAGTAACAGTTTTGAATGTCTGAATGTATTTTAAAATGCAATTGCAATATTCAAAGCTGAATTTTCAGCATCATTACAACAGTCTTCAGTGTCACAAGATCCTTCACAAAATCAGAAAAGTCTTCCGGGTTTCAAATGACATGAGAGTGAGTCATTGATGACAGTTTTTTTTTTTACATTTTTGGGTGAACTACCCCTTTAATATTTCTCTGGAAACAGTGATTAAAAAAAGATTATTCTTTGATAAATAGAAAGTTCAAAAGTTCAGCATTTATTTGAAATACAAATCTTTTGTAACATCATAAATGTCTTTACTGTCTTTTTCCCCCTTGCTGAATAAAAATATTTGAACAAAAAACCTACTGACCGCAAACTAGAACAGTATTATGCAATATCATATTATATCATTCATTTATCCATAATCACAGGAAGAAACACAAGTCCTCATAAGAATGTTTGGTATTTTCTTTCTAAATTTAGTCTCTTCTAGTGCTCCTCCTCACTCTGGGTGTGACAGTGCAGCCTTTCAGACTGGAAACAATGTGAAGCAACACCTTCATCATGTAACGCAGCACCCCTGAGTTCCCTGCCATAATGGCTCCTTCGTTCCTCGACTGATGGTCTCTCTAGAGTGCAGTAAGGAAGGGGGACTTCAGTGCTCCTCTGGCCACGAGGACACTGCGCACTGGAATAAGTGGACAGGAAGTGACTCTCAGAGTGAAGGAATTCTCAGACGGCGGGGGTCCATAAGGAAAGGTTGATGTTTTTGGAAAGCAAATGATGTTGTAATGTGCCATCAACAGCCTGCAGGAAGTGGTGGTCTGTACTGGGCCACGTTTACGTTGTTCAGCGTAAGGGATTTGTATAAATAGGTCATTGGTGAATCACTCACGTCAAGCCCCTTAAAAATATTTGTGTGTGTGTGTGTGTGTGTGTGTGTGTGTGTGTGTGTGTGTGTGTGTTTTCTGACTACTTTATATATAAACTCACTGGCCACTTTATTAGGTACACCATTCTAGTACCGGGTTGGACTCCCTTTTGCCTTCAGAATTGCCTTAATACTTTATAGTATAGATTCAACATGGAAACATTCCTTAGAGATTTTGGTCCATATTGGCATGAGAGCATCACACAGTTGCTTCAGACTTGTCAGCTGCACATCCATGATCGGAATCTCCCATTTCACCTCCACCCTATGACTATTGAACTAAGACCTGGTGACTGTGGAGGCCATTTGAGTTTAGTGAACTCAATGTCATGTTCAAAAAAGCAGTTTAAGATGATTTGAGCTTTGTGACATAATGTGTTTTCCTGCTGGAAGTAGCCATCGGAGGATGGTCAGCAAGGCCACTCAGGTAGGCTGTGGAAAGGTTGACGTTTAACGATGCTCAATTGGTCCTAAGAGGCCTAAAGTGTGTGAAAGAATTATTCCACACACAATATCACCACCAGCATCAGCCTGAACCGCTAACACAAGGCAGGATGGATCCATACGTTCATGTTGTTTATGACAATTTCTGACCCTACCATCTGAATGTCGCAGCAGAAATCAAAACTCATCAGATCCAGGAACGTATTTTAAATCTTGTGAAATACTCAGACAAGCACGTCTGGCACCGACAACCATGCACATTCAAAGTCACTTAAATCAGCTTTCCTCCCCATTATGATGCTCAGTTTGAACTTCAGCGGTTTGTCTTGAACATGTCTACATGCCTAACTGCATTTTTATATTGGTGCCATGTGATTGGCTGATTAGATGTTTGTGTTAATGAGCAGTTGAACAGGTGTACCTAATAAAGTGGCCAGTGAGTGATATAAAATGTAATGCATCCATATTTAATTATACATTATTTAATTGTTAAGGGTAGACGTGACTGAATCATCATGAGCAGATGTAGCAACTCAGGGGAAGTTAGATGAGTTTGCATAGATGGGGTTTTTATTATCCACAATTAAGGCCAATGATAGTCAAAAAAATGAATGAACAAACTTTTACAACAGTTCAAAAATTGACCTTAACACAAGTCAGTATATTAGAGCAATGACAGACTAATGTCCTTTCACGCCAAGCTCCCCTGACAGAATGAAAATACTAGACTTTATAGACCTGAGGTCACCCATGGAATTGGAAAATACCAACACATGATAATGAAACAGGGGTGGCTCAGATGATGACAACGACATAATGTATAAAAACAGCATGAAATACAACCTCTATAAAACTAGAAAATTACAGAATATTATTTCTACAGTTTCAGCTGACAGTTGACAAGCAACAAGTCATATTTAACGGCTACAAATTAATTACTCAAACTCCGGGTCATTTTTCTATTGACCCGGAAGTCATAGCGTCATTTAAACCCCGCAATGGCGGCAAATTTTCCTTTACACAAACAAACCGGAGAGCCAACTACGACAAAGATGGTATGTGCAATGTTTCTCTTAAACTAAATAAACAGATACCTATTGAAAACATGTAGCCTATTGTGTGATTATTGTAATTGATTTTGACTGTGATGTAAATGCCATGATTTTCTTTAAATTGGCAAGATGTATTGATAATCACCGCAGTATGGGCTCTATGCACGGCGATATTTCCGGTGAAGGTGTAAGAATGTTCGATAACTTCCGCCGATCGTAGAGTCCAATGCAGTACTGAGAATTTATATTGAATTTTATACTCCATGGTTCTACTAAAGAAACGTTAGTCACAAAAACAGATAAAACAGACACCCATCGTTGTGTTTTGCTTCTTTTTAAAATTATATTAAATAAACATAACTATATATAAAATTACATTTAATTGTTTCAAAGAGGGGAGGACAGTAAATTTTGAAGACTCTGTCAAAATCCCATTTTCCTCGGTTTTCCTCCGCTTTAATCTCCACAACCGGAAATGGACGAGCATCCTTGCATCAAATGTGGAACTTATGCGTGCATATAGCCCATTAGCTGTTAAAAGTGTGCACACCAAAAATAACTACGGGATATTTGAAATTTTGTAATGAAAGGCTAGGTTAACCGCTGATTTGTAACTGTATAAAGATTAACAAAAGACATTAATGTGCTAGACAAACATACAGATCACACAAGTGAGATTTTTATAAATAGGTCATGGATGAGTCAGTCACACCGAGCCCTGTCTGTATTTCAGGACAGACGTCTGTTTACTTCCTGGTGCCAAACAGAGGGCATCGCTGCTAAGAGCCCCCTAGATAGCGGGCTAAACTTAAGCAGGGCCCATCCTGTTTTGGGATTCTGCTGTAACCTTGAGCGTTTTGACTTTCCTGCATCCCGCTCGAAAACAGTCAGCTGTTATCATTCCCGCGTCATGTTTGTACCCCACACTACGATGTTAGCTGGTCGCTCTGATACTTTACACCGCATCTGTTTGCTTCTGAGGGAGACGCTCTTGACCATTATAATTTGTGCGTTCATGTCCATGTCACCGATGGCTGCGTTCCAACTCTCAGCTTTCTTGGTTTTCACATCCCTCTTCAGCCAAACACAAACACACACGTCCGGCCAGCCTGACCCAAGCTATCTCTCCGCCTGCGAGTGCCAGACGCACACACATACACACATGCCCTAGACCCTCCTGCTCTTCCCACGTTCCTCCTCTCTCCTCTGTTCTTCTCTCTTCTCTGCTTGCATTTCCTTCTCTCCTTTCCTCTGCCTCAGCACCCTTGTACATCTCATTGTCTCTGGTCTCTTCATCTTTCTCCACTTCCTGTGTCTTGCACCCCGTGCCCTCTCACGCCCCCTCTTTCAACCTCCCCCTCTTTCTCCACATCTCTCTCTCTTCGCGACGTGACTTTTAGCACAGACATTGGGGCTGTTGCCAATATTCTGGGGCAGAGAGGCGAGAGATGAGCGCAAACACACACACGGACACATGTAGATGTAGGGCGCACACTAATGTACCATCTCTTCCCTAAACACTGGTTACAAGTGGTTACAACTAACTAATTTTCTAAATTAGACTCCACCAAGTCTTTGGCCTAATGTTGATTACTACTGAAAATGATGGTAACCATTACACTCAGTGAAAACAAGTGTTATGCATTTGAAACAACCATGGCCATTGTAAGTATTACTGGAGACATGTTTTACAAACTGATCTTTATTTTCTAATTGACAACACACTACAGATTTACCCCTGAAAATTCATTTATATTCATATTCTGTAATTTTCTATATATATATATATATATATATATATATATATATATATGTATGTATGTATGTATGTATGTATAAAAACAAATATCCATTTTGTCCGTTCATATTTTCTCTGGGAATGAAATGTCACTACTTAATTCTTTAAACCCCACCATGTTACAATGGCCTTTCCAATTTAAAGACATTTTAATAATTCAACTAGCATTCCACACTCCAAATCCCATTTCTCATCCTTACCGAGTGAAGAATCATATCTCATCGTATCTCTCTTCTTATCTCTGCCTCACACTCCCATGCTTTCTATCCATCTCTCAGCCATAGTCTGACACACAAACACTTAATGTCAATGAGCCATGTGCTCAGATTTAATGAGAGAGAGAGAAAGGGACATTATGTCACTTAACAGGCATCTGAAGCGCTGAATCTAGAATTACTTTGTTGTGATGTTTTTCCCGAGTTGCATGGATCAAAAGACAGACATGTGATCTTGGGAACAGAGAAGTGAGAGGACATTTGTGAGAATGAAAGAGAAAGAAGGGATCAAGCCATAGTTGGCAAGTCATTCCCACAGAACAATGCATGAGTTTACAGCGTCTCTTTTGGGTTCAAACGAAAAGTGAATGTTTATCGATCCCAGTGTAGTAGTTCAACAGATCTTATTAATTTTTAAACGACATTTTAATTAAATGATAGCCTAAATAAACATATTAAACTGAAGTACATAGTATGACATTTATATCCTATGAGTCTTTTTTGGAGAAATGGTGGCAGAAAATATCGAGATATCTGTATAACTTCATAGTAATTATAGCCCGCTATAGGCTAAGTATTAACCTATTCCTGCAAAATATAACATAAACATAAAGAGAACGTCCACAATAATGTACAAATGTGCCGATTAGTTGTGTATACCAGAATGTCTGTATGAAGAAATTACAGAAAAGTTATTTCCATGCTATACAAAACCTCACTAGTACAATCATACAGGTTCCCAGCTCTACCTGTATCTGATCTCATATTTCTGCTTTTCTTTCAGATATCTCCGTGGCCTGAGAGAACAAATGTCACCTTCAGCTCAACCTTGCTAACCTGCCAGCAACAACACAATTTAATGTACTTGTGAGTAAAAGAATTAACACACATACATACATGAGGGCATTTGAACTATTGTCATTAGGTTTGGGTTCAAAGTTGTTATTTCATGATATCAGGAAAATACTCTAGACCCATGACACAACACGAATTTGGCCTCAGTTGTGTCCAATTTCCCCTTCTTTTCCCCGAGTATCTCGTCCTTTCTTTACTATCCTTATGAACAAAAAATTGACAAAAGAAAGACTAGTTCATGTCTTCCCATAGTGTCTGTGCAGACATCCTCTGTGTTAATATGCTGAGGATGAACCCACAGTCATCTGTGTTTACCATTCACCAAAACACAGGGCAGTTAGGATTACTAATGTGAGTGCTAATCTCCATTTCCACCACACACATCTCTCCTCCACTCCCTGTCCTCCTTTTTTGACCGAGACACATGTTCTTGAAGCTCATGATTTTTTTACCCACGGTTGTACTGACACTACACCACATCATCCTGAATACATTCAGCACGTCTCAGAATTACTAATATAATAGAACGTTGCACTCCTCTGTGAGATTTCAGCGCCGCACCCGTCTTTATCAGATCTTGGTGAGATAGCATAGATCATACATGGAGTTCAATATACATGTGATTCTTCAACTTTTCATTCCCCTGGGATGCTTAAAAAATAAATGATCATAGATTAAAAAAAAGTTTTTCTTCTTGCCTGAGCTTTAGGAAATGTTATATTTGGACATTCTAAAACATTTTAAATACATACCCATACATACACATTATACCGAAAACTTTCTGAAAGTTCATTAAGGTCATGATCAGATCAGATCTCCCGGACATGACACTTGAAAACGCACTCTCTTCTTCTTAACATCCATGTATGATTACCAAAAAGTCCACATTCTACCTTATTCTGTGTCCTTGCAATGTGGCGAACGGATGTGCGTGTGTTTGTTAAAAGTGTGTGACTATGTTGCCTAAAGATGTAACACCCAAGTCGAAAGCTTTCACACATCTCTTTGTAGATACACCAACACCCTTCCAGCACAGATACAGGCAGTAAAAGTGATAGTGGAGATGATAGCCCATCAGTAACTTCATATTCACTGACTGGCAAAGCCCCGTTTGGACCCAAACTCACCTGATCTACTGTAACACCACCAAAGGCTTTCTTCAGCCCATTATACCTATATATTCTTAATATTGTTTATATATTCTTTATGGTTAAGATGTAAATTATCGTACATTCTGAAACTCACTCTGTTCAATAGCGCATTAGTAGTCTCACTCTCCTCTGAGCATGAGCAGTATGGCAGAGGAGATCTGAAGGTGGTCTCATAATTGTGTGTGTGTGTGTGTGTTCTGTACTCCGAAGCAGGGGCTCCCCTGTGTTTCTGGCCTCAGGCCGCTTAGTACTCCATAGTCTGGACTTGTACAATCTACATTGCTTCATCATAATTCTCTTTTTCACAATTTCAGTGCTACTACAGCATTACCTATTCACTATTCTCTTTCTTCTACAGTCTCTTTATGAAACTGCAATTCTGAAATACAGGTAAACGTGTTTGCATATCAGCGTGACGGTGTTTTCATAGGTTTTTGTGCGAGTGTTAAAAAACGCTGATCTCTTTCACTTGTTTTGACACAACTCCTCTGGTAGTGTCACAGGATGGGTGGTTCTGTTTGAGTAGGTACCCACAGATGTGTGTCAATTATAAGACAGGAAGTGGCACTGAAAGTTTACACCCTCACACGTTCACACACACACACACACACACACACACACCCTTTACTTTTATAAAAAGCATAGATTGCACACATGTTGCAAACATACTACACTACAGCTGCAAACCTGTTATGCAGATCCTAGACATTAAGGTGTATAGCCTATTTGAGTAGTTAATACATTTACGTTGATCAACACCAGGATTTCAAGTTCAAATCTACGTATGAATATTGAGCCTAACGAGAAAGTTATTTGTAATCACCTTTTTACCTTATTTAGTTAAAAATGGTCCTACGTTTTTTTTAAGTTCAAATATTGAATGTTGTCTCCCAATTTACATTAGACCATAAAAGTTGCAAGTATACTGCCTTTTTGTTGGCTAGATGCCTGATAAAGATGTTAGAGATTACTTTACAAGACCAACTACTGTATTTTTGCATGCCTTGCGTTTTTTTTTTTTTTTTTTTTGACCACCCTCAAAACGTGTTTTTAAAAGCAAAAGGACATTCTTTGTGTATAAGCTAATCTATATAATAATCGCTGTTTACTCAATTGTCAAATGAAATACGAAAAAAGCACATTTACAAATACTAAAAAGCCGAACCTAAAGATACAGAACCTGAAGAGATATCGATAACACTTTACAATAAGGTTCATTTATTAAACATTAGTTAATGTATTAACTGACATGAACTAACCATGAGCAATACGTTTGTTACTGTTTTTGTTGATCTTTGTTGACGTTAGTTAATACAAATCCAGCTGTTCATTGTTTGTTCATGTTAGTTCACAGTGCATTAACTAATGTTAACAAGATTTTAATCAATTATTAGTAAATGTTGAAATTAACATTAACAAAGATTAACAAATGCCGTAGAAGTATTGTTCATTCTTAGTTAATGTTAACTAATGTAGTTAACTAATGAACCTTATTGTAAAGTGTTACCGAGATATCTTCTCAACCTGATTCATCTGCTTTACAAAAATTGTAAAAATTTCTATCAAGCAATAATAAAAGCAGTAGCCTATACCAATTATCTCACCATGCTGTCACTTAACGTAATACAATTATGTTTAGTTAGGCTACCAAATGTTTTGAGAATCACAATAGCTTACTAGACTTATTGTTTGTGATGCAAGGTTTTTTTTTTACACCCTTCCATAATTCTCACTCCAAGCTAAACTCAAAAGTTGGCAGCTTGCTGTGAACCGCACTAACAGAGCAATCGCACCAAGGTTCGTTTCAAAAGAAGCAAACATGCCAAGTGTGAACACACCCTTAAAGGGATAGTTCACCCTAAAATGTCATCATTAGGTCATCATTATGGGTGTGTTCGCACTTCAGACAGAGCGAGATCGCTACCTACTTTATTACCTCTCATTCTCATCCTTGATCCCTCGGACTTCCTCATCATGACAGCTTGGCTAAGAGAACGTCTGTGGTAGAAAGCACTTTCTGGGGGTGATAGTGAGAAAAGATTGGGCAGAGAGAATTTTTGAAGCTGAAAATGATAAGAAACACTTTAAGTGCAGGCAGTGCAGGGTCAGATTGGGCAGTTGTAGTTTTTTGCCCCACATTTGATTTTCTGCTAAACTGTCTTCCATTTTGTTTTATTGTATTATACTGATAACCTTTATTTAGTCTCAAAGTTTACTGTTTAATGGATTGTAGTTACATATATTACAAATATAATATAATAAAAATAAAAATCATAACAAAATGATTTAAAAAATATGAGATTTTCAGATTTTCAGCTCTTGAGGCTGACTGTCAACATTTTCTGAAGGAGAGTTTCAGACCGTGTGTGTGATGTACACACCCTGTCTCTGTCTGCCAGCATCTTTCAGCTGTTTTGTAAAGCATGCTGTGTTGGCAGAGTTTATTCAGCCCAGGTTCTTGCTGTGCGAGATGTGATTCCATCAGCACAATACGCCCCTGTGCCCTTTACCCTCATCCGCCACACAAGTCCCTGGACATTTCCTCCAATGGTCTAAGAGAGAAAACAAAAACTCCAGATGTGTTTTTAATTGAAAATATCAATGATGTTTGTTTTCTTACGAAATGGACAGTTTTAGATGAAACCATTGTTGACATGCATTATGAATGTAGAGCTCATCTGATTCTCTTTTTTTTTTTTAGAGGCATGTGAATCTTCCGTTAGGGTTTGTTGACTGTGTTGATGCACTGCTATGTTCAGACTTTGTATGTTGATGTAAACATGCCAGAACTCTGCGCCCTATGACATTATCTGACATGGGCATGGGGCACCACTCATTACACGACACCAGATACTTCAGACCTCTGGCATTTGAGCTGCCATGACACCCAGCGGCAGGGGGCATGGGTATAATGCCAAAGAATCCAGCCTGCATGGGCACTCGGATCTGCGGAGTGGCGCTATCAGCATTTTATCAGAGCCACACACTCCCGTCACTCCTTGTTAAAAAGGAGTAAAGAATGTGGGAAACCAATATCCTCTTATCCAATATCCGAAATCCTTGTGGGGACATTTTTTGGTCCCCATGAGGATAACAGCTTAGAAATCATAGTAGTAAGTGATGCTTTCTGAAAATGAAAAAATGCAGAATGTTTTCTGTGATGATGGGTGTGTTTAGTGCAGGGGAATACACAGTTTGTACAGTATAAAAACCATTATGTCTATGTAAAGTCCGGTAACACTTTACTATACGGGTGCACCAATATGCATCAATTCATGCTTAACTAATGCACATATAATCATGATCAAGAACTATACCATTACTGCATCAGCAACTAATAAGTGTCTATATGATTAATAGATTAAGTAATACATGAATTGGCATTAATTCAGTGTGTCATTGTGTATTAATTCCTTAATAACATAATTTATTAACTAATAGTGTAAATTAATGTGTTAATTACCACAATTAGTCAAAGCTATGTACTTCAACTTCCAGTTTTCTGCTTTAATTATCATTAGCTATAATGATTTGCAATATCTTTATGCTATGACTTTACTTGTTGGGGCACATAATTATTAACTAGTCATTCAGTAATTGTAGTAATCTGCACATGAATTTGCACAAACAATGAAGTAATTAATCATGTATTAATGCATATTAGTGTACATGTCATATTATCTGAAAGTTGAAATACAAGGCTTTGGCTCATTCTGGTAATTAACATATTAATTATGAGTTATATTAACATATTAATTATAGTTATTATGGAATTAATCCACAATTATATATTAAATTAATAACAATTTATGTATGAACTAATACATTAACCTTACACTGTAAAAAGAATATTGTTGGTTTAAGGTTACTTACTTTTTTAAGTTCATTGAACTGGAAAAAGTAAGGAGAATGATTTAATCATCAGAAACTCAAATGATATGTTATCTGAACTAAATAAATTATTTAAGTTGATTTGACAAAAGAAAAAATGTTGTGATAACTAATCATGAAAATATTTTTAGACTCGTAATTAGTTCCTAATCTGGTAATCATTAAGCTTAAATAACCATTAGTTACACATTAATTCAGTATTATTAGTTAAGCATGAATTAATGCTTATCAGTGCAACCGTATAGTAAAGTGTTGCCTAAAGTCCCCATAAAAATGGAAAATGGGTATGTGAGTAATATAATATTTAAAAAAGATGAAATGATAGAGATACATAGATAGATAAACTGCTGTCTAGAATCAGAAACGCATCTGTGTTTAATGTAAATGTAAGCGTCAACATTTTGCCAGTCACATAAATGATATCAGCCTGTTTCAAAGGGGACGAGGTCTTCTAAATATGCAGATTGAATGCATCAGTGTACTGAGTAAAACGCAGGGCTCGCTGTAATTTGCCTTAACACGTCGAAGCCCTTAAAGTTCAGGGTCTTGGCTGCAGACTTGTAACAGATGGAGTCCCAAGTTCACAGTTCTGAAGAGTTACATTTATTCCGTTGAAACTCCTGGAACCTCTCCTCCTGTCTGCCCCTACTTGTTTTTATAAACTTTTTGTGACTTCATTACAGATCTCAAAATTGGACTCTGTTATTTTTTTCCCCCAGCATCTCAATAAGCCACACGTGGCAGAGTGCTGGATGTGATTATGTTGCTGATATTTCCAGGAAATATTTTCTCCAGCGCTGTCGAAATGTTAATCGAGAGATGATCAAGTGTTTGTCTGTGCGATTAAGAGATTGTTGGTTTCAAGGTGTTTTCAGATGTGTTCTGGGAGGGTTTCTGCATGAACTCCAGCTGACAGAGTAATTGCTATGAAGGATGTGGATCTTTTGTAAGTTATGAGATTCATTCAGAATTTCTCTGAACTAAACTCAGCTGGTTTGCTCCCCTCAAGTCCAGATGGGAGTATCTAAACCCGCATTTCTCGCTCAGCTTTAATCATTCATCTCCAATACAAGCACAGCCTGATGACCCAAATGAACATTAAGAGAACTCTAGTTTAGTTAATAATATATTATTCAATTAAGCAGTATATATTAATGGTGTGTTCTGAAATGAGGATGCAAAATCAAATATACATTCATGTCTCAGTTACAATTTTCCTCGTAAAATAAACTTTACTTATAGTGGAGTGCTTAAATGTGATAGACAGACAGACAGACAGAGATATAGATGGATGGATGGATGGATGGATGGATGGATGGATGGATGGATGGATGGATGGATGGATGGATGGATGGATGGATGGATGGATGGATGGATGGATGGATGGATGGATAGATAGATAGATAGATAGATAGATAGATAGATAGATAGATAGATAGATAGATAGATAGATAGATAGATAGATAGATAGATAGATAGATAGAAATTAAAAATAAACAAATCTTTGAACATTCAGTGAAAATTATTTTATTGTCAAGTTGATTCAGATAATAAATGAAAAAAAAAACATTTTCACAATGGCTTTTAAAGCAATTAAAAGCCTAATCAAAGTCATTCATTAAGATTTTGGAACTAAAGAACACAATTTGAATACGCCACAAATTAATTTTATACAAAAAATCTTATAAAACATTTGACATGCAATAAATACATTCATTTCAGTAAAAGCATTTTGTTGGAGAAAAAAAAGAGGAAAAGGAAAAAAAGAAAACTATCGACAACGCAATTAAAAAAAATACTCCTCAAATGTGTTTTTATTGCCTTTTTTTGGTCAAGTAAATCTCGCAAGAAAGCACTTGAAAGTGGCATATTAAATTGTGTTGTATTTGAAACAAGTTCAGAACAAGAAGTAATGGTGATCAGTGATATCAAAACAGACATGCTGGTGTATTACTTGGCTGAAGAGGAATGGGAACATTCGCAGTGAGCTGGGTGGTTGAGTTGAGTTTGTGCCTTTTCCTCTTTTTTACTGTTCACACTGTTTGTTTGTTTTTTTGTTGTTGTTTTTTTGTACTTCTAAATGCCTACAATTGTTTAAGGTCTTTGGTTGGTGTCTGGTTATTGTACTAGCCCTTTTTTTCTGCCCTTTATCACAACTTCACCCCACTTATTTTCCATCATCACACTACTTGCAAGCCTCTGTATGTGAGTGTGTGTGTGTAAACCTTCAGCCATCTCAGAGATGTTCTGGATGGTCTCTTTCTTGCTGTGTCTCGTCAGTAACACTGGCTGTGTTTTACTTATGGCTTTTTCAACGCCAAGCGGCACTCCAAAAGGAGCAGGACAGCCTAATTAAATCTGACCTAATCTGGAACAGAGAGCAGCGACAGGGCTGTCTGCCATCCAGCTGCAAGTGTGTGTGGTCATGCATGATTACAGCGGCACGGTCCTATCAGCCAGTCGTTTTGCTGACGCTTTCTGTTGTTTACATGTTTGGTTAGGCTGGACAGAATTTTTAAGCATGTCTAATCAAGGATGATAAATACATACAGAGCTCGGGATTGTGTGTACTGGACTTTCACTGATTCGGGTCTCCGCTTTCAGAGTTTCCAATGTAAACATGCAGAAGGAGACACTGGTAGCTGCGGTACCTCACTGCCAGCACAAAGACAGCCTGTTCCTGTCACACTGAGATGAGGTGATAATTTTATGTGAAAGTATCGTCATAGTCCGTGCATAAGCTTTGCAATAGAAATGTGATCCGCCATCAACTCTATGCCTCAGTGCCACTCTGAGAAAACAACTAAAACGTAACTTGACACTCTCAAAAATGTTTCTCTGCTTGCTGTTTAGTGACCCATTACAAGGTCAAGAACACAAGACAGATTTGTTTAGTATAATCAGTCCCAAAGGACTGACAGAAAATGACACGCAATGAACGTTGCTCTTGCCTTGTGAAAAATGCTTGAATGCCAAGATAAAGAACCATTTCAGCAAAAATTGGTTATTTAAGTACTGTATATGGGTCAATGACAAATAATGACTTGGATAATGACAAGAAAAAATATTTGACAAATCTAGTCCAAAAATATAAAGTGTTGTGTCTATCAAGTAAAAACTTTCAATCACTTTTAATACATTTGAGTACACATCTCTGAAGGGATGTGAAGAGTTAAACCATTTATTTAATAATAGCATTTGCTTCACGATTGGTTTAAAAAAGTAACTTTTAAAGGCACTATAGAAACAGTTATTGTTATAATTATCAAAACATAAAAGATATAATGTAACTTACAATGATAGTTAGTTAGTGTGCAGAGGTGGAATAACAAAGTACGTTTACCTGAGTACTGTATTAGAACACTTTTTGAGTATCTGTACTTTACTTGAGTATTATTCTTTCTGGACACTTTTTACTTTAACTTCACTACTTTTGACAAATATTGTACTTTTTACTTCATAAACATTCTGTCTAGGTCCTTAAGTAGAAAGTAGTAACGTCAGTCAGAGATGATTTTGGTTGCAAGTTGCAACTGCAAGGGGTGCATTTTGGTTGGAAATGAAATTCAGATTGACATAACACCCAGCGTTGGATTGACGTCAACATCCAACGCCGGACAGCCGACTGATGTTGGTTTCTGACGTCAACCCGATTTTCATTTTCAACCACGATACAACATATCCATCTGATGTTGGATTCTGACATCAACCTGATTTTCATGTTCAACATTGTGTTTGGGCTTTGTTTTTGAGGACACTATCTTATAGATAACAGTAAGGCTAACTTAAAAAAGCCAAAAAACTTTTCATAAAGACTTTAAATAGGGCACTATTTGATGGAACAGCCATTTGAGTGTCTGAAACCATTGTGGACATAATTGAATGCACTTATTCAATTCAATACTACATTTAATCCCACAGGAACTGTGTTCTAGAAATAAATTCCTGACAACCAATATCTGATTAACAGGAATATTATTACTAGTCTTCTCGACTAGATGTCATCCTTTTTTTCCTTGTTACAATGTTACAACTGTATTGTAAGAATGTGACCCCTGTCATCACCTCTTTTCTTTTTTTCTGGAAACTTTTTACTTTACTACATTTGAAAGACATAATTTTTACTCCACTACATAGACTCGATGTGTACTTTTTGTTGGGGTGGTAGGAGTGTTAAATTAAAAAAAAGATGATTTTGTTTTTGTTTTTTATTTTTGTTTTTTGGGTCAATTCAGTTGTTTAATTTCTATAGGTTTTAAACATTCTAAAAGCTCTTAATTCCTCAGATACTTCTAACTGGAAGGTGTATTCACTAGGTCAGAGGCATACTGTACTAAGTATTATATACAACAATGCAACAATAATAAAATAATGTATTTACATTTACATTTTACTTTTGATTTGTTGAGTTCTTTAAAAAAAATAGTACTTATGTAGGCCTACTTTTACTTCAGTAACAGAGTAATATTGACCATTAGTATCTGTACTTTCACTCAAGTAAGGAAGTTGTGTACTTTATCCACCTCTGTGTATGTGTCAAATTTTACTTTAAATCAAAATTAATTGAACAGCTTGATTCAACTGTCATTGTTTTTAATATATTCTTCAATATCAGTTAGATGCCATACCTGCCCGAAAAAACAAACAAACACGTCAATGACCCAGAACATGGTTTATAGTAAACTATAAATATAATTGGTAACACTTTACAATAAGGTTCATTAGGTAACATTAGTAAATGCATTAACTAACATGAACTAACGTTGAGCAATGCATTAGTTACAGTGTTTATTAATCTTTGTTAATGTTAGTTAATACAAATACAGCTGTTCATTGTGCGTTCATGTTAGTTCACAGTCCATTAACTAATGTTAACTAATACAACCTTTGATTTTAATAACGTATTAGTAAATGTTGGAATTAATATTAACTAAGATTAATAAATGCTGAAGAAGTATTGCTCACATATATTGTACATGTTAACCAATGTAGTTTACTAATGTTAACTAATGAACCTTATTGTAAAGTGTTACCATATAATTAAAGAAACTTTCTTTCTTTTTTGTAAAGCATGTCATTTTATGATTTCCACAGATTCAGTGGGTGGCAAGAACATCAGTCTGACCCAGCCAAAGTTGTGCAACCCTAAACATGTTGGCCTTACTGGCAAGTGCGGCATTACTATGTTCATTTCCCTTTTATATGGTCAAGTTTCCTTACTCACAAACTTCCTCTTTAATCTGTGTCTCTGGGATATATTTATAGTTATTTAGTCAGAGACAATAGCCCCGGTTTACATAGTTTACGTTTGCCTAGTGGAGGATATTAACACACGACTTTAAGTTCACTCGGGAACTCGATCGGACCTTAAAGAGAAGTTATTCGCATAAACATTTAGACAACTGTCTTCTTCAGCATGAAAAACAGCTGGGTGCCTCTTCATCAGAGGTGTGGGCAAGAGCTGAGTATCATGGGTCAGGCTATAGGAGAAGAGGGAGACCAGAGCCTCGAGGTCATTTTGGGAAACGTGTATAGAGAATGAAGGGAGGAGATTGAGTAGGAGGAAGAAGAAGGAGTGGCACGAACGAGAAGACCACTGAGAAAGAAGAGTGACCGAAGTCATGATTCAAATATGAAGCCACAAAAATGATGATGTAAAACAGATGAATGTGTCAAAGCACAATCCCTCCCTATTGAACTATTCTTTTCTTTCTTCTAAACAATGAGACAGACGGACGGACAGGTGCATTGTGGGCCACGCCACTGACACCAAGACATCCCACAATCATGGAAGATTCTATGTGACTCACTGCAGACTGCTGTACATGAGTCAAGATCAACAGTTTATGTTAAATCTAGATAAAACTGCCAAACGTAGCGAGGCTATTTTATTGATAAGAATTTCCAAGAATCTCAATGCTTCGAATGTGTGAAGATAATCTCTCTGAGAGGATATGCACAAAACTGACTATTATGCATTTAATCATAATTGTGATGAACCTAAAATATAAACTTCTAACTAAAACAAGCTTAAGATGTTGCTATTTAAACATTCAAAGAGTATATTGGTTCCTTCTTTACTTTATGACCAGCTTTGGTTTTCAGCTCTCACTGAGTGGGGTTTCCTGAAACTGAGAGGAATATTTCCTTTGGACACATTCATGAACCATGGTCAGACTCAGAGTATATTGTTCCTCATTTTTTACTCCATATCTCAAGTTTTGTTTCTCTTCGCAGAGCCTGTGATGAGGACAAGCAGGGTGAACAGAGGGTTAATGACTCAGAGATGCCAAAAACCGCCTCCATTCAATTTAAAAGAAAGGAAGAGAAGATTATCAAATGATTATTCGAGGTTACATTTTTTTGATTAACCATCTTAAAAAATTTGAATACTGTGATGGTGATTCAATACAGCACTTGCAATAGAGGTAAATGGGGAAACTTTCTGAAGTGTGTTTTTCAGCAATGTGAAACTTGATTTCATCAAAGCGCGTCTTTCTCTTAAAACTTGTGTATTATCTGTACATTTTTTACAGTCCTATAGGGCGTTTTATGTTGTCACGGCTACAAAGTTTTAATACTTGATATAACTTCGTACAGGCAAAGTTAGTAAGTCATTTTTTCATGTTAACACGCCCATCGTTTAAGTCTTTTGGGCTTAAAAATTACTCGCTGTTTCAAAAGTATAGCCAAAAGTTTTAAAGGAGTAGTTCACTTTTCAAAAAACATTTGCTGATAATTTACTCACCCCCATGTCATCCAAGATATCCATGTCATTTTTTCTTCAGTCGAAAAGAAATTAAGGTTTTTGATGAAAACATTCCAGGATTTTTCTCCATATAATAGACTTCAATGGTAACCAAACGGTTCAAGGTCCAAAAAGACAGTTTCAGTGCAAACTGTTCAAAGGGCTTTAAACGATTCCAGACAATGAATAAGGGTCTTATCAAGCGAAACGATCGCTCATTTAAAAAAAAAAAAAAAAAAAAACAAAGTTTAAGTTTTATAAGCTCAAATGGTCGCCTTGCTCTGTTAGGGTTAGGGTGTGATGCGCGTTCGTGACTCTCCTATTCGAACTCGTTCATCAAAATGAACGAATCTTTTCCGAAGTCAACTTGTTTCGTTCTTTGAATAAACCAAATTAAACGGAAAAAAAAATTGTTCATTTTGATAAACGAGTTCGAACAGGAGAGTCACGAACGCGCATCACAGAACACAGCAAGGCGACCATTTAAGCTTATAAAACGTACAACTTATTTATTTATTTTTTTTTAAGTGAACAATCGTTTCCCTTGATAAGACCCTTATTCATCGTCTGGAATCGTTTAAAGCCCTTTGAACAGTTTGCAGTTTGCACTGTTTCCACAGTTTGACCATTTGGTTTCTATTGAAGTCCATTATATGGAGAATCCTGAATGTTTTCATCAAAAAACTTAATTTCTTTTCGACTGAAGAAAGAATGACGTGGACATCTTGGATGACATGGGGGTGAGTAAATTATCAGCAAAAGTTTTTTTAAAGTGAACTACTCCTTTAATATTTACGGATTGTCCCCATTCGGTTGCATTATACAGTAAGTGCCTCGCTGTAACGCAGACTTTGGCTCTTTTAAAGTAGGGACAACAAGTCTAAATACATTTTTGTAGTAATCAGCTGCAAATGTTGTAAATTTGGGTAAACTGGTATCGAATCCCTTTAAGAAACATCTTCGAGGAGCAAAAATCAAGTATGGAGGTTTTCAGTCTGCTTTTCCATAGATAGACAATAGCTGAAGTCCTGCTCTGTTCTCTCTCACCGTCCTTTGCTTTCTCTGTCTCTCTCTATCATCATCTGCCTATCTGCTTTTGAGCAGAACCACACCAAACATCCTGCTCACTGCTACTACAGAGTCAAAAGTTCACTTCCCCAGTTCAACTTTACTCCTTTGTAACCGTTCCATTACCAGAAGCACTTTTCGTAGGTTCAGATTGCTGGAGCGTAAAAAACACAACCAAACATCTCACCTGACCCCTGACCCCGACTCACACACCTCTATATTCTCAGAGCCGTCAGCGAGACTGCAGAGACACTTAATATTCTCTACGCTTTTGGAACCGAAGTGGAAAATTTCTTCTTCTTCTTTTTTTTTTTTCTCTTGTTTTGTCTGTCGGGGAGCAGGAAAGCTAGAGCGATAGATTTTCGATGAGAGCGAGCTAATGAATGGTGGAGAAGGGGAGTGTGAGATTTATTTTCCCACCACTGAAATCCACTTCAAACGGACTGCCACATCTCCTCAGCGAGTATTAATATGTCTGCGGTCAAAGTTTTAACTGTTATGATAGCTGTAATATTGTTCTATGCCTCGAGTCAGAAGATTTGTATTCCGTTTACGCTCTGGGTTTCGTTTGGATACAAACAAACCTCTGTGCCCAGACTGTTTTCATGTGTTTTGCAAAATTAAGTTGAGAGGAATTTCTGGATCTCGGCTGTCCACTTAAGAGTGTTGGGAAATTTCAGCATCTGTCTCGCCCCAAACAAGCTGGTTTCATGCGTGTGGTTTAATAGTACATGTATACAAAACCTCACTAGGAGTCTAATCCTGCCTCTCGGCAAAAAGGTCAGCTAAAGTTTCTGCAGGCCCGCCCAGAACAAATTGGTCAATCAACTTCAGAAACTATGCTTCCCTCCTTACCAACCCGGCCAAGTGTTTATCATTGCGGCGAATTATTGATAAACACACAACATTTCTTATACAGCATAACGTTAACAGTAATCGGACTTGCTGTCTGGCATTTCGTTTAGTGCATGTGTGAGTTTCAAACTGTGCTTTGTAACTCTAAGTACCTTCAAGTGTACAGAGAAACATACAGAATTCTTATCAAGAAATCATTTTTAATTTACAAATTTGCCTTTTATGGAAATTAAGCCATTTACCATTTCATTGTGTAACTACAGTATTTTCTTTAATGTAAAAATAGACAGTTGCATAGGCTAATCAGAACAAAAAAAATCAAATAATCATTTCAAAGGGGGGGAAAAGACAAATTATTAGCATTGTGAAATAACCACATTTAAAAAAAACAATAAGATCCCTTCAGAAAGTGTGCTTGGAGTATAATGTATAAGACACAGACTGCAATTATCTTTGTGTTTTTATGTTAAACTATTGCTAAAGCATTGTGTCACCCACCCTTTGATAGGCTCAGTCCTGAGGTAAGCACCAATGTCATTTCGCTTTGATTAAGAGAGTTCAATCTGACCAAAATATAAAAAAAGAAAACAGAAACACTTTGAATAGCTGACATTCTACAGAGTAAAGCCCAGGTAATTTGTCCCAAATTACATGTTCAATATTCACAAAGCTCTAAAGCTTTTAGATTCACTAGTTCTTTCACAGTGCATTTGTGGTTTAAGTTTTCACATTCACCAACTGAGGTTGTAATTGTAACTAGTGGTTAACTAATTTTTTCCTCTAAGGTCTGGCAGAGGAAAAGACAAAAATGTCAACATGGTCTTTGGAATAAAAAACAGCGGGTGCCGTATCTTATTAGAGCATTTACATCTATGGTAAAACTATTTATTTAAGAGGCAAAGCAGATGAATTGTAAGACAGAAGGGAAGGAACCTAACTGGCTACTGTGTTTCATGTTGCTTGAAAGAAATGAAGGATTGATTGCTGTCAGTGTAGCTTATGATATGTTAGTGCAGTAGCTGGGGGATTAGGGTGTATGTTCAGATCACAGGGCCTGGTCAACT
Organism: Pimephales promelas; assembly: GCF_988280905.1. Lineage (NCBI taxonomy): Eukaryota > Metazoa > Chordata > Actinopteri > Cypriniformes > Leuciscidae > Pimephales > Pimephales promelas. The sequence continues at coordinate 21,555,172 of NC_142784.1, forward strand.
GGCATAAAATCTAACATTAGTGGAAAAGACAAGCGCGGATAGTCTTCGAAAATCTGAGATTTCACAGGGCTTACCCTGAGTGGACCAGCTGCTGCTATCTGCGCTCACAGTATCAGATAGAGAGAGAGAGCCCTGCTCCTCATGTTCAGATGGTTGTCACATTAACGGCTTTACGCATGTGTGTGTGTGTGTGTGTGTGTGTGTGTGTGTGTGTGTGTGTGTGTGTGTGTGTGTGTGTGTGTGTGTGTGTGTGTGTGTGTGTGTGTGTGTGTGTGTGTGTTTGTGAGTGAGGCACCGCAGGGTTAAAGCCGTCACATTAGCCTGAAATTAACTGCACTGTAATAGGGGTGAGGAGGCCCTCTCAAACATTTCGCATAAGGAAAGGTCTTAAAGGTGTTGCTGAATCAATCACTTACAAAATGTCACTGTTTATATACACAAAAGTGCCTTCGCTGTGACCGTTAAACATCTAGTCATGCAGAGAATCTTTCAAAGGGGTCGACTGCAATACAACTGAAGCATATGGACTTTTCAAAGGCACCACCCATGCTTGGTCTGTCGCACCAGATGGACCGAAACACGTGGACGCAGATTGTTATATCATGATCGGAATATGCACAAAGATATTCCAGTTGTTGTGAGATCACAGGGCAGTACTTGCTACTTTTTCAATAAGCTTAAGGCACTTGGCGTCTGAGGAAAGGAAATTTAACAAAGACACTAAATAGCTCGGGACCATACACCTGAAGGTAAAAAAAAAAAAAATGAAATGGCACTCTCTGTGAACTATCATTCCACGCTGAAGGGGATAACTATATCAATGCAGAGAAAAGCTTAGATCACTTTACCTAAGTCCTGGAACAAACACTCTTCAGTTAGTTGCTCCCTTTAGTATGGAAAAAACTGGGCCATTCACAAAGCTGGAAAATCAGATACAGGTGATCCAGTACTCCGAAAAAATAGTCTATAAAAAGTCCTCCAATTACTATAAAATCCCAAAGATTTGGCTTTTTCTTTCGTCCAGATTACTCTCTCCATTCTGGACAGAAGCCCTGAATATTGTTCATATGTGCTTTTTCATTTTATATACACCAATAATACTTAGTACACAGGTTTAGGGTACGATTGCAACTCTCTTTTGTAACATTTGACATTTTCTCTTTGGCTTTTCATCATACAAAAAAAGGAAAATAAAATAAATAAAAAAACAATCTCTTTTTGGTTTTCAATTGGTTGTTTGGCTCGGTGATTGAACAAAAAAGAGTTTTTTTTAATTATTATTATATATAAATACTGCATTGTCTGAGTGTCCAACGGTCAAAACAGATTATAAATAAAGCAGTTTCCTCCTTTTTAGAAAAGTAATTTTTTTAAGAAATGCACGTACTGCAAAATCTGCAAAGAAAGGCACGTTCAGAACTAAACAGTTTTGTGCATTTTTATGGCCAACACATTCCGGCCTCCACTCTTTGAGGTGCAGGTTCAAATGAAGATGAGGTGAGAGTTGAATACTGTGAATGGTATACAGTGATGTCTCTTTAGAAAGTATAGTTAGTGGTTCCCCCCTCTAGCTGGGAGAGTAGCGGTCAATGGTGCGGGACTCTGCCGAGAGCTGCTGGGAAGTGGGCGGCAAAGACGGGTTCAGGATGTCCATCTTGTTGTGGGTGAGGCCGAGGTGTTCCACAGCCAGCTTTGACAGCGGGTAGAGGCTCTCCATAACTTTGGTGTCAGCCAGCAGGTGCTGAGAAGCTGCAAAAAGGTCTGAGGTTTTCTCCTGCTTCAGACCCAAATGCTCAGCGGCGTACTTGCTCAGGGGGTAAATACCCTCGGAGAAGTCCATCTTTAGCTTGCCGTCCGGTGTCAGTCCTCCACCAGCTGCTACACTGCTGTGCATCTTCATGTGACTGATGAGGTTGCGCTGCTGTGCAAACTTTCCGCCGCACACCTGGCACTCGTAGGGCTTCTCTCCGGAGTGGATGCGCATATGCTCCGTCAGACGGTACTGCCGAGTAAAGCGCATGCCGCAGGCGTCACAGGCGAAGGGCTTTAGGCCCAAATGGCTGCGCATGTGGCGTGTCATGGTACCACGTTGGGTGAACTTCTTGCCACAGATGCTACAGGGGTATGGGCGTGTAAGCCAGTGGGTTTTTTCATGCTGCCTCAGGGTGGCGGGATCTTTATAAGACTTGTCACAGGAAGAACAGCGATATGGTCGTATGATCTCCCCAAGTCCAATGGAATGGTGGTTTTGTGCCAACTTGTTGTCTAGGAAAGGGCTGTGGAGGCCACTAGTGCTGTTCAAGCTTGTAGGTCCATGGGCATTGGTAGGCTTGCTGCTGCTGTTGTTGTCCAGCTCACTCCCATTATTTAGCTCTTCCTCATTATGCGTTTCCACGTGAGCATTAAGCTGCTCTGAGCTGGGGAAGCCTTTGTCGCAAGGGATGCACACGTACAAGTTGTCCCCGAAACTCTCTGGCTCGTACGGCATGTGATATCTTCCACCTGGAACAGGTGGAGATGGACGACCCCCACTGCTCCCCGTCTCCTCGCTGCCGGTCCCATTCTCATCCTCTGCATCATCGCAAGTCCCCCTGTCATAGCCCAGCTCGCTCATATTCAGCTTTTCCTCGCTATTCTTATGGTGGTTCACGTGCTGGTGGTGTCTCTCTTTATCCTGTTCACCCATTCCTCCACTGTCATCGTCTTCGTCCTCCTCATCTTCGTCCTCTGGGTTGGAAGGCTCATTCTTCACCCACCGATAGATGCTGGACCCATCTCGACCTTGTTCTCTGGAGTCCTCCATGGGTTCTGGGCTGGGAGGGCAGGGGTAAGGTTCTTGGCCCTGAGGACGGTGCAGGTGGGGAAGATGAGGTGCAAGTGGATGATTGGGTAGGGGGAAGGGATGAGGGGTGAGAGACCCCGCATGATGGGCTGCCTCCATTTTTCTGGAACCATCGTTAGGACTGAGCAAAGGGCTGGTGCTTTGGTCTATCTCCCCCTCAGGCCCCTCCTCTGGGTGAAGTGAGGAGATCAAGTGGGGATGACCAGAAGGATGCTGGGATTGGGGGCTTTTCTTGGACAAGTCAAGGCCATAGACAGATGAGCAGTTCCTGTCAGTAGGGGCCAAGCGCAGGCCTGACTGTGGCGAAAGGGATGCCTTTGCTGGGGGGTATGGTGGTGGACCCTGGGTGTGAGCTGGTGCATAAATCTCTCCGCCATGGGGGGGCAGTGGGAGAGGGGGAAGGTCCTCTAATGGTGTAGGTCGAGGGGTGCTCACTACTGAGTGGATGACAGGGGGAGATATTCGAAACCGCCTTCCCCCCATGCCACTGGGGTCTATCTTGTATGGTAAAAACCCAGGGTTAGGACGTAAATGGTACTTCCCATTCCTCTTCAGCTTCTTCTTGCATAGAGTCACCAGATCCAGCAGTTGCAGGTAACTCGCAGCCGCCAGCACTGCACCTATATTTGGCTCAGTTGGTGAGGTGGGGTCACCTTCACTTAAGCGTCCTGTGTAAATATAGTCAAGAATGACTCGAAACACACCTGGACTGACCATTTCATGGTCCAGATTGATGAGATTGTCATGAACAACAAGAGACTTAAGGTAGAGGCTGCTGGCTGCCAGGATGTTCTTGTGAGCACGGAACAGTGCATTCTGCACCACAATGATAACATCACATAAGAAGCCTTTGGTTCGTTGTGTGTTCAATTGCAAGAGGAGGTGCCTAGCATGACTTGGGACTTCCATGGCATCCAGCATCGACTTCAGACCAATACCTGAAACAGAAGAGAAGTGCAACAATTAGAAGCCAGAAATTTGTTGCAGACAAATATAAACTACCAGATTTGGATGCTTATCAAATGCAGCTGAATGTTGCTTGCTTATTTGAGTACTGTGGTATAAGAGGCCATGCCTATTCCCTTTTTTTTTAAATAGCTGTTTTTTGAAATGTAACACACATTACTGACACACCTGTTCGTGTTAGACTACCTTGTAAAACTTGACTGGCAGGCCTTAAAGATATGAAAAAGAACACTTAAGCTTGTGTGCATTTTCTTGAGCCTGGATATGGTTCTTCATTTACTCTTTGATATATTTGTAGACTTTCAGGTAGGGAATTAAGGGAAAACAATTCAGCTTTTCCTTCAATACAACAAGCATCAGAAGAACTCCATAAAAGTGAGCTATAGCTGACCGAGTGAGACTGCAATGGTTTTGTCATTATCAAGATACAAACCCACATGTTTAAAACTTACAGCGAAGTAGTTAACAAAAAAAGAAAGAAAAAAGACAGAGGACAAATGCCAGTATAAACATGTTTTCATATTGCTGTCTTCCTGATAAAGAATTCCAGAAGTGGTGTGTAGAGTTTTAAACAAAGTCAGACTGAAGGTTTTGCAAGTGTGATGAACAGCAGGCATAAACCAGCAGGGACAAAAAAATGCAGCAAATTCATGACAGGACACTCTGCTGTAATATACTGTATAGAAGTGTGACTTACAAATCAACCCATTTTCAAATGATCACTTGTCAGAGGGTTCTTACAAGTTACTGCATAAACATTCAACCAACAATGGCAAGTTAAATTCTAAACTGAATGCAACAATTCACAAACCTAATATTTTCTGGTAAATTTGTAATGTTTATTGTTTAAACCCTGCTACGTAAGGATAGTCTGTAGATAAAACGGATATTTAGGGTCCCTCAGGGGGTGGTTTCACTGATGGGAAACAAGAAGCTAAATAAATACAGGCATAACAACATCAGTGCTTCCTCATTGTTTATTTCATTGTATAAAATAATCCTCTAAGATGAATACTGTAGTTTGTAGTGATAAGCTTCCATTTAATTAGCCCTTAAATCCAGCAATGCAATCCCTATAAATTCAACCACAACTCCAAGCATGAATAATACTTAAACAAACAGTTGCCAAAAAATAAGTTATATACAACGTGTGAATTATTCAATGACTTTTAGTGGTTTGACTTTTTAAAGAAATTCCTGTCAGTAATTTTATGGTTATTCATCTCCTATAACCCATTAAAACAACATTCAGGAATTTACTTGTGTGTGTGTTCTTGTAAATATGTTTTATGAGGTCACAAATTTGTATGATAACATGTGTATTATAATGTAAATATTGTAGTTGTCTGAAACTGATCTTGAGGGAACAAGCTCAAACTGTTTCTAAGGTAACCTCATCAGGCTAACCCCAACTAAACAGTTGAAATGTAGGCCTGTACTTAAATGCAAAAAAGATACATAGCCTACTGTTAAGAAACCAAGTTATAATTAGTCTCTGAGGGGGAGGGGGTGTCAGATCCCCTCAAACCCCCCCATATAGGCCTAACCCCTGGTAACATGACTTTCTGGTTTCCACTATTCCTAATTATTTAAATTGAAACAGTAAATGCTGATTGAAACACATAAAAAGCTCCATCTCTGTCTCTCCCGCACTGTAGAGAAGCACGAGGACGCGCTTGAGGCAGAGAAACCAAACATGGGCAGAATTAAAGTTCGTCTATTAAAAAAAAATTAAAAAAATAATATTAAAATATGAATAATATAAAAATAATCTAAAAACGATTAACCCATCCGTGTAGGCCTACCTACATTTTTGTGACAAAACTTTTTTTTTTCCATTTAGCCCGGTGCCAAAAAAAAAAAAAAAAAAAAAAAAAAAAAAACATTTTTAACGGTTTTAAACGATTTCATAACATTTCCGTCTTGTGGAAATAATGCCGGAGCTGGTTAGGCTATTTTCGGTCTGCAGTGCACCTGTAGGCTAGGCTATAGCCTACTTTTCTCCTTTATGTCAGCCTGACCATTCGAGTTACAGGTTATTCAATACAATTTTGCTCATTCATAAATCATGTATTCCGTTTAATTTAGCCTACATGATTTAACCGCGCGTCATTTATAGTTGTTTTTAAACGATTAGCTATATAATTGCATGATTTGTTATTAGGCCTGTATAAAAGAGGACACTTTCACGACCGCACAGAAACAAAGAGACGAAATTACATCAATTGCTAGTTGGAGACAAACAATGAAGCGCCTAAACCAAACATTACCCGCAACATTTCCTCTCAGGCCGCATCTGTCTTCACCGCCTGTCTTAATAAAAGCAGTATTAAACGTTGTGTAACTCATCTCCTCCCCTGCTGCCCACGGACACGTCTCATCACTGACAGGTGTATTTTAAGGTGAATAGCCATTTTTGGCTCATGGTCTTTCCATTAGTGAGAGTTTGAGAAAGCAGCAGATAGGAGCGAATGATTTACAGCGATTCATCCCGTATACTGTCCCGAACGTGCTGCTTTAACAACTTCTATTAAGCACAAGAAGATGACAAAATAGAAGGAAAAATGTAAACAAGATAGAAAGGAAATGTAAAGTGGGCTGTGTTTAAGCCTTCACCTGAAAGTTTTTTTTATAAGAAATACAAAGAACGAAAATTAGTCAGACAGTCAGTGTTGTCAACAAACATAATAAAATCCTTTCATACCTTCAACGTGTTAAGATTAAAAGGGAAGTGATGAAAGACGTGTTTTAAAATGACTGTTTAAACTTCATCGTAAACACTTAGCTACTTCCTCTCAATCATAGCCTATCACCTTTCGGATTTACATTACGCGTCTTTAAAACACACGTTTAAGCATCAGAGAATATGATTTGAGAATCGACTCATTTAAATTTAGCCTTTTAAAAAAAAACGTCTCAACAAAAGTGTTTTTGATCTAAACTTTAGAAATATTAGCCTAAATAATGGGTCGTCAATCTCAAAAACATTTTCCTGAATAAATAAAGTTAATTTGAATAACTAATTTGAATATAAACGGGCCTACAAACGCTACCGATGCTCAATAAAATGTCACTTGTTTGGGTGTGCAGTGCATCATGCGACAGCTTGGTCTTGCTATATTTGGTATGGTATGGACTGGATTAAAGACAGTGCATGGGTCATATTTTAGGTGCTTTGGTATTCATTAGCCCTGTGTTTTGTCTCTGTTGTCATTTTGCTGGTTTAGGGGCGAGGCAGGGGTCTGCTCGTGTTCTTAAGACTTCCTCTCTCACTTTCTCTCTCTCCGCCCTCGGTCTGTCATCTTTCTTTCTTTCTTTCTTTTTTTTTTTTTACCGCAAAAGCGTCCTCCCTTAGAGATTTATCCCGTAGAATGAGTCTAATGTGCCTTTAAGGAAAATTCAATCAGTCATAAAGCATATCTTTCAAAATTGCTTAAGTGGCGTATTTTAGACGTTGTAGCCTAAACACGAGAAACACAAGAAAAATTTAGGCCTGTAAAAAAATGTATTTTTTTTTTTTTTTAAGAAAAGGAATGGACAAAATACAACAATAAGTATAAAATATGTATAATTTAAAGAATGTTGGTCCAATAATTTGGAATAATTAATTTTAATATAGCCTACAAGTGTTCAATAAATAAAAATAGAATAAAAATGGTTTAAATTAGTTTTTAATTGATGTCAGTTTTAAGTGTTTTAAAAGAGTTTGCAATAACTTATTTTTCAAGTTTCACTGTTTCCTAATACATGCTAGTTTTGTGAATGGAAGGTAAAACCTGCGCAAAACCTCTTGGCACCAAGAAGCGAACGTTTGTCTTGGATCGTGCCTGTTTAAAGTGGTTTAAAGTCAAACAGCAAAACAACTGAGATTTATCGACCATTTTGCATATATTTTGAAGGTTGGAGCTTGGAAAAGAGCATATCATGCGTTACAGACTCCTCTTCCACAGCTTGTCTTATTGCGGTCATATTCTCTCGCGCGCTCCATCAGCACACGCAGCTCTGGATATTCATTCATAAATAACCTACTGGGAGGATTTGCTCACCATCCCCATATGTGGCCTCTATGGTCAGGGATGAGATGGAAATAGGCTATTCTAACCACATATCACATAATCTAGGCCTATATCGGTTTTATGTTGTAGGCTACCTTATAGCATAATAATCTCTTGGATGGAGTGTATTAGAGAAGTTGAAAATAAAATAAAAAATCTAGGCAAGCATGTGAATATTCTCACTCTTTCTATGAGCATGTTACACTTAATTAAAGTGAAAAAAAAATATTATAAACAATATATTATGCCATACAATTATTTCTTAGTTTTGCATCTAGGATTAGGATGGTCTTTAAAAATATATTTGTTTGACTCCGTATAAAACTAAATTATATCACTCAATTACATCCTTAGTTTTCAGTGAACAAATTACATTATCGAGAGGTAATCTATAAACGTGCAGAAATGTTCAGTATAACAGAGAATCTAATCTAAAATAGCCTAAGTGACATCAACAATCTAAGACTCTCAAAACATGCAGAATTTAAATTGTTCATTTACGTGCAGACTGAACTTTAAGCAAGACATCTTGTGGGTCTTTAAAGTCAAATCACTCGCATGTGAAACACCATGAATTCTCAATTAAGGATGAGCTGAGAGTCCCGTCACTGTGATGATCACACCGCCAATCACCGATCACAACACTTCTGCATTCATAATGCGATTAAACTTGTACTTTGTAATTAAGTCCCTTGTTCGCTTTCTCATGGCAATAAATGAAAACTTTACCGTTTCTAAATATTTTCAAACTTTTACCTCCAAAAAAGTAAGTAGGCTATTTGCATGTTGAAAATAATCGCTGGGTTAATAACAGCATATTGTAAAATAGCCTACAAAATACCGAAAGGCAAACAATCGGGTCTTCAATTTTTAAAACATTTACACCTAACTCTAAAAGTTTTGACAATTTAAACAGTTTAATCAGTTACTCAGAATAATATTATGCATAACTATGAATAAAGCGTTGATAAAGAGGCTATAGCAAAAATGTTAAGAGCATTGAACGTTACCTGGATGCCCGATCTCTTCTGCCATCCGATCTAAGTCTCCCTTAATGATCATCTCAACAGTCTTTTGGAGTCATTTCTGACGTTTCAACTTTGAACTGCCAGCCTCCCAAAAACCATGCCAGTTTTCCGAGCACGACTGCCAACTCTTTTTTATTATTAATTGCAATGAATTTCGTGTTGCTCACCCTCCCTCTTGCGCTCTGTCCCTCCTCCTCCTATCTCTCTCTCTCTCTCTCTCTCACTCTCACTCACTCACTCACTCCTCCTATAAAAATACGTGCGTACTCCTCCATCAGTTTTCCTCCTTTTTTTGTATGTTTTGTAATTTCCTTGTCTATTTTTGCATGGATGTAATAACGCGACTGGAGATGATAATGGGCTTCTGGGCTGTGTGAGTGTTTTAGCGCCTCGTGTGATGTCAGTCTAAAACTAAAAGGTAAAATCGAGGGCAGGAACTTAGAGTGACCCCAACTTGAACTTCTCAACACATCGAGGCTTCGTCTTAAAGAGACAGGCGTTTTATCGTATCAACAATTTTTACGTTATAGAGTATGACTGTGAACTATTTAAACGGATAGCCTAATGGTGGCCATAACTTCTGTATTGAGTTCCTGATAATGTTATTCAGGGAAATAAATACTGAAACGGCACACCCCCGTCTGTATGTTTACTCACAAATACACGGATTAACTTTTGCATTAAAATGTATGTCTTATTTAAATCTTATTAATTTGATACAGTTGCAGAACAGTTGGAAATAAGCTCCATCATGTTGTATGGCTGTACCATGGTATTTTTTTGGAAGAACCTTGAGGAATATGTAGCCATATTAAAGTACCTTGGTACTTTTGGTTACACTTTATTTTCAGGTGACGTAGTTACACTTACTCAAATAAGTAGGCTGAGTAATATTAGTTTAACACGTACAAACAGTGACAGTTAAAGTTTGGTTTGTAATACTGTTATTACTAGTAAGGACAATGTAGTATGTGTAAAACTTAAAATAAAGTGCAATAGTAGTTTTTTGTACATGAACTTAGATGCAAGCAATGTTTTCTCAAACAATTAGATGCCCTTGACACTGAAGTTGAAAAATTCTATCTTTAATTATTATCTGATTCAAGATTTGTTTAATTATTTGTTAATTTATTTGTGTATCTGTAGCATCAGTAGGCTATTATCTATCTTTAGCGACACAATTCATAACTCACACACTTTTACACAGGCATTTATTTGATCCAGATATTTAGACAGAAAAGTTGCAGAAATTATCCAGACTGCATCACCCAACACACTGATAACAAAAAAAAGAAATGTAGTCTTATGATGTAACTACACCACTGGAAATTTTGTTAGCTTCAATTATAGATATATGTCATCTTCATTTTATTTAGCTAATTGTTTATTCTGTAAATTCAGGCTCAAGTAAGATTATTCTTTTTATTAGCAGGTCTAATGTCAGTGTAATAGATGTCATGGCGTATTGACAGCTCACAGTTTATTCCTAACTCTTAAGAAAAAAGGTTTTGAATTCAGTACTGGTGCTTTAAAGAACCCATAAACCACTGGTCTTAAGAACCCATAATGTGACATTAATAACAATATTTTTTATTTCCAAAAAAAAAAAAAAAAAACAATATAGGCTAACTCTTGGCTGAACTTTAAAACTCTTGAAGAACCTTTATTTTTAAGCATATATATTGATCAGTTTTGTTCTAACAGCTATAAGCAGACTGAATGAAATATGTAGTATGTAGCCTAATAGTAATAGTAAGATGTGATAAATGGTGGTAAGCTGTGTTTTGTTTTGTTTTATTTGTTGTCAATTTTTGGGATGAAAACATTTTAAGACATTTTGTATATGTGTATTTTAAGATCCATACTAAGTAGTATTTAAAAAAAAAAAAAAAAAAACCCGATTAAAAAGTACAATAAGTTTTCCTGCTGTCCAGACACGCCTGCATGCACGAGCGCCAGTTATCGTAATCTATCAGGTAGTATGTTGGCACGCGCTCACATAGCACACCTGAACGCGCCGCAGGTAACTCACACGATACATTCATTAACATAAACTCACCTCGGATTCATGTCTGATGCTCTTGCCGATCTTTACTTTCCCTTTACGGGATTTCCCCTGTCCAAAGATCCACAATCGTCCAAATTCCTCTTTAAAACGTAAACCTTTCCCGGTGGTACCAGCTTCTTCCGTGTTGTCCCTTGTCCTTTACCCTTCTCCCCTTCTCTCTCCCTCTCCTCGTGTTAGAATGGATCGGACACTTGAGAATCTGGATGGACTCTGATTGGCGTTCGTCCTCAGAATCATTACAGGCTGCGCGCGCAGCGACACCTAATGGCTTATATTATATCAGAGAATGTCTAATTTACTTACCTTCGTCATAAAATGTGACATGCATTTCTAAACTAACATAAGCACATTCTTTTTTTTTCTTTTTTTTTTGGATGTAATTAACAGTGGTAGAATTCAAAATGAAATATCTGGTACGGTATCTGTAACGAGTAAGTCAGCTTTATAACACTGTTTCAGCTTTACAATGATAAACAGGAAAATAATGATCGATAATACAAACAGAATTCAATTTTTCCGTAAAGCATATATAAAAAAGAAAATAGTGTGATTATACCAAGTTACATTAAAATTGCAAGGCATTTAATATCGCATGCCAATATATTCCCACTGCAACATTCCAAATGTTGTCCTCTTTTTTTTATTGTACAGGGAGAATGCAAAATATACATTAACCTTAGAAAGGAGAGATGCATTTTAGCAGGTTGTAGCACTTGTAGTTTATAGTCGCAGGCTGATACAAATGGCAAACAAATACACATATTGAAAAATACATGTAATCCTATCCCTGTCTCTAATAAATTATCCCTAAAATCAGAGGGAAATGATAAGTGAATAACACTGATGTAGAAGCGCCTAAACCTGTTGTAACCCTATAAACTTGACATAAACATTATATATATATATATATATATATATATATATGCATCAGAATTTATGTTTTTGTTACAGATCATTGTAACCACATGAAACATTTCACCCGTTCTTGTTTTTTGAAGTGAGGATTTTGTGGTGTTAAATTCTTTAACAAGTTCTTAAATAACTTTATTTCTTTCAGGTTATTTATTTATCATATTCCCCTTTATTTATCACATATCCTATAATTTTTAGTACAGTTTTATTTTGAGTGAATACTGTTGTGGTAGAAAAGTGTCTTTTAAGGACTTTTTTCTTTTGAGACTTTGGAGTATTTCATGTTTTATAAGGCCTTAATTCATGCATAACCTTGCTGCACACAGTTTTAATAGTTATTAATATTGTTCTCGTAAGAAACATGGCAACTATATACACCTTCAGTTTGACTGCCTAGTAAATTTAAGACAGAGATTCCCATGGTGTCATGTTTTGTCATTATTTTTGCTATCACTTTGTGGCGTCTCTCGTTTGTTGTTGATCGCTGAGATGAAAGTGTTTTTTTTTCGTGGGGCACTCAGCTGGCAGAAGCCTTTTCATGTCCCAACCTGCACCCCAGGACCTTGAATTACTCTAACAGCTGACTGACATCTGTTTCCTGGTCTCTCTCCTGAAATTACTGCAGTTCAAGATGCTGCTTTTTAATTAGAATAGTCAAACTCATTGCAGTCTGGCTTTACTGAGGTGAATGTATTGTCTTTCACTTCCAGTTTCTCTTGATGAACTTATGATAACCTTAAAAAACAGAGATAGGCAGAGCTAGACAAAGGACAGATCAGGGTACAAACAGCACCTGGATGTTTTTCAGGTCACTTGTTATGGTGTTGTTACGGTGTGGTATAAAATTCACTGCCCATATGTTGGAGAGAAACAATGGGATCAGTGGCTCGAAATAGCCAAGTTGTTAAATATAATTGCCGAATTTCACCACTGACCTTGACCCATGTGACACCAAAGTCGTTTGGCTCCGTTATGTTTATTGTTTGTTTACTGGCTCGTTATATTTGCCAAAGTCAGCTTTTTCGCTTTCTTGAGGACACATTGGGCCTCATTCATGCAACATGAGCAGAACGAATTTCTAACCATTCTTACATAAAGTCGCATTCAGTTAACATATAAAAAATGTACACACAAATTTGATTCCCAGTATGCGCACAAGCAAAATTTGAATTTGGAAACACTTCAGACATCACATAGCCAATCTCTCTGATCGACAGAGGAGACTGCAAGACTTTATCTCAGCAATCACAGTTACCTCCCCGCAGCCATGCAGCTAGCTATGAATACGCTCTTTTTAACATCTATTAGAAACTGATCTGAATTCCTAATGCATCAACAACAGGTGAATGCCTCCTACTCACTGGTGTTAACAGTGATTAAGTGAATGAAAGCTGTTAAAACGTTAACCAGGCCTGCCACTGGATCACAGAGCACACATGCCCAACCACTGACACATAATATTCAGCCGTCACATACTAAACAACACACCTACTATTGTTTATTTGAATGTGCACACGTGTGTCGGAAACATTTGTAAATGTGAAAAAGTGTGACAGGATTGTGTGTAAGAGATGGAGAGAGTGCAAGAGAGCTGAACAAATTTTGTTTTAACAAGTGGGATGTTTATGTGCAGCATGTTAAACTTTATTGGCCGTGTGCATGAGTGATATTGGTCTGTGAGTGGGTCTGTGAGACTGCACTTTTCTGTCAAAGTTGAAAATAGTCTGAGGAATGCCTGACTTGGGACCAACGCATCAAGTTTAAGTATGCATAGGGAATGACTAATAGCATTCCACTCAATTTACTGTAACATTGTTGTTTCCGAGCATAAGGCCTACCGTTAAAGCAAGGGCGAATTACGGTCCTTCAAATCTCAGGTGCACTAGCATCGCTGGAGGCCTCCGGTTGTTGCAATTATGAGGAAAAATCCTTATAAATAAATAAATAATAATATAAAATTTAAATAAATCCATAGAAAATGATAAACCATAATACAGAATTATAATAATTGAAAAAATAAATAATAACATAGATAAAAATAACAATGATATAAATAAAAATAAATCAATAAATGAATAGCCTAATTTAAAAAAAAAGAACCATAATGGAGATGACAATTTATTAATAAACAGAAAAAATATTATTATAAATTATAAATATATAAATATGAACTAATTAATTAATAAATAAATGTAAATAATAATTGATCATAAAAAGTAATAACTATTGAAAAATACTTAAATACCAGTAATAATGAAGGCGCATAAATAAACAATAGCCTACAGAATAGTTAACAAAAAATATAAACATATCACTATAAATTAATTAATAAATAATAAAACACAATAAAATCAATAAGTAAATCAATTTTTAAGAGTAATTTTTCTCATAATGGTAAAATAAAAAGTAGTAACTGTTTAACACATTTCCAAACGGACAACAATGTACTGTTATTATATCAAAGCTGCAATAATGTGTTCAATTTTTTATTTGTTGTGGCAGTTTCTCTCAGTTTGAGACCCCTGATCGTCAGATGCCCCGTGGCACTGGCCTTTATCCCCGCTCCATAATGCATCCTTGTGTCAGAATAATGCACCATGGGAACAGCTATTTTGCGGTTGAGCTGTTTGTTGCCTTGCACCCTTGGCCAGACACCCAACCAGAGTGTTCTCTCAATGGCAGGGTGATGAGCACTGTTTCTATCTTTGTGGGTACAACCGCTCAATTTACCACATGCAAGATCACCGGGCCCTTATGCCAGACACACCCCTGAGAACCAACATCTCACCAGAAATTGAGCGGTAGGCCCAACATTTACGCACACCCTCTCCTAATTCACTCTAATGAGATGCTGCGAGACAGCTTTAGTAGATAGGCATGCAAAGACAGGTCATTTGCATCCTCTGCCTTTTGTGCGCGTCCTGGCCGACACGCGGAAGCGTCCTCCGCTGGCAGTGTTGCCGTTTTCTGGAGATGAAAGCTAAATGAGAAGCTGTCGTGATTGATTGGGAGAATGTAAGTGTGGGTTTGAACTGGGCATGTTGTGATTCAAACACTTGCGTTGGAGGGAAAGGCATGTGCACCACTTGCGCAAACCAACCACTCTTTTTAGAGCCTGTGATGGTGCGACTTCCTCAAAATACCTTCGCAGAGCGTGTCTATTGTTACCAGATGTCATTCTAACTTTCCAGCACACACTAATGTACAGCGTTTGTGAGTAAAGGCCTGTTCACACCAAGAACCATAACTATAAAACGATAACTATAAGGATAAATGGTGAACGTGATTTCACCAAGTGCAACATGTTCAATCAACCAATCAGATTTGAGGGACACTTTTAGAGTTTATGTCAAGTTTAGGCTTACAACATGGGTTAGCTTCTTACACATTAGTGTTATTCATCTTTCATTTCCCTCTTATTTTAGTGAGAAGTTGTGGGTAGGGTTAAGTTTAAGGGTTTGGACTTTTTTTAGACAGGAATGTTCTTCCAGGATCAACAAAAGATGTTGATCCAGGAACGTGTCTTACTTGGAAAAATCACGGCGACCAAGGATAAATTCAGCGTCCACACCAACACTCTGTTTACCCAAACGTTCTGTTTACTATAAATCTCGTTAAAGCGAGACGTATTCTGATTGGCTGTCAATGTTTTCATCGTTCATCAGTTGGAAAAAGTTATTCAATCCCTGCTCTGAAAGTGATTCCAACGATGTCGTTCCTCTGTGATGTTATCGTCATAGTTGTGGTGTGGACTCTGCTATTGTTTTATTGTTTATAGTAGTAGTTATATACGGTAGTAGTTTGCGTGACAAACTTTAAAAGCGGCAGAGTGCATGCTTATAATAAGAATGTTATCGTGCGTTGATGTGGACGCTAATATATGTATCGCTATAGTTATCTTTATCATTATAGTGATTGTTACTGGTGTGAATGGGCCTCCACAATGGGAGGGTGCTACCACAGAAACCGAAAATTCTCGGGCCAGCAGCATTTGTCCAAATTTCAATCTTAACCGTTCTATTTCATCAGAAACGATCTTAAAACAGGGCATTAAGTGTAAAATACCAAACTAACCCTTTAAGGATGTTTAACTGGATGCATATTAAAGCAATCATTGTATATCCATTAGTCTTTCGTGTCAGAAATAGTTGCACGGAGTACGTCAGAAACAGAACCGTTTCCTGTCGGGGACTTTTCGCATCTAGTGTAGACAGCATCACATGTTATAAAAGGTTGTCTCGTCACATCACATCGCTCATCTGTTGTAGACACAGTGGAACCCGACCAGTGAGACCAGTATCACTGTGCCACCCTGGCCCGAGGGCTGCAAGCAACATGTTGGCACCAGCGGTCACTGGTCGTCTCGCTGTTTGAGCAAATGATTCATCTGTGGAGCACATGGCTGTCCGCTCAGTGGTCTCTGCTCTCTAAACTCTCCTCATTAGCCACTAAGAGCCACTCCAGACACATACACACACAGGGGAAGAGCGGCCTTTTGTTTTCTGTGGCCTACGCACACTCTACGCCGAACCTCCTCCTTTTCTCTCCTCTCTTCCTACTAAATCTCTTTTCCGGCCTGATTCTCGCTGAAAACCATATGGCATGTGACATCATGGGGGCAGGAAGCCGAGCTAAAGGGAAGGATAGAGCAGAGGAGAGAGATCGGACTGGTGATGTCAGCAGACAGGCATGCAGGGAGGCCCAGTGGGGGTGGGGGGAGCAGGTTGGAAGTGCTTTGTTTTTTTTTATATTTCACTCCCACCTGGATAATCAGGGGGAAAATAAAGGCGGGTGGTGGGGGGGGGGGGGGGTCTTGTGGACTTTGTCTGAACCGTTTTTCTTTAGGGACCTGTCCCCGTGTTGTAATAGAGAATGTCTGCCCTCATTTACCAGTCACATTTTAACATCGTCCAATCTAATATACGCAAAATGCACTCTGAGGGACAATCAGTCCAGGACACCTAAAACAACTAGGGCACCTATCATGTCCAATCAAAAAGGCATTATGAAGGAAATCCATTCCTAATGCTGCACTCTTAGTTGGAGTGAATCTGCCTCCGGCATTTTTCCTGCTGGATAGACCCATAGGGTACAGGGTAGTTTCAACATGTAAACTTTTAATCAAAAGTTTGGACACACATGCACATGATTATTTATTATGACTATAGCTGCTCTTCCACATCAAGTCCTCAAAACGAATAATTAATAATGATAATAAACAAATCAAATCTCGCTTATATTTTAGCTTCTTCAAAGTAGCTACTCTTCCTGAAATATAATGGTAGATATACTTTTTTGTGTATACAGATCCATTTACACAATGAAAAATAAGAAAATAGATAAATGAATAATATACATATTATTTTAACACTTTTATCTAATATGAACACTATTTATCTTAATGCAATCATCTTTATTATTATTATTATTATTATTTTAACACTTTTTATCTAATGTGAACACTATTTATCTTATGCATGAATTTCTTTGCTAAACTGAAATTGAAATTACTTTTGTTTTGTTTTGTTTTTAATTTACGAGTTAAAGGTGCCATCTGTAAAAATTGAGGTTAAAATATCCCAAAAATGAGCAACACGCATCAAAAGATTGAGAAGAAATAAGGTTGATGATGTCATTAAAAAACTGACAAGTAATAGTGCTGCCGAGATATTAACCTGAATTAGCATGCTAAATTACTAGCCCCGGCCCGGCAGGTGTCGTAATACCAGTTTCGACCATGGGAGGCGGTATGCGGGCGGGTAACGTTACCACCAGCCAAACTGCAGTACACGAGTAAGTCGCGCTCGCGCCAGCTTGTGTGTACTTGAACCTGACGTCAGTCGTGTGGAAAATACAGCCCACTACTACATTTCAGTTCAGGGAAGAGTTAAAAAAAAATGATTGGTCGATATTATGCATGAGGAATACATTTTGGTAAGTTGTAGCATACTGTATCTTTCAACAGTGTTCGTGTTCTTTTACCATTAGCTAGTAGAGATGATCGGTTCACGTGTGCTAGGGATCTGTCGTGTAAAGCGCCAATACTGTATTTATTGTTTGAATTGCGTAATAAAATGAACAGAATCTGAGAGCTGACATCGGTCTCAGTGTCCTTTTCTGTGCATGACAAAAATGTGTGGCGTGAAAGTGTGTGAAAAGTGTTGTGAGAGTTGGCAGCTCTGAAAGACGCTAGCTTGGTCCACATCAGGGAATTGCTGTCTGTCAAATTAATTCAAACTAATGATAAAAATGTAATATGAACAAATCGAATATCATAAAACTAGAAATAATAGCCTGGGCTTTAATTTTCCCATATCGTCGAAATGCACCGACGGCCCTTATAATTTAGTATTGAGATGTTGTTCATTAAGTCTCTAATCTCTAAAAATCTTCAAATGCTCCACGTGAAACTGCGGTCTTCCAACCTTTTACTATCGCGTCAATTGATTTGATGAATATGCACGAGGGAGACAGAGCAACACAGCACTCGCCCATATTGTTTGAAGACATGAGAGAGCGCGTGGCCGTGGAGGTATTTCTGGTGGTATACTGCCCCCATCTGGTATGGAACATGTTGTATGATTTGATTTTAAATCCCATTTGGCACCTTTAAGAGTAGAAAAATCAGCAAACAAGAGCTCAGCATACATGGAAACTATTGTTTTAAACGTGATGCACCTCGTTAAGTTAAGTGAAATTAAGTTAATAATAATAATATTGCATTTTTACACAATTTTTCTATAGTGTTTTTGTGGTCCATCTGCACATTCCATTCATTCTCTTCACTTACTTGATGAGGTGCATCGCGTTTTAAACAGTAGTTTCCGTATATGCTGAGCACTGTTTGGCAGCTTTTTTTCCCCCACACTTCATGTATTAAAAAATATACATATTACAGTTAAGCAAAGAAATTTATGCATAAGCATAATTAACATTTTCTTCCAAAAATATAAGCATACGCCTTCAGAGGAAAAGGTTTCACCAGGAACATAAATCTGGTCAGGTGCATCCAAACATTGGACTAGAACTGTATTTAATTTCATTCTGTATAGCAGCTTTGATTTGTGGGGTACAGTAATGCACCGAGACCTTGGGCAGCGGTTCAGGCCTGGTATCTGGGATATGCATTAAGCATGAGTGTAATGCACTGTGGCCAACTCTTTTCACTGAGTTGCCTTAATGAGACAAAAGTGCACATTCTACAGCTGTTTGCATTGAACCATGAGATTTTCCATGTTTATATGCAGTGATAGACAGAATCTTGGATCTCCTCTCTTCCTCCACAACGGACCCCAGGTCCATTTCCGCTAGACTATTGCCTCGCACTCCCTCACGCCTCACCTAAACGCATCCAACTTCTCCTCGTCTATCTCATCTCCGCCTCTCTCGCTGAAGAATCACGATCTGCGCACCAGGCTTTTTGTCTGTCAGACTCCCTCCCCTGTTCGCTCGCTGGGTGAACTCCACTGCTTTGTTGGGAGGTCCTGGTCTCCATACCACCCCCGTTCCAGCCAGTTCTCTATCAGCACAAACACACACACTACCCCTCTCCTCTGATTAATGGCAGAGCTGGGGCGTGTGCCAGGCCAGCTCCTCGCAAACTCAAGTGAAGTGAGAGAGAGAGAGAGTGAGAGAGGACAGGAGAGAGGAAGGCGAGGCAGGGCTGCCGCAGCTGTGGTTTTGGAGCCTGTCTCTCAGCCCCTGCTCTGCCCCCTCTCTCCATCTCCTCACTGGCTCCTTCGGGGACACACGCCTTGGCCAGGCCCCAGGAACCAGGGAGTCAGGGCCAGGGTAAGGGGAGAGGAAGGGGGAACAAGACAGCGAGAGAGACAGAAAGAGATAAAGGGAGAGCGAGTGTACAGAAAATGACAGGATGTTTGATTTTACCAAGGAATTTTGAGAGGTTATGGTTGAGAACTAGATGTGGCAAGAAAAGGGTGCCTTAACAGAAGAGTATGAAGTGTAATAGTAGCGCTTTTCCTCCTCCCGCGACAGTAAGGACATTTGTAATGCTACAAAAGTTTTCTATTTCAAATAAAGTGCTGTTCTTTTGAACTTTCTATACATCAAAGAATCCTGAAACAATGTAAAAGGGTTCCCACAAAAATATAAAGCAGCACTGTTTTTAACATAATAAAAAATGTTTCAGCAAATCAGCATATTAGAATGATTTCTGAAGGATCATGTGACACTTAAGTCTGGAGTAATAGCTGTTAAAAATTCATCTTTGCCGTCACAGGAAAGGAAAAAGTCATTATTTTCGAAAATTTTGGAATTTTGCAACATCCCCTCCTTCATCAACGATTGGAAACGTGGCGTGTTATCACCTTGTTCTAGCTAATTTAAGAGCTAAGATTAGTGGTATGTTTGACATACTGTATGTGCTATGTAATTTTAAAAGGTTAGACTAAGCTAAATTGTTAGCATGCTAACCAAGGCTAACTAAAAACAGAAAGTGAAATGTTTAAGTTGAACTTTTTAGCTTTGGTAACTTTTGGTAACTATTTAAAAGACATTAAAGGGATAGTTCACTTTGAAATTAATTTTTGGTATGTTTTAGCTTACCTCAAGGGCATCCAAGATGTAGGTATCTTTGTTTCCGCAGTAGTTTCAATTTTGATATTTTTAAGTCAACCCGTTCTTGTCTGTCAGACAGACAGCAAACATCCAAGTTATCTGAGGTTGCGGGTGTTTCGGTCTGTGCAAGCGCCGGAAATGATCCCTCGCACGGTTGCGGGAAAAAAAAATAACTTTTTCTGTTCATCTATCAAAATCGTCTTCCATTGCCATTTGCTGTATATCTAAATATGTTTAGATCTGCACATTTAAAGGTAACACTTCCGAAATCTCTGTGTAAACAATGAGTGACGTACACGCGCGAGAGATCACTTCCGGCGCTTGCGCAGACCGAAGTGCCCTCACCCTCATATCACTTGGACGTGGCTGTGGCTACACGAGGTAAAAATGATATAAATACTGTTCGTTTTCTCACACAAACCGCTCGTTTCGTGTCGTAGGCCATCAATGTGTACTTACATTTACGAGTCATTAAATCATGTTTAATTTGGACTTCTCTGTGCATGCTCTTTGAGGTGGTGACCATATTTTGATTTGGTCAAACCGTTCGATATTTTTAG
Organism: Pimephales promelas; assembly: GCF_988280905.1. Classification (NCBI taxonomy): domain Eukaryota; kingdom Metazoa; phylum Chordata; class Actinopteri; order Cypriniformes; family Leuciscidae; genus Pimephales; species Pimephales promelas. The sequence continues at coordinate 21,576,180 of NC_142784.1, forward strand.
GTCAAACCGTTCATAGACACGAACGGTTTGACCTAAAAATATCGCAATTGAAATACTGTGGAAACAAAGACACCTACATCTTGAATGCCCTTGAGGTAAGCTAAAACATATCAAAAATTAATTTTAAAGTGAACAATCCCTTTAAGTAACATATTTTTCATGATTAAGAATAGATCATGGATAGTGGATAGATCATGATTTCATAGTTTTCTTGTTTTTCCCCTTTTCTGCTAGAAGAGTTCCATCTTGAGCTGTTGCTCCGGTATTGAAGAGTTGTTCTCTGTGGCGTATTGCCGTCCCAGTCATGCGTCCCACTTGCGGTGTTTTATGGGCTGTGTGCTGCGGTGCTCTGACCTCACTCTCACCCTGGTGCCACCCAGCCAGTGCAGGACTCAGGCACCATTGGCCCCTGCCAAAATCCCACAGCGCCACATCTGCTATCCATAAACGCCAGCCACTCTTGCTCTCCATCTCCTTCTCACACCCCTCCATCCCCCTCCTCCTCCTCCTCTCAAACATATTTGCTTATTCTTGTTTTCCCAACTGAGCGGCACTTAAATTATACTCCTGCACAATCTCTGTTTTACATTCAATTTAAACACTCAGTGGTTCTCCTCTTATCTCTTCCTCCCCTGCAATCCATCTCTCTCTCTTTCCTTTTTTACTCTCTCTCTCCTCTTCCACTGGAAAAATCTTTCACCCATTATGTCTTCAGTGGGATCCAGCTGTGTGTGGTGGCAGTGAACTGGGAACCACAGGACATTCCTGGTCTAAGAGGCCCCAAGCCACCCGCATTAACTCCTTCGGACTGTGGTCGAAACCAATCTCATGCTCATATGAGAGCTGTCCAATATACCTCCATGTAGTTTGTCCCTCACTGTCACAAACATTTTGCTTTCGATCAGCCAAAACACAATTCAACATTTCCACGTTAATCTCAAGCGGATGTTTCTGGTGCGCGGTGGGGCTCAAGTGGAGGAAAAACTCGACAATCCCATTCCACGCATGTTTTTAGAGGAACTTTCAGGGGTCAATACAAGTGAAGCTCAGCTCACAGTTTTTGTGGCATAAAGATGATTACCACGGATAATTATTGTTGACATGTCCCTTGCTTTCCTAAAAAAAAAAAGACAAGAACAAATCAAGGTTACAGTAAGGCCCTTACAATGGAAGTGAATGGGGCCAATTCGTAAAGATTCAAATACTCAGTTTCAAAAGTAAAGCCACAAAATCTAAACAATATCAAAGTTTTTTTCTGACTTTTGACTCGACTTGGAACAAAAAGTACGATAAAACCTTCTGGAAAGCATCTTTTGCAGCGATTTTTGTGTGAGCATATCAGTGAACACCTCAGACCACTCGTGAATTTCACTTCTTTTTAAACTAAAGTTTAATGTGTTTTATGAAGGATTGTTCCTGTGCACATATACAACCATTGTGGAGGTGGGGTGCTAACACAGAAACCAAAAATTCCCGGGCCAGCAGCATTTGTCCAAATTTCACCAGAAACTAATCTTAAAACAGAGCTTTAAGTGTAAAATACCGAACTTGTCCTTTAATTTCAATTTTACAACTTTGTTGGCAAAACAACAAAAACCTTAAAACGAACTTAAACATAATGAGAACAATTTTAGTTTTAACAGAAGAGTCATTCATATAAGTGCTTATATGAAATTACAAACATCACATTTCTGCGTTCAAGGTTACATTGAGGCAATTTCTGACAGATTTAAATGCAGAATCTGATTTTTATGGTCCTTTTTTGGGGTTTTCCTTGTGTAAGTGTAAAACAAAGATAATACCTTCACATAGAAAATCACAAAATCATGTTATCATTGGTATTGAAACACTGAGTATTAATGTTTACATATTGGCCCCATTGACTTCCAATGAAAGTACCTTTTTTTTACAAGAAAACAAGGGGTGAAAAGTTAATTTTTACTGCTAATCAACATCACGCCACAAACGCTGTCGATTGAGCTTAACTTGCGTTGAACCTGGAATATTTCTTTAAGGACAATCTCCAGTGTGGGAGGATTAGATTTCCTCTCTAGATCATGAACATTTGGCCAGGCATACCACACCCCATTCAGCTTTAAACAAGATGTGTTTAACACATCCCCGCTCAATGCCCCCGGTGCACTACGGCTTAAAAAATGAACGAGAAAATAAATGGAGTGCCTCAACTTAAACCGTCCAGAGCTTCGAGTGCACCCCTAGGCAATGAAGAAGTATTACCCTAGTGCGATTGTTTTATCATTATTTGACTTTTTCCACCATAATCAAATTCACAGCGCAGGATAAAATGTACATATTGAACTTTTGATACCCCGTTTCTTGGATCACATTGTGTTTTTTGAGCCCAAAGCTTCACCTTCTCTTTTCCCAGACATATTGGCATGCGTCTGTGGTGTGGTCCCAACAGAACCTGGGGATGAATCATGTAGCTGCAAGCATGCAAGAGCACTGTTTTATGATAAATATTACTATTCATAAATCATTGTTTCTCCGAAGAGCAAAAGAGCGAGGGGAGGGGGTAGAGAGGGATAGAGAGAAAGAAAGAGAACTGTAAAACATTTGGGGATCCGGCGAGAAAACAACGGAGGGTCACGCTCCCTGTGTGAGAGAGTGTAGATTGTGGGCTTCAGGTCAGGGAACCACCAGGGAGAGGGAGTGGTGGAAGAGTCTGTAGGAATGAAGGGGAATAACAGTGCAGACGGCACACATACACGCTCCATCTGTGCCATAGAGGCCCATAGAAGCTCACGGTCATCTGCATATCGCAGCATAAATTATAGTCGCTATGCATTCGTTCACCAGCGATAATCATCCCTCACCGTTGCCAACGATTCTGAACGATGGCAGCCAGAGGACAGTAAAGGCTCCAGTTGTTGTTGAGGACATACTTGAGGGAGATAATATTCCAGCCAGCGTGAGGTTTGGTTTGAGCTAAATGATGAGAAGTAAAAGATTGCAATGACAGTATTTACAAAGAGTTTAGATGTGGGTTTGCGCCACTGCCTCCCTCATAAAAGACACTCTCCCTTTGGCTTTTGAGAGGAATTTAGTTCAGTTCACACTTTTTTTTTCTATGGTCCTCCACAACACTGCTAAGGATGCGTTTAACTGGTTAACAAAAAAAAAAAAGTGTAAGTAACCAACACCGTTATGTCTGTACTGACATATTAAAAACATCCCAGACTCAAAAAGGAATGTCACTCTTACTCTGAGGAAAGAAACCATTTTCACTTTAATACATGTTTGCCATCTAGTGGTCACTGAGGGATTTGATCAAATGAAACTATGGGAAATGCTTGAACACTCAAACAAGCACAGATATTATATATAGACATTTAATTGTCAATTAAAGTACAGAGAATCAATATCCGAGTAGCTGTGACACAAGCAGTCAGTGTCATGTTATGCTTCCATTGCTTTCAGTTCATAACTTCCTGCCTCTAATCCATGTCAATGTCACAGAACGCCGGTGGCTCCTCTCTCTTGACCCAGGGCAGAGGGGCGGGGACATAGGGGTCATAGGTCCAGCGAGGATACACCCTCTTATACAGATTCATCAGCACTGTGTCCTGCGAGCGCAACTGACTGTCAAAGACACACTTCATGTGGCCGTGAGTACCTGCAAAAGCACAAACAGAAGTGTCATAATACTCGGAACATCCCCAACACCCATTTAAGAATGTATTTTTTCCCTCTTTGTCTCCACAATTAAAAACAATGCAGTTTTGTGAGCTATTTTGTTACAATCATAATCTAAGTATTATTTCTACCAATATTATTTACGAACAAAACTCATTAATTTGTGTATATATTCTGAACTGAGACTTTAAATCAAGGTTTTGATGAATATAACTAAAGAATCATTAGACTTCAACAATAAAATAAACATTCTGAATATGTATTATTATTAATCTTAAATACACAAAAAAATTATAATACAGTTATTATGATTATCATTAAAATTATTAAGTTTAATTAAAGGTACAATATGCAGGATTTTTGCAGTAACATATCCAAAAACCACTAGGCCAATGTTATATATTTTGTTTAGTTGATTTCTTACAATATCCCAAATGTTTTCAACTATTTGTAAATCGTGAGAAATTGCGATTTTAACCAAGGAAACGGGCCGTGTGAGATGGGGTGATGAGTCGCCAGTCAATTGCATCATATCCGTGTTACCCCCGGTTTCCACCAGGTTTGACCTCGTACTGCAAAAGTAACCACGACGACAGATGTTGACAACTGGGTCGGTTATGTTCGTTATGCCTAGAAGGACGCTCACGCTGTTGTTGTTTTGTTCAAACATTATGGGCCATGGCAAGCAGACTTTGAGACAAAAAGAGGACTAAAACGAAGATCAACATCTTTCGAGATGCCGACTAACTTCGACTTAGAGATGTGAGTGTTGCAGGTTACTTTATTAAACAGGTGAGCAAATGTTGAGCAAACTAATCAATGTTATATAGTTCAACATGGCGAAAAGTTAGAATATGATCTGTAACGTTATGTTATTCTCTAATGTTAATCTAGCTTAGTCTCATACAGCCAACAAACAACCTAAATAACATTCAACACACTCAAATCCCGTTTAGTGTGATAGTGTAACTGTTAAAGCAAGTGAAGCAGCGCTGACCCGTGTGAGCACTTGCGTGTAGTTCGGTAAAATGAAATGTTATCCGTTATTCCATTATATCCACGGGACTCGCGTTGCGTCTGCCGCTGGTATACGTCTAGCAATCGTGCACTGCTTCATACTAGTCATGTTAAAAACATCACCGTATTCACTCATCCATAAAAGATCCATCAGCTTGACGACAAGATCCATAATTCCGCTTAATGCTGAATATACGTCATAAATATACGCCTTTGTTATTGTAAGAGGTTAATGACCCCTGGTGGAGAAAAAATCTTGCATATTGTACCTTTAAATGCTTAATATTTAAAATATTCATGAATTATTAAATCATTTTATTCAATAAAAAAAATACTATTACTAATGATGATAATATTGTTTATTATTGTAAGCTTATTTTTATTGATAAAATAAATTAGAATTATTCTTAATAATAATAAGATTATCATCATGAAAAAAAATATTTTGTGATCTAATTGGACAAAAATGTCCATGTTTGTATTGTTTGTTTGTAGTTTGTTTGCATTGTCATGTTTAAAATGCTAGTAAATGCTTTAGTAAATATTCAGTTCATTGTCCCTTGGTTTCACAGACAAGGCTTAAAATATTCCCAGACTAAAATCCATGTTTGAGCTGTTTTAACTGAAAGTAACTTCAGTGACATATCTTAAAATATGTCAGTGTCATTGTTCTCGTCTGCACACCAGTAATGTTTTTTTTCCTAAGGCACGTTTTAAAAAAACTACTAAAATGTCTAATTGAACTAAGACCTAATCCTGGCTTAATCTAAACCCTGTCTGTGAAACCAGTTCTAAAAATTTCTCTCTCTCCACAGCTGACTTTTTGTTGTTGTTTTTTCATACCTAAAGCTTCCTTGATGTGTCCTCTTCGTCCCCATTTTGTACGTAGTTCAACAGGCTTAAACCACAGAATATCATCTGCAAAAAAAGAAAAGCTTTAATGTTGGACTCAAATATTAGATTTCAACAGAATGATTCATTTAACACCACACACACATCTGAAGGTAAACAGAGGAAATGACTAACGCCTCCGTTCTCACCTCTGTTGAAGAACATGTAACGGACCACAGCAGAGCGCCGGTTAATTTTGAAAGGGTGTCCACTCAGCACGATTCTCTTCAAAACCACTCGCCGAGGATCGCAGCTCAAAAGAGTACCTGTGGCCACCAGGTCCTGCATACCTGTGGTAAAAGCAAAACAAAAAAGCTGAACCACATGCTATACTGGTGAAGGCAGTTCTCTTTTTGAATCAAATGTTGTGTCTGCTTCTCCCACCATTGTCTCTCTGTTTGAAGACCAGGACACCAGCTGTGGGGAAGGTAATGGGGGCATAGACAGACATCACTGTAGGAGCATCAGGACGCAGGAACCGCTCCAACTTGTGTTTATCAGCTGAGGACATAGGAAAATGAATTTAACCCCGTCCGATTCATCATGTGGACAGACAAAAAGGCTTTGTTTTAAGGTATCGTTGACCCTAATGACCCTCATTTTTTCAGATACAAATCAACCATACTGCGAGACTTGGTAGTCCTGTAAAGCAGGGGTTTTCAAACTGGGGTCCAGAGACTGATAAGAGTCCAGAGGAAAGTGCAAAGGGGTCACTTTTCACTTTGAGGGGTCTGTAGTATCAAAATCTATGAAAGCCCCTGCTATAAAAGAAGTCCTCTGAAAAACATGATGCTCTCTGTAGGCTGTTATTACCAGAAGTGTGCTGTGAAAAGATGGCTGAGGCTCTGAAGCGCCTGAATCCGCACTGAAACACCAGCTCTTCTTTAGACTTGACGGGTTCTGTGTTGCTCGGGTGCTGCCGCACCAACATTTGCATCACTGACATCTGCAAAGAGATTTCAATAGTGACTTTAATTATTTGTGAAAGCGCATTTAAACTGAGCAGTAGCACTGTATTTCAAAACTGAAACATCCACTTAATTTTACCGTTTGGGAACTTAAAATGTTTGAGAAGCTCTAAGTACCTTCTGTTCATGTGGTAGCAGGGAAACCATCACTAATGGCTTTCCGGTCAGAAAGCTCTCCATTACTGAGGGAGGAACGTCCACAATATGAAGAGTCACATACCAGCCTACCTGCAGGTAAGACAGACATTGTCTAACAAATTCCTTGGGTAAACAGTGAAACACCAACGTTTTTTGGGGAAAAAAAACAGATTTGTGAGAACTCTAGCCCACACCCCCTCTCCCATACAAACCATCGCTCCTTCCTCATCGCTAGCAGCATCTGCAAATATTCGGCGACGCATGCGCTCAAAATTCTGGAATTGGTAGATGCGCGAGTAGTTGGGGGGCAAGTTCTCCAGGGGGTCCCATGGGGAGGAACGGAAACTCTTTAGACCTCTGTACCTCTGGAACCTGAACATGCAGATCAGACCAGTTAGACGAGTAGAAACCTTGTGTACATTACCGTTAAAAAGTCTGGCGTCAGTAAGATATCTTTTTTTCTTTTAAATAGCAATGTAAAGCTATATTTAAAAGACAATTCACACACAAACACGTACACAATTCAATATATCGATACCATATCAGTTATCAGCCAATATTAGAGGCTATCATATCAACCATGTTTATTTTAAATGTTTGCAAAATGTATATTACCTTAACACTTAACACTGTTAAATGTAATCCCATTGAATACCAATACTTCCATACTATATATTATAATGTTGTGATGCCTAAATTGAATTGTAGCATTCAAAAGGATGGATTTCAGTATTTAGTGTTTTATTTTTACATTTTAATAACACACTTTAATAATGGCCATTACATAAAAATAATTATTGGTTTATCAGTAACAGCCAATTTTAATACATGCCAATTTTTTTTTTGTTGTAATTTTTGTGTTTCATGGGGCGGAACAAAACCCTAAGAGGTGCGAACAACATGATGGCAAGTAAAATTAGATAAAAATTACAAATTTTAGGTGAACTATGCCACCTAACATTGACAGATACATTGTTGGAACTGTTATGGTTCTTACCGTGTCTTGGCCGGGACGTCTAGGGGAGTGTCGACTTCATCTGGGAACATCTCATTAGCACGTGCTTCTCTGTACCTCCTCAGCCCCTCTCCCTCCTCAGCCTCGTCAATTTCTTTGTCATACTTCTGATCGCCTCCGGTGTGCCCGGAGGAACTGATCTCCTCCTCTTCTTCTTCTTCTTCTTCCACATCGTCATCTCCTTCAGATGCGCATTCAGAACCAGCGTCCTTAGAGAGGAAGAGAAGCATGTAAAATGTAAAAACATTTCTCCAGACATACATCCACATAGAGTCTAGCAAACCCAAACAAAACAGGCCATTTCTTTGAAGTCCACCAAACAGACAGCATAGTTGCTGAGATAGGGAAAAAGACAAGACATACCGCTGGGGTGCATTCACCCCCCTGTGGGGTCAACCTGTAGAACAATGGCAGGTGCAGTAATAAAAATAATCTCCGTAATCATCTGTAGTACCACTTCCCTATTGTTAACATCTCGCATTGAAAAGTCTCCTTTGGTGCGCCCCAAGACATCAAACGCATGCTAATTATGATTAAAGAAAATAAATGGTCCAGAGCTTCCATACGTGTCAAGCTTCCCCTTGTTCTTTCAAGCCCAGCTGGTATAAATAAATGGCCGCCTCCCCCCACAAGTCTCGACAGGAAGTTCTGTCTAAAGAGCAGGAAGACAAAAGGCTTCTCTCGGGACACCCTCTCCAAACACTATTGTTGCGTCGAGATGCCTGGCACTAAGGCCAAGCAGCAGACGTTGAGAAAACAAACAGTGCCTCTCCGCCACACAGCGCATAGTCACGTATGCAGTGTTCCGCCCGCACCGTGCCCACCCTCCATCTCATCCTTCTGACTTTATTTAGGCCTTCAATCATTACGGGGCAGTCAGATCTGTTCGGGTTTAACACGCTTTTGCCAAGTTCTGCTGCCACATCGCAGGTTGCCAAACAACAGGTATACAAAAACAAACCTAGAATCAGGAATGTGATCATCTAAAAACATTTAAAAAAGGAAAATATGCTGACTCCATCCCTCCCCCAATTATAACTATAAAATAACAATAATTATCATTATTATGATATAATATGCATTTATTAATATTATATTATATTACTATTACAATAATACTACTGTAAAATAAAAAGTATTTATTTATAATAACATTTTTTTTAGCAAACAACGATATAATTTTAACATTCAACTTCTCTTTTGCATAAATTTTGCAGATTTATTTACATTCTCATTACGGGAGGCGAACGTTGCGTTATCAAATGATGGAGCTACATTGACTGTGAACTGAGCCAATACAAGACGCTGAAAACATGTATGAAAACGTATATTTGACATGTACATTAGGTTCTCCGTGTGATTTATGCAAAACCTGTGTCATGCATCTCAGGGCGTGGAAAAAAATAAGACATCTGTAAAATCTATATTCATGCTTGTTCACAGTACCCATGTGATTTATTTTGGTGGACTAGCTTCCCATTTGTAGGTGTTTGGTTATGACAAAGGAGGCTGTAGTTTGACTTCCCTCTAAAGGAAATGCTTCAAAAACATGTGACGGCTTGAGCCAAAATAATAAAAACTTACCTGAGACTCATTATCACCATCCATTTCATCATCCATCATCCCATCTTCGTCATCATCACAACTGTCAACATCATCATCATCATCCTCTTCCTCCTCAGCATCATCATTGATCCATATGGCCTGATAGTCAGATGTCCCCTTTGGTACCTTCATCACTCTCGCATTCTTTATGCCATCTAAACAAAGGTAAATGCATATCAATCACTATAACACATACACACAGATGAAAAGTTATAAATGCAAGCCATGAATCAATCTAGAAAATCATAAAGAACAATGAACTGCTCACTAATATGCCAACACCTGACAGCCGCCACATTACAATATTGCTCATTTGCATAGTGAGTGGACACACTGCTGTGAACATGGCTCAAGAGCTCATGGTAAAAACGGTACCTTCTGCCTCCTCCAGCTCTGCTTCTGTGGGCCACGTCTGCTCCCCATCCATGGGATCCACCTCTGCCTCCGCCTGCAGGCTCTCTCTCTTCTCGGGGTCTGCTTTCATTAACACCCGAATCTCTCCATCCCCACCATCCTACAGGACAGAGTAAGAACACAACCAATAAGAACACAGTTGGGTTTTAAAACCGTTGTAAGGAACAGGATTTGATTTTGGACCAACAAGTGGTCCACTTCGGAATTTTATTCCATGGTTCTCAACCATGGGGCCATAGACATAAACTTTAAATTTGAATTCCTTTCAAAAGAGTGATTTCTAGACTTGGACAAGTCATGTCAATTGATATAATCTCAAAATACCATAGGCATTTTTATAATGAATTATAATTTTTTGATTTAAAATTACTAAACAATTAAATATTAAAATGTATAACTTTTCAATTTAATGGACTTCAGCTAATGACCCAACAATGAAAATTTCCGTTTTTATTAACTACAAAGATTAACAAAATACTGTAACAAATGTATTGCTCAGTGTTACTGATAATCAATGCATTCCAAATGGGACCTTATTGTAAAGTGTAACCATAATTCCTTAAGGGGAACAATATTATTCCATGAATTAGGAGGACCATTAATATTATGGGCATCATTAAGTCTTCAAATTATGTGAAGGGGGGGGCTTCTAATATTTTTGTGGACAATATTGGGCCTTGGAGTCAAAAAAGTGGAGAACAACTGCTTTTAATGCTTGTTGCTCCTAGTTAGGATTCAGTGTTGAACTTGGAAATAATTAATTAATTAATCACAAATTGCACTATAAATTCACCATTACAACAAAAAAATGCAGTCTTCAAAAGTGAACATAGTGACGTAGCCTCCTAACCGTCATCTCTACATCTCGTCCTGGCTTCGCTGGGCGAGGGGCTGCGGTCACTATGGGTAGAGGGTCTACAGGAGCATCGATCTGGCTGAGCTGGAAGTCTCCATGACCTGTGATATGCACCAGCCTGTTGACTTGTAGAGGACAGCCTCGAACATATCCTGACACGCAGAGGGTTCCTAACCCTGTGTCTGGGCCCCCTGTCCCATTCTGGCTGGAGTTTGGTATATATGTGGCTCGCTGAGCCAGCAGGTATGAACGTCGTGAGCGGAAACCCAGCCGTCTCTGTTTCTGTGCCGACAGGTGCCTCAGCAATAGTGTGGCATCCTGCTCGCTGTCCGCAGGGAAGAGACGCGATTCTGGGAAACGAGACTCTACCAAGCGAGAGAGCGCCCTTCGAGACTCGGTGCGTTTCTTCACCGCTAGATCAGCCACTCCCTGACACACCAGTGCTGCAGGGCAAAAAGGAAGAAGAATTGATTACGATTTGTCAATCGTGGCACTCGTATCCAATATTTGTGCAGATTTGATTTAGTTCTCACCATGACTTGGTAACCCCTGGGCAAAGAGGCTGGACAGGCAGTAGTCTCCATAGCTGTCCCAACCTTCAGTCGACTCTAACACAAACACTAAACTGTCTGCAACCTTCGCTACATCCAGGAGTGAATGCATATCAGCTGAAGAGAGGCAAAAGAAGATTTTTTTAGCCCCTTTTAAAGTCCTTTAAGACAAAAAAAGGGCTTAAACCATAATTAAAAGAGTTCCAATTGCCTTTTATAATAAAATATCATCAAACCAAAGTAGGGCTTATCCATAAGATATTTAATAATAAGAAGAAAAGTCTATACTACTTTCTATACTCAAATGGGTATCCAATATCAACTGATACTAAAGTGTAAAATGTAAATTAAAAAATAAGTAAAAAAAAAAACTCCAATATCAGCTTATAACTGATTTAGAGCCAAAATATAGTATTGTCTTTATATTGTGCATCCCATAAACACAAACATACTTTTCAGGTCAAACGTTTTACAAAGTTACAAACAGGTTAGTGACTTCATACATACACTAAAAATTCAAGAAGCGGATTAAAAGCAACTGAAACATGACATTTTTATTAGCATAATTTTTAATTTGGTCAAAAGTCTTGTCATCGAATTCCATTCAAACAGTTGAGAGCATGGCTTAAATCGACACTAATGTTCAAAAGTTTGGGATCAGTAAGATTGTATTCAACTGGGATGCATTACATGATCAAATGTTATAGTAAAAACATTTATAATGTTTAATTCCATAATAATGTTTTAAACATTTATTCCTTTGCTAAAAGTGTTACCTGTGTCTGGTGTGTAGAAAGTGAATCTCTGTTTAAAGCGGGGTAGAACAAGACCAAAACTGTTCTTAGCCCCAGTGACTCCTTGATCCTCGTGCACCACGCCATCAAGTCCTTCACCTCTCAATATTTTGGTGACAGCTCCAGGATCCACTCGTGCGTGAAGGGCTATGACTGCCACCAGATGAGGGGGTCCATCCCTGCTGCCCAGCTTCCTTTTCTCTGTCAGCACCTGTCATCATCAACAACCCAAAGGAGATTAGTCCTTCAACTAATGGCCAATCTGTAAACCAAGTAAGTCTAATAATGTCACTTTACCGAGTCTTTTTTGTTGCGACGCAGCTGGTTGGCTTTGTTTCTGCGGTCCATTTTCCTTATCACTCTTCTCTGTTTCTTGGTGAGAGCCATGACAGCAACTCTACCTAATTTGATTGATGTACAGGGTCAAGTTTACGGTTCTTACACTAAACAAATATACTGCATAATGATTATAAAAAAGAAATGATCCAAACATTATAAGCAAGAATAGTATATCAATGAGAACCAGACTATGGTTGGTTGGTCTCTCAGACTGGTTTTAGAGGGGCGTTGGGGCTTTTGGATCGTTCAGGCTGAGACCAGCAGATATCTTAGGCTGGCTTAAGTTATTAGAAACGTAGAAGTTAAACGTATAAGTTACTTTCTTTCTTTCTTTCTCAATATATATATATATATATATATATATATATATATATATATAAGGTATATATATATATAAGGTATATATATATACCTGTATTCACACACACAGACATACATTTTTTTCATTAGTCTCAATGATTACTGCTCGGACTTTTAAACACGTGTTCAGTCAGACAGGCATTGTCCACGTGACGGTTCGCGCATTTCTATTTGTGAATAAACCCGTCAGACATACCCTTATTCTCCCGCCCGATCTCGCCTTTAGTTCGGTGTTTTCCATGCTTGTGCTGTTTGTTTTTCTGTTTATAAGCTCCAGGTCTGTGAACTTGCTGCTGTTCATCTGCTGCAGCCATTTTCTGTCATGCCACACATGTAAACTTTATTGACGTCATATACACGCGCCTGGCTTTCCTTCTGCAGAATCGCCTTCGCCACGGAGTAATAAAGTACCTGACTGCCACCTACTGTTGTTCAGCGGAACTTTCATGCCATGGAGACAAAAGGACCAACTGGCTTCATGCACAGCTCCACTACTTCCTGAACTTCTTGTTTCCTGTCTGCCATTATTGGACAAATTGATTAATTCAGGTGTGCCTGACCTCAGTGGTCACGGCAACAATAATCAGACACACCTGATTTAATCAAGTTTGTCCAATTGGAACAATTGGAAATAATCAAGTAATTAATAATCAATTATCAAATAATAATCAATAATCGAATAATCAAGTTTGTCCAATTATTGATAATGGCAGATACAGGAAACAAGGAGCTTCAGGAAGTAGTGCAGCTGGGCATAAAGCCAATTCCTGGACCCATTTCATGAGATTCACTAGATGGTGAACTGTCAATGGACATTTTTACTCCCAAAAATGTATCTAAAAATTTTTATGACCAGTAAGATTTTAAAATAATAATAATAATAATAATAAATAAATAAATTATATATATATATATATATATATATATATATATATATATATACATAATCCAGCGTACAGTCTTAAAAAATAAAAAAAATAAACTATATATATATATATATATATATATTTTTTTTTTTTTTTTTTTTTTTTTTTAAGACTGTGAGCTGGGTTTATAGCGTATGTGGGTTCATTCTCTGTTTTTATCAGGAAATCCTGGGAGGTAGAGACAAAGCAAACATGTTTCATTTCCATCTATGCTGGACAGAACTTATATTTTCTTGAGCCATTTAATTTCAACAAGCTTTTCTGATGCATATTTTTTTCATTTTTCAAAGTTATTTTTATTTTGTCATAAAAATGCCATAAAATAAGAAAACAAACAAATTTATCCTACATTCATAGTCATAGTCCATTTTAAAAATAGATTATAAAGAGGAAATAATAAATCATTCCCGGCCAGCACACACAGAAAGCTATTTTAGATCTTCTCCAAACATATGATAAACACCAAGAGAGTTCATTTAGCCAGAGGTGGGGACAAGTCACACATGGTCAAGTCCAAGCAAGTCTCAAGTCTTAACCATCAAGTCTCGAGTCAAGTCTCAAGTCGCAGTTCAGATAAATCAAGCAAGTCAAGTCAAGTCAAGGGTTCTTCTAAGCAAGTCAAGTCAAGTCCTGATAAGTTTCAAGTAAAGTCAAGTCACACTACTAAAATAAATAGAGGTAAATTTTTTCGATACATATTTATTTTTGCACAGAAAAGATGAACTTTTATACATATATTTTGTATCTTACATTTGCTATATTAATCATATGCATATCTGTGCTACATTAATATCTGAAAATAAAATAAAATTGTGTTGTTTACACAAAACGTTCAGAGTCTAAGATGTATCGATTCTAAGATGTATAATCCAATCTGTCTAATTCAATTTAATTGAAACGGTCTAAAATGTATGAAATCTAAAATGTAATATCTTATATCTTATATAAATGTAAAATATAAAATGTATGAAATGTATGAGAATATAAAATGCAATTTTTTTTTAATTCAGTAGTTTTTCTTATCATAGCCAACAAATGTCTTCGGAAACTCCTTTTCCTCGATTTACTGAAACCTATATGTAAAACGCATTTGCAGCTGCACAGCCGTGTATATATCTATGCTGCATATACAGACATCCCAACCTACAAGAATTCATTTCAGGGAGGTATATCTCAATGAATGTAATGTTAGGGGGGGGGGGGGGGGGTTAATATATGTTATATTAACATATTTAAAATATGTTTAAAATAAATATAAAATAAAAATGGTAATATGTTATATTAACATATTTTATATTTAATAAATATTACATATTAAATAATATTATGTATATTATATATTAAATTTACATAAATATTAACAAATGATTGTTTTAATTATGGAATTCTCCATAATTAACTCCTAAACTTCAGAAGAGAACAATTCTTTGTAAGGAAGGAGGGGTTTCTTTATTGTACATTTATTTGCATGTAGTATGTAGCATATGGTTTGCGTTGGTCAGTACAGCGCTGACTATTGAGTGTCGCTAGGAAACACGTCCGCGCTGCGCTGACGAATCGGCTGCGCGGCTCGGATCATTGAACCGTGCAGATGACATGTCTGCGCGGCACGAGCTCTGTAAAGCCCCGCTGTCTCGTCCCACTTTTGGTTTGTTTGGCTTCCCATATCTCTGCCGTGCACACGCCGCACGCTATGTAGCCTATGTTATACGCGCAGTATCTCGCTCTAGATTCCGGGAGATTTTAACTCATTTGCGGGCATCAGGGAGACGCTATCAATATGCGTGAGACTCCCGGAACTTCCGTTTGGCGCGGTTTGAATTGAGCAGCGTAAAGGCACAGATGCCGATATATTGATGCTGACGTCATAATATATATTTTAATTAACTTTAGCCTATTGCTGTTTGTTTATTATATGTTCAAGTCATTGTCGAGTCTTCCACTTCAAGTCAAGTCAAGTCTCAAGTAACTTGTTCTCAAGTCAAAGTCAAGTCAAGTCATTTTTGTACTTTAATCAAGCAAGTCACAAGTCCTTAAAATTGTGACTCGAGTCAGACTCGAGTCAAGTCATGTGACTCGAGTCCCCCACCTCTGCATTTAGCCATATAAAGTGGGCTGTCAACTGGGTCACTTAGTCCCTGTGGAATTTCTTTGTTGTTTTGTGTTAAATTATAATAACACACCAGTGTCTCTCTAACTCATCGACAGGATGAAGCATGGCTCTTTAAATCCCATTCATAAAACAGGCTCCATACATCTCAAACCCCTCTGTTCGCCTGGATACAGTGACAGCATCCCGCACTCTCATTGGCTGAGAGAGACAGCTGCTTCAGAACCAACCCAGAGCGCTAGTTCTCTGCTCTGTTTACCAATTGGTTGCTTGCAGGCTTGTTGACATCACTGTAATAATTTTGCCCAGGGATCAACTTTAACCTCTTACTGATCCATAAAAGCAATGATTGCCAATATTGAAGAATACCAAGAAAACCAACAGCTCTGTGCATAGGCTTAAACTGTGGTGACATTTATTGTCATCACTAAGTTTGGTTGGGATTACAACAGAGGCAAGCTGTAATCCTTTACATTTGATTTTTATGAGTTGTTCTCTGCTTGTCCTAGTTATCTTCAAATCCATTCGTGTGAGTGGTGGTGGGGTTTCAAACTTCAGACACACAAGAAAAAAAATCCTTAACCATCATTTATATAGTCATCATCATCATACGCACTCATAATTATAATCTCTAAATTTCCAAAATGTTTTACTTTTACAAATGATAACTTTATGCGATATACTTCCTTCCTCAAAATGAAATGTGTTCCTCAAAATGTTCCAACAAATATAATCAAAATGCTGCTTAATTTACAGGAATCACGTTTCATTACATTTTCCTCTGATTTCATCTGTGTTTACCTCTCTAGAACTGCCATGCTGCAATTAACATCATAATGGGTCAGGGTGGGATATCTTAATGCTCCTCTATAGGAAAATAACCATGACTGAACTTATTCCTTATAAAACTTATAAAAGATTTTGGCAGCCCCAGCAAACGTCTTAAATAGCAAATGTCTTAAATATTGATAAAGAACATATTTATGTGTAGGCTATAGGCTAGATGTTTACTATATAGGGGTTTTAATGCTCTGTCTCTTGGGGCCGGTGGGAGTTTTCCACATTGGGAGGGCGAAAAGGGAGTTCCAGGAACCAAGGCGAAAGTGAATCAGCTCTCTCTTTTGAACAGGTTAAAAAAAATGAATCATAGAATCGTTTAAGTCGCCACTCCAAAGCGCTCTAGAAACTATTTTAGTAACAAATTTTAGAATTTTTTTTTTTTTTTAGAAAAATACCATTTTTGTATTAACTTTTGTTTAAGTAGCCAAAAATAGAGCTACGTGGGACTACCATTGATTACCTCCACAAACGACTAATGGTACAGAAAAGTGTGTGGATGGAATGGATACTACAACGTTACTTGTGAACGCTATAAACGCGTACTACTGTGTATAGAAAAAAATGAACCTATTTAAAAATATGTTTTAGGGGATGAAAATAGAAACTTTTTAGAGAACAATAATTCGCACCCTGACCAGGTCGCTCAAGCGCATTGCGAATCGGCTCGAGCGAGTCAAATAATGATTCGGTTCAAAAATAATGATTCGTTGGCGAATCGGACATCACTAGAGGAGGGCAGAGAGAGAAAAATCACAGCCACCATCACAACATGATCATCACCCCACAGCCCAAACACACTGGTTCAAAAAACAACAGCCTCGAGCATTTCGGACAGAATCTGTGAAGTGGTCCCGCCGTCGGTCTAAAAAGGGACCGTGTTTATCTCTGTTTTTAAGCCGTCAGGGAGTGGATCTGTCTCGGACGCCATCTTTAGCAGCAGTAGCCCGGGAGAGTGAAGAGCTGCTGGGCCACCGTTAACCAGCACCCGGGCTGGAAGAGTTTCTTCAGCGGACTCTCATGCTTGACAGCGATCGATAAGTTTTGGGGGACTGATTTGGGGTCGGTAGGCGTGTTTCTGTCCCCTGGGTTTGTTGTTGTTGCGGTCGGAAGAGTTTTCTCGGGCTGGCTGCTCATCCTGGCCTGTTGGGAGGGTAAGTGAGCTGTTAGCTCTTCTGCTAACTTAAGTTCATGTCAAAATAAACACTTCCTGTTTTTCAACACAACATAAGGGGTTAGGTAAACCTTTGTCAGTTTACTGTAACCGATTCAAGTAAATTAACTTTGTAACGCAACTGTTTTGATCCAAGTTTATTAGTTTCCACCCAAGTCATGGGTTTGACTGTAGAAGTTTGGCTGCAGGTGATGAAGCAGTTAACAAGTCATCTTCATATTCACCAATGTAGAAATGCATGTGTGTGTGTGTTAGGATTGTACCTCTGGGGTGTGTAATCTGTGAGTAATAGGGGTGTCACCAGGAGAGCTTGTCTATTTCTGTCCATTGTGATCATGTGTAATGTCTATTAAGATGTGTACATTTATTGTGATATGAAATACAAACATGCTGTAAGTGAACGTGCAGTTTATCATCTCCAGACTGATTTATCCGTGTGTAAACAGCCGTTTAATTAGATGTATTTGTACAGTGTACTAAAGACTGAATGATAATGATGGATGGACCTACTGTTTACATTTTGAAGTTTCCATGATGACTATCTGTCAGCGGGATGCTGCCTTTATTGTTATAGATCTGATGATTCATAATCATAAATGGCTCTTAGACATTATCATTGCTGCTGCTACTTGTATATTGATGCCCGTATGCTGAGTTTGTCCTGACACAGTGGAAAGGGCAGCTCTGATTGTAATGCTGTGAAACTCTGCTGCATTTGTTTATGGCTTTGCATTGCTCATAAACATGCAAACTGGTGGTATGTGATTGAGAGGCTGAATAGTGCCTCTGTTGTTGAGAGACACTGGCTGCTTTCTCCACCGTGATTGTCTTTCTCTGACCTCATTGCTGCCTCTGTCCTCTCTCCGCACAGCATCCGTTACACTGAGCCCTCGGGGTCTCCACTCCCACATCCATCTGATATCAGACCTCTGATCATCATTGATGTCATCAAGTGACTAGCACAAGTTTGGGCTATCAGTTTTGATTATTTCTATTAGAGCCAGACCGATATATCGGCCGGCCGATATTAGGCATTTTCCAAAATATCGGTATCGGCAGTCATAATGGCCGATAAATTAATATTTAAAAAAATTAAATAAAAACAGACGAAACACGCTTCAATCATCTCTCCTTGGCCTGTTATATTGAAAATGTATGTTTTACAATTTGCAGTATGATGTTATCTATTGCTAAATTATGGCTCCACAAAGCTATATGCCACTATCATCAGTGGAAGGCCGCTAACGTTAACATTAATGAGCTTGGAAACCACAATGAACTTTTTCTGCCTAATTAAAGTAATGATTACTGTATTTATAACTAGCATATCTGTAGTTACAGTCCCTGCATTGTAAAATGTAAGTTAGACTTGCGAGGAGTGAACATTTTTTAGACATAGAGAAAAAGTATCAAACGTATCTTTTTCTTCTATCAAGCTTTTCTTTTACACGTGTGTGCTGAAATCCAACAATATTTAATAAAAAAATATCGGCCGATATATCGGATTTTAAAAACCAAAAATATTTGTATCGGTATCGGCCTTCAAAATCCTTTATCGGTCGGGCTCTAATTTCTATACAGGATTGTAATTGACTCAAATATCCGAAATGTATTGCTGTTCTCGCAAGGTGAGAGCTTTAGTGTTGCTCTGACCAGATCTGAGTTTTCTCCTCTGGAGTATTGCAATTAATTATGGTTATTATTTAAGTGCCCAACGACAGTTTATTTAGGCTATTACTAGTAAGTATTATTGCTGGCCCATTAGTTCAGAATTTTACTTGCGCAGATATTAGTATAATATATGTATTAATTATACATTAATTTTATTATTTTTTATAACTAATTAAAATATATAAATAAATTGTCAGTATTAATATTTGCATTGAATACTTTTTATGTATGTGTATTACTACTACTACTACTACTACTATTATTTGTATTATTATTGCCCAGTAGTTTAGAATTGTACATACTTGTATTATATGTATAATTTTTACATTTATATTATTATTTATTATAACTTATTAAATTGTTAGATGTATATTATTTTATTTATGTTTGTTTATTTTTATTATTATTATTATTTAAATATATATTATTATTGCTGGCCGAATATTTTCACTGGGACCTTCACAAAATTATAAACTTATATTTTTATATTTGTCACAAAGGATCATATTTGTTTGTTTTTATTATAATAATGGGATATATAAATTAAATTATTAGTAGTACTAGTAATATTTACAGCAGTGAAGAGAACACTTTGTATTATCGTCATGTGTACAGCTTTGTTATTATTTGGCCTGTTTTATGGAAGTATATAATAAAGACATTATTTTTGTTTTGTTTATTGTAAAAAAAAAAAAAAAAAAAAGACCAAATGTATCCTAAAGAAGCATCAAGGGCTTTTTCAAAAATGTATTGAAAAGTAAAATTGGTTTTGCTTGAAAAGAACAATAATATAAATACTTAGCAGCTAGAAATGGTCTACAAAATAAATGGCCATGGTACTATTACCAAATGAAATGATCTCCACAGGTGCAGCTAGGACGCAGGGCCTAATCACTCACAAGGTCATCCTCAGTGTTTATAAATACTCGGCGGTGCACCACCGGCACGGGGAAGCATCTCTAAAGCTCTCCCTGTGGAGAAGGACTGGGTCAGACTCAGAGTTGTGCTGCTGTTTGTCTGGCAAATGAGGGGAACTCCTTGCTCGGACAGAGGAGTTTCCTAGACATTCCTCCTCATCTGAATTTAAAGGATGTTGTTATATTTGATTATAGGATTGATATCCTGACGAATTCTTTCAGGCTAGTCCTAACCGGACGGTGTCTATGGACGGGGATATATAGGCTAGGTGTAGGACAGTAATAGTAATATCTAAAGTGTAAGTTCCCTGAAATTACATTTTTGATAATATTATGCATGAACAAGCTGGGTTTTTGAACCGATATAGCTATTTGCTTGTATTTCACATCTTTGCAGTAGCAGACCCAAGTTGCAGTTCTGTTTTTTAGCTTTTCACACATTCCTGAATAGCAACTCAGCATTTCTCCTTTTGCGTGGCTCGGCTTTGCGTTGACTTCGAGTTTTGTTTTAACTTTGTCAGTTCATTGTAAAATGAGATAAAGTCCGAAGGAAATGAGTGAAGGGGTGAAGAATGTTGATGTTGACTTAAAGAGCTGATTAGCACTGAGACGGTTGATGGGAGATTTGAAGTGCCAGTAGCACATGAGCTGAGTGAACAGGAAGTAGAGAAACCGTGAGTGAAAGAAAACGACATCATGTAGGCAGTTCCTGCCCTCCTGTTGTGTCGTCCTGTCCTGCCACATTCCTTCTCTGTGTGTCTGTTGAATGGCATGATGGGGTGTCATCTCTTTCGGTCTTTCCAAGTCCTGCCCATACAGCCTGTGTCACATGCTAAGCATCTGGCAGCTAGCATGATTGTTTTGCATCACTGATTTAAAGGGTTAGTTCACCCAAAAATGAAAATTCTGTCAGTATATACTCACCTTCATGTTGTTCCAACCCCATAAGACCTTTGTTCATCTTCGGAACACAAATTGAAAGACATTGTTAAAATAGTCCAAGTGACTACAGTGGCTCAATCTTAAGTTTATCAAACAACGAGATTACTTTTTGTCCACAAAAAAAACAAACAAAAATAACGACTTTATTCAACTATTCATTTCCTTCTCTGTTGGCCTCGACATTTCGATTAGCAACACAGAAGCTTTGCGCAGTTTCACTATGTGAGAAAGCCCACAGAGAAGGAAATGAATAGTTTAATAAAGTAATTATTATTGTTTGTTTTTTTGCACGCAAAAATTATTTTCGTCGCTTGATAAATGTAAGATAGTCACTTGACTATTTTAACGATGTCTAACTTTTCTGGGCTGGCCACTTTCGATCCCTTAAAAAGCCTATGGAGGAGTGATCCAGCTTTCAGATTTCTTACGGGGTTTGAACAGCATAAGTGTGAGTAAATACTGACAGAATTTCAATTTTTGGGTGAACTAACCATTTAATTTCTTAAATTCCATGCCAATGAATATGAATTGAGGTATCAATAGGATGCATCACAGAACAGTCATTTGAATGTTAATTTAAGGAGTTTGGATTACATGTACATTTATTCATTTAGCTGACGCTTTTATCCAAAACTTTAAGTTCATTTACAGGACTTATACACGAACCTAAAGGATTAGGCCTAATAGGAACACCATACTAATACTGTGTTTGACCCCCTTTCACCTTCAGAACTGCCTTAATTCTATGTGGCATTGATTCAACAAGGTGCTGAAAGCATTCTTTAGAAATGTTGGCCCATATTAATAGGAGAGCATCTTGCAGTTGATGGAGATTTGTGGGATGCACATCCAGGGCACGAAGCTCCCCAAAGATGCTCTATTGGGTTGAGATCTGGTGACTGTGGGGGCCATTTTAGTACAGTGAACTCATTGTCATGTTCAAGAAACCAATTTGAACTTATTTGAGCTTTGTGACATGATGCATTATCCTGCTGGAAGTAGCCATTAGAGGATGGGTACATGGTGGCCATAAAGGGATGGACATGGTCAGAAACAATGATCAGGTAGGCCGTGGCATTTAAACAATGCCCAATTGGCACTAAGGGGCCTAAAGTGTGCCAAGAAAACATCCCCCACATCATTACACCACCACCACCAGTAACAAGGCATGATGGATCCATGTTCTCATTCTGTTTACACCAAATTCTGACTCTACCATCTGAATGTCTCAACAGAAATCGAGACTCATCAGACCAGGCAACATTTTTCCAGTCTTCAACTGTCCAATTTTGGTGAGCTCATGCAAATTTTAGCGTCTTTTTCCTATTTGTAGTGGAAATGAGTGGTACCCGGTGGGGTCTTCTGCTGTTGTAGCCCACCCGCCTCAAGGTTGTGCGTGTTGTGGCTTCACAAATGCTTTGCTGCATACCTCGGTTGTAACGAGTGGTTATTTCAGTCAAAGTTGCTCTTCTATCAGCTTGAATCAGTCGGCCCATTCTCCTCTGACCTCTTGCATCAACAAGGCATTTTCGCCCACAAGACTGCCACATACTGGATGTTTTTCCCTTTTCACACCATTCTTTGTAAACCCTAGAAATGGTTGTGCGTGACAAATCCCAGTAACTGATCAGATTGTGTAATATTCAGATTGGCCCGTCTGGCACCAAAAACCAAGCCATGCTCAAAATTGCTTAAATCACCTTTCTTCCCCATTCTGACATTCAGTTTGTAGTTCAGGAGATTGTCTGGACCAGGACCACACCCCTAAATGCATTGAAGCAACTGCCATGTAATTGGTTGAATAGACAATTGCATTAATGAGAAATTGAACAGATGTTCCTAATAATCCTTTAGGTGAGTGTATAACACCAGTTTGAATCCATAAGACTTTTCCTAATGTTTCCCAATTGTGTTTCAAGTGTAAGTCTAATATTGGCACTGTGATGCTTTTGTTCTGGAGCTGTGCCATGATCAAGGTGTACTGGAAAGAAACACATAAAATCGTTCAGATGATCATTGGTAAATCTTTTGCTTTATCCCCGAGTATTTATCTCTTGAATTGCTGAATTTCACCTCAACCATGACCTAGAATGTGTTTTACATCTGTGTACCTACTTGGCAAGAAAATGTATACTATTACTTCTGTTATGGTCCACTCCTCATGTCCCTTCTGTTAATATGAGGATGAATCAAATTGCTATTTTCCTTCCCTTCCTTTAGAAAAAACTAACTTGTGACTTACGCCCGAGGTCTAAATATTTCTGGCCTATTTGGTCCCTACTTTGGAATTTCCTTGTGAATGTAGGCCTATGTTGAATGTCTTTATTGTTTCGTTTTGATTTTGTTTTGTTTTTTCACCCGATCCTTGAACTACCAGTTGATGGATGATTGTAGATGCCTCCATGAGACACCTGTACCACGGTTTTGATTTTGTAAAACTATCAAAACAATTATTTTCTTTAAAAAGAGAAAACACTTATTTTAAACTAGAAAAGTTTAATTTAAGAATATTTAAATATATAAAATATTGGGCTTAAGTGGCTTTATTTCAAGAAGGTAACATCTTAAATGAAAGATGTCTTTTTTTAAAAAAAATTTAATCCTGAGGATGTGCCACTGCCACCCAGGATCATGAAATCATAAACGGTATTTACTTCCTAAAGGTGACCTTGATCACATTTACCTTCATGCAATGTGGACATTATCATTACACTTAACTCATTCATCAGTGTCTTATGGTTAATTGGTGTCATAATATATAAATACAAGTTCAAACATCCTTTCAAAAATGCCCGACACCCTAAATAGTGCATGATGTGGCCTAGTCACAGTGAGAATTTTCACATATAGTTAGTGTATCTGTCAGCTCTGCATCTATAGTGCTCACGCTTGTGTAAAGGTGAACGGGATGGTGTGATTTGAGTGGGTTGATTGATTTGTGTGTGGGCAGAGAGAGTGTGAGGCAGCTGGTGTGGTGGGAGGACGGCACTCGGTCCGGTCTTGTGACTGAGACATCAGCCCTGAGCTCTCAGCATTGTGTCTGTGCAGCCGATCATCTGAGCGTCTCTCTGAGGGGGGAGAGGCGTCCAGAACCCAAAAAGCTCCAGCAACAAACAAAGCGCTATTTTAGAATGAGGTCATTCCTATGTGGCTATAGTTTGATGGTGTTTGCTAATAAAGCACAGTGGGAATGCAGGCTGTTTGCATAACTATGACCACATGGTCAGTGTTAAAGTTTAGATGAATTATAACAGTGTTTGATGTTATCAACATAACTATCTTAAAGGGACAGTTTGTCCAAAAATGTAAATTGTCATCTGTCAAAATGCTTGACACTGAAAAGAAGACAGAAGAGAAGGTATTTTAAGATGTCACAATGTTTTTTGTGTCTCAGTCACTATGTTTGTGCAAAAAAAAAAATGAATAGGCCTATTGTATAAAAGATTTGTTTTATAATATAATGGAAGTAGATGCATTGGGGGAAGCCACTTTGTGTGGCACTTTTTTCCTACATCATAAATGCTTTGTGTCTCAGAGCACACAAACAAAATGCAATAAATGCTGTGATGTTATCTTGCGTTCGGATGCATGGTGTTTAGGAACGCAGTCATGTGAGAAGCTTCTCTGGGAGGTCATTATCCCATATCATTATCATGACATTCTGATGGCTCAGGCATTTCTGAATGATCCAACATTTGAGATGCTGTGCAGTGAAATTGTTCGGCTAGTTAGTACAGTTTTACAATCACATTCACTTTTGAGGCAGTGTCATTTGTTTTTTGTTTTTTTTCAGTAGATGTAATATTGTGTTTCCATCTGAGTTTCCATCTTCTTATCGGGAAAAAAGCATCCACCTCGATTGAGCACATACGTTTTATTTTAAGTGAAATTTTTAGAATTTATGCGCATCTTGGTGTTTCCATTCAGTGTTTTTTTTTTTTATGCAATATCCTAAAATACGCATAAAAATAGGTGGACGGAAACAGCTAATGTTGTTTTGGACTCCACTGACTTTCATTTTATGGACAAAAACAGTTTAACATTCTTCAAAATATGTTTTATGTTTCAAAGAAGAAGTAAAGTCATTTAAGTTTTGGAACAACATGATTGTTAGGGTAAGAAAATTATGACAGAATTCAGTTTTCATTTTTGGGTGAACTGTTCCTTAAAATATTGGCAGATTTGGCTACGTTCAGACTATATCCAAATTATTTTTTGTGCATATACGAATGAAATCCGATGAGATTTAGCAAGTGTGAATGGCAAAAAATCACATCCAATTTTTACAAATTCGTTTCGAGCTACATTTATGTGGTTTTGAAATCCTAGTCAAATCGCATTTCTGGAAATCTGTTTCTAGTCTGATTGAATTTCTTTCTCATGCCAGTGATGCCACATAAAACATAAACATCAGATGTTTTTATAGGAAACATGTTTGTCTGTCTGTGCAGAAACAAAAGTTTGTGCAGAAACAAGTTTGTTTTGTTGCAAAGTGCCGGAAGAGCGGAAAATTGCAATATAAAGGAGATATGTTTTGAAACCAGCAGAAACGATAGCACAAATTAATGCCACACACACCAGCCTTCTACGTTTCTTCTGTTGCCTGATAAGACACAGTAGTCAATTAAGACAACGTCTGTATTGCAAACCCCTCTCCATGTTGTGGTTGTTTACCAATGCTCATTGCCATAAACCCATGCAGATATTCCAGAAATGAAAGAGCGGCATGCATGAGACACACAAATCGGATCTCAACAGTTGCGATTCACAGTCTGTACAGTCAAAATGTGGAGCAGTTTCCAATCAGATTTGGGCTGACCGTGTGAACCGTAGCCTTAGTGTATGAAGTCAATTTCGTTCATCACAACTCAGTCTTATGTATGAGCCGGGAACTTCTAGTCCAAAACCAACTGATGTAATAATAATAATAATTGTGTTTTATGATGATGGCATATTTCCTTTTATGTGTAGATTTTAGCTGTTCACTAGAGGTGAACATAGTTATCCAAACTCCCACGGTTTGCATTTTGAATAGTGACGGATGTTAGTAACCGTGACGCAGTGGAGCTGAAGTAATTCTCATCAGAAAGATTGTAAGGTGGGTCTATCTTGAATGATTCAGTTCAGATGTGTACAGCTGTGAACCAGGTGTCATGATGTCTCTTATTATATCGCTCTGTCAGTTAGTCAGTCATGCACGTAAGCAGATAAACATCGTTCGAGAGGGTAGTTTGCAGCTTCTTGGCCATTGGCTAAGAGATGATGTTGCCATGGAAACTGATGTGCTAGTTGTTGCTGGGCTTCAGATGGGAGCCGGTGCTGGAAGCGATCCCTCTCCTGAGTTTTGGCCGGAGTGTGCTTGACTGCTCTGACACTCCGCTTAATAACATCAACCTTTCACCAATAAACCACTCCACCTGCATCAGTGGAAGATGGATATTTCTGTCTCTTTTATATGCATCATGATCATCTCTGTCAGACTATTTTATTTCAACTTTAGAACTCTATAAATATAGTAATCAAGAAGTTTCCATGTGAATCCCAAAACCTTCAATGTTTGGGGTCTGTAAGATTTTTGAATGGTTGGCGATATTTTTTTTTTTTTAAGTATCTTATGCTTACCAAGGCTGCATTTATTTATTCACAAATACAGTAAAAACACTAATGTTTTGAAATATAATTACATTTTAAAATAACTGTTTTCTATTTTAATCTATATTTTAATTTATTAATTTGATAGCAAAGCTGAATTTTCAGCATCATTAATCCAGTGTTCAGTGTCACATGATCCCCCAGAAATCAATGCCGATTTGGTACCTAAGAAACGTGTTGAAAACTGTTGCGTTAACATGTTCATATTATGTTATTAATTATATTATGGTGTATAAAAAGTGCCTTGTGGAGACTTGTGAAGTGGGGATTTGAGTGATGACATAAACTGTTAAATCAGATTTGAATAGTTGAAACACATTTTGAACTGAAAATGAAAATGACTTGACTTGGTCAGCTGTGTAAGGGATGGCTTGACACATTCTGTGGTCAGAATGGTTTAAAATGGAGCAGAAGGCTGGATGAGGAAGCTGAGGGCTGTGGTGTCATTCAGGAGTTTGACGTTCTGGGTTTGTTTGCCCGACAACAATGCACTTAAAACGGAAAGGTTTTTCCTTTGGGTTTTTCCACGTAGAGACAACAGCGCTGTCAAAACGATAACTGTTCCCACTGATCCGCCAAATGACTATAAAGGCTGTATTATGCATGCCAGGCCAGTAGTTGGCGATGTCCCTTTGTAAAGAAACTATGCGCATCTGCGTGCAAAAGGTTGTCGTGTAAATGAACAGCCAAAATGCGTAAAAAGTTTTCTGTTTGTAGTTGAAAACTGTGTTGTGGGAGCGGTGTGTTGGTAAGAATGGGAGGGCCACTGGTGTTATGTCTGCAGCTCTTGGTTGTCTCCCGCACACTTCCTCTCTCCCTCTCTTAGGCTCACAAGAAGAACTCACTGTCAAGCTCAGTGACCACATCTGCTGTAATGCGCAAACCTGGAGCAGTTAAACAGCTGTTTAAGCACATTGTTTCTCTTAGAGTTGTCTAGTGAACAGAACTTTTATGATCCTCCCTTTCTATTAATTCATAATTCTTAGCACAGGAGTGTTGACATATAGCCTGGGTTTCTCCATGCTGCCTTGCCTCATCACATTTTTATTCATTCTGTTAGGCAACCAAATTTTCGCCTGAGATAGGGAACCAATCACAGAATGGGGAGGGAGCGGCAAGACGATGACGACGTATATGCGACAGAACCCAACGTTTTTTATATCTATGGAAGGGATCCATAGTTGCAGCGAACGTGAAGTTATCTTTTGATACAGCCTTTGTGAATACATAAATCTCCTAAATCTCTGACATCTGACCCATCTTGGCTTCTTCCTCGTCTAATTTTCTGTCGCTCTTTATACGTCATCTGGTATCATTGAACCGATTGGCTAGTATGAGCTACGTACAGGCACATTTGATAGACATTCGTAGCGCCCAATAATACGGCTCCGGGCATTCGTAAACCACGCCTCAAATACAAGAAAATGAACATGTGGTTTCCAGACCACGTCTTAATCTCAATGATACGTGGTCTGGTTTTAGCCAGGCTAGATTACATATACAGTGAAGTCCAAACGTCCTGAGTCTCCATAGAAAATTTGGGATTCAGAATTTAAAAAAACCTGATTTTTCACAAATATTCTCATATAAATCCCTCTGCATATTTTGAATCCCTACAATGAAATGCTAATGATTGTCTCTCTCTCTCTCTCTTTCTGTCAGGTTTTGGTCCATATGAGGCCACTGTCTTGCAGATGAGCCATCAGTGGGGGCTGTCGTGTCGCAGACCCAGATAGTGACTGGCGGCTGCGGCCCAGGCCCCGCCCCCTCCCAGCATGCCCAACGCTGTTCGCGCGGGGAGTCTGAAAGACCCCGAGATCTCAGATCTCTTTTTTAAAGAAGACCCTGAAAAACTATTCTCAGACCTGAGGGAGATCGGTCATGGCAGCTTCGGTGCTGTATACTTTGTGAGTACTTTTGCATCTCCCTAGAAAATGGCTTTTAAACTCTGTTAGTTTATTTTAGGTTGTGAGGAAACAGTCAATCATTCTTCTACCGAATTTTGTGTTTATTTATTTTTACAGGCACGGGATGTGCGGACCTCAGAGGTGGTGGCCATCAAGAAAATGTCATATAGTGGAAAACAGTCAAATGAGGTGAAAATGAATACTATTTATAATGCTATTATAAATGCTGTGCTGAGTTAAGAGAGAATTACACATGATTGTGTCTCCCTCCAGATTGTAGCCTATGCATACTGTATATCCCATGATTCATTATTTAATCAGAGCTCTGATGCACACTGTATTTTTCTGTTCACAAGTAAACATGTTAAAGGTTTAATGAGGTGAATGTGCAGCAATGTTGTTATTGTTAACTAAAATATATCAATTAAGTGTGTTTTTTAATTATAAATGGAATAAAAATGGAAAAACTTAAACTTAAAAGCCCTGTTGCCTTGGCAATTAAATAAAATAAACTAAGTTAAAGAACTAAAATGACTAAAACTGACATAAATAAAAAATAATGATTAATAGAATTAATAAAATGACAAGAGAACATAATAAAATGACTAAAATGTATACTCAATTTATACTCAAATTAAATCTAATTCAAAACATGAATAAATATTATTCTAATATATAAATAATACTAAAATAACACTGGAGGACTGTAACTTATGGCTCAAAGAGGACACTTCTTGTATGTAGACAGAAAACAAAAAGAAAAGGATTCAATCACTGTTTATCTAAATCCTATCTTTTTATAAAAAGACAAGAATAAACTCTTTTTTTTATTTGATGACACATCATGCCATGTCTTTTTAACCTGTCTAATTGCATTGTGTTGTTTCATATGAATTGATTAATTGTCAAAACTGATTACTTTCTAATCTAGTCTCATCTTTTTTCCAGAAATGGCAAGATATAATAAAGGAGGTGAAATTCCTTCAGAGGATAAAGCATCCCAACAGCATAGAATATAAAGGATGCTACCTGCGAGAACACACAGCATGGGTAAGAAACCTGACCCTGCTTGCGGCTCACGTAGCCTTATGTGAACATATGTATCTATAACGGTGGCAGTTCTGCATATGATGTAATTATATTTGTTGGATTACATGCTGAAATGTGCCTCTGTCTCTCTAGCTGGCTATGGAGTACTGTCTGGGGTCCGCCTCAGATCTTCTCGAGGGTATGCTTGGATGTTCTGATGCTTGGGCTTGGACTCCTATATACATCCTCCTGTTATGAGCAAAAAGAAGCATTTATTTATGGAAATATTTGTTTATCTCCAGAGAGAACTATCTATAAACCAATTGTTGTTTTTTTACTGGCAGTACACAAAAAACCTTTACAAGAGATGGAGATAGCAGCGATTACTCATGGTGCTTTGCAGGGGTTGGCGTACCTCCACTCTCACAACATGATTCACAGGTGAGGGCTCATGTTACTGAAGAGTTTATTAGTACCAAATCTGGCTATATCTTAGTATCAAACCTGAATAATAATAACATATAGATATTTTTCCATGAATGATTGTCAGTGCTCTTTAAAAATATATAGACCATTTCACAAGATGTAAACAACACTGGTCCAGAAGCAGTTCCTGTTTCAGTTTTTTAACACTACAGAAAAGCTGGGATAAAATACAACCAACAGAACATTTAAAACGGAATCAAAAAGTTAAACAAACATCTTTAAGATGTTTTCTTTATATGTGAAATAAAGAAAACAGTTACAAACTGAAACAGGAAGTGTTTCTGGTGAAATAGTCTAATAATAAATAAATAATAATAAATAAATAATAATAATAATAAAAATATATATATATCTTACTTACCCAAAACTTCTGAATGGAGTTGTATCATGGTTTCCACAAAGATTAATTTGGAAAAACATTTTCAACACTGATAATAATAAGACATTTTTCTTGAGCACCAAATCAGCATATTAGAATGATTTCTGAAGGATCACGTGACACTGAAGACTGGAGTAATGATGCCATTGCAGGGGTTCAGTTCAGTTTTGTAAGTTCACACTTTTACCCCGATGTTTGACAGGGATATCAAGGCTGGGAACATCCTGCTCACAGAGCCTGGACAGGTGAAGCTGGCAGATTTCGGTTCTGCTTCTATCGCTTCTCCTGCTAATTCATTTGTAGGGACTCCTTATTGGTGAGTCGGACATTTTTCTCCTTTTTATCTCTGAGAATTTCAACAGTTAAAAATTCCATAGACCTCATCAAAATATATAAATGAATCAATCATAGTCAAGGCTGCATGTCGTGCCTGAAGAGCCTAAATGTTGAAGCATTAAAAGTTGGATCGTTGGATTCTGCCTAGGCCTGTCAACTACAAAAATGTATTATTAATAGTTTATGGTTGCATTACATAACACTGAAATCTTCTGTTTTTCTCCAATGTCTGCTTTTTTTCTATTTTAGGATGGCCCCAGAGGTGATTCTGGCCATGGATGAGGGTCAGTATGATGGAAAGGTTGACATCTGGTCTCTAGGAATAACCTCGATTGAATTAGGTGAGATGAAATAATATGATTCATGTAGACTTTGTTTTTTTCTAATAGTTTCTAATAGTCTTTTTCTCCTCTAGCTGAAAGGAAACCTCCGCTCTTCAACATGAATGCAATGAGTGCCTTATATCATATCGCGCAGAATGAGAGTCCATCCCTACAGTCCAGTGAATGGTGAGTTGAGCTTTGAGTTGAGGAAGGTTAATGAATACTAGAGAAATCCTGTGTTATTTAAAAATATCCTGCACTTTCTTTTCCCAGGACGGACTACTTCAGAAACTTTGTGGACTCCTGCTTACAGAAGTTGCCCCAAGACAGACCCAACTCTGAAGAACTGCTGAAAGTAAGTTAAAGAAAGTGCTCTGTTCAAACTGAAGTATGGA
The DNA here is from genome assembly GCF_988280905.1 of Pimephales promelas. Taxonomy (NCBI): domain Eukaryota; kingdom Metazoa; phylum Chordata; class Actinopteri; order Cypriniformes; family Leuciscidae; genus Pimephales; species Pimephales promelas. Next base: position 21,607,869 of record NC_142784.1, read on the forward strand.
GTTCAGTGAGTTCTTCCTGAGGATACTTGCTCAGGGACGCTGTAAGAATTAATTTATTTTAATGGGATCTTTTTTATCTTCACTGCGCTCTGATGCCTTTGGTTGTTTAGTGTTATGCTTAATGCTCTGGCTTTCTGATGTTTTCTCGCATCTGTGATACAATAATGCAATGCTTAACAATAAAAAGTTTATTTGCTGGCCTGGTCGACCTAGTTCAGATTATTATTAAAAAAAATTAAATTTCAGATTAATATAAAAATTAAATATTAAAACAATAAAAACAAATAAAATGGTTTCTTTTAAAAATATGTTTATCCAGTCTCTAATGCTCACCACGGGTGTATTTAAAAAAAAAATACGATAAAAATACAAGCAATAATGTGAAATATTAGTACAACATAAAATACTATTATTTTTTATTTTAATAAAATTTTTAAGTCAGCTCAAGAAACATTTCTTATTATTATAAGTATTGAAAAAAGTTGTAAATTAACAAAATTAGGAGAATTTACAGCGTGGGAATTTATTGTGTTTCAGATATGATCAACTTGAATTGAACAGGTAGATCAACACATTTAAGTAAAAATTCTCACATAACCTTGTCTTGTTGTGCGCAGCATGCATTTGTCCAGCGCGAGCGGCCAGAGTCGGTGCTTATGGACCTGATCCTGCGCACCAAAGATGCTGTGAGAGAGCTGGACAACCTGCAGTACCGCAAGATGAAAAAGATCCTCTTCCAGGAGGCCCACAATGGCCCTGCGGCAGAGGTCCCAGACGACGAGGAGGTCAGTTGTTTTAATAGCATATCTCGTCTTCCTTCAACCATTGGTGCTCTGTCAAATGTGTTATACATGCTTTGCCTCAACACTTTTTTACTGAAGAGATGTTTCTATTTATTAATTGTGTTGTAGGAAGTGGAGCACAGTGCTGGCCGCACGGGTACAGTGAACAGTGTGGGCAGTAACCAGTCCATCCCTAGCATGTCCATCAGTGCGAGTTCACAGAGCAGCTCGGTTAACAGCCTGCCTGACGCCACAGACGCCACCGATGACAACAAGAGCGAGGTGGACCTGATGGAAAAAGACCAAACCATCATACCCAACAGCTCCATGATCCACGTCAAACCGGTACGTGCACGTCCACTGTATTTCCATACACATGTATTCTCTTGTGCATGCATCACTTCAGCACGTAATGCATAGGTTGATCAGTCACAAAGGATACTCCTTTTCCACTTTCTCGATCTGGCCAGCTCTAATCTGATTGGCTGACACCATTCATGTTTTATAGTAAAAAAAAAGTTGTTTACAAGGTACTGCCTTTTTCACTTATGTGAAAATAAAAAAACTGTACTTGTTACCTTTGGATGGACAGAAATTCTGATCACCTACATGCATTTTTCAGTGTTTTCTGTACATTTTTTTTAGCACCGTATTGTAGTTACAGACCACTAAACATCACCAAAAAAAAATTACATTTTTCAATCTGTCGTTTTTTTTGGACAGAATAAACTGCATTGTGGCCCGGATTTTGCAGTTTGGTCAATGGCTTAACTAAATTATTAGTTGAGCCAAAACCGCTTAAAGTTAAATGAAACTTTTAGTAGTTAAAGTTGAGTACTAAAATGCTTAGTATTAATGCAGGACACAAAACTAAGTTCAAGAAGTGAGACCTTTGCAATCGCTGTTTGACTGTTGAAAGTACATTAAACATATGCATGGCCTATATATAATAATAATATGCTTAATGTATCTGAAGGAGGAAGAAAGCTACCAGGAAGAAACCGAGGCTCAGAAACAGCCCATAGAGCCCCAGTCTCCCCCAGCACAGACACCACGACGACAGTACCGGAATCGAGAGCACTTTGCCACCATCCGCACAGCCTCCCTGGTGAGAGCCAGAGATTCAGGGAGTCTGTTTGCTCTCTGATCACTTCAAGTTTTAACAGATCACTGTTTCTTGCTACTTTCTGTTCTGCTAGTCAAGCGCTTGTCTTTGTGTGTCCTAGGTGACGCGTCAGATTCAAGAACACGAGCAGGACTCTGAGGTGCGCGAGCAGATGTCTGGCTACAAACGTATGCGCAGGCAGCACCAGAAACACCTCCTGGCCCTCGAGAACAAGCTGAAGGGTGAGATGGACGAGCACAGACTCAAGCTAGACAAAGAACTGGAGAATCAGAGGAACAGCTTTGCTGCCGAGATGGACAAACTCATCAAGAAGCACCAAGGCACCATGGAGAAAGATGTAATGAAACATTATCATGCAAAACCAAACCATAAAAGAGCTGAAGATGTATTGAAATGATTGATGTTTATAGTTTTAAAACATTAATGTGACAGAATTAATGATCTTTTTATAATGCATTATTCTGCCTATCAGGCCAAGACTTTTACCAACGATGAAAAGAAATTTATGCAGCATATTCAGAGCCAGCAGAAGAAGGAGCTAAACAGCTTCCTGGAGTCTCAGAAACGCGAGTACAAACTGCGCAAGGAACAGCTCAAAGAGGTCAGGAAGCCACTCTGGACCATAGATATCTATATAAAGGCTAGATATCTGGTCCGCGCTGCTGGCCAATGGAGGTCGACGTCAGCACCTTGCGGCCATCTTGTCACAGGCAGCTCGCTCACTGGTAACATTGTTTTAATGGTGCATGTACTTTTTAAATCACCGTAACTTGCTCAATTTTCTACCGATTTTCAAACGGTCTGGATTGTTATAAACGGCAGAGATGTAGTTAAGATACTGCATACTTAAGAATAATAAGTGTATAAATAAATAATCATCCAGAATTATAGCCAAAACGTTTGTAAATCCGTCAAGATTTCAACGAGATAAGAGTATTTCTTACATCAGATACCACAGAGCCCGCCAGAAAGCCTGTCTGTGACAAGATGGCCGCCGGTGACGACGATAAATACTCCGCCGTGAAACATCTAGCCTTTATATAGATATCTAAGCTCTGGACAGCCTCACTCTCATCCTTGTTATATTCCATTACCCATTATTGCCATTTTTCAATGCAGGAGCTAAATGAGAACCAGTCCACACCAAAGAAGGAGAAGCAGGAGTGGCTGTCCAAGAAGAAAGAGAACATCCAGCACTTCCAGGCAGAGGAGGAGGCCAATCTACTCCGCCGACAGCGACAGTATCTAGAGCTCGAGTGCCGCAGGTTCAAACGGCGCATTCTCATTGCACGTCACAACGTGGAGCAAGATCTCATGAGAGAGGTCAGCATTTACATAAACTCACTAATATGTCACCAGTTTTGGGCTTTAAACCGAGCCAGAAATTTGTGACATTAATCAGTCTGACATGTCTCTGTTCTCAGGAGTTGAACAAGCGTCAGACGCAGAAGGATCTGGAGCACGCCATGCTGCTCCGACACCATGAGTCCATGCAGGAGCTGGAGTTCAGGCACCTGAGCAATATCCAGAAGATGCGTGCGGAGCAGATCCGCCTGCAGCACCAAACCGAGCTCACCAACCAGCTGGAGTACAACAAGCGCAGGGAGAGGGAGCTCAGACGCAAACACGTCATGGAGGTCCGACAGCAGCCTAAGAGCCTCAAGGTAAAATCACTCTAGTTTTCCAGTCAAGGTTGTAAGTTGAAAAGTCCTTAAAAAGAAGTTTGGTGGTAGGTGTATAGCATAGTGGTTTACATTTATTCATTTAGCTGACACTTTTATCCAAAGCGACTTACAATTTCTATATATGTCAGAGGTCGCATGCCTCTAGAGCAACTAGGGGTTAAGTGTCTTGCTCAGGGACACATTGGTGTCTCACAGTGGATTCAAACCTGGGCCTCTCACACCAAAGGCATGTGTCTTGTTCACTGTGCCATCACCACCCCTAGTGGTTGAACTGGGATGGTAACCGAACTGATTAAATAAATAAAAATAAGATTAGTTTGGTCATTAAACATTTGATCCAGCACTTATTGCTTCTAGATGAACGGGTTTTAGAACTTTTTAAAAAACACTTCATTTTATGGTAACATAGTTACATTATACTTTAAGTACTGAGTAATATTAATGAACTACATGTACTTACTATAGAGTTAAGGTTTGGGTTAGAGTTTGGTTTAGGGCTAGTAACTTGTAATTATGCATTAATTAACTGTTATTATAGAAAGTGCAGAATGTGTAACTACGTCACCTTAAATAAAGTGTTACCTGATTAGCGAACCTTAGTTAATTAGTGAGGACCACTGCATTCAATTTCATTCTTTTGCGTTCAATCCATTTGTTTTTAAACACATTACACATCCTATTTGAATGCCCCTGAAGAAACCCTTTACACATCTCGAATTACTTGATTCTCTTTACTTTTTTTATTTTTCATTATTTCTAATTTTTTTTTATTCTAAACTGTTTTAATTATTTTGATTATTTTAATTTCTTCTATGTAAAGCACTTTGAATTGCCATCGTGTATGAAATGTGCTATATAAATAAACTTGCCTTGCCCTGCCTTGCCTTGCCTTACTGATGCTTTTGCCATCATGTTGTTTCTCTGACAGTCCAAAGAGCTCCAGATCAAGAAACAGTTTCAGGATACATGTAAGATCCAAACCCGGCAGTACAAAGCCCTGCGAAACCACCTGCTGGAGAGCACGCCAAAACCCGAACACAAGACCATGCTGAAGAGACTGAAAGAGGAGCAAACCAGGAAACTAGCCATCCTCGCCGAGCAGTACGACCACACCATCAACAACATGCTCTCCACACAGGCTGTGAGTATAAGACAGAAAACAATACGCTAAAACTGTTTGATCATCGATGCCTGATCTAATGACACGATGCCCTCGCTCTCTCTCAGTTGCGCCTGGACGAGGCGCAGGAGGCGGAGTGTCAGGTGCTGAGGATGCAGCTGCAGCAAGAGTTGGAGCTATTGAATGCATATCAGAGTAAGATCAAGATGCAGACGGATGCCCAGCAGGAGCGAGAGAGGAAGGAGCTGGAGCAGAGAGTGTCTCTCCGGAGGGCCCTGCTGGAGACTAAGGTCCTACACTTAAACAGACAACCAAAAAGCTTTAATTCCTATATGATCTTGTAAAGTATGTCCAATTTAGTATTGTCATATGGTGGCCATGCAGCTGAGTAGGATATATTCTATAATAAGTCTTAAAGGGCTATTCTGGTGCAACTTCACAAAACCAACAAGGTGTGTGGAAAAGACAAAAATACAACACAAACACAAAACCAGCTGTACTTGTGGAGTGGAGAAATTAAAAAATAATATGAAGCTTGAAAAAAAATCCAGCGTCATATTTTGATTTTGTTTAATTTCTCCATTCCACAAGTGCTGTATGATCTGTTTAGACAGAAATTGTAAAAAAAAACAAAAAAATTCATAGAGGTCCTAAAATGTTCTTGGACAATTCATTTAATGTTGAACAATATATTTTTTTATTTTATCACTTAAAACTAATGATTTGACATTTAGACATTGCCATTTATATATAATCAAACCTCAAGTGCCCAGATTGTTTGGGCTACCATACATGAAACTATATATAAAACCATATTAATAATTAAACCCGACTGTCTGTCCTCTGCAGATCGAAGAAGAGATGTTTACCTTGCAGAACGAGCGCACGGAGCGTATCCGTAGCCTGCTGGAGCGCCAGGCCCGAGAGATTGAGGCTTTCGACTCAGAAAGCATGCGCTTAGGCTTTAGCAACATGGTGTTGGCTAACATCTCTCCTGAGGGCCTCAGCCACAGCTTTCCTGGGGCCCCGGCCAGTTGGATCCCCCATCAGCATCACTCGGATGGCTCTCAGGGGACACAGTGGGGCAGCAGCACTGGTTCAGGGCCCAGCCACCACTACCACTCCAGTCAGGGAGGACCACAGGCCCAGCAGGGCTGGGGCCAAGCCATCCCAGGAGGTGGGCTACCTCCGTGGGGCCACTCTTCCTCGGGCCCTCCAGGGGCCATGCCAAAAAGCAGTGTGGGGATGCGTAACAGCCCCCAGGCGCTTAGGAGGACCACCTCAGCGGGGCGCACTGAGCCGGGCATGAGTAGGAGCACCAGCATCACATCTCAGATATCCAACGGTTCACACCTGTCCTTTACATAGACACCAGTGCGTTTGTGCCAACCCTGCACACACAAACACACACAGGGTAGGGGAACGCACTGGCCCACACTAAAGACTGGCACAGAGAGCAGAGCTAACTGCACTCGTCTACCCACCTCCCTTTCTTCTCCTTCTCTTTCTCCTTCTCTTTCTCGCTCATTTCACTTTCCGACATGCAGATGTGCAGGTAGACTATAGTAAATATCACTCAGGTCAATAGCTATTCTAACTTTGCATGAAGCTTGTTTGACAGCCATGCAGAGCTCGAGTCAAAAACACTAGTCTAATTTAAAGCTCACTTGATGAGATTCATTTCATGCTTATATTATAAAGAAATATATAAAATCTAAAATAAATATTTTATTGGTTTCTCTTTACTCCACTTAATGTGTGGATTCATAAACCAAAAGGATGTTGGCCATAATTCTGAACATTTGCATGTAAATCCGTAATGATTATGTAAGAGTAGAATCTAAGCTGTCAGCCTGCTGTCATGCTCTTTGGAAAAACAATTTGGGTTTTAAAAAAATTATGAAATCAAGATGGATTGAGTTTGCGCAGTATATGTAATGTCTGTGTTAGGAAGAGAGTTGGCCAATCTGTTGATTTGAGGGAAAGCGTTTTCACTTTTAGATTTTTAAAGTTTGACGATTCATTTGCAGAGAATATTTAGGAGTTTGCCTACATCAAGTACTGTATTTTTGCAGAGAATAATGTGAATTAAAATACACATTTCGTTACTTTTATTTTGACATTATACCTTACAGACCTTTTTGTCATGTGTAGTCGGCAGGTAAAGGTCAATGGGGCCGTGTAGCCCAAGCAGTGTGTTTTAGGATTTTAAATCGTGCAAGCAAGCACAATGTACTTGCATTAAGAAACTTAGTCATGGCTTCTTCAGTCTTCGATACACCCTACATTTTATTAGGTCAGCCAGCTTTCATCTGGATCAGGTGTCCAGACATATTATGATGTGCTTTCTTGATTATTCATTATATGTTATGTTTCATGTGTACAATGCCAGCTTTAAGATGTCAGATATATGTTCAGTGCCTTGAATGCGTTAATAATTTAAATATTAAGTAGAGACATGCCAAGATGAATGTTCTCATGTAGCTGAAAAAAAACACTCCCAAATTTAGAGTCTAAACATATTCCACCAATGTAATGAAGGTCCATTTAAGGTCTGGATTATGAGTGTTTTGTTATGAATATATTTGGTTGTACTTATAAAAAGGAGTTTAATGTAACGCTAAAAACTTTTGAGGTGCCTTTTAATAGCTGCCATGCAGAAGCACTTTATGTAGAGTGTCATGTTTCGAGGGATATTTTTTACAAGCGTTCTCAGTTATGGCAATGATTAGTGCAGGCGTAAACTGTAGTGTGTGATGGCGGATGTCCAGTATGTTCAAAAGATATTTGGCAGTTTTACTAGTGTTGACATGATTTGTCAATGCATAAGGAAAACAATGTAGAACCTGTTTGAATGTATCCTGACCTTCGACAGGTCTATGTTGTGTTTTTGGCACTCTAGGAATGTAATGAGTATGAATGACTTGATTTTTTTTTTTTTTTTTTTCCTCGTAAGGTCGTGACAGCAGGCTTAGTTTTGTGACACTTAATAGGAGCAGGCAAACACTCTTGATGGTCTCATGACCTCCACACTAAATAGCACTGTTTCACACTCATTCACTACCACTCATACATTTGGACACATCTACTGTTTATTTATTATTACTATTATTTTCCATATTTTAAATAATAGTATATTGAGTATACACTACCGTTCAAAAGTTTGGGGTCAGAACGATGTTTTTGAAAGTCTCATCAAAGCTACATTTACAGTGAAAGCAGTAATATTGTGAAATGTTATTCAATTAAAAAGAACTGTTTTCTATATTTAAGTATTTTAAAAAGTTATTTATTTCTGTGATGGCAAAGCTGAATTTTCAGAATCATCCTTAGTGTCACATGATCCTTCAGAAATCATTTTAATATGCTGATTTGGTGCTCAAGAAACTTATTATTTTCAGTGTTGTGAAAACCATGATAATTTTTTTCAGGATTCTTTATTAAAAGTAACAGCATTTATTTGAAATATATAACATAAATGTATTTACTGCCACTTTTTATCAATTAAACGTGTCCTCTGACTATATTTTATTTGGGGGGGGGATTCACTGACCTCACACTATTGAATGGTAGTGTATATCAGAGGAAAGTAGCATTATTTCAACCAAACAGCTGTTGCCAAGTAGATTCAGAATACTCACACAAAATCTTTTTGTCCTATATTTTATCTTTTACCTACATTTATGTTTACAAATAGACTTTCATGAAGATTTTTTTTGTGACGACTCGCTCGATTTTGAATTTATAATCAGTTCTTTGAAAATGATTCACAGAAATGAATCAAACTCACACACTTCCATTTTTGGTAGAATAAATCATATCTTTTCCATTTACGTCGTCTTTAGGAAAGTTAATGGCCAGATTTTCTCAGCCAACTTCATGAGGTGCATCCTGAGATTCTTTTTAAATAGTATTAAAAAAGTTAACACTTGCATTCAGTCAGATGTGTCCAAACAAACGTTTGACTGGTAGTGTCGGTACCAGTAATTACTCGTATTTTATTAAATCATTAGCTGCCCCAAAGATTTCCCAGCCAAAAAATATATTATATCATTTCCTCCCTCATTTGTTGGCTGTTATAAGTCGGTGAGTAGAATTTAATCCCATATAGGCAGGAATCTTTTAACCCTTTCCCCCTGCTCTCTTTCTGTCCTCTGTGCCGCCCGTACCACAGGTGTCAGTGCCTAGTATTGTGAGGATTTGAGCTGTGCTTCCGATGCCCCTGCCTGCCCTCGCTCTCCCCCTCTGCTTTACATGCCATCACCCCACGCCAAGCTCCGCCTGGATCCCGTGTTTGAACGCACGGATGCCTGAATGCACTTTTTCGGGGAATTTTTCAAGCTAACCACCCCCACCCCCCAAGCGAGTTTGTCTAGTTGGTTTGCGTTACATCACTTTGACTGCAGGAATTACGTTGACTGACTCATCCTTGTGAATTTTTTTACTCGCATTTTAACACTTCTGATGGAGTACATTGTTACCTCCCCACCCTTCTAAATCCATTGTGCAATCATTGGTGAAGACAAAACTCCCGGCAGGACGTGTCCTTTCCTTAATATCCCACTGTCCAAATCCACTTATTACCAAATGGATCCGGCTCTAATGTGAAAGAGCAAGTGTACCTAACAAACTCCAGAGTCGTTGTCTGGGGAGAGTGTTCATATTGTATATTTGATTTAAAATAAAGATTTAAAATAGAAATTAATTCTATTAACCCCCCCCCCCCCCTCCCATTAGGGTTCTATGCGTATAGACAAAAGGTTTTAAAAGAGAAATAATGAGAATAGTAAACTATGTACCTTGCGCTTTTAAAGGGGTTATTGGCCCGTGTACTAGGAGCCTCAGAGTTGAACTTCAGGGAGTAGTGTGTGTTTACATGTCACCTCTGCACACTTTGTGTTTCCATTAGTATTTTAAATTCACAGGAACGTTTCGGGTCCTCTGTATTCTCGCCACCTTTGTCCTGAACCCTCCATTCATGTGAATGTCAGAAGGTTCAGCATCTATAAAAGGCACAGAAAAAGGTTCTAAATGGATACAGGCAAATGTTTCTAGTTTTATTCTTCCCAACAAATGATCAGTTTTGTTTAGTTTTTTTAGTACCTTTTGGCTGAGGGCTGTTTGAATTTGGTTGCCATTACGTATAATTGTGGTGTTAATATCATACCTGCCACCGATATAGATTACACGTTTTATTTTTTATTCTATCCTAGTTTTAAACTTGTCCTACTGACTGAATTTAGGGGATATGTAAGTAATACTGATATATGAGAAATACTAGAATGGAATGGAATGCAAACTTATTTTCTAAATAATAGAGGTTCAAACCTCTGGTCAAACACTGTGCCATCCCACAGCTGCCAAGCCCGGTCACTACTGCATTCTCCTGTTGACAGGCTATGAAAGAGTGATGGTTATTTCAGTTCTGATGGACCTGAACACTCCTATCGCCAACACTACAAAGAAATGAAACAGGGAGCGATAGAGAGGGGCTGGTCTACGGGGAAGGGCTACATTTCTTGTAAAGAACATCAGTATTCGATTGCTGTGGTCGAAATGGCATACTGACGTACTCCATTCTGAAATAATTTTTAAAAGTAGTATGTTAGTATGCTGTTTTCACACGCACCCATTGTCCTCTGACTCAGCATCACCACTATAACTCATATGTAACCTGTATCAAAATGTATAGATCGTGTATCATGTTATTGAATGTCTAAAAAGAGTATACAAAAGTTTAAAAATACAGAATAAATGGCTTGAAATTGTATTAAAGTATTCATGAATCAGAGAAGACAAAAGTCTAGGGATAAATGAACTATTTTTTTCTGTTCTGTAATTACTGTTGTGTTGATGGAGGAACACTGGTCAGTGTAATAAATATAAATTTAGTACATTATGTCTGACTTTTTATTCATAGATGGTTTGATGGTTGCATTGAAGCTTTTTATGTGTCAGCTGGGGCAGAGATCTGATTTCAAATGGAGATTTTCTTTGCAATATTGAAAATTAGGTCCCACTTTATATTAAGTGGCTTTAAGTACTATGTACTTACATTGAACAATAAGTACAATGTATTATTGTGTTCCTGTTGTATTGTAAAACACGTTTGCTGCTATTGAGGTGTGATACGGGTAAGGTTAGGTAGGTTAGGTAGGTAGGTTAAGGTGTGAGGGGAGGGTCAACTGTGTAATTACAAATGTAATTACATAAATTTTTTATAGCTGTAATTACATGCTGGAATTTTAAAATGTAAGTACAATGTAAAAACATGTATGTACACAATAAGTCCATTGTATCAAATTATTAATTTCAATGTAATTACATAGTACTTAAAGCCACTTAATATAACAGCTTGATGTTTTCCTTAAGTTGCACACACTACATTTCTAATGTCAGTTCACTTTTGTCGTCTTGTTAGATCAAATGGCAACAATCGTTTATTCTTGGCCACCAGAACATTTTATTTAAGTTGAATACGTTTTTTTTTTTTTCCAACCTAAATAATCTTTTTCAGTCTAATAATTTTCCCAGTCTCCTTTATTTAGGTAATGTTGTTCTCAAAATAGTATGCTTGCTTTTCACTTTTGTTTCACAGACAGTTTAATCCCACCAATAAAATGGACAAAATTTACTAATTGAGTTTGAAGTCTAAAAAAAAATGTTAAAAAAAACCCCAAAACATTTTACTAAAATAAAAATACTTAAATTCATGGAAAGATTTTACATGGATGTGTATATGGCTGTTTAATGCCATTTCAGATGCAGTTTAGCAAGCTCAATGGATTTAGTAAGGTTCAATTTTTCATGTATTAGACATATGTCAGAGACAGATTGAGGGAAATGCAGAGGCCTATTTTGAATTTAAAGCTGATTTAGTCATTATATTCATTATATTATATTATCTTCATTAATTATTATTGATAAACAACATATCTTCCAAGTTGCAACATTATTTACTAATACTTCCTAGTTGGTATGATGCCCAGGAGTCCGAAAGGACGGACACGAATTTTGAACCATGTGAGCCACCGTAGTCAAAATATGTGTGTGTATCCCTGAAGACTCATGATCACTTCTCATGTTGTTATGTGTATACATGTTACGTGATCTTAGGGTGTACTGACAAACAATTATAAACAGAAGACATGTACGTGCGTGGAAGGTTTAACGTTAGATGTTACAGCTCGCGATAATCCGATCCGTATGTCAACTTTTAACTTTTCAAAAGAGAAACTTCACATCTTTATAGAAACCCAAGACTAAACACGACTTGGTTTCAAAACATCTCTGACTGTTCTGGTCTGCTTTATTACGAATCACGATGGCTTTCTTAGTAGTCGAACGAGTCCATAGCTTGTTTGTTTCGTGTTTCTTTAAGTAACAACTTTCCAACAGAGAACCTGTGTTTTATCCTCGAGCTCAGCATGGATCACCACCAGACGCTTTTAAACACAGTCATCGCGTTTAACAAAGTCCTACAGTGTGTTGTTGTTATGTGGCAGAGATACCGTAAACCTTACCGTATTGAATGTATTTAACTGACTCAGATGAAGTCATGAGCCGTCGAGTGATTCTCCTGTCTGGATTCATTTGTCTCTGTGTGACACAGTGTTGCCCCTCAAGACTGACACACTGTGACAATGGCAAGGTATTTGCTCAATTCACTCTACACTATTATTAAATGTTAACCAACCATAGTAATCAATTGACATGTCAAGCAGTGACAGCCGCATTCCTGCTTGTTGACTTCTAAAATTATGTTTGGCTCGATATGTAGTAGATTTCTTTTTCTTATTACAATTATTTCAGACAAATCTAGTCACAGACCTACCGGGACCTGAAGAGCTTGTGTGTCGAGAGCTCTGGCCACAGTCACATACGGTAAAATATCTATTTATTATACAGTGCAAAACTAAACTACTCAGTACCAAATGCACAGTGTTGATAAAAACTAGTGATGCACCGATATGAACATTTTGGCCGATATCGATAATTCTTTATATTTGAAAGCCAGTTACTGATATATTGGCCGATAAATCTAAATCCATATGTCTTATATACTTTTTGAGAGCCTGATTACTTACAAAAACAAAAGTCTCGCTATTAAAAGCACACAATTATAATGTTCTCATAATTTTATGTAGCCTATATGACAGACTTGTGCTGCATATTGCACTTTACTGTATTTATCATATTTCAAGCAATTCAAAACCATCACGGTGAACAATGTGCATCTGAAGTGTCTCAGCTGAAGGAACTTGAAAATAACCCATTATTTATCAACTTTAATATATCGGCCAAATTGTCTTATCGAGCTAATAACAACAACATTAAAAATTTACATATTGGCCTATTTTCTGATACCAATATGGTGGCCTATATACCCTAATAGTGCCCTAATAAAAACATGACTGACGGATATTCCTTTTTGTTATTTCAGATTATCCCTGACATAGACACAAAACATATTATAAAGGTAAATGAATCTCAATTGGGACATGTTGACAACATTGTTCACTCTGAAGAATGGCATTGTGCACTTTAATGTTATGACCAATTCAACTCTGTATTATACATTTAAAATAGCAGGATGCTATGTTTGTGTATATCGTACACAGTACGATAGTTTAATAAAAGTATGTATCTTGTAAATTTGCCTTTTGTCTCGCACAGGCTGCTGATTCCATCTGTATGGACACACCCATTACATACAATGACAGCATTCCCACCCAGTAAGCTATGACACATTGATCCTGTCTTTTCTTATCTGTTTTTACTTCGAATATAGGGATTGTAAATAATTTAATCCAGTTTTAGTTTTAAATCTTTCATTTACTCACCCTCAATTTGCTCTAAAGCTGTATGAATTTCTTTTTTTCTGCTAAACACAAAAGATATTTTGAAGAATATGGGTAACCAAACAGTTGTTAGACCCCATTGACTTCTATAGTATTTTTCTCCGTACTATTGAAATCAATGGGGCCCATCAACTTTTTTTACTCAAAATTTAAAGAACGAGTCATTACATCATAAATCGTTCTTTCAAAACGTGTTTTTGTCCTGTACCCTGATTCACTATGGTAAGCCGTTAACATATACGAATTTCATTTGATTAGAATTCCCAACCCTATTCGGATGTGTATAAATTTTCCAACCTTATTTTAAATGTGTAGTTGTGCGATATCTGTTTAAATTGTTGTGTTTGTAATACTGTAACCGTGTAATTATAGTATTGGTTGCATGTAATTATGCAATTATTTAATGTATATTAAAAATCCCAGGATGTCCTTCGAAAAAGAGTTTGGGTGTAACTCTGGAATCCTGGCCAAATTTGCCCACTGGCCTCATAATCATTCATACTCATTGGCTTCATCACTCTGTCTCCTCTCCACCAGTAAGCTGGTGTGTGGTGGGCGTTCTGGCGCAATATGGCTGCCGTCACATAATCCAGATGGATGCTGCACATTAGTGGTGGTTGAGGAGATTCCCCCCTTCTATGGGAAGCGCTATGAGTACCCAGAAAAGTGCTGTATAAATGTAATGAATTATTAATTGTAATTTAAAGTTATTACTACAGTAACTACACGTGTGACAAGGACACTGTAAAATAAAGTGTTTCTGTTGTGTTTTTTAAATAAGTTGTTTTGTTTTTTCAGTGGTCCTTACCGGCCTGTTGAGGCCGGGAGTGGAGAGTATCTCTACTGCCCCCCTCAGCGCTGGCTAAACAACCTCAAAGTAATCACAATATTCATACTATTGCTAAACAATCACACTATTCATACTGTAAATCTAAACCTAAAGCTATTTTTATAAATGTGCTCTGAACGTGTTGTTTCTGACAGAATGGAGCGCTGGTGTTCCTCTATCACCCGTGTGTCTCAGCGGAAGCTCACAGGAGTCTGGGGGTGTTGGCTCATTCGTGTCTGCCTCATTACATCCTCACACCTCACCCGTGGCTCAGCCAACACAGAGTGAGTCAACATTCACAACAGTCGCTCACAGTAGACACAGGTGTGCACTGGATGGTTGTCTGTGACTGATGTCAAACAAATGTAGATTACAGTATCAGAATTATTAAGTTACATTTTACAATCAATTTTAATCAACATTAATGCATTATGTGTAATTTAAGTCTCTCATGCTCACCAAGGCTGTATTTATTTAATCAAAACTACAGTAAAAACAATAACATTGTGAATTATTATTTAAATGTAAAATTTAAACTATTTTCTATTTTAAAATGTCATTTATTCATGTGGTGGCCAAGCTGAATTTTCATCATCATTACTCCAGTCATCAGTGTCACATGATCCTGCTGATTTGGTGCTCAAGAAACAAAAGTTCTGCTTAATATTTGCTGCTTAATATTTTTGTGGAAACATCTTTGATGAATAGAAAGTTCAAAAGAAGTGATTATTTTAAATAGAATTTTACAAATTAGCATTTATTTCTTTTAAAAAATCTTACTGACCCCAAACTTTTGGGTCAAGATCCATTAGTTCACAATAGCTAATGCATTAACTGGTGGTAACAAACTGAACCTTACTATAAAATTGTGACCATTTATTTTATGCATTTAAAAAGCCCCATTTCTGACAAATATCTCATGTCTGTTATCTCTCTCTAAGCCTTTAGCTATGGTCTCGTGGGGTCGTTCACTAGAGATGTCCCGCATCACAATTGGGGTTTGTGATTGGCTGCTTTCCATTTCCGCCAATATTAGTCAAGCTAGTACAAGCCAAAGAGCAAAGTACAATCTGTATTTGACTAAACCAGCACCTGTGCACAAACCAGTGAACACCAGTCAAGAGATGTCCAAAGTGGAGAGATTAAAGGTGAAGAAATTGAAAAATAGAAATAGAATAGAATAGAAAATAGAAATTGTAAATAGAAATGCTAATGTTAACCTTCTATGCTTGTCTTCTCCTTTAATTGCTAGTCTCTTAAACACTGCTGCATGGAGGCTCTCAGTCTCACTGAGGTACAGAGGACTAGAAGGAAAACCAGAAAAATCAGAAATGTCCTCAAACAATCACCAGAGAATGTGGAACTGAAATATGACGTCAAACCAGACACTCTTAACCGCACAGAGAGTCCAAAACTGAATCGTACAGACGCACTGCCACAAAACAACACAAAGGAAATGGCTTCCTTCTCGATGCTAACTGTTACACAATCTCTCGGTTCAGCAAAGGACTCTGAGAAGACAAAGACAATTGATGCAGAGAAGCAAATTTTACAGAATAAAGTGGCTGAAAGACACAAATATCAAATAGACAGAAAAACGCACAGGAAAACTATAGCGGAAGGTACGAGGCATCGCATCAAGACTGACACAAAGGCGCAGAGATCTGGATCTGAGTGCGGGGAGCTTGGACAGTGTGGAGTCCCAGACTCTGTGTCTCCTCATATAGAAGGTCCGCTGAGGAGGGAGAAGATACCCATCCCACGAACCGATGAGGCCGTGTGGGCAGCAGGCGCTCTGGGCTTCCTCTTAGTGCTTCTCACCCTGTCTGTGCTCCATACACGTCTCTATCGCCACTGCCGATCTTCCACCAGTCTCTACTGGCGCGACAACCAGCAAGACTATGAGAACGTGGGTGGTGAGTACACACTCTTTCGGATTCTTCATGTTGCGTAAACCATTTATTCTGTCCCTTTCCCGTGGATGTTGCCTCAACAGAGGTGTTGTTTGTGTTCCAGACATCATCCGCCGAAGGCTTAGGATGGTTGGCCGGAGGAAGAGGAGAAGCAGCCAGAGCAGGAGACAGGAATCTGCGCTGTTGCACTCCAGCAATGAGGAGAACTCTGACTAGCTGAGAGGATTGGTGAACACACACGCTATTTGACTTTTGTCCCGTGCAGGCTGCTGATTCCATCTGGATGGACACACCCAGTACTTACAATGACCGTATTCCCACCCAGTAAGCTATGACTCACTCTCAGATCCTGTACTTGTCGTATCTGGAATATCTGCCCAATCATGTGGCACTCATTGAGTAAATATACATTTTCTTATGTTCATAACTCAGTTTTGACGCTGAAGAGAACTTGTCCGTTCACACATTCAAAATTACACAAGACAATTTCTCTCTGGTATTTCATATAGGGATACAATTAAGTGATAAAAGTTTATCACTTAATCTCTACAGTAATTTTACTATCATTCGATATACAGTAGAAATACCTTTTACATTAGCTGAACGTCTGATGCATTTGGCCCACAACTGGAAACACGGATGGGTTGAATTCTACAGGATGTGCGTTAGACGCATGTCGAGTTCTTTAACAGTCCGCTTGGAAAAAAGATGACATGACGCTTGAGCCTCCTCAAGGAAAATACTTTTTTGTGAAAACAACTGTCACAATGAGCACTTATCAGGATCAACTAAATGCTGGATTTTCTAAAGCATTTTAAGTATGTAAAGTTTTTGGAATAAACTCTTTAAAATACATGAGTTTTGCACAGTGGACTGTTAGTGTAGGGACATTTTCACGCCCCTAAATATGTCACGGAATAATACAAACTGTGATTAGTTGCTTTACATGTCAGTCAGACGGCCTCTGGGCGGTCTTTGGCCAATGTAAGCTGCAATGGAGTCTAGACTTTCTGCCATCAGTCTGATGATCTGGCTATGCAAGACTAGGTTCCTAGGTCTCCAGAGAGAAGTGTATGACGTTTTGCCACGAAGGTCTAGTTATGACATTCTGATTATACATTATGAGGTCTAAAAAAGAAAAAAATTGAAAAGCATGCAGGGATGAACTGTTCACAATGCAATCTTTAACATGCGTTCAGAAATGTTTCATTTCATGACAACTTTAAAATAATATGGAATGTTTTTGTTACATTAAAGCATATTATTCCTGCTAGAATATTGCACTTTTAGCATTTTTCCTAATGGGAGGTTTCTGAAATGCTGTCATCGTTTACTCACACTCATGTTGTTCCAAAACTGTAAGACTTTCTTTTTTTTCTGTGGAACACAAAGAACACATTTTAAAGAACGTTGAGTAGAGACCTCTCTGGTTCCTCTGGGACTCTTTAGTGAATACTGCGCTGCACTAAAGTTGAGCAGATGGAGTGTTAAACATACTAATTGTATTGGTCAGAAAGCAAAATTGTGAAGGAGTACCAGTCATAGCAATTTTGTCAGTGACCTAATTTTGTGTTTTGCCAAGTTTGCTGCTTCATTTGTTGTGGTGTTTATTAACATTGTTTCTGGATTACTGTGTAGAGTAATCAGTGAGGTGAATAATTGTAAAAAGCCTCACTGGCCAATACAATAACAGACATATTTCACAGTGTTTTGGCTCTGGCACAAAATGACCAGCCAACATTGCTGATTGCTAAGAACCAGCTGACCATCGTCGCTTTGCATTAAAATGGCCCCACGAGCAGGGAAATTGCTGAAAAGAATATTGCACATGAAAGAACCATTTGCCATTAGGTCAGCAATGAAGTCACTGCTGTCTAAGAAAAGCATCAAGGACAGACTGAAGTTCTGCAGGAAGTACAATGATTGGTCAGCAGGTATTTATTAATTTTTCATAATGAATCACATTATTCCATAGTCCAATGATTTCTCACTGAAGGATAAAGGCATTGTCCAGGCCATCATGTGGATATAGTCTTGCAAAACCTTGCTCTGTCACAGTTTCTGGTTTATGTTCCCTGGTGTCCACTAGAGGTCCTCTTTCCCCACGCTGTCATTCATTTTTGGAACTGTATTCCCCACAATCCTTGTCTGCGCTCATCACTGTTCATTGTACTCAGCTGTTCCCCATCATGATTGTCATATTCTGTGTGTAAATACCCTGCCTGTTTACTGTTTGTTACAGAGTACTTGTTGTTCGTCACACCTCATTGAAGTCTTGCTTGTTTTTGGTTTGTGCTATCATGGATTGCTTATATGAATTTTGACCCTTGCCTGAACTGTTGTGAGTACGGAATTTCCTAATAAATATTACTGCTATTTGAACTTCCCTGTTTGTGTGTGTGTGTATTGTGACAGAAGGACTATGTCATGAATAGTTACAGCAGACAGTATGGGGTTCCGGGCCTCTTCCCCTGCCACGAGGGGAGGAGGTCGCAATCTGGAGAAGTGCCGCCTCGAATGAACATTTTCGAATGTTTTGCACTGTGGGTTCGCATCACTGAGGAGAGCGTGGCAGGAAAGTCCCCCGAGACCCCTTCCTTCAAGAGAGGACAATCGTTTGAGGGAACCCGTCTGGCCAGGTTTTCGAAGACCTGTGGCGGTCGCAGAAGAGGAGGTGCCAGAGTTGAGCTCCCGAACCACTGTCCGCTTCAGTCAGTCCTCGACCCTGGGCTGGCGATGTCCAGTCCAGAACTCCATCCACCGTTGATCTCGTCCAGCACAGAATCGGCACATCGCCATCAGAGACGGCGGAGGAGGGGGAAGACCTCCAGCCTCCCCAAGTGCCCGGAGGCCGTGCCCCAGCAGCCCGCCGTTCTTCCGGGAGCCGATCCAGACACTGCTCACGTCCCGTCTGCCCAGCCAGAGACAGTTCACATCACGTTTACCCAGCCAGACAGTTCACATCACGTTTACCCAGCCAGAGACAGTTCACGTCCCGTCTGCCCAGTCAGAGACAGTTCACATCACGTTTACCCAGCCAGAGGCGCTTCACGTCGCGTCTCCCTAGTCAGAGTCAGTTCACGTCACGTCTGCCCAGCCAGAGACAGTTCACATCACGTTTACCCAGCCAGAGTCAGTTCACGTCACGTCTGCCTAGTCAGAGACTGATCTTGTCATGTCTCCCCAGCCAGACAGTTCACGCCACTTTTGCCCAGCCAGAGACGGTTCACGCCATGTTTGCCCAGCCAGAGATGGTTCACGTCACGTTTGCCCAGCCAGAGACGGTTCACGTCACGTTTGCCCAGCCAGAGATGGTTCACGTCACGTTTGCCCAGCCAGAGACGGTTCACGTCACGTTTGCCCAGCCAGAGATGGTTCACGTCACGTTTGCCCAGCCAGAGACGGTTCACGTCACGTTTGCCAAGCCAGCGACTGTTCACGTGACACATCACGTCTCCCCCAGTCAGAGACGGTTCACGTCATGTTTGCCCAGCCAGAGACTGTTCATGTCTCGTCTGCCCAGCCAGAAAGACGGATCAGGAGATGCTCGATTCTCTAGGTCTCGGGGCACTGACCGACTATTTGGAGCGTCTGGCTCGGATTCTGGAGAGACCCTTCAGACCTTTCGTGTCCGGGGTTCCAGAGCCGGAGCCAGTGTGTGTTCCTGTTGCTGTTCCTGAGCCGGTGTCTGTTCCTGTTCCTGGCCGCCCGAGGGGTCTTCACAGCCCTGGCCACCCGATGGGTCGATGTCTCCGCCCTGGCCGCCCGATGGACTGTCTGCTTCGCCCTGGTCGCCGGCTAAACCGTCAGCCCCTGTTCCTGTTCCCCTTCATGCACCTGGCCCCCCATCCCTCCATTTCCACCATTCTACCTCCCTCCTAAACTCTTGTGTTGTGTTTTAGTATGTCTTGGAGCGTCTGGTAGCTGCTCTGTAGAGAGGGGGGTTATGTCACAGTGTCTGGTTTATGTTCCCTGGTGTCTACTAGAGGTCGTCTTTCCCCACGGCGTCATTCACTTTTCATGATTGTCATGTTTTGTGTGTATAAATACCATGCCTGTTTATTGTTTGTTACAGATTCCTTGTTCGTCACACCTCATCGAAGTCTTGCTTGTTCTTGGTTTGTGCTATCGTGGATTGCTTATCTGGATTTTGACCCTTGCCTAAACTGTTGTGAGTACGGATTCCCCTAATAAATATTACTGCTAATGGAACTTACCTGTTTGTGTGTGTGCGTATCCTGACATGCTCATCCAGTCACTGTGAGGAAAAGAACGATCTATTAAAAACAGAAAAAGCTCCAAAATAACATTGCCAATACATTATCCTATGATGACAAATGTTGTTGCCTTAAATTGGTCGTATGTGAAAGAGATATCTTGAGTGATATTCATCACATTCATTTGAAAATAATCATGTACTAATCGTATGTTCTCACCCCTTGTTTGTTGGATCTTCTAGCAGGTCTTATGAGGCCTAAAACAATTTCTGACTTCAAAAGATCTAACCGAATGATTGCCTCAATGATAACCAGGATCGTCTTTTGCAAGTTTGAGTGGTTGTGAGTTGTGCAATGGAAGTCCTTTGAAAGCAAAATAAGGAATGCAACGCAATCTGTGGATTACTGGCTCACAGCTATGTATTGTGAAACCATTGCAGAAAACAAGACGCCACAGAGACATATGAGACGAGCTGTTGATGGTATATACTGTATGTTTTGGCTATTTCTTTCTTGCTTTAAGGCACCCTGGCAGGGCTCTTGGCAGGCATGTGAGGCTAGGTGTGTCTAGGGAAGGGAAACGCTGTTGCATGTTTCAGGATGTAACTTTCTTTGTCCCTTTTTTGGCTGTATGTTTTGATAAACATGAGAAAGAACAATGTTTTCTACCCTTTTAGACAGCCCCTGGGTTGTCTGAAGTCCGCATACATTGTGCTGTACATGCTACAAATTGAGCCCAGTTGTTCAAAGAATTTTATTTTATTTATTCTTCTCACCGCACACAATTTTACAATTAGCCACTTTAGCATTGTATGGCAGAAAGGCAGTAAGCCCACAATTACAATCTGCTACAAACATTCTTTGACATTTCTTGGACTGTAACTTAAAATTACATGCTTCTTTAAATACTGTCCTCCTACTCATTCAGGCTACCCATTTTAGCACAAAAGCATTTATAGTGGGTTTTATGCAATGGCTGCTTTACAAGAATCCAACACTGAAGAATGACTTGAGACATCTCAAGTACATAGAAATGGAACAGAAAATGGAATGATAAAGACCTCAAAACTATGGAAGCATTACTAATACTTGGTTAATTAAGTGTAATAAATAATGTATGGTTGGCTGCTTCTTATGGCAAAAGTTTATTTTGCCATAATACCTGGCTGAACATTATTCTGCTTATTATGCATACTCGCCAAAAAAAAGGTATATACAAACTTACAATAACATTAATATTAACGTCTTAACAATGCAGTCATTTTCACTAGTTGATAACATAGACCCCAAAATTTGTGATAGTTGTGTTTTTATGAAATGAGTGAGTGAATTCATGGTGAAATACAATGAAAGTATCACCTGTGGATGAGCAGTTTGATGGAGTGCAATTGTCAGGATCGCATTTATTTTACATTTATTAACTATAACTTATAAACCTTCAAAGACATGGCTACTATGAATTGAATACTGAATACTATGACTCTCTGATTGGTCTCAAAACTATGAAAGCATTTAAATTCAAGTAAAGAAAACAAAACACAAAAATATTTACACAATTAGACTTCTGCCAGATTCTCAAGGAAAGGAAATAACTCCACATCATGAATAGGCTAAATGGTCCAGATCACCAGATATACAACATGTAACACTCCAGTGTACAAAACATCGTTGATATTAGGGTTATTTATGGGGGAGGAAAAAAACATTTTCCAGATGTTTTTATATTTATTTATTCTATTCTCGCCAACAAACAGCAGATGATGGAGATACATTTCATTGGCCATGAAATACTGCAGGATAATGGATATCACTCAGACAATCCCATGTGAAATCTAGGAATTGTTTTTTTGTTTTAGGTAAATGCCTCCTTTGATGTCTATAATTTGACACGTCCCTCTTACAAAGGATCCCTCTTTTCTTGACCAGAGCAAACCACTCCCTAAGCTTGAGGTTTTACTGGTTTTGGCGTTGTTTGAGTCACGTTAAAAAGGGTTCACATCAGCTAAGACTTTCAATGTCTCCTTGGACTGGCCATATTCAGAAGCTTCTGTGGTCTGTAGAGGGGAGATGCATGTTTTGCTCTGTCTAGTTTGTGCCTTTGGCATTTTTGGTCAGTATCATCCAGTACCTTTACCACTTGAAGATGATGGATCGGTACCTGCTCAGAATGACCTGTCCCTGGCAACAGTAAGTCCTGCATTTGTACCTTTTAAATTCAACTGGGTTAGTACTGTAACCCATGTTTATTTGTTTGTTCAAGGGAAAATCCACAATTCTATGAGAGATTTTCTGTCATCGTCCATTCTCTCTGTCAAGTATTTCATTAGTAACTGGTGTGTTTTATTCAATCAATCTATTCATGCATACATGAGCTAAAATACAATTTTATTTGTTTTTGTCTAATGTGAATGTTTGCAATTGAACATGTCAAAGAACACTTTGGTGTAAAACAATGAAAATATACAAATGCAACAGATTTTTTCCTATCCTAAAATCATAAGTTAAAAATGAAGCTTATGAAGTGGGTTAAACACAATAACGGAGGGGGAAAAGACAATAGTTGATACTTCCTATGGTGGTTCCTGCACGTTTTCCCAGTAGCACCTCATTGCAGTACGCGAGATCCAGGGGGCAGAGTTGGGTAGGATTAGGGGTGGGGATAGGGACCAGGGGGCGGAGATGGGTAGGATTAGGAGTGAGGTTAGGGATCAGGGGGCGGAGATGGGCAGGTTTAGGTATATGTAAGGATCTGAATCCAACTCCTCCCCCTGGATTTTGTGTTCTGCAGTGAGGACCATCTCTGTTTTCTTGCAGAAATACCTGCAGCACTTCTACAGTTTCCAAGCGGACCCTGCAGGCCGCAGGAGGAGGAGTCGTCCCTCTTTCTCGTCCAAATTGAAGGATATGCAGAGCTTTTTTGAGCTGAATAGGACAGGAACCCTGAACCCAGAAACCCTCGCTGTCATGAGGACTCCTCGATGTGGTGTCTCAGATGTGGAGGATTACAGTCACAGACGTGGAAGCAGGTGGAAGAAAAACATCATCACTTATGGGTAAAAAACATTTAACTTATGTATGTTACATAAAATGCTCTTCATTTTGATTATATATACATATATGGTGATGTAAACAGCACAATCTTACAGTGTTGGGAGGTACACCAGTGACTTGCCAGTGAATACAGTGGACGCTCTTATCGCGTCGGCTGTGGATGCATGGGCAAAGGCCAGCCCTCTCACTTTCCTGAGGTCATATTCTCACCAGGCGGACATCATGGTGGATTTTGTTGGAAACGGTAAGTTAGCATATATGCACATTTACTCTTGAAGACAACGTTTTTCATCTGCCATTTCATTTATTTTGTAATCAATATCTAGAACATGGCGACTCCTTTCCATTTGATGGTCCAGACGGCACGCTGGCCCATGCTTTTGGCCCAGGGGAAGGGATCGGTGGGGACGTTCATTTTGATGAAGCTGAAACATGGACAGCTGGGTTCAAAAGTAATGTATTTACTTTCTTTTATTTTAATTTAATTTGTATTATTTGTATAGACATATTTAAATAATATAGGGCTTGGTATTAAAAAGAAAACAGTTAACTTGTTTTCTCTCTTTTTTTTCGTTCAGGATTTAACCTGTATGTGGTAGCTGCACACGAGTTTGGTCATGCACTTGGTTTGAAACATTCGCAAAACCCAGAATCTGTGATGTATCCGACATATAAACATAGTAAAACACAAAATCTGCTCTCCAGTGAAGATATCATAAACATCAACGCACTCTATGGTAAAAATAAATCATGTTTCAAAGTCTATGACTATGAAATTGTAATATTGTGGGAACAGAGGCGATGTTCAGTTTCTACATTTATATGAGAGATCACATGTCTGTGTTTTTTTTTTTTTTTCCTCCAACAGGGCCAAGGGACAAAAGGCCCATTCCATCTTCAAGATTTAGCTGGGGCTATCCCAGCAACCCCTGGTTCAGCGGTTCGTATTTCCCTGTGTCATTCAAGGACAAATGTAATCCCGATCTGACTTTTGATGCTGTGACTACTGTAGGAGAGGCTATTTTCTTCTTCAGGGACAAGTATGTTGATCACATAGTGTTGGCTACCACATAAAATCCATTTTGTTAAAAAAAGAGAGAGAGAATGAAAATGAGCTTATGAAGTATATTAATCTTCTGTTTGTTTGACTTTTGTTTCGCAATTTCAACTTCATCTTCAACATTAGCAACTTTATATCTCACAGTTTGTATCTCAAAGTTCTTCTTGTTTTTGGGACTTTATTTCTTATTTCTATTTATATTTCACAATTACAACTTTATCTCATATTTTTTTTCTATATTTCTCTTGTGAAGATCAAGTTTTCTTTACAATTCAGACTATATCTCACAATTATGACTCTATTTCTCACAGTTGCAAATTTATTTCTTATAATTACAACTTTATATCTCACAGTTGTGTTTTTCTTGTAGTTGTATCTCTTTCCTATTGCAACTTTCTCACAATTACAAGTGTTTTTTACAACTGTAACTTTATTTCACTATTACGACTTTATTTCTCGCAATTGTGTTTTTATATCTCATAATTGTGTTTATATTTCTAACAATTGCAAATATTTACCATTGTGACTTTATATTTCACAATTGTGTTTTTATATCTCATAATTGTGTCTACATTTCTCACAATTGCAAATATTTACCATTGTGACTTTATATTTCACAATTATGACTATTTAAATTACTTTTAAACTGCTCACAATTTTAAAAAAAAATTAATAGAAACAAGCGTCCATGGTGCCATAATATTACAGTGTGTCAAATATATCTACCAAACTTCTCAGTAGCACCTCATTGCAGTACACGAGATCCAGGGGCCGGAGTTGGATCCAGATCTGAGGGGTGGAGTTGGGTAGGCTTAGGGGTGGGTTTAGGGATCAGGATCCGACTCCTCCCCGTGGATTTCATGTTCTGCAGTGAGGACCATGGATTTATATATAAGCTATCACATACATAGTTTTTATTACATAGGATTATTAAATTACATATAACTCTTTTTATCCTTTTAGGTACTTGTGGATCAAGCACAACAATCAAAATGATATAAAGGAAGGCCCCATCAGCAATTTTATGCCAAAAATTGATTGTCAGATTGACGCTGCTTATTGGGTCCCACAGCGGTCAACAGCATATCTGTTCAACGGTACAGACATGGTTTTACATTGTGCATCTCTGTATTGCCTTCAAGATTTAAAACAACATTAATTCTCAGTGCTACTTCAACACAGGTACGATTTTCTGGACAGTGAAAGGATCCCAAGTAAAAGGCAGAGCGAAAAACATCAGCAGTCTGGGGTTCCCGTCATGGGTAGAGCAGATAGATGCTGCGGTCCACATTCACAAAACTGTACACACCCTATTCTTCACCCAACATCAGTACTGGAGGTGAACCCTAGAGAGACCATAGCAATGTATCACCAATATCAGCTTTAATGTGAATGACATTGAAAATGCTTTTTCTCAGGTATAACGAACACAACAAGACAATGGATGACTCAAGCCCGCGGAACATTTCTCATGATTTCCCAGGAATAAGTGGACCCATAAGTGCAGCCATTTACAAGGATGGTGCGTATTAGATTGACTTCTATAATGTATCTGTATTTTCTGCTGTCATATAACTTTTATCCATCACTGTACTTTTTCAGGTTGTCTTCATTTCTTTGTTGGCTCAGATGTGTATAAATATGACGTCAAACATAAGGAAATTATTGGAGCAGATAAAACACCTTCCTGGCTTGGATGTTAATGGATATTTATTATACACCTATATAGTTCCTAAATCTTATTTTTGCGATTCTTTGTTTAGTGCCACTGAAGTGGTTTAGAAATGACACACTTCACCTGTAAAGATGGTATTAATTATGTTGTATTGAATTGCATTGAATTTCATGTGATAAATGCATCTACTGTTTGTCTTTGGAATATTTTTAATATGCAAATATATCAAAAGAGTTACAATGTGATATAAATTAAAATTTTCATCTGACAACAAAATGATAATCAAAAGTGAATGACTGTATCATTACTTCTAAAAATAACTTGAAAATAACTTGCTTGCAACTTGCATGTCTGACCAAAGTATTTAGCCTGAATATGCACTAATCGGCTTGTATTTATGATTGCAAAAGTGAAAAGTACTTCTACTTGCTTTTCATGCTAAATTAACTTTTAAGAATATCCAAAATGAACAGTATATAAAATCATTACTACAAGTCATGTCACAATCATAATCCTCTTCACTCCTCCATAAACCCACTAATACTTCTGATGAAAAGCTAGACGTGACCTCATTTTGTGGATGACAAAAGCCATCCACAAAAGCCACTAAATACCTGACAGTAAATTCTTGTCGAGGGCCCGGGTCCCACGTGATCGATTACTACCTTAAGGTATGCTTGAGTTGTATAAGACACAGACATAAAAGCGAGAACATGAGTGTGCCATGTTCAAAATGAGCTGGTTGTGCATATCCAACATCTTTTACTTCACTGATCATCTTTGATTTGTATTAGAAAAATTGCATTAGTGTCATATAACTAATGTTTCAAAGATAGCTACATTTGGTGTACATGGTGCAACATCATGTAAAAAAAATCCTTTAGTGAATGTCAATGTCACTTTTATTTCTATAGCACTATTAAAACAACACATGTTGACCAATGTGCTTTACATCATCTCAGTAAGATTTTTGATGAATAAAAAAAGGATCATTAAAACGATGAATAGGCCATGGCAAATGAATGTCTTGAGTTGTACTTTAAATACATCTACATGAATACTTCATAATAATATCAGTGATTATAATTATTCATGATTATTTAATAATTAAAAATACATGCTAATTATAATTTCTAATTAATTTAACAAATTCATGTAATACTTTAGCCTGGCTAACGTCAGACCACGTCTCATTGACATTGCAGCGTGAATGATATCAGGCAGTATGGCAGTATGTAAACCCAGGCTAGTAATACTTATATTAGTATTAGTATGTTTTTAACTGGACAGTAAAAGTAATAAAATAATTAATAAACAATTATTTGTAAGCCTAATTTAATATATTTATTTGTTGATAATAATTAGCCTATCTATGTTCATTTGAAATGCTAATTTTGAAAGTCTAGAGACTAAAGCTGATTTTCTGACTGGAACAACTCCCACACGAACATCAGCTGAAGATGCGCAGTCGCAGTAAAAGGCATGCAGAACTCATGAAGGTGAAGATCAGAGTAATGCAGCATTTCTTTGACCTGAAGGAAAGTGGTCTTCTGGATCAGAAAACTGTGCACGTGGTGAAAGAGGCCAGATGTGGAGTACCCGATGTGGAGAACTTCAGCGTTTATCATGGACGGTCCAAATGGAAGAGCAACACCATCACTTACAGGTCCGGCATAGTTACCTCTTACTTATACATTTAGAGCGTTATTATCACTGATCTATATAATGACTAGCCTATATAGATCAGTGGTTATCATCCAAATTTGTATATTCCTTCGAAAATTTTGTCTTGTTTTTTAATAGGTTCTAGTGTTATTGTGACAACTAGTGACTAAAGCCTAAGGATTTTGTTTGTTTGTTATTCCTCTCATGGAGTCTCTCGGGTTGCAGCATGTCTTTTGTAAAATGTATATGGGCTGAAATATGTGCCACCAGAAACTGAATATGAACCATTTATATTTGAATTTGAATGGCTAAACTTGAATAATTGCATTGAAAAACTGAAATTAAATCACTTAATTTGAAATTGTATTGTTTAATTAAAATTGAATTTATTCAAAAACTGAATCTGAATTGTATGATTTGAAATTGAATTTATTTATTTGGAACTGAAGTCCAATAAAATTTCATCCTCACTGAAAATTATCTTCACATTCAGTTCTCAAATTCAATTTCAAGTTACTGAGACAGACATGCGGGTAGTTGGAGAATGAAGGAAGAGCAATGCTCGATTGCAGATCGATATATAGCATTCATTGGCGCACAGGACTCCTCTTGGGCCAATCAGCACCAATGTTTTGGACTACTGTCTATGGTTTTGGAGCACAGTATGTTACCCGCCATGAAACAAAGAAGAAGTGCTTGCCTGACTTGTCGACTGGCATGGCCAGTGACCACCACCATGGATTCGGCTGGGACAAATACGGTAATTTTTTTACGATCTAACGATCTTTTGTTTAACTAATGTTAATGTTATAGCTATTTTGTAGAAACGTTTCGTTTAGTCCGCGATCATACGCAAATCATGTTTACAATTACATTAGACAACTAGCTAGCACAATTGTTCTAAATCTATCCAGAGAAGAAGATCTCAATATCTCAGCTCTGGAAGGGTCTAGAGCCTCCATTTTTGCACACCGGTCTAAGTCCCATGGCCCTCTATCAGAATCCAGAGTTTCAAGAAGATCAGAGAAACTCAAAATTTCAACCCCCCAAAAAAACGACAGTGGCACCCCTGTCGTTTTTTTTGTTTTGTTTTTTTGCGTGAAAAAATAAGTTTCTCCAATCTTCTTGAAACTCTGTCGTTTTTTGGGGGGGGGTTGAAATTTTGAGTTTCTCTGATCTTCTTGAAACTCTGGATTCTGATAGAGGGCCATGGGACTTAGACCTTAGTGCAAAAATGGAGGCTCTAGACCCTTCCAGAGCTGACATATTGAGATCCCACGTAGCATTTATGCCATTATAAATATCTCAATATCTCAGCTCTGAAAGAGTCTAGAGCCTCCTCCAAACTGATCCTGAGTTTAGGTGTAACATCAGTAGAGAACAGCCAAACACATGCTGATAGAGTTTATAGAACATTAAGAATTTAAACAAATGTACACAGGAAGATTAGTCGTCTTTTGGGAGGTGATGGAAACTACAGTCGTTGGCAGGATCACTCTGATTTCGTTTTCAGCTTATGTTCAAAACAATCCCGTTTAAGCCACTAAATTAGTTTAGTCCGGCTATACATACAACCGCGAACAGCACATGTTGTCCCTGAGCTCCGTAACGACATCTCTCATAAAGATTTGCGTCTTTAAATAGTAACATAATTCTCCGAAAAACAGCTAGCCTCTTCGCTAACTAACACACAAAATACCATTGGAATGCTACTTCCGCCGCGTCACCGGAAGTTTCACCCTCTTTATTTTTTACAGGAGCGCCCCTCGGAAACTTGTGGATATGGAAAATAAAGTTACCTTGTCTACCACCTAAAATAATCAAGGTAAGACAATTTAAAAATATGAATAATGATGCATTTATTCAAGATCTGTTATGTATTAATTGGAACAGGATGGATTTAATTCCTTATGTTGATGATGCCTGGAATTTCTTTCATACTGAGGTATTAAAAGTCATAGATAAACATGCTCCATGGGCTTCAGTTAAAGTGAAGGATAGACAGCTACCATGGATTGCTGGTGACTTAATACATCTCTTTAAGCAAAGGGACAAGGCCTTGGAAAGATATCATGTAACAAAAGATCTGGCAGATTGGATTGAATTTAAGCGATTAAGAAAGGTATGTACTGTTAACAAGAAATGCCACATCTGACTATTATAAAAATTCATTATCAAATGATTTTACAAATCCTAAACATTTTTTGAAAAAACTTAATTGCTTGTTGAATAAATCTAATAAGAATTCCCTTGCAAAACTAAGAATAAAAATAATAATATTATAACTGATCCAATTTCTGTAGCTGACGCCTTTAATCAGCACTTCTCTTCTGTTTGTAACTTACGTCCACCTGAATTCTGTTACTCCAACCCTGTAAATAGTAATGTAGTGAACAGTTCTTTTTCATTTACTACAATTCTTCCCACTGAGGTACAGCAGGCAATCTTTGAAATTAAATCTGGAAGTGGTGTTGGTATAAATGGTCTGGAGATAAAGTTTATTAAAATTGCCTCTCATGTTCTAGCATATCCATTATGTGATCTATTTAATTGATCTATCTTCTTGCAAAGTTCCAGTTATGTGGAAGTGTGCTAGAGTAACACCTTTATACAAAAGTGGTGATCCTCTTGATCCTAACAATTATAGACCAATCTCAATTATTAGTAATGTAGTAAAAGTATTTGAAAAAATTATATTCAAGAGACTGTTTAAATACATTAATGAGTTTTCTATCTTTTCTCCAAACCAATCAGGTTTTAGGCCCAATTACTCCACCACTACTGCTCTTACAAAATTTGTTAACGATGTTACATCTTCTTTGGACAATAATATGTCCACTGGAGCAATATTTATAGATCTTACCAAAGCGTTTGATCTGGTTGATCATTATATTCTCCTTGATAAACTGTATAACATTGGTCTCTCTGAACAGTCCATTCTATGGTTTAATTTATATCTTCATTACAGACGTCAGTGTGTAAATCTCAATGGTGCTCTCTCTCAGTTTATGATAATGGATAAGGGTGTTCCTCAAGGTTCTTGTTTAGGCCCTCTTTTATTTTCTATTTTCATTAATGACCTCCCACAAATGTGCTCTGATAGTCAAATTCTCTTGTATGCTGATGATACAGTTATTTATTCTTCAAAACGTGATATTATTTCAATCCAATCATCAGCTGCAACTTGATTTTAATACTGTTCAAAAGTGGTTTTCGAATAATGGACTTATATTGAATAAAAGTAAGTCTTATAGTATGTTATTCTCAACTAGATCTGCCCGACATAACCATGGTTATAACTTAACAATTAAATTCTCAGATGGTACATTTATGGAGAATGTTGAGGAATTGAAATATTTGGGCCTTTGGCTTGACTCCAGCCTCTCCTTTAGGCCTCATATTGACTCTATAGTGAAAAGAGTAAATTATAATTTAAGACTATTATATCGTTCAATTAATTGTTTTACACAATCGATAAGATTAAGAATTGTAACTCAGCTTTTATTTCCTATTATTGATTATGCTGAATTTGTCTATATGAGTACAGCAGAATCACACCTTAAACCCTTAAATATTGTTTATAACAGTCTCTGTCGATTAGTGTTGAGATGTCCGTTTCTAACCCATCATTGTCATATGTACCAACAATTAAATCTTTTATCACCAAAGGCTAGACGTCAGCTACACTGGTTTCAATTTGTTTATAAATGTATATTTTTTTAATTATCCTTTTTATTTGAAGCAACATTTAGTTCTATATAGGTCAACTTATGGTCTGAGACACCTTGATCATCTCTTTTTTTCTGTCCCAAATATATCTAAAGAAATTGGAAGACGTGCTCTTAAATTCAAAGCCCCCTCTGATTGGAACAGCTTACCTTGTTCCTTAAGGTCCATCTCTTCCTTTCCACTCTTTAAGTCAGCCCTTTTAATTTATTTGCAATCTTGTGACCAATGTATATGTTTTCTTAGTATATGAGCTGTGTTTTAATTTGCTTTATTTTTTTTTATTTTTTTTTTGTTTTTTGTTTTTTCCTTCACTAATGCACTTTTTTTTCTCTTTAATGCCTTTAGTAAGAAATATATGTGCATGAGAGCATGTGTGCGGGGATGTGTACATGTGTAGGTAGGTATGTGGTATGTATGTAGCCAATGCATGCATGCATGCATGTTTGTGTGCATATGTATATAGGTATGTATTTTTGTATATGTAGGTTATATTTGTTTGTTTTTGTGGTTTCGTCAATTATGGTTTTCTCCTGTAATATCTTAATGTCATAGTATATTGTTTTATGTGATATGCTTTGGACAGAGTTGGGACAGGTTGGGGTGTTGGTTGGGTGGAAGAGCTTTATGGTGGAAGAGCTTTAGTATGTGTGTAAGTGTTTGGTGTTATCTTGAGGACCCCTCGAAAATGAGATGTTCCATCTCAAGGGGTTATCCTCCAATAAAATGAATGAAAAATGAAAATGAATGAAAAAAAATAATAAAAAAATTGATGCCATTGAGTGCAAAAATGGAGGCTCTAGACCCTTCCAGAGCTGAGATTTTGAAACTCAAAAGTGCAAAAATGGAGGCTCTAGACCCTTCCAGAGCTGAGATTTTGAAACTCAAAATTTCGACCAGAAAAAAAACCCGACAGTGTTACCCCTTACGGTTTTTTTTTTTCGGGTGAAAAATTAAGTATCTCCAATCTTCTCAAAACTCTGAATTCTGATAGAGGGCACTGAGACTTAGACCTGAGTGCAAAAATGGATGCTCTACTCTAGAGCTCTGCTGGAAGGGTCTAGAGCCTCAATTTTTGCACTCAGGTCTAAGTCACATGGCCCTCTATCAGAATCCAGAGTTTTGAGAAGATTGGGGATACTTAATTTTTCACCCAAAAACACTGTCGTTTTTTTTTCTGGTCGAAATTTTGAGTTTCGATATCTCAGCTCTGGAAGGGTCTAGAGCCTCCATTTTTGCACTCAGGTCTAAGTCTCATGGCCCTCTATCAGAATCCAGAGTTTTGAGAAGATTGAGGATACTTAATTCTTCACCCGAAAAAAAAAATGTAAGGGGTTACACTGTCGTTTTTTTTTCAGGTCGAAATTTTGAGTTTCGATATCTCAGCTCTGGAAGGGTCTAGAGCCTCCATTTTTGCACTCAGGTCTAAGTCTCATGGCCCTCTATCAGAATCCAGAGTTTTGAGAAGATTGGAGATACTTAATTTTTCACCCCCCCAAAAAAAACGTAAGGGGTAACACTGTCGTTTTTTTTTTTCTGGTCTAAATTTTGAGTTTCGATATCTCAGCTCTGGAAGGGTCTAGAGCCTCTATTTTTGCACTCAGGTCTAAGTCTCATGGCCCTCTATCAGAATCCAGAGTTTTGAGAAGATTGAGGATAATTAATTTTTCACCCCAAAAAAAAAAACGTAAGGGGTAACACTGTCTTTTTTTTTCTGGTCGAAATTTTGAATTTCGATATCTCAGCTCTGGAAGGGTCTAGAGCCTCCATTTTTGCACTCAGGTCTAAGTCTCATGGCCCTCTATCAGAATCCAGAGTTTTGAGAAGATTGGGGATACTTAATTTTTCACCCAAAAAAACAAAAAACGTAAGGGGTAACACTGTCGTTTTTTTTTTCTGGTCGAAATTTTGAGTTTCGATATCTCAGCTCTGGAAGGGTCTAGAACCTCCATTTTTGCACTCAGGTCTAAGTCTCATGGCCCTCTATCAGAATCCAGAGTTTTGAGAAGATTGGAGATACTTAATTTTTCACCCGAAAAAAAAAAACGTAAGGGGTAACACTGTCGTTTTTTTTTTTCTGGTCGAAATTTTGAGTTTCGATATCTCAGCTCTGGAAGAGTCTAGAGCCTCCATTTTTGCACTCAGGTCTAAGTCTCATGGCCCTCTATCAGAATCCAGAGTTTTGAGAAGATTGGAGATACTTAATTTTTCACCCGGAAAAAAAAACGTAAGGGGTAACACTGTCGTTTTTTTTTTTCTGGTCGAAATTTTGAGTTTCGATATCTCAGCTC
The DNA here is from genome assembly GCF_988280905.1 of Pimephales promelas. Classification (NCBI taxonomy): domain Eukaryota; kingdom Metazoa; phylum Chordata; class Actinopteri; order Cypriniformes; family Leuciscidae; genus Pimephales; species Pimephales promelas. The sequence continues at coordinate 21,641,870 of NC_142784.1, forward strand.
TGGAAGGGTCTAGAGCCTCCATTTTTGCACTCAGGTCTAAGTCTCATGGCCCTCTATCAGAATCCAGAGTTTTGAGAAGATTGGGGATACTTAATTTTTCACCCAAAAAAAAAAACGTAAGGGGTAACACTGTCGTTTTTTTTTTCTGGTCGAAATTTTGAGTTTCGATATCTCAGCTCTGGAAGAGTCTAGAGCCTCCATTTTTGCACTCAGGTCTAAGTCTCATGGCCCTCTATCAGAATCCAGAGTTTTGAGAAGATTGGAGATACTTAATTTTTCACCCCCCAAAAAAAAAACGTAAGGGGTAACACTGTCGTTTTTTTTTTCAGGTCGAAATTTTGAGTTTCGATATCTCAGCTCTGGAAGGGTCTAGAGCCTCCATTTTTGCACTCAGGTCTAAGTCTCATGGCCCTCTATCAGAATCCAGAGTTTTGAGAAGATATGGGAAACTTAATTTTTCACCCGAAAAAAAAAACGTAAGGTGTAACACTCGTTTTTTTTTCTGGTCGAAATTTTGAGTTTCGATATCTCAGCTCTGGAAGGGTCTAGAGCCTCCATTTTTGCAGTCAGGTCTAAGTCTCATGGCCCTCTATCAGAATCCAGAGTTTTGAGAAGATTGGAGATACTTAATTTTTCACCCCAAAAAAAAAACGTAAGGGGTAACACTGTCGTTTTTTTTTTTCCGGTCGAAATTTTGAGTTTCGATATCTCAGCTCTGGAAGGGTCTAGACCCTCCATTTTTGCACTCAGGTCTAAGTCTCATGGCCCTCTATCAGAATCCAGAGTTTTGAGAAGATTGGAGATACTTAATTTTTCACCCAAAAAAAAAACGTAAGGGGTAACACTGTCGTTTGTTTTTCTCGTCGAAATTTTGAGTTTCTATATCTCAGCTCTGGAAGGGTCTAGAGCCTCCATTTTTGCACTCAGGTCTAAGTCTTATGGCCCTCTATCAGAATCCAGAGTTTTGAAAAGATTGGGGAAACTTAATTTTTCACCCGAAAAAAAAAAAACGTAAGGGGTAACACTGTCGTTTTTTTTTTTTCTGGTCAAAATTTTGAGTTTTGATATCTCAGCTCTGGAAGCGTCTAGAGCCTCAATTTTCGCACTCAGGTCTAAGTCTCATGGCCCTCTATCAGAATCCAGAGTTTTGAGAAGATATGGGAAACTTAATTTTTCACCCGAAAAAAAAAACGTAAGGTGTAACACTCGTTTTTTTTTCTGGTCGAAATTTTGAGTTTCGATATCTCAGCTCTGGAAGGGTCTAGAGCCTCCATTTTTGCACTCAGGTCTAAGTCTCATGGCCCTCTATCAGAATCCAGAGTTTTGAGAAGATTGGCGATACTTAATTTTTCACCCCAAAAAAAAAACGTAAGGGGTAACACTGTCGTTTTTTTTTCTGGTCGAAATTTTGAGTTTCGATATCTCAGCTCTGGAAGGGTCTAGATTCTCTATTTTTGCACTCAGGTCTAAGTCTCATGGCCCTCTATCAGAATCCTGAGTTTTGAGAAGATTGGAGATACTTAATTTTTCACCCGAAAAAAAAAACGTAAGGGGTAACACTGTCGTTTTTTTTTCCTGGTCGAAATTTTGAGTTTCAAAATCTCAGCTCTGGAAGGGTCTAGAGCCTCCATTTTTGCACTCAGGTCTAAGTCTCATGGCCCTCTATCAGAATCCAGAGTTTTGAGAAGATTGGGGATACTTAATTTTTCACCCAAAAAAAAAAAACGTAAGGGGTAACACTGTCGTTTTTTTTTCCGGTCGAAATTTTGAGTTTCGATATCTCAGCTCTGGAAGGGTCTAGAGCCTCCATTTTTGCACTCAGGTCTAAGTCTCATGGCCCTCTATCAGAATCCAGAGTTTTGAGAAGATTGGAGATACTTAATTTTTCACCCAAAAAAAAAAACGTAAGGGGTAACACTGTCGTTTTTTTTTCTCGTCGAAATTTTGAGTTTCAAAATCTCAGCTCTGGAAGGGTCTAGAGCCTCCATTTTTGCACTCAGGTCTAAGTCTCATGGCCCTCTATCAGAATCCAGAGTTTTGAGAAGATTGGGGATACTTAATTTTTCACCCAAAAAAAAAAAACGTAAGGGGTAACACTGTCGTTTTTTTTTCCGGTCGAAATTTTGAGTTTCGATATCTCAGCTCTGGAAGGGTCTAGAGCCTCCATTTTTGCACTCAAGTCTAAGTCTCATGGCCCTCTATCAGAATCCAGAGTTTTGAGAAGATTGGAGATACTTAATTTTTCACCCAAAAAAAAAAACGTAAGGGGTAACACTGTCGTTTTTTTTTCAGGTCGAAATTTTGAGTTTCTATATTTCAGCTCTGGAAGGGTCTAGATTCTCCATTTTTGCACTCAGGTCTAAGTCTTATGGCCCTCTATCAGAATCCAGAGTTTTGAGAAGATTGGGGAAACTTAATTTTTCACCCGAAAAAAAAAAAACGTAAGGGGTAACACTGTCGTTTTTTTTTTTCTGGTCGAAATTTTGAGTTTGGATATCTCAGCTCTGGAAGGGTCTAGAGCCTCCATTTTTGCACTCAGGTCTAAGTCTCATGGCCCTCTATCAGAATCCAGAGTTTTGAGAAGATTGGGGATACTTAATTTTTCACCCGAAAAAAAAACGTAAGGGGTAACACTCGTTTTTTTTTTTTCAGGTCGAAATTTTGAGTTTTGATATCTCAGCTCTGGAAGGGTCTAGAGCCTCCATTTTTGCACTCAGGTCTAAGTCTCATGGCCCTCTATCAGAATCCAGAGTTTTGAGAAGATTGGGGATACTTAATTTTTCACCCGAAAAAAAAAATGTAAGGGGTAACACTGTCGTTTTTTTTTCTGGTCGAAATTTTGAGTTTCGATATCTCAGCTCTGGAAGGGTCTAGACCCTCCATTTTTGCACTCAGGTCTAAGTCTCATGGCCCTCTATCAGAATCCAGAGTTTTGAGAAGATTGGAGATACTTAATTTTTCACCGGAAAAAAAAACGTAAGGGGTAACACTGTCGTTTTTTTTTCTGGTCGAAATTTTGAGTTTCAAAATCTCAGCTCTGGAAGGGTCTAGAGCCTCCATTTTTGCACTCAGGTCTAAGTCTCATGGCCCTCTATCAGAATCCAGAGTTTTGAAAAGATTGGGGAAACTTAATTTTTCACCCGAAAAAAAAAAACGTAAGGGGTAACACTGTCGTTTTTTTTTTTTCTGGTCAAAATTTTGAGTTTTGATATCTCAGCTCTGGAAGTGTCTAGAGCCTCCATTTTTGCACTCAGGTCTAAGTCTCATGGCCCTCTATCAGAATCCAGAGTTTTGAGAAGATATGGGAAACTTAATTTTTCACCCGAAAAAAAAAAACGTAAGGTGTAACACTCGTTTTTTTTTCTGGTCGAAATTTTGAGTTTCGATATCTCAGCTCTGGAAGGGTCTAGAGCCTCCATTTTTGCACTCAGGTCTAAGTCTCATGGCCCTCTATCAGAATCCAGAGTTTTGAGAAGATTGGAGATACTTAATTTTTCACCCCAAAAAAAAACCGTAAGGGGTAACACTGTCGTTTTTTTTCCTGGTCGAAATTTTGAGTTTCAAAATCTCAGCTCTGGAAGGGTCTAGAGCCTCCATTTTTGCACTCAGGTCTAAGTCTCATGGCCCTCTATCAGAATCCAGAGTTTTGAGAAGATTGGAGATACTTAATTTTTCACCGGAAAAAAAAACGTAAGGGGTAACACTGTCGGTTTTTTTTCCGGTCGAAATTTTGAGTTTCAAAATCTCAGCTCTGGAAGGGTCTAGAGCCTCCATTTTTGCACTCAGGTCTAAGTCTCATGGCCCTCTATCAGAATCCAGAGTTTTGAGAAGATTGGGGATACTTAATTTTTCACCCAAAAAAAAAAAAACGTAAGGGGTAACACTGTCGTTTTTTTTTTCCGGTCGAAATTTTGTGTTTCGATATCTCAGCTCTGGAAGGGTCTAGAGCAGGGCTCGACATAAGCAATGGCCCGATGGCCCGGGGCCAGTAAAAGAGTATGTCGGGCTAGTTGATTGGCCAGTCACTTGCCCGCGCGGGCCAGTAACTGGCGATCAACAAAACAAACAGCAAACGTCGTGTGGCGCGAAGAGTGTCAATGTTAAAATGCCAAAGAACTACGAGGCTGGACATTCCTGGAGTCATGGAAAACACAGTACACCTGATGGATGCGTACTCGGTATTAAACGGGACTGAATTTGGAAAGACCGCTGTATCGATAAGCTCGGACGTTATTGTTATTGCTGTCGCGGGAGAAATACCCTACATGTATTTATTACATAACATAATTTATTATTGCTATAAAAACATTAACCATCTCGCTGAGTCGCCAGCCATGTCTAGGCCTATATATAATAAAATTAAACCATTTGTCTGTGATGCATTTTGCTATTCGCGCAGTCCAGAAGAGGAAGAGAGAGAGAGAGAATGAGAGAGAGCGCGCGCGAGAGAGAGATCTCACGTGGTGCCACAGCGCGCACAACACCTGACTAAACATTCAAGTTATACACTTTAGATCTGTGATATAATAATATGATTTTATTTTAGATTTCAGCTTCCAAAGATTATAGAATATATTTGAGGTAAAACCATTAAAACCTGCATTCTGTCTAGCGCAACGTCCTTCCCATCACAGCAGTACAGTAGCACGCTGTCATTTCTCCTTAACTCAAACTTTAATACAGAATCAGCACGATCGGTGATTGTTGTAAAATGCAGTCAGTTCTGTTGCTAAATTGCGGGGCGCGTTTAATAATAAAAAGAGCTATTAAAAGCACAAAAAGCGCAAGAGATGCTGTTCCCGATGCGGCGCGCGATCCGAAACAGACCGCAACGAGATAAGTATACACTTTGGGCTTCATGTGCGCGTCTAAACGATCAAATGTACACAAAAATGTGTCACAATGACTGGCTTGGAGATTCACTTAAACAGTTTATGTCTAAAATGGACGCAGTTATGGAAATAGTTGGGAGAAAATATGGTGCATCAGTAGACTTACATCTGCACTCGTTCTTAAAGGGGAAGCAGTCTAATATGCGGACGATTGCGACATTACTGCGAATCAAACAACTAAAGGCAAAAAGAAAATCACTCACTGCTCTTGAATTAATACTTTAGCTTTAATAAGTAAGATGAGGAGACTGAGGGAAAAAGAGAGAGAGAGAGAGTGATCGAGATGAGGAGAGAGCAGGTATTGACAAATAATCTACTGGACGCTGAAATTAGGTTATTTTTGCATGTCTCCACCAGGGTCTCTCTCTTAATTCCTGAACTTCCTTTACTGTTTTGATTAATCCTCCTAATGTATAAATACAGTTTAATGGAAAAGTGCCTTTCCTTGTATTTCTTTCAGGGCCAGTCAAAATATAGAAGGGGCCAGCAAAACTCTGATCTACTGGCCCCGGGGGCCAGTGGGGATTTTTTTTTATGTTGAGCCCTGGTCTAGAGCCTCCATTTTTGCACTCAGGTCTAAGTCTCATGGCCCTCTATCAGAATCCAGAGTTTTGAGAAGATTGGAGATACTTAATTTTTCACCCAAAAAAAAAACGTAAGGGGTAACACTGTCGTTTGTTTTTCTCGTCGAAATTTTGAGTTTCTATATCTCAGCTCTGGAAGGGTCTAGAGCCTCCATTTTTGCACTCAGGTCTAAGTCTTATGGCCCTCTATCAGAATCCAGAGTTTTGAGAAGATTGGGGAAACTTAATTTTTCACCGGAAAAAAAAAAACGTAAGGGGTAACACTGTCGTTTTTTTTTTCTGGTCGAAATTTTGAGTTTGGATATCTCAGCTCTGGAAGGGTCTAGAGCCTCCATTTTTGCACTCAGGTCTAAGTCGCATGGCCCTCTATCAGAATCCAGAGTTTTGAGAAGATTGGAGATACTTAATTTTTCACCGGAAAAAAAAACGTAAGGGGTAACACTGTCGTTTTTTTTTCTGGTCGAAATTTTGAGTTTCAAAATCTCAGCTCTGGAAGGGTCTAGAGCCTCCATTTTTGCACTCAGGTCTAAGTCTCATGGCCCTCTATCAGAATCCAGAGTTTTGAGAAGATTGGAGATACTTAATTTTTCACCCCAAAAAAAAAAAACGTAAGGGGTAACACTGTCGTTTTTTTTTCTGGTCGAAATTTTGAGTTTCGATATCTCAGCTCTGGAAGGGTCTAGATTCTCCATTTTTGCAATCAGGTCTAAGTCTCATGGCCCTCTATCAGAATCCTGAGTTTTGAGAAGATTGGAGATACTTAATTTTTCACCGGAAAAAAAAACGTAAGGGGTAACACTGTCGTTTTTTTTTCTGGTCGAAATTTTGAGTTTCAAAATCTCAGCTCTGGAAGGGTCTAGAGCCTCCATTTTTGCACTCAGGTCTAAGTCTCATGGCCCTCTATCAGAATCCAGAGTTTTGAAAAGATTGGGGAAACTTAATTTTTCACCGGAAAAAAAAACGTAAGGGGTAACACTGTCGTTTTTTTTTTCTGGTCGAAATTTTGAGTTTCAAAATCTCAGCTCTGGAAGGGTCTAGAGCCTCCATTTTTGCACTCAGGTCTAAGTCTCATGGCCCTCTATCAGAATCCAGAGTTTTGAAAAGATATGGGAAACTTAATTTTTCACCCGAGAAAAAAAAAACGTAAGGTGTAACACTCGTTTTTTTTTCTGGTCGAAATTTTGAGTTTCGATATCTCAGCTCTGGAAGGGTCTAGAGCCTCCATTTTTGCACTCAGGTCTAAGTCTCATGGCCCTCTATCAGAATCCAGAGTTTTGAGAAGATTGGAGATACTTAATTTTTCACCCGAAAAAAAAAACGTAAGGGGTAACACTGTCGTTTTTTTTTCCTGATCGAAATTTTGAGTTTCAAAATCTCAGCTCTGGAAGGGTCTAGAGCCTCCATTTTTGCACTCAGGTCTAAGTCTCATGGCCCTCTATCAGAATCCAGAGTTTTGAGAACATTGGGGATACTTAATTTTTCACCCAAAAAAAAAAAAAACGTAAGGGGTAACACTGTCGTTTTTTTTTCCGGTCGAAATTTTGAGTTTCGATATCTCAGCTCTGGAAGGGTCTAGAGCCTCCATTTTTGCACTCAGGTCTAAGTCTCATGGCCCTCTATCAGAATCCAGAGTTTTGAGAAGATATGGGAAACTTAATTTTTCACCCGAAAAAAAAAAACGTAAGGTGTAACACTCGTTTTTTTTTCTGGTCGAAATTTTGAGTTTCGATATCTCAGCTCTGGAAGGGTCTAGAGCCTCCATTTTTGCACTCAGGTCTAAGTCTCATGGCCCTCTATCAGAATCCAGAGTTTTGAGAAGATTGGAGATACTTAATTTTTCACCCCAAAAAAAAACCGTAAGGGGTAACACTGTCGTTTTTTTTCCTGGTCGAAATTTTGAGTTTCAAAATCTCAGCTCTGGAAGGGTCTAGAGCCTCCATTTTTGCACTCAGGTCTAAGTCTCATGGCCCTCTATCAGAATCCAGAGTTTTGAGAAGATTGGAGATACTTAATTTTTCACCGGAAAAAAAAACGTAAGGGGTAACACTGTCGGTTTTTTTTCCGGTCGAAATTTTGAGTTTCAAAATCTCAGCTCTGGAAGGGTCTAGAGCCTCCATTTTTGCACTCAGGTCTAAGTCTCATGGCCCTCTATCAGAATCCAGAGTTTTGAGAAGATTGGGGATACTTAATTTTTCACCCAAAAAAAAAAAAACGTAAGGGGTAACACTGTCGTTTTTTTTTTCCGGTCGAAATTTTGTGTTTCGATATCTCAGCTCTGGAAGGGTCTAGAGCAGGGCTCGACATAAGCAATGGCCCGATGGCCCGGGGCCAGTAAAAGAGTATGTCGGGCTAGTTGATTGGCCAGTCACTTGCCCGCGCGGGCCAGTAACTGGCGATCAACAAAACAAACAGCAAACGTCGTGTGGCGCGAAGAGTGTCAATGTTAAAATGCCAAAGAACTACGAGGCTGGACATTCCTGGAGTCATGGAAAACACAGTACACCTGATGGATGCGTACTCGGTATTAAACGGGACTGAATTTGGAAAGACCGCTGTATCGATAAGCTCGGACGTTATTGTTATTGCTGTCGCGGGAGAAATACCCTACATGTATTTATTACATAACATAATTTATTATTGCTATAAAAACATTAACCATCTCGCTGAGTCGCCAGCCATGTCTAGGCCTATATATAATAAAATTAAACCATTTGTCTGTGATGCATTTTGCTATTCGCGCAGTCCAGAAGAGGAAGAGAGAGAGAGAGAATGAGAGAGAGATCTCACGTGGTGCCACAGCGCGCACAACACCTGACTAAACATTCAAGTTATACACTTTAGATCTGTGATATAATAATATGATTTTATTTTAGATTTCAGCTTCCAAAGATTATAGAATATATTTGAGGTAAAACCATTAAAACCTGCATTCTGTCTAGCGCAACGTCCTTCCCATCACAGCAGTACAGTAGCACGCTGTCATTTCTCCTTAACTCAAACTTTAATACAGAATCAGCACGATCGGTGATTGTTGTAAAATGCAGTCAGTTCTGTTGCTAAATTGCGGGGCGCGTTTAATAATAAAAAGAGCTATTAAAAGCACAAAAAGCGCAAGAGATGCTGTTCCCGATGCGGCGCGCGATCCGAAACAGACCGCAACGAGATAAGTATACACTTTGGGCTTCATGTGCGCGTCTAAACGATCAAATGTACACAAAAATGTGTCACAATGACTGGCTTGGAGATTCACTTAAACAGTTTATGTCTAAAATGGACGCAGTTATGGAAATAGTTGGGAGAAAATATGGTGCATCAGTAGACTTACATCTGCACTCGTTCTTAAAGGGGAAGCAGTCTAATATGCGGACGATTGCGACATTACTGCGAATCAAACAACTAAAGGCAAAAAGAAAATCACTCACTGCTCTTGAATTAATACTTTAGCTTTAATAAGTAAGATGAGGAGACTGAGGGAAAAAGAGAGAGAGAGAGAGTGATCGAGATGAGGAGAGAGCAGGTATTGACAAATAATCTACTGGACGCTGAAATTAGGTTATTTTTGCATGTCTCCACCAGGGTCTCTCTCTTAATTCCTGAACTTCCTTTACTGTTTTGATTAATCCTCCTAATGTATAAATACAGTTTAATGGAAAAGTGCCTTTCCTTGTATTTCTTTCAGGGCCAGTCAAAATATAGAAGGGGCCAGCAAAACTCTGATCTACTGGCCCCGGGGGCCAGTGGGGATTTTTTTTTATGTTGAGCCCTGGTCTAGAGCCTCCATTTTTGCACTCAGGTCTAAGTCTCATGGCCCTCTATCAGAATCCAGAGTTTTGAGAAGATTGGAGATACTTAATTTTTCACCCAAAAAAAAAACGTAAGGGGTAACACTGTCGTTTGTTTTTCTCGTCGAAATTTTGAGTTTCTATATCTCAGCTCTGGAAGGGTCTAGAGCCTCCATTTTTGCACTCAGGTCTAAGTCTTATGGCCCTCTATCAGAATCCAGAGTTTTGAGAAGATTGGAGAAACTTAATTTTTCACCGGAAAAAAAAAAACGTAAGGGGTAACACTGTCGTTTTTTTTTTCTGGTCGAAATTTTGAGTTTGGATATCTCAGCTCTGGAAGGGTCTAGAGCCTCCATTTTTGCACTCAGGTCTAAGTCGCATGGCCCTCTATCAGAATCCAGAGTTTTGAGAAGATTGGAGATACTTAATTTTTCACCGGAAAAAAAAACGTAAGGGGTAACACTGTCGTTTTTTTTTCTGGTCGAAATTTTGAGTTTCAAAATCTCAGCTCTGGAAGGGTCTAGAGCCTCCATTTTTGCACTCAGGTCTAAGTCTCATGGCCCTCTATCAGAATCCAGAGTTTTGAGAAGATTGGAGATACTTAATTTTTCACCCCAAAAAAAAAAAACGTAAGGGGTAACACTGTCGTTTTTTTTTCTGGTCGAAATTTTGAGTTTCGATATCTCAGCTCTGGAAGGGTCTAGATTCTCCATTTTTGCAATCAGGTCTAAGTCTCATGGCCCTCTATCAGAATCCTGAGTTTTGAGAAGATTGGAGATACTTAATTTTTCACCGGAAAAAAAAACGTAAGGGGTAACACTGTCGTTTTTTTTTCTGGTCGAAATTTTGAGTTTCAAAATCTCAGCTCTGGAAGGGTCTAGAGCCTCCATTTTTGCACTCAGGTCTAAGTCTCATGGCCCTCTATCAGAATCCAGAGTTTTGAAAAGATTGGGGAAACTTAATTTTTCACCGGAAAAAAAAACGTAAGGGGTAACACTGTCGTTTTTTTTTTCTGGTCGAAATTTTGAGTTTCAAAATCTCAGCTCTGGAAGGGTCTAGAGCCTCCATTTTTGCACTCAGGTCTAAGTCTCATGGCCCTCTATCAGAATCCAGAGTTTTGAAAAGATATGGGAAACTTAATTTTTCACCCGAGAAAAAAAAAACGTAAGGTGTAACACTCGTTTTTTTTTCTGGTCGAAATTTTGAGTTTCGATATCTCAGCTCTGGAAGGGTCTAGAGCCTCCATTTTTGCACTCAGGTCTAAGTCTCATGGCCCTCTATCAGAATCCAGAGTTTTGAGAAGATTGGAGATACTTAATTTTTCACCCGAAAAAAAAAACGTAAGGGGTAACACTGTCGTTTTTTTTTCCTGATCGAAATTTTGAGTTTCAAAATCTCAGCTCTGGAAGGGTCTAGAGCCTCCATTTTTGCACTCAGGTCTAAGTCTCATGGCCCTCTATCAGAATCCAGAGTTTTGAGAACATTGGGGATACTTAATTTTTCACCCAAAAAAAAAAAAAAACGTAAGGGGTAACACTGTCGTTTTTTTTTCCGGTCGAAATTTTGAGTTTCGATATCTCAGCTCTGGAAGGGTCTAGAGCCTCCATTTTTGCACTCAGGTCTAAGTCTCATGGCCCTCCATCAGAATCCAGAGTTTTGAGAAGATTGGGGATACTTAATTTTTCACCCCAAAAAAAAACGTAAGGGGTAACACTGTCGTTTTTTTTTTCTGGTCGAAATTTTGAGTTTGGATATCTCAGCTCTGGAAGGGTCTAGATCCTCCATTTTTGCACTCAGGTCTAAGTCTCATGGCCCTCTATCAGAATCCAGAGTTTTGAGAAGATTGGGGATACTTAATTTTTCACCCGAAAAAAAAAAAGGTAAGGGGTAACACTCATTTTTTTTTTCAGGTCGAAATTTTGAGTTTCGATATCTCAGCTCTGGAAGGGTCTAGATTCTCCATTTTTGCACTCAGGTCTAAGTCTCATGGCCCTCTATCAGAATCCTGAGTTTTGAGAAGATTGGAGATACTTAATTTTTCACCCGAAAAAAAAAACGTAAGGGGTAACACTGTCGTTTTTTTTTCTGGTCGAAATTTTGAGTTTCAAAATCTCAGCTCTGGAAGGGTCTAGAGCCTCCATTTTTGCACTCAGGTCTAAGTCTCATGGCCCTCTATCAGAATCCAGAGTTTTGAAAAGATTGGGGAAACTTAATTTTTCACCGGAAAAAAAAACGTAAGGGGTAACACTGTCGTTTTTTTTTTCTGGTCGAAATTTTGAGTTTCAAAATCTCAGCTCTGGAAGGGTCTAGAGCCTCCATTTTTGCACTCAGGTCTAAGTCTCATGGCCCTCTATCAGAATCCAGAGTTTTGAAAAGATATGGGAAACTTAACTTTTCTCCCGAAAAAAAAAACGTAAGGTGTAACACTCGTTTTTTTTTTCTGGTCGAAATTTTGAGTTTCGATATCTCAGCTCTGGAAGGGTCTAGAGCCTCCATTTTTGCACTCAAGTCTAAGTCTCATGGCCCTCTATCAGAATCCAGAGTTTTGAGAAGATTGGAGATACTTAATTTTTCACCCAAAAAAAAAAACGTAAGGGGTAACACTGTCGTTTTTTTTTCAGGTCGAAATTTTGAGTTTCTATATTTCAGCTCTGGAAGGGTCTAGATTCTCCATTTTTGCACTCAGGTCTAAGTCTTATGGCCCTCTATCAGAATCCAGAGTTTTGAGAAGATTGGAGATACTTAATTTTTCACCCGAAAAAAAAAACGTAAGGGGTAACACTGTCGTTTTTTTTTCCTGGTCGAAATTTTGAGTTTCAAAATCTCAGCTCTGGAAGGGTCTAGAGCCTCCATTTTTGCACTCAGGTCTAAGTCTCATGGCCCTCTATCAGAATCCAGAGTTTTGAGAAGATTGGGGATACTTAATTTTTCACCCAAAAAAAAAAAAAACGTAAGGGGTAACACTGTCGTTTTTTTTTCCGGTCGAAATTTTGAGTTTCGATATCTCAGCTCTGGAAGGGTCTAGAGCCTCCATTTTTGCACTCAGGTCTAAGTCTCATGGCCCTCTATCAGAATCCAGAGTTTTGAGAAGATTGGGGATACTTAATTTTTCACCCAAAAAAAAAACGTAAGGGGTAACACTGTCGTTTTTTTTTTCTGGTCGAAATTTTGAGTTTGGATATCTCAGCTCTGGAAGGGTCTAGAGCCTCCATTTTTGCACTCAGGTCTAAGTCTCATGGCCCTCTATCAGAATCCAGAGTTTTGAGAAGATTGGGGATACTTAATTTTTCACCCGAAAAAAAAAACGTAAGGGGTAACACTCGTTTTTTTTTTCAGGTCGAAATTTTGAGTTTTGATATCTCAGCTCTGGAAGGGTCTAGAGCCTCCATTTTTGCACTCAGGTCTAAGTCTCATGGCCCTCTATCAGAATCCAGAGTTTTGAGAAAATTGGGGATACTTAATTTTTCACCCGAAAAAAAAAATGTAAGGGGTAACACTGTCGTTTTTTTTTCTGGTCGAAATTTTGAGTTTCGATATCTCAGCTCTGGAAGGGTCTAGAGCCTCCATTTTTGCACTCAGGTCTAAGTCTCATGGCCCTCTATCAGAATCCAGAGTTTTGAGAAGATTGGAGATACTTAATTTTTCACCCGAAAAAAAAAACGTAAGGGGTAACACTGTCGTTTTTTTTTTTTTTTTCTGGTCGAAATTTTGAGTTTTGATATCTCAGCTCTGGAAGGGTCTAGAGCCTCCATTTTTGCACTCAGGTCTAAGCCTCATGGCCCTCTATCAGAATCCAGAGTTTTGAGAAGATTGGGGATACTTAATTTTTAACCCGAAAAAAAAAATGTAAGGGGTAACACTGTCGTTTTTTTTTCTGGTCGAAATTTTGAGTTTCGATATCTCAGCTCTGGAGGGGTCTAGAGTCTCCATTCTGATAGAGGGGCGCGAGACTTTGACCTGAGTGCAAAAATGGAGGCTCTAGACCCTCCCAGAGCTGAGATATTGAAATTCAAAATTTCGACCCAAAAAAAAAACGACAGTGTTACCCCTTTCGTTTTTTTTTTCATTTTTGGGCGAAAAATTAAGTTTCTCCAATTTTGTCAAAACTCTGGATTATGATAGAGGGCCACGAGACTTTGGCCTGAGTGCAAAAATGGAGGCTCTAGACCCTCCCAGAGCTGAGATATCGAAATTCAAAATTTCGACCCGAAAAAAAAAACGACAGTGTTACCCCTTTCGTTTTTTTTTCATTTTTGGGCGAAAAATGAAGTTTCTCCAATCTTCTCAAAACTCTGGATTCTGATAGAGGGGTGCGAGACTTTGACCTGAGTGCAAAAATGGAGGCTCTAGACCCTTCCAGAGCTGAGATATCGAAATTCAAAATTTCGACCCGAAAAAAAAAACGACAGTGTTACCCCTTTCGTTTTTTTTCATTTTCGGACGAAAAATTAAGTTTCTCCAATCTTCTCAAAACTCTGGATTCTGATAGAGGGCTGTGAGACTTTGACCTGAGTGCAAAAATGGAGGATCTAGACCCTTCCAGAGCTGAGATATCGAAATTCAAAATTTCGACCCGAAAAAAACCCGACAGTGTTACCCCTTTCGATTTTTTTCATTTTTGGGCGAAAAATTACGTTTCTCCAATCTTCTCAAAACTCTGGATTCTGATAGAGGGACGCGATACTTTGACCTAACTGCAAAAATGGAGGCTCTAGACCCTCCCAGAGCTGAGATATCGAAATTCAAAATTTCGACCCGAAAAAAAAACGACAGTGTTACCCCTTTCGTTTTTTTTCTTTTTTGGGCGAAAAATGAGGTTTCTCCAATCTTCTCAAAACTCTGGATTCTGATAGAGGGGCGCGAGACTTTGACCTGAGTGCAAAAATGGAGGCCCTAGACCCTCCCAGAGCTGAGATATCGAAATTCAAAAATTTCGACCCGAAAAAAAAAAAAGACAGTGTTACCCCTTTCGTTTTTTTTCATTTTTGGGCGAAAAATGCAGTTCCTCCAATCTTTTTAAAACTCTGGATTCTGATAGAGGGGCGCAAGACTTTGACCTGAGTGCAAAAATGGAGGCTCTAGACCCTTCTAGAGCTGAGATATCAAAATTCAAAATTTCGACCCCAAAAAAAATGACAGTGTTACCCCTTTCGTTTTTTTTTCATTTTCGGGCGAAAAATGAAGTTTCTCCAATCTTCTCAAAACTCTGGATTATGATAGAGGGCCACGAGACTTTGACCTGAGTGCAAAAATGGAGGCTCTAGACCCTCCCAGAGCTGAGATATCGAAATTCAAAATTTCGACCCGAAAAAAAAACGACAGTGTTACCCCTTTCTTTTTTTTTCATTTTCGGGCGAAAAATGAAGTTTCTCCAATCTTCTCAAAACTCTGGATTCTGATAGAGGGGGGCGAGACTTTGACCTGAGTGCAAAAATGGAGGCTCTAGACCCTTCCAGAGCTGAGATATCGAAATTCAAAATTTCGACCCGAAAAAAAAAACGACAGTGTTACCCCTTTCGTTTTTTTTCATTTTTGGGCGAAAAATGAAGTTTCTCCAATCTTCTCAAAACTCTGGATTCTGATAGAGGGGCGCGAGACTTTGACCTGAGTGCAAAAATGGAGGCTCTAGACCCTCCCAGAGCTGAGATATCGAAATTCAAAATTTCGACCCGAAAAAAAAAACGACAGTGTTACCCCTTTCGTTTTTTTTCATTTTTGGGCAAAAAATGAAGTTCCTCCAATCTTCTCAAAACTCTGGATTCTGATAGAGGGGCGCAAGACTTTGACCTGAGTGCAAAAATGGAGGCTCTAGACCCTTCTAGAGCTGAGATATCGAAATTCAAAATTTCGACCCAAAAAAAAAAACGACAGTGTTACCCCTTTTGTTTTTTTTCATTTTGGGGCGAAAAATGAAGTTTCTCCAATCTTCTCAAAACTCTGGATTATGATAGAGGGCCACGAGACTTTGACCTGAGTGCAAAAATGGAGGCTCTAGACCCTCCCAGAGCTGAGATATCGAAATTCAAAATTTCGACCCGAAAAAAAAACGACAGTGTTACCCCTTTCGTTTTTTTTTTCATTTTCGGGCGAAAAATGAAGTTTCTCCAATCTTCTCAAAACTCTGGATTCTGATAGAGGGGGGCGAGACTTTGACCTGAGTGCAAAAATGGAGGCTCTAGACCCTTCCAGAGCTGAGATATCGAAATTCAAAATTTCGACCCGAAAAAAAAACGACAGTGTTACCCCTTTCATTTTTTTTTATTTTTGGGCGAAAAATGAAGTTTCTCCAATCTTCTCAAAACTCTGGATTCTGATAGAGGGGTGCGAGACTTTGACCTGAGTGCAAAAATGGAGGCTCTAGACCCTCCCAGAGCTGAGATATCGAAATTCAAAATTTCGACCCGAAAAAAAAAACGACAGTGTTACCCCTTTCGTTTTTTTTTCATTTTTGGGCGAAAAATGAAGTTTCTCCAATCTTCTCAAAACTCTGGATTCTGATAGAGGGACGCGAGACTTTGACCTGAGTGCAAAAATGGAGGCTCTAGACCCTCCCAGAGCTGAGATATCGAAATTCAAAATTTCGACCCGAAAAAAAAACGACAGTGTTACCCCTTTCGTTTTTTTCATTTTTGGGCGAAAAATTAAGTTCCTCCAATCTTCTCAAAACTCTGGATTCTGATAGAGGGGCGCAAGACTTTGACCTGAGTGCAAAAATGGAGGCTCTAGACCCTTCTAGAGCTGAGATATCGAAATTCAAAATTTCGACCGGAAAAAAAAAACGACAGTGTTACCCCTTTCGTTTTTTTTCATTTTTGGGCGAAAAATGAAGTTTCTCCAATCTTCTCAAAACTCTGGATTCTGATAGAGGGGCGCGAGACTTTGACCTGAGTGCAAAAATGGAGGCTCTAGACCCTTCCAGAGCTGAGATATTGAAATTCAAAATTTCGACCCGAAAAAAAAAAACGACAGTGTTACCCCTTTCGTTTTTTTTCATTTTCGGACGAAAAATGAAGTTTCTCCAATCTTCTCAAAACTCTGGATTCTGATAGAGGGCTGTGAGACTTTGACCTGAGTGCAAAAATGGAGGATCTAGACCCTCCCAGAGCTGAGATATCGAAATTCAAAATTTCGACCCGAAAAAAAACCGACAGTGTTACCCCTTTCGATTTTTTTCATTTTTGGGCGAAAAATTAAGTTTCTCCAATCTTCTCAAAACTCTGGTTTCTGATAGAGGGACGCGAGACTTTGACCTAACTGCAAAAATGGAGGCTCTAGACCCTCCCAGAGCTGAGATATCGAAATTCAAAATTTCGACCCGAAAAAAAACGACAGTGTTACCCCTTTCGTTTTTTTTCATTTTTGGGCGAAAAATGAGGTTTCTCCAATCTTCTCAAAACTCTGGATTCTGATAGAGGGGCGCGAGACTTTGACCTGAGTGCAAAAATGGAGGCTCTAGACCCTCCCAGAGCTGAGATATCGAAATTCAAAAATTTCGACCTGAAAAAAAAAACGACAGTGTTACCCCTTTCGTTTTTTTTTCATTTTCGGGCGAAAAATGAAGTTTCTCCAATCTTCTCAAAACTCTGGATTCTGATAGAGGGGGGCGAGACTTTGACCTGAGTGCAAAAATGGAGGCTCTAGACCCTTCCAGAGCTGAGATATCGAAATTCAAAATTTCGACCAGAAAAAAAAACGACAGTGTTACCCCTTACGTTTTTTTTTGGGGGGGTGAAAAATTAAGTATCTCCAATCTTCTCAAAACTCTGGATTCTGATAGAGGGCCATGAGACTTAGACCTGAGTGCAAAAATGGAGGCTCTAGACCCTTCCAGAGCTGAGATATCGAAACTCAAAATTTCGACCAGAAAAAAAACTGACAGTGTTACCCCTTACGTTTTTTTTTTCGGGTGAAAAATTAAGTATCTCCAATCTTCTCAAAACTCTGAATTCTGATAGAGGGCCATGAGACTTAGACCTGAGTGCAAAAATGGAGGCTCTAGACCCTTCCAGAGCTGAGATATCGAAACTCAAAATTTCGACCAGAAAAAAAAACGACAGTGTTACCCCTTACGTTTTTTTGGGGGGGGGGGGTGAAAAATTAAGTATCTCCAATCTTCTCAAAACTTTGGATTCTGATAGAGGGCCATGAGACTTAGACCTGAGTGCAAAAATGGAGGCTCTAGACCCTTCCAGAGCTGAGATATCGAAACTCAAAATTTCGACCGAAAAAAAAAACGACAGTGTTACCCCTTACGTTTTTTTTGGGGGGGTAAAAAATTAAGTATCTTTCATTTTCGGACGAAAAATGAAGTTTCTCCAATCTTCTCAAAACTCTGGATTCTGATAGAGGGCTGTGAGACTTTGACCTGAGTGCAAAAATGGAGGATCTAGACCCTCCCAGAGCTGAGATATCGAAATTCAAAATTTCGACCCGAAAAAAAACCGACAGTGTTACCCCTTTCGATTTTTTTCATTTTTGGGCGAAAAATTAAGTTTCTCCAATCTTCTCAAAACTCTGGTTTCTGATAGAGGGACGCGAGACTTTGACCTAACTGCAAAAATGGAGGCTCTAGACCCTCCCAGAGCTGAGATATCGAAATTCAAAATTTCGACCCGAAAAAAAACGACAGTGTTACCCCTTTCGTTTTTTTTCATTTTTGGGCGAAAAATGAGGTTTCTCCAATCTTCTCAAAACTCTGGATTCTGATAGAGGGGCGCGAGACTTTGACCTGAGTGCAAAAATGGAGGCTCTAGACCCTCCCAGAGCTGAGATATCGAAATTCAAAAATTTCGACCTGAAAAAAAAAACGACAGTGTTACCCCTTTCGTTTTTTTTTCATTTTCGGGCGAAAAATGAAGTTTCTCCAATCTTCTCAAAACTCTGGATTCTGATAGAGGGGGGCGAGACTTTGACCTGAGTGCAAAAATGGAGGCTCTAGACCCTTCCAGAGCTGAGATATCGAAATTCAAAATTTCGACCAGAAAAAAAAACGACAGTGTTACCCCTTACGTTTTTTTTTGGGGGGGTGAAAAATTAAGTATCTCCAATCTTCTCAAAACTCTGGATTCTGATAGAGGGCCATGAGACTTAGACCTGAGTGCAAAAATGGAGGCTCTAGACCCTTCCAGAGCTGAGATATCGAAACTCAAAATTTCGACCAGAAAAAAAACTGACAGTGTTACCCCTTACGTTTTTTTTTTCGGGTGAAAAATTAAGTATCTCCAATCTTCTCAAAACTCTGAATTCTGATAGAGGGCCATGAGACTTAGACCTGAGTGCAAAAATGGAGGCTCTAGACCCTTCCAGAGCTGAGATATCGAAACTCAAAATTTCGACCAGAAAAAAAAACGACAGTGTTACCCCTTACGTTTTTTTGGGGGGGGGGGGGTGAAAAATTAAGTATCTCCAATCTTCTCAAAACTTTGGATTCTGATAGAGGGCCATGAGACTTAGACCTGAGTGCAAAAATGGAGGCTCTAGACCCTTCCAGAGCTGAGATATCGAAATTCAAAATTTCGACCCGAAAGAAAACCGACAGTGTTACCCCTTTCGTTTTTTTTTTCATTTTTGGGCGAAAAATTAAGTTTCTCCAATCTTCTCAAAACTCTGGATTATGATAGAGGGCCACGAGACTTTGACCGGAGTGCAAAAATGGAGGCTCTAGACCCTCCCAGAGCTGAGATATCGAACTTCAAAATTTCGACCTGAAAAAAAAAAACGACAGTGTTACCCCTTTCGTTTTTTTTTTCATTTTTGGGCGAAAAAGGAAGTTTCTCCAATCTTCTCAAAACTCTGGATTATGATAGAGGGCCACGAGACTTTGACCGGAGTGCAAAAATGGAGGCTCTAGACCCTCCCAGAGCTGAGATATCGAACTTCAAAATTTCGACCTGAAAAAAAAAAACGACAGTGTTACCCCTTACGTTTTTTTTTTTCGGGTGAAAAATTAAGTTTCCCCAATCTTCTCAAAACTCTGGATTCTGATAGAGGGGTGCGAGACTTTGACCGGAGTGCAAAAATGGAGGCTCTAGACCCTCCCAGAGCTGGGATATCGAACTTCAAAATTTCGACCTGAAAAAAAAAAACGACAGTGTTACCCCTTTCATTTTTTTTCATTTTCGGGCGAAAAATGAAGTTTCTCCAATCTTCTCAAAACTCTGGATTCTGATAGAGGGGCGCGAGACTTTGACCTGAGTGCAAAAATGGAGGCTCTAGACCCTTCCAGAGCTGAGAAATCGAAATTCAAAATTTCGACCTGAAAAAAAAAAACGACAGTGTTACCCCTTTCGTTTTTTTTTTCATTTTTGGGCGAAAAAGGAAGTTTCTCCAATCTTCTCAAAACTCTGGATTCTGATAGAGGGGTGCGAGACTTTGACCTGAGTGCAAAAATGGAGGCTCTAGACCCTTCCAGAGCTGAGATATCGAAATTCAAAATTTCGACCGGAAAAAAAAACGACAGTGTTACCCCTTTCGTTTTTTTTCATTTTTGGGCGAAAAATGAAGTTCCTCCAATCTTCTCAAAAGTCTGGATTCTGATAGAGGGACGCGAGACTTTGACCTGAGTGCAAAAATGTAGGCTCTAGACCCTCCCAGAGCTGAGATATCGAAATTCAAAATTTCGACCCGAAAAAAAAACGACGGTGTTACCCCTTTCGTTTTTTTTCATTTTTGGGCGAAAAATGAAGTTTCTCCAATCTTCTCAAAACTCTGGATTCTGATAGAGGGGTGCGAGACTTTGACCTGAGTGCAAAAATGGAGGCTCTAGACCCTTCCACAGCTGAGATATCGAAATTCAAAATTTCGACCCGAAAAAAAAACGACAGTGTTACCCCTTTCGTTTTTTTTCATTTTTGGGCGAAAAATGAAGCTTCTCCAATCTTCTCAAAACTCTGGATTCTGATAGAGGGCCACGAGACTTTGACCTGAGTGCAAAAATGGAGGTTCTAGACCCTCCCAGAGCTGAGATATCGAAATTCAAAATTTCGACCCGAAAAAAAAACGACAGTGTTACCCCTTTCGTTTTTTTTCATTTTTGGGCGAAAAATGAAGTTTCTCCAATCTTCTCAAAACTCTGGATTCTGATAGAGGGGTGCGAGACTTTGACCTGAGTGCAAAAATGGAGGCTCTAGACCCTTCCAGAGCTGAGATATCGAAATTCAAAATTTCGACCCAAAAAAAAAAAACGACAGTGTTACCCCTTTCGTTTTTTTTCATTTTCGGACGAAAAATGAAGTTTCTCCAATCTTCTCAAAACTCTGGATTCTGATAGAGGGCTGTGAGACTTTGACCTGAGTGCAAAAATGGAGGATCTAGACCCTTCCAGAGCTGAGATATCGAAATTCAAAATTTCGACCCGAAAAAAAACCGACAGTGTTACCCCTTTCGATTCTTTTCATTTTTGGGCGAAAAATTACGTTTCTCCAATCTTCTCAAAACTCTGGATTCTGATAGAGGGACGCGAGACTTTGACCTAACTGCAAAAATGGAGGCTCTAGACCCTCCCAGAGCTGAGATATCGAAATTCAAAATTTCGACCCGAAAAAAAAACGACAGTGTTACCCCTTTCGGTTTTTTTCATTTTTGGGCGAAAAATGAGGTTTCTCCAATCTTCTCAAAACTCTGGATTCTGATAGAGGGGCGCGAGACTTTGACCTGAGTGCAAAAATGGAGGCCCTAGACCCTCCCAGAGCTGAGATATCGAAATTCAAAAATTTCGACCCGAAAAAAAAAACGACAGTGTTACCCCTTTCGTTTTTTTTTCATTTTTGGGCGAAAAATGAAGTTCCTCCAATCTTCTCAAAACTCTGGATTCTGATAGAGGGGCGCAAGATTTTGACCTGAGTGCAAAAATGGAGGCTCTAGACCCTTCTAGAGCTGAGATATCAAAATTCAAAATTTCGACCCAAAAAAAAAATGACAGTGTTACCCCTTTCGTTTTTTTTTCATTTTCGGGCGAAAAATGAAGTTTCTCCAATCTTCTCAAAACTCTGGATTATGATAGAGGGCCACGAGACTTTGACCTGAGTGCAAAAATGGAGGCTCTAGACCCTCCCAGAGCTGAGATATCGAAATTCAAAATTTCGACCCGAAAAAAAAAACGACAGTGTTACCCCTTTCTTTTTTTTTCATTTTCGGGCGAAAAATGAAGTTTCTCCAATCTTCTCAAAACTCTGGATTCTGATAGAGGGGGGCGAGACTTTGACCTGAGTGCAAAAATGGAGGCTCTAGACCCTTCCAGAGCTGAGATATCGAAATTCAAAATTTCGACCCGAAAAAAAAACGACAGTGTTACCCCTTTCGTTTTTTTTCATTTTTGGGCGAAAAATGAAGTTTCTCCAATCTTCTCAAAACTCTGGATTCTGATAGAGGGACGCGAGACTTTGACCTGAGTGCAAAAATGGAGGCTCTAGACCCTCCCAGAGCTGAGATATCGAAATTCAAAATTTCGACCCGAAAAAAAAACGACAGTGTTACCCCTTTAGTTTTTTTTCATTTTTGGGCGAAAAATGAGGTTTCTCCAATCTTCTCAAAACTCTGGATTCTGATAGAGGGGCGCGAGACTTTGACCTGAGTGCAAAAATGGAGGCTCTAGACCCTCCCAGAGCTGAGATATCGAAATTCAAAATTTCGACCCGAAAAAAAAAACGACAGTGTTACCCCTTTCGTTTTTTTTCATTTTTGGGCGAAAAATGAAGTTCCTCCAATCTTCTCAAAACTCTGGATTCTGATAGAGGGGCGCAAGACTTTGACCTGAGTGCAAAAATGGAGGCTCTAGACCCTTCTAGAGCTGAGATATCGAAATTCAAAATTTCGACCCAAAAAAAAAAACGACAGTGTTACCCCTTTTGTTTTTTTTCATTTTGGGGCGAAAAATGAAGTTTCTCCAATCTTCTCAAAACTCTGGATTCTGATAGAGGGACGCGAGACTTTGACCTGAGTGCAAAAATGGAGGCTCTAGACCCTCCCAGAGCTGAGATATCGAAATTCAAAATTTCGACCCGAAAAAAAAACGACAGTGTTACCCCTTTCGTTTTTTTTCATTTTTGGGCGAAAAATGAAGTTTCTCCAATCTTCTCAAAACTCTGGATTCTGATAGAGGGGTGCGAGACTTTGACCTGAGTGCAAAAATGGAGGCTCTAGACCCTTCCACAGCTGAGATATCGAAATTCAAAATTTCGACCCGAAAAAAAAAACGACAGTGTTACCCCTTTCGTTTTTTTTTCATTTTTGGGCGAAAAATGAAGTTTCTCCAATCTTCTCAAAACTCTGGATTCTGATAGAGGGACGCGAGACTTTGACCTGAGTGCAAAAATGGAGGCTCTAGACCCTCCCAGAGCTGAGATATCGAAATTCAAAATTTCGACCCGAAAAAAAAACGACAGTGTTACCCCTGTCGTTTTTTTTCATTTTGGGGCGAAAAATGAAGTTTCTCCAATCTTCTCAAAACTCTGGATTCTGATAGAGGGGCGCGAGACTTTGACCTGAGTGCAAAAATGGAGGCTCTAGACCCTCCCAGAGCTGAGATATTGAAATTCAAAATTTCGACCCAAAAAAAAACGACAGTGTTACCCCTTTCGTTTTTTTTTCATTTTTGGGCGAAAAATTAAGTTTCTCCAATTTTCTCAAAACTCTGGATTATGATAGAGGGCCACGAGACTTTGACCTGAGTGCAAAAATGGAGGCTCTAGACCCTCCCAGAGCTGAGATATCGAAATTCAAAATTTCGACCCGAAAAAAAAACGACAGTGTTACCCCTTTCGTTTTTTTTCATTTTTGGGCGAAAAATGAAGTTTCTCCAATCTTCTCAAAACTCTGGATTCTGATAGAGGGGTGCGAGACTTTGACCTGAGTGCAAAAATGGAGGCTCTAGACCCTTCCAGAGCTGAGATATCGAAATTCAAAATTTCGACCCGAAAAAAAAAACGACAGTGTTACCCCTTTCGTTTTTTTTCATTTTCGGACGAAAAATGAAGTTTCTCCAATCTTCTCAAAACTCTGGATTCTGATAGAGGGCTGTGAGACTTTGACCTGAGTGCAAAAATGGAGGATCTAGACCCTTCCAGAGCTGAGATATCGAAATTCAAAATTTCGACCCGAAAAAAAACCGACAGTGTTACCCCTTTCGATTTTTTTCATTTTTGGGCGAAAAATTACGTTTCTCCAATCTTCTCAAAACTCTGGATTCTGATAGAGGGACGCGAGACTTTGACCTAACTGCAAAAATGGAGGCTCTAGACCCTCCCAGAGCTGAGATATCGAAATTCAAAATTTCGACCCGAAAAAAAAACGACAGTGTTACCCCTTTCGTTTTTTTTCATTTTTGGGCGAAAAATTAGGTTTCTCCAATCTTCTCAAAACTCTGGATTCTGATAGAGGGGCGCGAGACTTTGACCTGAGTGCAAAAATGGAGGCCCTAGACCCTCCCAGAGCTGAGATATCGAAATTCAAAAATTTCGACCCGAAAAAAAAAACGACAGTGTTACCCCTTTCGTTTTTTTTTCATTTTTGGGCGAAAAATGAAGTTCCTCCAATCTTCTCAAAACTCTGGATTCTGATAGAGGGGCGCAAGATTTTGACCTGAGTGCAAAAATGGAGGCTCTAGACCCTTCTAGAGCTGAGATATCAAAATTCAAAATTTCGACCCAAAAAAAAAATGACAGTGTTACCCCTTTCGTTTTTTTTTCATTTTCGGGCGAAAAATGAAGTTTCTCCAATCTTCTCAAAACTCTGGATTATGATAGAGGGGCGCGAGACTTTGACCTGAGTGCAAAAATGGAGGCCCTAGACCCTCCCAGAGCTGAGATATCGAAATTCAAAAATTTCGACCCGAAAAAAAAAACGACAGTGTTACCCCTTTCGTTTTTTTTTCATTTTTGGGCGAAAAATGAAGTTCCTCCAATCTTCTCAAAACTCTGGATTCTGATAGAGGGGCGCAAGATTTTGACCTGAGTGCAAAAATGGAGGCTCTAGACCCTTCTAGAGCTGAGATATCAAAATTCAAAATTTCGACCCAAAAAAAAAATGACAGTGTTACCCCTTTCGTTTTTTTTTCATTTTCGGGCGAAAAATGAAGTTTCTCCAATCTTCTCAAAACTCTGGATTATGATAGAGGGCCACGAGACTTTGACCTGAGTGCAAAAATGGAGGCTCTAGACCCTCCCAGAGCTGAGATATCGAAATTCAAAATTTCGACCCGAAAAAAAAACGACAGTGTTACCCCTTTCTTTTTTTTTCATTTTCGGGCGAAAAATTAAGTTTCTCCAATCTTCTCAAAACTCTGGATTCTGATAGAGGGGGGCGAGACTTTGACCTGAGTGCAAAAATGGAGGCTCTAGACCCTTCCAGAGCTGAGATATCGAAATTCAAAATTTCGACCCGAAAAAAAAACGACAGTGTTACCCCTTTCGTTTTTTTTCATTTTTGGGCGAAAAATGAAGTTTCTCCAATCTTCTCAAAACTCTGGATTCTGATAGAGGGACGCGAGACTTTGACCTGAGTGCAAAAATGGAGGCTCTAGACCCTCCCAGAGCTGAGATATCGAAATTCAAAATTTCGACCCGAAAAAAAAAACGACAGTGTTACCCCTTTCGTTTTTTTTCATTTTTGGGCGAAAAATGAGGTTTCTCCAATCTTCTCAAAACTCTGGATTCTGATAGAGGGACGCGAGACTTTGACCTGAGTGCAAAAATGGAGGCTCTAGACCCTCCCAGAGCTGAGATATCGAAATTCAAAATTTCGACCCGAAAAAAAAACGACAGTGTTACCCCTTTCGTTTTTTTTCATTTTTGGGCGAAAAATGAAGTTTCTCCAATCTTCTCAAAACTCTGGATTCTGATAGAGGGGTGCGAGACTTTGACCTGAGTGCAAAAATGGAGGCTCTAGACCCTTCCACAGCTGAGATATCGAAATTCAAAATTTCGACCCGAAAAAAAAAACGACAGTGTTACCCCTTTCGTTTTTTTTTCATTTTTGGGCGAAAAATTAAGTTTCTCCAATCTTCTCAAAACTCTGGATTCTGATAGAGGGACGCGAGACTTTGACCTGAGTGCAAAAATGGAGGCTCTAGACCCTCCCAGAGCTGAGATATCGAAATTCAAAATTTCGACCCGAAAAAAAAACGACAGTGTTACCCCTGTCGTTTTTTTTCATTTTGGGGCGAAAAATGAAGTTTCTCCAATCTTCTCAAAACTCTGGATTCTGATAGAGGGGTGCGAGACTTTGACCTGAGTGCAAAAATGGAGGCTCTAGACCCTCCCAGAGCTGAGATATTGAAATTCAAAATTTCGACCCAAAAAAAAAACGACAGTGTTACCCCTTTCGTTTTTTTTTTTCATTTTTGGGCGAAAAATTAAGTTTCTCCAATTTTCTCAAAACTCTGGATTATGATAGAGGGCCACGAGACTTTGACCTGAGTGCAAAAATGGAGGCTCTAGACCCTCCCAGAGCTGAGATATCGAAATTCAAAATTTCGACCCGAAAAAAAAACGACAGTGTTACCCCTTTCGTTTTTTTTCATTTTTGGGCGAAAAATGAAGTTTCTCCAATCTTCTCAAAACTCTGGATTCTGATAGAGGGGTGCGAGACTTTGACCTGAGTGCAAAAATGGAGGCTCTAGACCCTTCCAGAGCTGAGATATCGAAATTCAAAATTTCGACCCGAAAAAAAAAACAATAGTGTTACCCCTTTCGTTTTTTTTCATTTTCGGACGAAAAATGAAGTTTCTCCAATCTTCTCAAAACTCTGGATTCTGATAGAGGGCTGTGAGACTTTGACCTGAGTGCAAAAATGGAGGATCTAGACCCTTCCAGAGCTGAGATATCGAAATTCAAAATTTCGACCCGAAAAAAAACCGACAGTGTTACCCCTTTCGATTTTTTTCATTTTTGGGCGAAAAATGAAGTTCCTCCAATCTTCTCAAAACTCTGGATTCTGATAGGGGGACGCGAGACTTTGACCTAACTGCAAAAATGGAGGCTCTAGACCCTCCCAGAGCTGAGATATCGAAATTCAAAATTTCGACCCAAAAAAAAATGACAGTGTTACCCCTTTCGTTTTTTTTTTTCATTTTCGGGTGAAAAATGAAGTTTCTCCAATCTTCTCAAAACTCTGGATTATGATAGAGGGCCACGAGACTTTGACCTGAGTGCAAAAATGGAGGCTCTAGACCCTCCCAGAGCTGAGATATCGAAATTCAAAATTTCGACCCGAAAAAAAAACGACAGTGTTACCCCTTTCTTTTTTTTCATTTTCGGGCGAAAAATGAAGTTTCTCCAATCTTCTCAAAACTCTGGATTCTGATAGAGGAGGGCGAGACTTTGACCTGAGTGCAAAAATGGAGGCTCTAGACCCTTCCAGAGCTGAGATATCGAAATTCAAAATTTCGACCCGAAAAAAAAACGACAGTGTTACCCCTTTCGTTTTTTTTCATTTTTGGGCGAAAAATGAAGTTTCTCCAATCTTCTCAAAACTCTGGATTCTGATAGAGGGACGCGAGACTTTGACCTGAGTGCAAAAATGGAGGCTCTAGACCCTCCCAGAGCTGAGATATCGAAATTCAAAATTTCGACCCGAAAAAAAAACGACAGTGTTACCCCTTTCGTTTTTTTTCATTTTTGGGCGAAAAATGAAGTTTCTCCAATCTTCTCAAAACTCTGGATTCTGATAGAGGGACGCGAGACTTTGACCTGAGTGCAAAAATGGAGGCTCTAGACCCTCCCAGAGCTGAGATATCGAAATTCAAAATTTCGACCCGAAAAAAAAACGACAGTGTTACCCCTTTAGTTTTTTTTCATTTTTGGGCGAAAAATGAGGTTTCTCCAATCTTCTCAAAACTCTGGATTCTGATAGAGGGGCGCGAGACTTTGACCTGAGTGCAAAAATGGAGGCTCTAGACCCTCCCAGAGCTGAGATATCGAAATTCAAAATTTCGACCCGAAAAAAAAAAACGACAGTGTTACCCCTTTCGTTTTTTTTCATTTTTGGGCGAAAAATGAAGTTCCTCCAATCTTCTCAAAACTCTGGATTCTGATAGAGGGGCGCAAGACTTTGACCTGAGTGCAAAAATGGAGGCTCTAGACCCTTCTAGAGCTGAGATATCGAAATTCAAAATTTCGACCCAAAAAAAAAAACGACAGTGTTACCCCTTTTGTTTTTTTTCATTTTGGGGCGAAAAATGAAGTTTCTCCAATCTTCTCAAAACTCTGGATTCTGATAGAGGGACGCGAGACTTTGACCTGAGTGCAAAAATGGAGGCTCTAGACCCTCCCAGAGCTGAGATATCGAAATTCAAAATTTCGACCCGAAAAAAAAACGACAGTGTTACCCCTTTCGTTTTTTTTCATTTTTGGGCGAAAAATGAAGTTCCTCCAATCTTCTCAAAACTCTGGATTCTGATAGAGGGGTGCGAGACTTTGACCTGAGTGCAAAAATGGAGGCTCTAGACCCTTCCACAGCTGAGATATCGAAATTCAAAATTTCGACCCAAAAAAAAAAACGACAGTGTTACCCCTTTCGTTTTTTTTCATTTTTGGGCGAAAAATGAAGTTCCTCCAATCTTCTCAAAACTCTGGATTCTGATAGAGGGGCGCAAGACTTTGACCTGAGTGCAAAAATGGAGGCTCTAGACCCTTCTAGAGCTGAGATATCGAAATTCAAAATTTCGACCCAAAAAAAAAAACGACAGTGTTACCCCTTTTGTTTTTTTTCATTTTGGGGCGAAAAATGAAGTTTCTCCAATCTTCTCAAAACTCTGGATTCTGATAGAGGGACGCGAGACTTTGACCTGAGTGCAAAAATGGAGGCTCTAGACCCTCCCAGAGCTGAGATATCGAAATTCAAAATTTCGACCCGAAAAAAAAACGACAGTGTTACCCCTTTCGTTTTTTTTCATTTTTGGGCGAAAAATGAAGTTTCTCCAATCTTCTCAAAACTCTGGATTCTGATAGAGGGGTGCGAGACTTTGACCTGAGTGCAAAAATGGAGGCTCTAGACCCTTCCACAGCTGAGATATCGAAATTCAAAATTTCGACCCGAAAAAAAAAACGACAGTGTTACCCCTTTCGTTTTTTTTTCATTTTTGGGCGAAAAATGAAGTTTCTCCAATCTTCTCAAAACTCTGGATTCTGATAGAGGGACGCGAGACTTTGACCTGAGTGCAAAAATGGAGGCTCTAGACCCTCCCAGAGCTGAGATATCGAAATTCAAAATTTCGACCCGAAAAAAAAACGACAGTGTTACCCCTGTCGTTTTTTTTTCATTTTGGGGCGAAAAATGAAGTTTCTCCAATCTTCTCAAAACTCTGGATTCTGATAGAGGGGCGCGAGACTTTGACCTGAGTGCAAAAATGGAGGCTCTAGACCCTCCCAGAGCTGAGATATTGAAATTCAAAATTTCGACCCAAAAAAAAAACGACAGTGTTACCCCTTTCGTTTTTTTTTCATTTTTGGGCGAAAAATTAAGTTTCTCCAATTTTCTCAAAACTCTGGATTATGATAGAGGGCCACGAGACTTTGACCTGAGTGCAAAAATGGAGGCTCTAGACCCTCCCAGAGCTGAGATATCGAAATTCAAAATTTCGACCCGAAAAAAAAACGACAGTGTTACCCCTTTCGTTTTTTTTCATTTTTGGGCGAAAAATGAAGTTCCTCCAATCTTCTCAAAACTCTGGATTCTGATAGAGGGGCGCAAGACTTTGACCTGAGTGCAAAAATGGAGGCTCTAGACCCTTCTAGAGCTGAGATATCGAAATTCAAAATTTCGACCCAAAAAAAAAACGACAGTGTTACCCCTTTTGTTTTTTTTCATTTTGGGGCGAAAAATGAAGTTTCTCCAATCTTCTCAAAACTCTGGATTCTGATAGAGGGACGCGAGACTTTGACCTGAGTGCAAAAATGGAGGCTCTAGACCCTCCCAGAGCTGAGATATCGAAATTCAAAATTTCGACCCGAAAAAAAAACGACAGTGTTACCCCTTTCGTTTTTTTTCATTTTTGGGCGAAAAATGAAGTTTCTCCAATCTTCTCAAAACTCTGGATTCTGATAGAGGGGTGCGAGACTTTGACCTGAGTGCAAAAATGGAGGCTCTAGACCCTTCCACAGCTGAGATATCGAAATTCAAAATTTCGACCCGAAAAAAAAAACGACAGTGTTACCCCTTTCGTTTTTTTTTCATTTTTGGGCGAAAAATGAAGTTTCTCCAATCTTCTCAAAACTCTGGATTCTGATAGAGGGACGCGAGACTTTGACCTGAGTGCAAAAATGGAGGCTCTAGACCCTCCCAGAGCTGAGATATCGAAATTCAAAATTTCGACCCGAAAAAAAAACGACAGTGTTACCCCTTTCGTTTTTTTTCATTTTGGGGCGAAAAATGAAGTTTCTCCAATCTTCTCAAAACTCTGGATTCTGATAGAGGGGTGCGAGACTTTGACCTGAGTGCAAAAATGGAGGCTCTAGACCCTTCCAGAGCTGAGATATCGAAATTCAAAATTTCGACCCGAAAAAAAAAACGACAGTGTTACCCCTTTCGTTTTTTTTCATTTTCGGACGAAAAATGAAGTTTCTCCAATCTTCTCAAAACTCTGGATTCTGATAGAGGGCTGTGAGACTTTGACCTGAGTGCAAAAATGGAGGATCTAGACCCTTCCAGAGCTGAGATATCGAAATTCAAAATTTCGACCCGAAAAAAAACCGACGGTGTTACCCCTTTCGATTTTTTTCATTTTTGGGCGAAAAATTACGTTTCTCCAATCTTCTCAAAACTCTGGATTCTGAGAGAGGGACGCGAGACTTTGACCTAACTGCAAAAATGGAGGCTCTAGACCCTCCCAGAGCTGAGATATCGAAATTCAAAATTTCGACCCGAAAAAAAAACGACAGTGTTACCCCTTTCGTTTTTTTTCATTTTTGGGCGAAAAATTAGGTTTCTCCAATCTTCTCAAAACTCTGGATTCTGATAGAGGGGCGCGAGACTTTGACCTGAGTGCAAAAATGGAGGCCCTAGACCCTCCCAGAGCTGAGATATCGAAATTCAAAAATTTCGACCCGAAAAAAAAACGACAGTGTTACCCCTTTCGTTTTTTTTTTCATTTTTGGGCGAAAAATGAAGTTCCTCCAATCTTCTCAAAACTCTGGATTCTGATAGAGGGGCGCAAGATTTTGACCTGAGTGCAAAAATGGAGGCTCTAGACCCTTCTAGAGCTGAGATATCAAAATTCAAAATTTCGACCCAAAAAAAAAATGACAGTGTTACCCCTTTCGTTTTTTTTTCATTTTCGGGCGAAAAATGAAGTTTCTCCAATCTTCTCAAAACTCTGGATTATGATAGAGGGCCACGAGACTTTGACCTGAGTGCAAAAATGGAGGCTCTAGACCCTCCCAGAGCTGAGATATCGAAATTCAAAATTTCGACCCGAAAAAAAAACGACAGTGTTACCCCTTTCTTTTTTTTTCATTTTCGGGCGAAAAATGAAGTTTCTCCAATCTTCTCAAAACTCTGGATTCTGATAGAGGGGGGCGAGACTTTGACCTGAGTGCAAAAATGGAGGCTCTAGACCCTTCCAGAGCTGAGATATCGAAATTCAAAATTTCGACCCGAAAAAAAAACGACAGTGTTACCCCTTTCGTTTTTTTTCATTTTTGGGCGAAAAATGAAGTTTCTCCAATCTTCTCAAAACTCTGGATTCTGATAGAGGGACGCGAGACTTTGACCTGAGTGCAAAAATGGAGGCTCTAGACCCTCCCAGAGCTGAGATATCGAAATTCAAAATTTCGACCCGAAAAAAAAAACGACAGTGTTACCCCTTTCGTTTTTTTTTCATTTTTGGGCGAAAAATGAGGTTTCTCCAATCTTCTCAGAACTCTGGATTCTGATAGAGGGGCGCAAGACTTTGACCTGAGTGCAAAAATGGAGGCTCTAGACCCTTCTAGAGCTGAGATATCGAAATTCAAAATTTCGACCCAAAAAAAAAAACGACAGTGTTACCCCTTTTGTTTTTTTTCATTTTGGGGCGAAAAATGAAGTTTCTCCAATCTTCTCAAAACTCTGGATTCTGATAGAGGGACGCGAGACTTTGACCTGAGTGCAAAAATGGAGGCTCTAGACCCTCCCAGAGCTGAGATATCGAAATTCAAAATTTCGACCCGAAAAAAAAAACGACAGTGTTACCCCTTTCGTTTTTTTTCATTTTTGGGCGAAAAATGAAGTTTCTCCAATCTTCTCAAAACTCTGGATTCTGATAGAGGGGTGCGAGACTTTGACCTGAGTGCAAAAATGGAGGCTCTAGACCCTTCCACAGCTGAGATATCGAAATTCAAAATTTCGACCCGAAAAAAAAACGACAGTGTTACCCCTTTCGTTTTTTTTCATTTTTGGGCGAAAAATGAAGTTCCTCCAATCTTCTCAAAACTCTGGATTCTGATAGAGGGGCGCAAGACTTTGACCTGAGTGCAAAAATGGAGGCTCTAGACCCTTCTAGAGCTGAGATATCGAAATTCAAAATTTCGACCCAAAAAAAAAAACGACAGTGTTACTTACCCCTTTTGTTTTTTTTTCATTTTGGGGCGAAAAATGAAGTTTCTCCAATCTTCTCAAAACTCTGGATTATGATAGAGGGGCGCAAGACTTTGACCTGAGTGCAAAAATGGAGGCTCTAGACCCTTCCACAGCTGAGATATCGAAATTCAAAATTTCGACCCGAAAAAAAAACGACAGTGTTACCCCTTTCGTTTTTTTTCATTTTTGGGCGAAAAATGAAGTTTCTCCAATCTTCTCAAAACTCTGGATTCTGATAGAGGGACGCGAGACTTTGACCTGAGTGCAAAAATGGAGGCTCTAGACCCTCCCAGAGCTGAGATATCGAAATTCAAAATTTCGACCCGAAAAAAAAACGACAGTGTTACCCCTGTCGTTTTTTTTCATTTTGGGGCGAAAAATGAAGTTTCTCAAATCTTCTCAAAACTCTGGATTCTGATAGAAGGGCGCGAGACTTTGACCTGAGTGCAAAAATGGAGGCTCTAGACCCTCCCAGAGCTGAGATATTGAAATTCAAAATTTCGACCCAAAAAAAAAACGACAGTGTTACCCCTTTCGTTTTTTTTCATTTTTGGGCGAAAAATTAAGTTTCTCCAATTTTCTCAAAACTCTGGATTATGATAGAGGGCCACGAGACTTTGACCTGAGTGCAAAAATGGAGGCTCTAGACCCTCCCAGAGCTGAGATATCGAAATTCAAAATTTCGACCCGAAAAAAAAACGACAGTGTTACCCCTTTGGTTTTTTTTCATTTTTGGGCGAAAAATGAAGTTTCTCCAATTTTCTCAAAACTCTGGATTCTGATAGAGGGGTGCGAGACTTTGACCTGAGTGCAAAAATGGAGGCTCTAGACCCTTCCAGAGCTGAGATATCGAAATTCAAAATTTCGACCCGAAAAAAAAAACGACAGTGTTACCCCTTTCGTTTTTTTCCATTTTCGGACGAAAAATGAAGTTTCTCCAATCTTCTCAAAACTCTGGATTCTGATAGAGGGCTGTGAGACTTTGACCTGAGTGCAAAAATGGAGGATCTAGACCCTTCCAGAGCTGAGATATCGAAATTCAAAATTTCGACCCGAAAAAAAAACGACAGTGTTACCCCTTTCGTTTTTTTTCATTTTTGGGCGAAAAATGAGGTTTCTCCAATCTTCTCAAAACTCTGGATTCTGATAGAGGGGCGCGAGACTTTGACCTGAGTGCAAAAATGGAGGCTCTAGACCCTTCTAGAGCTGAGATATCGAAATTCAAAATTTCGACCCAAAAAAAAAAACGACAGTGTTACCCCTTTTGTTTTTTTTCATTTTGGGGCGAAAAATGAAGTTTCTCCAATCTTCTCAAAACTCTGGATTCTGATAGAGGGACGCGAGACTTTGACCTGAGTGCAAAAATGGAGGCTCTAGACCCTCCCAGAGCTGAGATATCGAAATTCAAAATTTCGACCCGAAAAAAAAACGACAGTGTTACCCCTTTCGTTTTTTTTCATTTTTGGGCGAAAAATGAAGTTTCTCCAATCTTCTCAAAACTCTGGATTCTGATAGAGGGGTGCGAGACTTTGACCTGAGTGCAAAAATGGAGGCTCTAGACCCTTCCACAGCTGAGATATCGAAATTCAAAATTTCGACCCGAAAAAAAAAACGACAGTGTTACCCCTTTCGTTTTTTTTTTCATTTTTGGGCGAAAAATGAAGTTTCTCCAATCTTCTCAAAACTCTGGATTCTGATAGAGGGACGCGAGACTTTGACCTGAGTGCAAAAATGGAGGCTCTAGACCCTCCCAGAGCTGAGATATCGAAATTCAAAATTTCGACCCGAAAAAAAAACGACAGTGTTACCCCTGTCGTTTTTTTTTCATTTTGGGGCGAAAAATGAAGTTTCTCCAATCTTCTCAAAACTCTGGATTCTGATAGAGGGGCGCGAGACTTTGACCTGAGTGCAAAAATGGAGGCTCTAGACCCTCCCAGAGCTGAGATATTGAAATTCAAAATTTCGACCCAAAAAAAAAACGACAGTGTTACCCCTTTCGTTTTTTTTTCATTTTTGGGCGAAAAATTAAGTTTCTCCAATTTTCTCAAAACTCTGGATTATGATAGAGGGCCACGAGACTTTGACCTGAGTGCAAAAATGGAGGCTCTAGACCCTCCCAGAGCTGAGATATCGAAATTCAAAATTTCGACCCGAAAAAAAAACGACAGTGTTACCCCTTTCGTTTTTTTTTCATTTTTGGGCGAAAAATGAAGTTCCTCCAATCTTCTCAAAACTCTGGATTCTGATAGAGGGGCGCAAGACTTTGACCTGAGTGCAAAAATGGAGGCTCTAGACCCTTCTAGAGCTGAGATATCGAAATTCAAAATTTCGACCCAAAAAAAAAACGACAGTGTTACCCCTTTTGTTTTTTTTCATTTTGGGGCGAAAAATGAAGTTTCTCCAATCTTCTCAAAACTCTGGATTCTGATAGAGGGACGCGAGACTTTGACCTGAGTGCAAAAATGGAGGCTCTAGACCCTCCCAGAGCTGAGATATCGAAATTCAAAATTTCGACCCGAAAAAAAAACGACAGTGTTACCCCTTTCGTTTTTTTTCATTTTTGGGCGAAAAATGAAGTTTCTCCAATCTTCTCAAAACTCTGGATTCTGATAGAGGGGTGCGAGACTTTGACCTGAGTGCAAAAATGGAGGCTCTAGACCCTTCCACAGCTGAGATATCGAAATTCAAAATTTCGACCCGAAAAAAAAAACGACAGTGTTACCCCTTTCGTTTTTTTTTCATTTTTGGGCGAAAAATGAAGTTTCTCCAATCTTCTCAAAACTCTGGATTCTGATAGAGGGACGCGAGACTTTGACCTGAGTGCAAAAATGGAGGCTCTAGACCCTCCCAGAGCTGAGATATCGAAATTCAAAATTTCGACCCGAAAAAAAAACGACAGTGTTACCCCTTTCGTTTTTTTTCATTTTGGGGCGAAAAATGAAGTTTCTCCAATCTTCTCAAAACTCTGGATTCTGATAGAGGGGTGCGAGACTTTGACCTGAGTGCAAAAATGGAGGCTCTAGACCCTTCCAGAGCTGAGATATCGAAATTCAAAATTTCGACCCGAAAAAAAAAACGACAGTGTTACCCCTTTCGTTTTTTTTCATTTTCGGACGAAAAATGAAGTTTCTCCAATCTTCTCAAAACTCTGGATTCTGATAGAGGGCTGTGAGACTTTGACCTGAGTGCAAAAATGGAGGATCTAGACCCTTCCAGAGCTGAGATATCGAAATTCAAAATTTCGACCCGAAAAAAAACCGACAGTGTTACCCCTTTCGATTTTTTTCATTTTTGGGCGAAAAATTACGTTTCTCCAATCTTCTCAAAACTCTGGATTCTGAGAGAGGGACGCGAGACTTTGACCTAACTGCAAAAATGGAGGCTCTAGACCCTCCCAGAGCTGAGATATCGAAATTCAAAATTTCGACCCGAAAAAAAAACGACAGTGTTACCCCTTTCGTTTTTTTTCATTTTTGGGCGAAAAATTAGGTTTCTCCAATCTTCTCAAAACTCTGGATTCTGATAGAGGGGCGCGAGACTTTGACCTGAGTGCAAAAATGGAGGCCCTAGACCCTCCCAGAGCTGAGATATCGAAATTCAAAAATTTCGACCCGAAAAAAAAACGACAGTGTTACCCCTTTCGTTTTTTTTTTCATTTTTGGGCGAAAAATGAAGTTCCTCCAATCTTCTCAAAACTCTGGATTCTGATAGAGGGGCGCAAGATTTTGACCTGAGTGCAAAAATGGAGGCTCTAGACCCTTCTAGAGCTGAGATATCAAAATTCAAAATTTCGACCCAAAAAAAAAATGACAGTGTTACCCCTTTCGTTTTTTTTTCATTTTCGGGCGAAAAATGAAGTTTCTCCAATCTTCTCAAAACTCTGGATTATGATAGAGGGCCACGAGACTTTGACCTGAGTGCAAAAATGGAGGCTCTAGACCCTCCCAGAGCTGAGATATCGAAATTCAAAATTTCGACCCGAAAAAAAAACGACAGTGTTACCCCTTTCTTTTTTTTTCATTTTCGGGCGAAAAATGAAGTTTCTCCAATCTTCTCAAAACTCTGGATTCTGATAGAGGGGGGCGAGACTTTGACCTGAGTGCAAAAATGGAGGCTCTAGACCCTTCCAGAGCTGAGATATCGAAATTCAAAATTTCGACCCGAAAAAAAAACGACAGTGTTACCCCTTTCGTTTTTTTTCATTTTTGGGCGAAAAATGAAGTTTCTCCAATCTTCTCAAAACTCTGGATTCTGATAGAGGGACGCGAGACTTTGACCTGAGTGCAAAAATGGAGGCTCTAGACCCTCCCAGAGCTGAGATATCGAAATTCAAAATTTCGACCCGAAAAAAAAAACGACAGTGTTACCCCTTTCGTTTTTTTTCATTTTTGGGCGAAAAATGAGGTTTCTCCAATCTTCTCAAAACTCTGGATTCTGATAGAGGGGCGCAAGACTTTGACCTGAGTGCAAAAATGGAGGCTCTAGACCCTTCTAGAGCTGAGATATCGAAATTCAAAATTTCGACCCCAAAAAAAAAACGACAGTGTTACCCCTTTTGTTTTTTTTCATTTTGGGGCGAAAAATGAAGTTTCTCCAATCTTCTCAAAACTCTGGATTCTGATAGAGGGACGCGAGACTTTGACCTGAGTGCAAAAATGGAGGCTCTAGACCCTCCCAGAGCTGAGATATCGAAATTCAAAATTTCGACCCGAAAAAAAAAACGACAGTGTTACCCCTTTCGTTTTTTTTCATTTTTGGGCGAAAAATGAAGTTTCTCCAATCTTCTCAAAACTCTGGATTCTGATAGAGGGGTGCGAGACTTTGACCTGAGTGCAAAAATGGAGGCTCTAGACCCTTCCACAGCTGAGATATCGAAATTCAAAATTTCGACCCGAAAAAAAAACGACAGTGTTACCCCTTTCGTTTTTTTTCATTTTTGGGCGAAAAATGAAGTTCCTCCAATCTTCTCAAAACTCTGGATTCTGATAGAGGGGCGCAAGACTTTGACCTGAGTGCAAAAATGGAGGCTCTAGACCCTTCTAGAGCTGAGATATCGAAATTCAAAATTTCGACCCAAAAAAAAAAACGACAGTGTTACTTACCCCTTTTGTTTTTTTTTCATTTTGGGGCGAAAAATGAAGTTTCTCCAATCTTCTCAAAACTCTGGATTATGATAGAGGGGCGCAAGACTTTGACCTGAGTGCAAAAATGGAGGCTCTAGACCCTTCCACAGCTGAGATATCGAAATTCAAAATTTCGACCCGAAAAAAAAACGACAGTGTTACCCCTTTCGTTTTTTTTCATTTTTGGGCGAAAAATGAAGTTTCTCCAATCTTCTCAAAACTCTGGATTCTGATAGAGGGACGCGAGACTTTGACCTAAGTGCAAAAATGGAGGCTCTAGACCCTCCCAGAGCTGAGATATCGAAATTCAAAATTTCGACCCGAAAAAAAAACGACAGTGTTACCCCTTTCGTTTTTTTTCATTTTTGGGCGAAAAATGAAGTTTCTCCAATCTTCTCAAAACTCTGGATTCTGATAGAGGGGTGCGAGACTTTGACCTGAGTGCAAAAATGGAGGCTCTAGACCCTTCCACAGCTGAGATATCGAAATTCAAAATTTCGACCCGAAAAAAAAAACGACAGTGTTACCCCTTTCGTTTTTTTTTCATTTTTGGGCGAAAAATGAAGTTTCTCCAATCTTCTCAAAACTCTGGATTCTGATAGAGGGACGCGAGACTTTGACCTGAGTGCAAAAATGGAGGCTCTAGACCCTCCCAGAGCTGAGATATCGAAATTCAAAATTTCGACCCGAAAAAAAAACGACAGTGTTACCCCTTTCGTTTTTTTTCATTTTGGGGCGAAAAATGAAGTTTCTCCAATCTTCTCAAAACTCTGGATTCTGATAGAGGGGTGCGAGACTTTGACCTGAGTGCAAAAATGGAGGCTCTAGACCCTTCCAGAGCTGAGATATCGAAATTCAAAATTTCGACCCGAAAAAAAAAACGACAGTGTTACCCCTTTCGTTTTTTTTCATTTTCGGACGAAAAATGAAGTTTCTCCAATCTTCTCAAAACTCTGGATTCTGATAGAGGGCTGTGAGACTTTGACCTGAGTGCAAAAATGGAGGATCTAGACCCTTCCAGAGCTGAGATATCGAAATTCAAAATTTCGACCCGAAAAAAAACCGACAGTGTTACCCCTTTCGATTTTTTTCATTTTTGGGCGAAAAATTACGTTTCTCCAATCTTCTCAAAACTCTGGATTCTGAGAGAGGGACGCGAGACTTTGACCTAACTGCAAAAATGGAGGCTCTAGACCCTCCCAGAGCTGAGATATCGAAATTCAAAATTTCGACCCGAAAAAAAAACGACAGTGTTACCCCTTTCGTTTTTTTTCATTTTTGGGCGAAAAATTAGGTTTCTCCAATCTTCTCAAAACTCTGGATTCTGATAGAGGGGCGCGAGACTTTGACCTGAGTGCAAAAATGGAGGCCCTAGACCCTCCCAGAGCTGAGATATCGAAATTCAAAAATTTCGACCCGAAAAAAAAACGACAGTGTTACCCCTTTCGTTTTTTTTTTCATTTTTGGGCGAAAAATGAAGTTCCTCCAATCTTCTCAAAACTCTGGATTCTGATAGAGGGGCG
This sequence comes from Pimephales promelas, assembly GCF_988280905.1. Lineage (NCBI taxonomy): Eukaryota > Metazoa > Chordata > Actinopteri > Cypriniformes > Leuciscidae > Pimephales > Pimephales promelas. The sequence goes on from NC_142784.1 coordinate 21,680,322, forward strand.
CAAGATTTTGACCTGAGTGCAAAAATGGAGGCTCTAGACCCTTCTAGAGCTGAGATATCAAAATTCAAAATTTCGACCCAAAAAAAAAATGACAGTGTTACCCCTTTCGTTTTTTTTTCATTTTCGGGCGAAAAATGAAGTTTCTCCAATCTTCTCAAAACTCTGGATTATGATAGAGGGCCACGAGACTTTGACCTGAGTGCAAAAATGGAGGCTCTAGACCCTCCCAGAGCTGAGATATCGAAATTCAAAATTTTGACCCGAAAAAAAAACGACAGTGTTACCCCTTTCTTTTTTTTTCATTTTCGGGCGAAAAATGAAGTTTCTCCAATCTTCTCAAAACTCTGGATTCTGATAGAGGGGGGCGAGACTTTGACCTGAGTGCAAAAATGGAGGCTCTAGACCCTTCCAGAGCTGAGATATCGAAATTCAAAATTTCGACCCGAAAAAAAAACGACAGTGTTACCCCTTTCGTTTTTTTTCATTTTTGGGCGAAAAATGAAGTTTCTCCAATCTTCTCAAAACTCTGGATTCTGATAGAGGGACGCGAGACTTTGACCTGAGTGCAAAAATGGAGGCTCTAGACCCTCCCAGAGCTGAGATATCGAAATTCAAAATTTCGACCCGAAAAAAAAAACGACAGTGTTACCCCTTTCGTTTTTTTTCATTTTTGGGCGAAAAATGAGGTTTCTCCAATCTTCTCAAAACTCTGGATTCTGATAGAGGGGCGCAAGACTTTGACCTGAGTGCAAAAATGGAGGCTCTAGACCCTTCTAGAGCTGAGATATCGAAATTCAAAATTTCGACCCAAAAAAAAAAACGACAGTGTTACCCCTTTTGTTTTTTTTCATTTTGGGGCGAAAAATGAAGTTTCTCCAATCTTCTCAAAACTCTGGATTCTGATAGAGGGACGCGAGACTTTGACCTGAGTGCAAAAATGGAGGCTCTAGACCCTCCCAGAGCTGAGATATCGAAATTCAAAATTTCGACCCGAAAAAAAAAACGACAGTGTTACCCCTTTCGTTTTTTTTCATTTTTGGGCGAAAAATGAAGTTTCTCCAATCTTCTCAAAACTCTGGATTCTGATAGAGGGGTGCGAGACTTTGACCTGAGTGCAAAAATGGAGGCTCTAGACCCTTCCACAGCTGAGATATCGAAATTCAAAATTTCGACCCGAAAAAAAAACGACAGTGTTACCCCTTTCGTTTTTTTTCATTTTTGGGCGAAAAATGAAGTTCCTCCAATCTTCTCAAAACTCTGGATTCTGATAGAGGGGCGCAAGACTTTGACCTGAGTGCAAAAATGGAGGCTCTAGACCCTTCTAGAGCTGAGATATCGAAATTCAAAATTTCGACCCAAAAAAAAAAACGACAGTGTTACTTACCCCTTTTGTTTTTTTTTCATTTTGGGGCGAAAAATGAAGTTTCTCCAATCTTCTCAAAACTCTGGATTATGATAGAGGGGCGCAAGACTTTGACCTGAGTGCAAAAATGGAGGCTCTAGACCCTTCCACAGCTGAGATATCGAAATTCAAAATTTCGACCCGAAAAAAAAACGACAGTGTTACCCCTTTCGTTTTTTTTCATTTTTGGGCGAAAAATGAAGTTTCTCCAATCTTCTCAAAACTCTGGATTCTGATAGAGGGACGCGAGACTTTGACCTGAGTGCAAAAATGGAGGCTCTAGACCCTCCCAGAGCTGAGATATCGAAATTCAAAATTTCGACCCGAAAAAAAAACGACAGTGTTACCCCTGTCGTTTTTTTTCATTTTGGGGCGAAAAATGAAGTTTCTCAAATCTTCTCAAAACTCTGGATTCTGATAGAAGGGCGCGAGACTTTGACCTGAGTGCAAAAATGGAGGCTCTAGACCCTTCCACAGCTGAGATATCGAAATTCAAAATTTCGACCCGAAAAAAAAAACGACAGTGTTACCCCTTTCGTTTTTTTTTCATTTTTGGGCGAAAAATGAAGTTTCTCCAATCTTCTCAAAACTCTGGATTCTGATAGAGGGACGCGAGACTTTGACCTGAGTGCAAAAATGGAGGCTCTAGACCCTCCCAGAGCTGAGATATCGAAATTCAAAATTTCGACCCGAAAAAAAAACGACAGTGTTACCCCTTTCGTTTTTTTTCATTTTGGGGCGAAAAATGAAGTTTCTCCAATCTTCTCAAAACTCTGGATTCTGATAGAGGGGTGCGAGACTTTGACCTGAGTGCAAAAATGGAGGCTCTAGACCCTTCCAGAGCTGAGATATCGAAATTCAAAATTTCGACCCGAAAAAAAAAACGACAGTGTTACCCCTTTCGTTTTTTTTCATTTTCGGACGAAAAATGAAGTTTCTCCAATCTTCTCAAAACTCTGGATTCTGATAGAGGGCTGTGAGACTTTGACCTGAGTGCAAAAATGGAGGATCTAGACCCTTCCAGAGCTGAGATATCGAAATTCAAAATTTCGACCCGAAAAAAAACCGACAGTGTTACCCCTTTCGATTTTTTTCATTTTTGGGCGAAAAATTACGTTTCTCCAATCTTCTCAAAACTCTGGATTCTGAGAGAGGGACGCGAGACTTTGACCTAACTGCAAAAATGGAGGCTCTAGACCCTCCCAGAGCTGAGATATCGAAATTCAAAATTTCGACCCGAAAAAAAAACGACAGTGTTACCCCTTTCGTTTTTTTTCATTTTTGGGCGAAAAATTAGGTTTCTCCAATCTTCTCAAAACTCTGGATTCTGATAGAGGGGCGCGAGACTTTGACCTGAGTGCAAAAATGGAGGCCCTAGACCCTCCCAGAGCTGAGATATCGAAATTCAAAAATTTCGACCCGAAAAAAAAACGACAGTGTTACCCCTTTCGTTTTTTTTTTCATTTTTGGGCGAAAAATGAAGTTCCTCCAATCTTCTCAAAACTCTGGATTCTGATAGAGGGGCGCAAGATTTTGACCTGAGTGCAAAAATGGAGGCTCTAGACCCTTCTAGAGCTGAGATATCAAAATTCAAAATTTCGACCCAAAAAAAAAATGACAGTGTTACCCCTTTCGTTTTTTTTTCATTTTCGGGCGAAAAATGAAGTTTCTCCAATCTTCTCAAAACTCTGGATTATGATAGAGGGCCACGAGACTTTGACCTGAGTGCAAAAATGGAGGCTCTAGACCCTCCCAGAGCTGAGATATCGAAATTCAAAATTTTGACCCGAAAAAAAAACGACAGTGTTACCCCTTTCTTTTTTTTTCATTTTCGGGCGAAAAATGAAGTTTCTCCAATCTTCTCAAAACTCTGGATTCTGATAGAGGGGGGCGAGACTTTGACCTGAGTGCAAAAATGGAGGCTCTAGACCCTTCCAGAGCTGAGATATCGAAATTCAAAATTTCGACCCGAAAAAAAAACGACAGTGTTACCCCTTTCGTTTTTTTTCATTTTTGGGCGAAAAATGAAGTTTCTCCAATCTTCTCAAAACTCTGGATTCTGATAGAGGGACGCGAGACTTTGACCTGAGTGCAAAAATGGAGGCTCTAGACCCTCCCAGAGCTGAGATATCGAAATTCAAAATTTCGACCCGAAAAAAAAAACGACAGTGTTACCCCTTTCGTTTTTTTTCATTTTTGGGCGAAAAATGAGGTTTCTCCAATCTTCTCAAAACTCTGGATTCTGATAGAGGGGCGCAAGACTTTGACCTGAGTGCAAAAATGGAGGCTCTAGACCCTTCTAGAGCTGAGATATCGAAATTCAAAATTTCGACCCAAAAAAAAAAACGACAGTGTTACCCCTTTTGTTTTTTTTCATTTTGGGGCGAAAAATGAAGTTTCTCCAATCTTCTCAAAACTCTGGATTCTGATAGAGGGACGCGAGACTTTGACCTGAGTGCAAAAATGGAGGCTCTAGACCCTCCCAGAGCTGAGATATCGAAATTCAAAATTTCGACCCGAAAAAAAAAACGACAGTGTTACCCCTTTCGTTTTTTTTCATTTTTGGGCGAAAAATGAAGTTTCTCCAATCTTCTCAAAACTCTGGATTCTGATAGAGGGGTGCGAGACTTTGACCTGAGTGCAAAAATGGAGGCTCTAGACCCTTCCACAGCTGAGATATCGAAATTCAAAATTTCGACCCGAAAAAAAAACGACAGTGTTACCCCTTTCGTTTTTTTTCATTTTTGGGCGAAAAATGAAGTTCCTCCAATCTTCTCAAAACTCTGGATTCTGATAGAGGGGCGCAAGACTTTGACCTGAGTGCAAAAATGGAGGCTCTAGACCCTTCTAGAGCTGAGATATCGAAATTCAAAATTTCGACCCAAAAAAAAAAACGACAGTGTTACTTACCCCTTTTGTTTTTTTTTCATTTTGGGGCGAAAAATGAAGTTTCTCCAATCTTCTCAAAACTCTGGATTATGATAGAGGGGCGCAAGACTTTGACCTGAGTGCAAAAATGGAGGCTCTAGACCCTTCCACAGCTGAGATATCGAAATTCAAAATTTCGACCCGAAAAAAAAACGACAGTGTTACCCCTTTCGTTTTTTTTCATTTTTGGGCGAAAAATGAAGTTTCTCCAATCTTCTCAAAACTCTGGATTCTGATAGAGGGACGCGAGACTTTGACCTGAGTGCAAAAATGGAGGCTCTAGACCCTCCCAGAGCTGAGATATCGAAATTCAAAATTTCGACCCGAAAAAAAAACGACAGTGTTACCCCTGTCGTTTTTTTTCATTTTGGGGCGAAAAATGAAGTTTCTCAAATCTTCTCAAAACTCTGGATTCTGATAGAAGGGCGCGAGACTTTGACCTGAGTGCAAAAATGGAGGCTCTAGACCCTCCCAGAGCTGAGATATTGAAATTCAAAATTTCGACCCAAAAAAAAAACGACAGTGTTACCCCTTTCGTTTTTTTTTCATTTTTGGGCGAAAAATTAAGTTTCTCCAATTTTCTCAAAACTCTGGATTATGATAGAGGGCCACGAGACTTTGACCTGAGTGCAAAAATGGAGGCTCTAGACCCTCCCAGAGCTGAGATATCGAAATTCAAAATTTCGACCCGAAAAAAAAACGACAGTGTTACCCCTTTGGTTTTTTTTCATTTTTGGGCGAAAAATGAAGTTTCTCCAATCTTCTCAAAACTCTGGATTCTGATAGAGGGGTGCGAGACTTTGACCTGAGTGCAAAAATGGAGGCTCTAGACCCTTCCAGAGCTGAGATATCGAAATTCAAAATTTCGACCCGAAAAAAAAAACGACAGTGTTACCCCTTTCGTTTTTTTCCATTTTCGGACGAAAAATGAAGTTTCTCCAATCTTCTCAAAACTCTGGATTCTGATAGAGGGCTGTGAGACTTTGACCTGAGTGCAAAAATGGAGGATCTAGACCCTTCCAGAGCTGAGATATCGAAATTCAAAATTTCGACCCGAAAAAAAAACGACAGTGTTACCCCTTTCGTTTTTTTTCATTTTTGGGCGAAAAATGAGGTTTCTCCAATCTTCTCAAAACTCTGGATTCTGATAGAGGGGCGCGAGACTTTGACCTGAGTGCAAAAATGGAGGCCCTAGACCCTCCCAGAGCTGAGATATCGAAATTCAAAAATTTCGACCCGAAAAAAAAACGACAGTGTTACCCCTTTCGTTTTTTTTCATTTTTGGGCGAAAAATGAAGTTCCTCCAATCTTCTCAAAACTCTGGATTCTGATAGAGGGGCGCAAGATTTTGACCTGAGTGCAAAAATGGAGGCTCTAGACCCTTCTAGAGCTGAGATATCAAAATTCAAAATTTCGACCCAAAAAAAAAATGACAGTGTTACCCCTTTCGTTTTTTTTTTTCATTTTCGGGCGAAAAATGAAGTTTCTCCAATCTTCTCAAAACTCTGGATTATGATAGAGGGCCACGAGACTTTGACCTGAGTGCAAAAATGGAGGCTCTAGACCCTCCCAGAGCTGAGATATCGAAATTCAAAATTTTGACCCGAAAAAAAAACGACAGTGTTACCCCTTTCTTTTTTTTTCATTTTCGGGCGAAAAATGAAGTTTCTCCAATCTTCTCAAAACTCTGGATTCTGATAGAGGGGGGCGAGACTTTGACCTGAGTGCAAAAATGGAGGCTCTAGACCCTTCCAGAGCTGAGATATCGAAATTCAAAATTTCGACCCGAAAAAAAAACGACAGTGTTACCCCTTTCGTTTTTTTTCATTTTTGGGCGAAAAATGAAGTTTCTCCAATCTTCTCAAAACTCTGGATTCTGATAGAGGGACGCAAGACTTTGACCTGAGTGCAAAAATGGAGGCTCTAGACCCTCCCAGAGCTGAGATATCGAAATTCAAAATTTCGACCCGAAAAAAAAAACGACAGTGTTACCCTTTTCGTTTTTTTTCATTTTTGGGCGAAAAATGAGGTTTCTCCAATCTTCTCAAAACTCTGGATTCTGATAGAGGGGCGCAAGACTTTGACCTGAGTGCAAAAATGGAGGCTCTAGACCCTTCTAGAGCTGAGATATCGAAATTCAAAATTTCGACCCAAAAAAAAAAACGACAGTGTTACCCCTTTTGTTTTTTTTCATTTTGGGGCGAAAAATGAAGTTTCTCCAATCTTCTCAAAACTCTGGATTCTGATAGAGGGACGCGAGACTTTGACCTGAGTGCAAAAATGGAGGCTCTAGACCCTCCCAGAGCTGAGATATCGAAATTCAAAATTTCGACCCGAAAAAAAAACGACAGTGTTACCCCTTTCGTTTTTTTTCATTTTTGGGCGAAAAATGAAGTTCCTCCAATCTTCTCAAAACTCTGGATTCTGATAGAGGGGCGCAAGACTTTGACCTGAGTGCAAAAATGGAGGCTCTAGACCCTTCTAGAGCTGAGATATCGAAATTCAAAATTTCGACCCAAAAAAAAAAACGACAGTGTTACTTACCCCTTTCGTTTTTTTTTCATTTTGGGGCGAAAAATGAAGTTTCTCCAATCTTCTCAAAACTCTGGATTATGATAGAGGGGCGCAAGACTTTGACCTGAGTGCAAAAATGGAGGCTCTAGACCCTTCCACAGCTGAGATATCGAAATTCAAAATTTCGACCCGAAAAAAAAACGACAGTGTTACCCCTTTCGTTTTTTTTCATTTTTGGGCGAAAAATGAAGTTTCTCCAATCTTCTCAAAACTCTGGATTCTGATAGAGGGACGCGAGACTTTGACCTGAGTGCAAAAATGGAGGCTCTAGACCCTCCCAGAGCTGAGATATCGAAATTCAAAATTTCGACCCGAAAAAAAAACGACAGTGTTACCCCTGTCGTTTTTTTTCATTTTGGGGCGAAAAATGAAGTTTCTCCAATCTTCTCAAAACTCTGGATTCTGATAGAAGGGCGCGAGACTTTGACCTGAGTGCAAAAATGGAGGCTCTAGACCCTCCCAGAGCTGAGATATTGAAATTCAAAATTTCGACCCAAAAAAAAAACGACAGTGTTACCCCTTTCGTTTTTTTTCATTTTTGGGCGAAAAATTAAGTTTCTCCAATTTTCTCAAAACTCTGGATTATGATAGAGGGCCACGAGACTTTGACCTGAGTGCAAAAATGGAGGCTCTAGACCCTCCCAGAGCTGAGATATCGAAATTCAAAATTTCGACCCGAAAAAAAAACGACAGTGTTACCCCTTTGGTTTTTTTTCATTTTTGGGCGAAAAATGAAGTTTCTCCAATCTTCTCAAAACTCTGGATTCTGATAGAGGGGTGCGAGACTTTGACCTGAGTGCAAAAATGGAGGCTCTAGACCCTCCCAGAGCTGAGATATCGAAATTCAAAATTTCGACCCGAAAAAAAAAACGACAGTGTTACCCCTTTCGTTTTTTTTCATTTTTGGGCGAAAAATGAGGTTTCTCCAATCTTCTCAAAACTCTGGATTCTGATAGAGGGGCGCAAGACTTTGACCTGAGTGCAAAAATGGAGGCTCTAGACCCTTCTAGAGCTGAGATATCGAAATTCAAAATTTCGACCCAAAAAAAAAAACGACAGTGTTACCCCTTTTGTTTTTTTTCATTTTTGGGCGAAAAATGAGGTTTCTCCAATCTTCTCAAAACTCTGGATTCTGATAGAGGGGCGCAAGACTTTGACCTGAGTGCAAAAATGGAGGCTCTAGACCCTTCTAGAGCTGAGATATCGAAATTCAAAATTTCGACCCAAAAAAAAAAACGACAGTGTTACCCCTTTTGTTTTTTTTCATTTTGGGGCGAAAAATGAAGTTTCTCCAATCTTCTCAAAACTCTGGATTCTGATAGAGGGACGCGAGACTTTGACCTGAGTGCAAAAATGGAGGCTCTAGACCCTCCCAGAGCTGAGATATCGAAATTCAAAATTTCGACCCGAAAAAAAAAACGACAGTGTTACCCCTTTCGTTTTTTTTCATTTTTGGGCGAAAAATGAAGTTTCTCCAATCTTCTCAAAACTCTGGATTCTGATAGAGGGGTGCGAGACTTTGACCTGAGTGCAAAAATGGAGGCTCTAGACCCTTCCACAGCTGAGATATCGAAATTCAAAATTTCGACCCGAAAAAAAAACGACAGTGTTACCCCTTTCGTTTTTTTTCATTTTTGGGCGAAAAATGAAGTTTCTCCAATCTTCTCAAAACTCTGGATTCTGATAGAGGGACGCGAGACTTTGACCTGAGTGCAAAAATGGAGGCTCTAGACCCTCCCAGAGCTGAGATATCGAAATTCAAAATTTCGACCCGAAAAAAAAACGACAGTGTTACCCCTGTCGTTTTTTTTCATTTTGGGGCGAAAAATGAAGTTTCTCCAATCTTCTCAAAACTCTGGATTCTGATAGAAGGGCGCGAGACTTTGACCTGAGTGCAAAAATGGAGGCTCTAGACCCTCCCAGAGCTGAGATATTGAAATTCAAAATTTCGACCCAAAAAAAAAACGACAGTGTTACCCCTTTCGTTTTTTTTCATTTTTGGGCGAAAAATTAAGTTTCTCCAATTTTCTCAAAACTCTGGATTATGATAGAGGGCCACGAGACTTTGACCTGAGTGCAAAAATGGAGGCTCTAGACCCTCCCAGAGCTGAGATATCGAAATTCAAAATTTCGACCCGAAAAAAAAACGACAGTGTTACCCCTTTGGTTTTTTTTCATTTTTGGGCGAAAAATGAAGTTTCTCCAATCTTCTCAAAACTCTGGATTCTGATAGAGGGGTGCGAGACTTTGACCTGAGTGCAAAAATGGAGGCTCTAGACCCTTCCAGAGCTGAGATATCGAAATTCAAAATTTCGACCCGAAAAAAAAAACGACAGTGTTACCCCTTTCGTTTTTTTCCATTTTCGGACGAAAAATGAAGTTTCTCCAATCTTCTCAAAACTCTGGATTCTGATAGAGGGCTGTGAGACTTTGACCTGAGTGCAAAAATGGAGGATCTAGACCCTTCCAGAGCTGAGATATCGAAATTCAAAATTTCGACCCGAAAAAAAAACGACAGTGTTACCCCTTTCGTTTTTTTTTCATTTTTGGGCGAAAAATGAGGTTTCTCCAATCTTCTCAAAACTCTGGATTCTGATAGAGGGGCGCGAGACTTTGACCTGAGTGCAAAAATGGAGGCCCTAGACCCTCCCAGAGCTGAGATATCGAAATTCAAAATTTCGACCCGAAAAAAAAACGACAGTGTTACCCCTTTCGTTTTTTTTCATTTTGGGGCGAAAAATGAAGTTTCTCCAATCTTCTCAAAACTCTGGATTCTGATAGAGGGGTGCGAGACTTTGACCTGAGTGCAAAAATGGAGGCTCTAGACCCTTCCAGAGCTGAGATATCGAAATTCAAAATTTCGACCCGAAAAAAAAAACGACAGTGTTACCCCTTTCGTTTTTTTTCATTTTCGGACGAAAAATGAAGTTTCTCCAATCTTCTCAAAACTCTGGATTCTGATAGAGGGCTGTGAGACTTTGACCTGAGTGCAAAAATGGAGGATCTAGACCCTTCCAGAGCTGAGATATCGAAATTCAAAATTTCGACCCGAAAAAAAACCGACAGTGTTACCCCTTTCGATTTTTTTCATTTTTGGGCGAAAAATTACGTTTCTCCAATCTTCTCAAAACTCTGGATTCTGAGAGAGGGACGCGAGACTTTGACCTAACTGCAAAAATGGAGGCTCTAGACCCTCCCAGAGCTGAGATATCGAAATTCAAAATTTCGACCCGAAAAAAAAACGACAGTGTTACCCCTTTCGTTTTTTTTCATTTTTGGGCGAAAAATTAGGTTTCTCCAATCTTCTCAAAACTCTGGATTCTGATAGAGGGGCGCGAGACTTTGACCTGAGTGCAAAAATGGAGGCCCTAGACCCTCCCAGAGCTGAGATATCGAAATTCAAAAATTTCGACCCGAAAAAAAAAACGACAGTGTTACCCCTTTCGTTTTTTTTTCATTTTTGGGCGAAAAATGAAGTTCCTCCAATCTTCTCAAAACTCTGGATTCTGATAGAGGGCCGCAAGATTTTGACCTGAGTGCAAAAATGGAGGCTCTAGACCCTTCTAGAGCTGAGATATCAAAATTCAAAATTTCGACCCAAAAAAAAAATGACAGTGTTACCCCTTTCGTTTTTTTTTCATTTTCGGGCGAAAAATGAAGTTTCTCCAATCTTCTCAAAACTCTGGATTATGATAGAGGGCCACGAGACTTTGACCTGAGTGCAAAAATGGAGGCTCTAGACCCTCCCAGAGCTGAGATATCGAAATTCAAAATTTCGACCCGAAAAAAAAACGACAGTGTTACCCCTTTCTTTTTTTTTCATTTTCGGGCGAAAAATGAAGTTTCTCCAATCTTCTCAAAACTCTGGATTCTGATAGAGGGGGGCGAGACTTTGACCTGAGTGCAAAAATGGAGGCTCTAGACCCTTCCAGAGCTGAGATATCGAAATTCAAAATTTCGACCCGAAAAAAAAACGACAGTGTTACCCCTTTCGTTTTTTTTCATTTTTGGGCGAAAAATGAAGTTTCTCCAATCTTCTCAAAACTCTGGATTCTGATAGAGGGACGCGAGACTTTGACCTGAGTGCAAAAATGGAGGCTCTAGACCCTCCCAGAGCTGAGATATCGAAATTCAAAATTTCGACCCGAAAAAAAAAACGACAGTGTTACCCCTTTCGTTTTTTTTCATTTTTGGGCGAAAAATGAGGTTTCTCCAATCTTCTCAAAACTCTGGATTCTGATAGAGGGGCGCAAGACTTTGACCTGAGTGCAAAAATGGAGGCTCTAGACCCTTCTAGAGCTGAGATATCGAAATTCAAAATTTCGACCCAAAAAAAAAAACGACAGTGTTACCCCTTTTGTTTTTTTTCATTTTTGGGCGAAAAATGAGGTTTCTCCAATCTTCTCAAAACTCTGGATTCTGATAGAGGGGCGCAAGACTTTGACCTGAGTGCAAAAATGGAGGCTCTAGACCCTTCTAGAGCTGAGATATCGAAATTCAAAATTTCGACCCAAAAAAAAAAACGACAGTGTTACCCCTTTTGTTTTTTTTCATTTTGGGGCGAAAAATGAAGTTTCTCCAATCTTCTCAAAACTCTGGATTCTGATAGAGGGACGCGAGACTTTGACCTGAGTGCAAAAATGGAGGCTCTAGACCCTCCCAGAGCTGAGATATCGAAATTCAAAATTTCGACCCGAAAAAAAAAACGACAGTGTTACCCCTTTCGTTTTTTTTCATTTTTGGGCGAAAAATGAAGTTTCTCCAATCTTCTCAAAACTCTGGATTCTGATAGAGGGGTGCGAGACTTTGACCTGAGTGCAAAAATGGAGGCTCTAGACCCTTCCACAGCTGAGATATCGAAATTCAAAATTTCGACCCGAAAAAAAAACGACAGTGTTACCCCTTTCGTTTTTTTTCATTTTTGGGCGAAAAATGAAGTTTCTCCAATCTTCTCAAAACTCTGGATTCTGATAGAGGGACGCGAGACTTTGACCTGAGTGCAAAAATGGAGGCTCTAGACCCTCCCAGAGCTGAGATATCGAAATTCAAAATTTCGACCCGAAAAAAAAACGACAGTGTTACCCCTGTCGTTTTTTTTCATTTTGGGGCGAAAAATGAAGTTTCTCCAATCTTCTCAAAACTCTGGATTCTGATAGAAGGGCGCGAGACTTTGACCTGAGTGCAAAAATGGAGGCTCTAGACCCTCCCAGAGCTGAGATATTGAAATTCAAAATTTCGACCCAAAAAAAAAACGACAGTGTTACCCCTTTCGTTTTTTTTCATTTTTGGGCGAAAAATTAAGTTTCTCCAATTTTCTCAAAACTCTGGATTATGATAGAGGGCCACGAGACTTTGACCTGAGTGCAAAAATGGAGGCTCTAGACCCTCCCAGAGCTGAGATATCGAAATTCAAAATTTCGACCCGAAAAAAAAACGACAGTGTTACCCCTTTGGTTTTTTTTCATTTTTGGGCGAAAAATGAAGTTTCTCCAATCTTCTCAAAACTCTGGATTCTGATAGAGGGGTGCGAGACTTTGACCTGAGTGCAAAAATGGAGGCTCTAGACCCTTCCAGAGCTGAGATATCGAAATTCAAAATTTCGACCCGAAAAAAAAAACGACAGTGTTACCCCTTTCGTTTTTTTCCATTTTCGGACGAAAAATGAAGTTTCTCCAATCTTCTCAAAACTCTGGATTGTGATAGAGGGCTGTGAGACTTTGACCTGAATGCAAAAATGGAGGATCTAGACCCTTCCAGAGCTGAGATATCGAAATTCAAAATTTCGACCCGAAAAAAAAACGACAGTGTTACCCCTTTCGTTTTTTTTCATTTTTGGGCGAAAAATGAAGTTTCTCCAATCTTCTCAAAACTCTGGATTCTGATAGAGGGACGCGAGACTTTGACCTGAGTGCAAAAATGGAGGCTCTAGACCCTCCCAGAGCTGAGATATCGAAATTCAAAATTTCGACCCGAAAAAAAAAACGACAGTGTTACCCCTTTCGTTTTTTTTCATTTTTGGGCGAAAAATGAGGTTTCTCCAATCTTCTCAAAACTCTGGATTCTGATAGAGGGGCGCAAGACTTTGACCTGAGTGCAAAAATGGAGGCTCTAGACCCTTCTAGAGCTGAGATATCGAAATTCAAAATTTCGACCCAAAAAAAAAAACGACAGTGTTACCCCTTTTGTTTTTTTTCATTTTTGGGCGAAAAATGAGGTTTCTCCAATCTTCTCAAAACTCTGGATTCTGATAGAGGGGCGCAAGACTTTGACCTGAGTGCAAAAATGGAGGCTCTAGACCCTTCTAGAGCTGAGATATCGAAATTCAAAATTTCGACCCAAAAAAAAAAACGACAGTGTTACCCCTTTTGTTTTTTTTCATTTTGGGGCGAAAAATGAAGTTTCTCCAATCTTCTCAAAACTCTGGATTCTGATAGAGGGACGCGAGACTTTGACCTGAGTGCAAAAATGGAGGCTCTAGACCCTCCCAGAGCTGAGATATCGAAATTCAAAATTTCGACCCGAAAAAAAAAACGACAGTGTTACCCCTTTCGTTTTTTTTCATTTTTGGGCGAAAAATGAAGTTTCTCCAATCTTCTCAAAACTCTGGATTCTGATAGAGGGGTGCGAGACTTTGACCTGAGTGCAAAAATGGAGGCTCTAGACCCTTCCACAGCTGAGATATCGAAATTCAAAATTTCGACCCGAAAAAAAAACGACAGTGTTACCCCTTTCGTTTTTTTTCATTTTTGGGCGAAAAATGAAGTTCCTCCAATCTTCTCAAAACTCTGGATTCTGATAGAGGGGCGCAAGACTTTGACCTGAGTGCAAAAATGGAGGCTCTAGACCCTTCTAGAGCTGAGATATCGAAATTCAAAATTTCGACCCAAAAAAAAAAACGACAGTGTTACTTACCCCTTTTGTTTTTTTTTCATTTTTGGGCGAAAAATGAAGTTTCTCCAATCTTCTCAAAACTCTGGATTCTGATAGAGGGACGCGAGACTTTGACCTGAGTGCAAAAATGGAGGCTCTAGACCCTCCCAGAGCTGAGATATCGAAATTCAAAATTTCGACCCGAAAAAAAAACGACAGTGTTACCCCTGTCGTTTTTTTTCATTTTGGGGCGAAAAATGAAGTTTCTCCAATCTTCTCAAAACTCTGGATTCTGATAGAAGGGCGCGAGACTTTGACCTGAGTGCAAAAATGGAGGCTCTAGACCCTCCCAGAGCTGAGATATTGAAATTCAAAATTTCGACCCAAAAAAAAAACGACAGTGTTACCCCTTTCGTTTTTTTTCATTTTTGGGCGAAAAATTAAGTTTCTCCAATTTTCTCAAAACTCTGGATTATGATAGAGGGCCACGAGACTTTGACCTGAGTGCAAAAATGGAGGCTCTAGACCCTCCCAGAGCTGAGATATCGAAATTCAAAATTTCGACCCGAAAAAAAAACGACAGTGTTACCCCTTTGGTTTTTTTTTATTTTTGGGCGAAAAATGAAGTTTCTCCAATCTTCTCAAAACTCTGGATTCTGATAGAGGGGTGCGAGACTTTGACCTGAGTGCAAAAATGGAGGCTCTAGACCCTTCCAGAGCTGAGATATCGAAATTCAAAATTTCGACCCGAAAAAAAAAACGACAGTGTTACCCCTTTCGTTTTTTTCCATTTTCGGACGAAAAATGAAGTTTCTCCAATCTTCTCAAAACTCTGGATTGTGATAGAGGGCTGTGAGACTTTGACCTGAGTGCAAAAATGGAGGCCCTAGACCCTCCCAGAGCTGAGATATCGAAATTCAAAAATTTCGACCCGAAAAAAAAACGACAGTGTTAGCCCTTTCGTTTTTTTTCATTTTTGGGCGAAAAATGAAGTTCCTCCAATCTTCTCAAAACTCTGGATTCTGATAGAGGGGCGCAAGATTTTGACCTGAGTGCAAAAATGGAGGCTCTAGACCCTTCTAGAGCTGAGATATCAAAATTCAAAATTTCGACCCAAAAAAAAAATGACAGTGTTACCCCTTTCGTTTTTTTTTTCATTTTCGGGCGAAAAATGAAGTTTCTCCAATCTTCTCAAAACTCTGGATTATGATAGAGGGCCACGAGACTTTGACCTGAGTGCAAAAATGGAGGCTCTAGACCCTCCCAGAGCTGAGATATCGAAATTCAAAATTTCGACCCGAAAAAAAAACGACAGTGTTACCCCTTTCTTTTTTTTTCATTTTCGGGCGAAAAATGAAGTTTCTCCAATCTTCTCAAAACTCTGGATTCTGATAGAGGGGGGCGAGACTTTGACCTGAGTGCAAAAATGGAGGCTCTAGACCCTTCCAGAGCTGAGATATCGAAATTCAAAATTTCGACCCGAAAAAAAAACGACAGTGTTACCCCTTTCGTTTTTTTTCATTTTTGGGCGAAAAATGAAGTTTCTCCAATCTTCTCAAAACTCTGGATTCTGATAGAGGGACGCGAGACTTTGACCTGAGTGCAAAAATGGAGGCTCTAGACCCTCCCAGAGCTGAGATATCGAAATTCAAAATTTCGACCCGAAAAAAAAAACGACAGTGTTACCCCTTTCGTTTTTTTTCATTTTGGGGCGAAAAATGAGGTTTCTCCAATCTTCTCAAAACTCTGGATTCTGATAGAGGGGCGCAAGACTTTGACCTGAGTGCAAAAATGGAGGCTCTAGACCCTTCCAGAGCTGAGATATCGAAATTCAAAATTTCGACCCGAAAAAAAAAACGACAGTGTTACCCCTTTCGTTTTTTTCCATTTTCGGACGAAAAATGAAGTTTCTCCAATCTTCTCAAAACTCTGGATTGTGATAGAGGGCTGTGAGACTTTGACCTGAGTGCAAAAATGGAGGCCCTAGACCCTCCCAGAGCTGAGATATCGAAATTCAAAAATTTCGACCCGAAAAAAAAACGACAGTGTTAGCCCTTTCGTTTTTTTTCATTTTTGGGCGAAAAATGAAGTTCCTCCAATCTTCTCAAAACTCTGGATTCTGATAGAGGGGCGCAAGATTTTGACCTGAGTGCAAAAATGGAGGCTCTAGACCCTTCTAGAGCTGAGATATCAAAATTCAAAATTTCGACCCAAAAAAAAAATGACAGTGTTACCCCTTTCGTTTTTTTTTTCATTTTCGGGCGAAAAATGAAGTTTCTCCAATCTTCTCAAAACTCTGGATTATGATAGAGGGCCACGAGACTTTGACCTGAGTGCAAAAATGGAGGCTCTAGACCCTCCCAGAGCTGAGATATCGAAATTCAAAATTTCGACCCGAAAAAAAAACGACAGTGTTACCCCTTTCTTTTTTTTTCATTTTCGGGCGAAAAATGAAGTTTCTCCAATCTTCTCAAAACTCTGGATTCTGATAGAGGGGGGCGAGACTTTGACCTGAGTGCAAAAATGGAGGCTCTAGACCCTTCCAGAGCTGAGATATCGAAATTCAAAATTTCGACCCGAAAAAAAAACGACAGTGTTACCCCTTTCGTTTTTTTTCATTTTTGGGCGAAAAATGAAGTTTCTCCAATCTTCTCAAAACTCTGGATTCTGATAGAGGGACGCGAGACTTTGACCTGAGTGCAAAAATGGAGGCTCTAGACCCTCCCAGAGCTGAGATATCGAAATTCAAAATTTCGACCCGAAAAAAAAAACGACAGTGTTACCCCTTTCGTTTTTTTTCATTTTGGGGCGAAAAATGAGGTTTCTCCAATCTTCTCAAAACTCTGGATTCTGATAGAGGGGCGCAAGACTTTGACCTGAGTGCAAAAATGGAGGCTATAGACCCTTCTAGAGCTGAGATATCGAAATTCAAAATTTCGACCCAAAAAAAAAACGACAGTGTTACCCCTTTTGTTTTTTTTCATTTTGGGGCGAAAAATGAAGTTTCTCCAATCTTCTCAAAACTCTGGATTCTGATAGAGGGACGCGAGACTTTGACCTGAGTGCAAAAATGGAGGCTCTAGACCCTCCCAGAGCTGAGATATCGAAATTCAAAATTTCGACCCGAAAAAAAAAACGACAGTGTTACCCCTTTCGTTTTTTTTCATTTTTGGGCGAAAAATGAAGTTTCTCCAATCTTCTCAAAACTCTGGATTCTGATAGAGGGGTGCGAGACTTTGACCTGAGTGCAAAAATGGAGGCTCTAGACCCTTCCACAGCTGAGATATCGAAATTCAAAATTTCGACCCGAAAAAAAAACGACAGTGTTACCCCTTTCGTTTTTTTTCATTTTTGGGCGAAAAATGAAGTTCCTCCAATCTTCTCAAAACTCTGGATTCTGATAGAGGGGCGCAAGACTTTGACCTGAGTGCAAAAATGGAGGCTCTAGACCCTTCTAGAGCTGAGATATCGAAATTCAAAATTTCGACCCAAAAAAAAAAACGACAGTGTTACTTACCCCTTTTGTTTTTTTTTCATTTTGGGGCGAAAAATGAAGTTTCTCCAATCTTCTCAAAACTCTGGATTATGATAGAGGGGCGCAAGACTTTGACCTGAGTGCAAAAATGGAGGCTCTAGACCCTTCCACAGCTGAGATATCGAAATTCAAAATTTCGACCCGAAAAAAAAACGACAGTGTTACCCCTTTCGTTTTTTTTCATTTTTGGGCGAAAAATGAAGTTTCTCCAATCTTCTCAAAACTCTGGATTCTGATAGAGGGACGCGAGACTTTGACCTGAGTGCAAAAATGGAGGCTCTAGACCCTCCCAGAGCTGAGATATCGAAATTCAAAATTTCGACCCGAAAAAAAAACGACAGTGTTACCCCTGTCGTTTTTTTTCATTTTGGGGCGAAAAATGAAGTTTCTCCAATCTTCTCAAAACTCTGGATTCTGATAGAAGGGCGCGAGACTTTGACCTGAGTGCAAAAATGGAGGCTCTAGACCCTCCCAGAGCTGAGATATTGAAATTCAAAATTTCGACCCAAAAAAAAAACGACAGTGTTACCCCTTTCGTTTTTTTTCATTTTTGGGCGAAAAATTAAGTTTCTCCAATTTTCTCAAAACTCTGGATTATGATAGAGGGCCACGAGACTTTGACCTGAGTGCAAAAATGGAGGCTCTAGACCCTCCCAGAGCTGAGATATCGAAATTCAAAATTTCGACCCGAAAAAAAAACGACAGTGTTACCCCTTTGGTTTTTTTTCATTTTTGGGCGAAAAATGAAGTTTCTCCAATCTTCTCAAAACTCTGGATTCTGATAGAGGGGTGCGAGACTTTGACCTGAGTGCAAAAATGGAGGCTCTAGACCCTTCCAGAGCTGAGATATCGAAATTCAAAATTTCGACCCGAAAAAAAAAACGACAGTGTTACCCCTTTCGTTTTTTTTCATTTTCGGACGAAAAATGAAGTTTCTCCAATCTTCTCAAAACTCTGGATTCTGATAGAGGGCTGTGAGACTTTGACCTGAGTGCAAAAATGGAGGATCTAGACCCTTCCAGAGCTGAGATATCGAAATTCAAAATTTCGACCCGAAAAAAAAACGACAGTGTTACCCCTTTCGTTTTTTTTCATTTTTGGGCGAAAAATGAGGTTTCTCCAATCTTCTCAAAACTCTGGATTCTGATAGAGGGGCGCGAGACTTTGACCTGAGTGCAAAAATGGAGGCCCTAGACCCTCCCAGAGCTGAGATATCGAAATTCAAAAATTTCGACCCGAAAAAAAAACGACAGTGTTACCCCTTTCGTTTTTTTTCATTTTTGGGCGAAAAATGAAGTTCCTCCAATCTTCTCAAAACTCTGGATTCTGATAGAGGTAACACAGTCTCATCCCAAATCGTCATATAACTGACGTTTTGGGATGTATTTTGACCATACGTCAATATCCGCCTTTTTAGGGCCCCCTTAAACGTCGGTAGATGGCGATCCCGGGCCGTCATACAACTGACGCTTTACCTTTAACGTCAGTTAGGTGACGGGTTAGGTTTAGGGTTAAGTTTAGGTATGGGGTAGAGTTAGGATCCCATAACCTCATCTACCGACGTTTAAGGGGGCCCTAAAAAGGCGAATATTGACGTATGGTCAAAAGACGTCCCAAAACGTCAGTTATATGACGATTTGGGATGAGACCGGGTTGATAGAGGGGCGCAAGATTTTGACCTGAGTGCAAAAATGGAGGCTCTAGACCCTTCTAGAGCTGAGATATCAAAATTCAAAATTTCGACCCAAAAAAAAAATGACAGTGTTACCCCTTTCGTTTTTTTTTTCATTTTCGGGCGAAAAATGAAGTTTCTCCAATCTTCTCAAAACTCTGGATTATGATAGAGGGCCACGAGACTTTGACCTGAGTGCAAAAATGGAGGCTCTAGACCCTCCCAGAGCTGAGATATCGAAATTCAAAATTTCGACCCGAAAAAAAAACGACAGTGTTACCCCTTTCTTTTTTTTTCATTTTCGGGCGAAAAATGAAGTTTCTCCAATCTTCTCAAAACTCTGGATTCTGATAGAGGGGGGCGAGACTTTGACCTGAGTGCAAAAATGGAGGCTCTAGACCCTTCCAGAGCTGAGATATCGAAATTCAAAATTTCGACCCGAAAAAAAAACGACAGTGTTACCCCTTTCGTTTTTTTTCATTTTTGGGCGAAAAATGAAGTTTCTCCAATCTTCTCAAAACTCTGGATTCTGATAGAGGGACGCGAGACTTTGACCTGAGTGCAAAAATGGAGGCTCTAGACCCTCCCAGAGCTGAGATATCGAAATTCAAAATTTCGACCCGAAAAAAAAAACGACAGTGTTACCCCTTTCGTTTTTTTTCATTTTTGGGCGAAAAATGAAGTTCCTCCAATCTTCTCAAAACTCTGGATTCTGATAGAGGGGCGCAAGACTTTGACCTGAGTGCAAAAATGGAGGCTCTAGACCCTTCTAGAGCTGAGATATCGAAATTCAAAATTTCGACCAAAAAAAAAAACGACAGTGTTACCCCTTTTGTTTTTTTTCATTTTGGGGCGAAAAATGAAGTTTCTCCAATCTTCACAAAACTCTGGATTCTGATAGAGGGACGCGAGACTTTGACCTGAGTGCAAAAATGGAGGCTCTAGACCCTCCCAGAGCTGAGATATCGAAATTCAAAATTTCGACCCGAAAAAAAAAACGACAGTGTTACCCCTTTCGTTTTTTTTCATTTTTGGGCGAAAAATGAAGTTCCTCCAATCTTCTCAAAACTCTGGATTCTGATAGAGGGGCGCAAGACTTTGACCTGAGTGCAAAAATGGAGGCTCTAGACCCTTCTAGAGCTGAGATATCGAAATTCAAAATTTCGACCAAAAAAAAAACGACAGTGTTACCCCTTTTGTTTTTTTTCATTTTGGGGCGAAAAATGAAGTTTCTCCAATCTTCTCAAAACTCTGGATTCTGATAGAGGGGTGCGAGACTTTGACCTGAGTGCAAAAATGGAGGCTCTAGACCCTCCCAGAGCTGAGATATCGAAATTCAAAATTTCGACCCGAAAAAAAAACGACAGTGTTACCCCTTTCGTTTTTTTTCATTTTTGGGCGAAAAATGAAGTTTCTCCAATCTTCTCAAAACTCTGGATTCTGATAGAGGGGTGCGAGACTTTGACCTGAGTGCAAAAATGGAGGCTCTAGACCCTTCCACAGCTGAGATATCGAAATTCAAAATTTCGACCCGAAAAAAAAACGACAGTGTTACCCCTTTCGTTTTTTTTTCATTTTTGGGCGAAAAATGAAGTTTCTCCAATCTTCTCAAAACTCTGGATTCTGATAGAGGGACGCGAGACTTTGACCTGAGTGCAAAAATGGAGGCTCTAGACCCTCCCAGAGCTGAGATATCGAAATTCAAAATTTCGACCCGAAAAAAAAACGACAGTGTTACCCCTGTCGTTTTTTTCATTTTGGGGCGAAAAATGAAGTTTCTCCAATCTTCTCAAAACTCTGGATTCTGATAGAGGGGCGCGAGACTTTGACCTGAGTGCAAAAATGGAGGCTCTAGACCCTCCCAGAGCTGAGATATTGAAATTCAAAATTTCGACCCAAAAAAAAACGACAGTGTTACCCCTTTCGTTTTTTTTCATTTTTGGGCAAAAAATTAAGTTTCTCCAATTTTCTCAAAACTCTGGATTATGATAGAGGGCCACGAGACTTTGACCTGAGTGCAAAAATGGAGGCTCTAGACCCTCCCAGAGCTGAGATATCGAAATTCAAAATTTCGACCCGAAAAAAAAACGACAGTGTTACCCCTTTCGTTTTTTTTCATTTTTGGGCGAAAAATGAAGTTTCTCCAATCTTCTCAAAACTCTGGATTCTGATAGAGGGGTGCGAGACTTTGACCTGAGTGCAAAAATGGAGGATCTAGACCCTTCCAGAGCTGAGATATCGAAATTCAAAATTTCGACCCGAAAAAAAACCGACAGTGTTACCCCTTTCGATTTTTTTCATTTTTGGGCGAAAAATGAAGTTCCTCCAATCTTCTCAAAACCCTGGATTCTGATAGAGGGACGCGAGACTTTGACCTAACTGCAAAAATGGAGGCTCTAGACCCTCCCAGAGCTGAGATATCGAAATTCAAAATTTCGACCCGAAAAAAAAAACGATAGTGTTACCCCTTTCGTTTTTTTTCATTTTTGGGCGAAAAATGAAGTTCCTCCAATCTTCTCAAAACTCTGGATTCTGATAGAGGGACGCGAGACTTTGACCTAACTGCAAAAATGGAGGCTCTAAACCCTTCCAGAGCTGAGATATCGAAATTCAAAATTTCGACCCGAAAAAAAAAACGATAGTGTTACCCCTTTCGTTTTTTTTCATTTTCGGACGAAAAATGAAGTTTCTCCAATCTTCTCAAAACTCTGGATTCTGATAGAGGGCTGTGAGACTTTGACCTGAGTGCAAAAATGGAGGATCTAGACCCTTCCAGAGCTGAGATATCGAAATTCAAAATTTCGACCCGAAAAAAAACCGACAGTGTTACCCCTTTCGATTTTTTTCATTTTTGGGCGAAAAATGAAGTTCCTCCAATCTTCTCAAAACTCTGGATTCTGATAGAGGGACGCGAGACTTTGACCTAACTGCAAAAATGGAGGCTCTAGACCCTCCCAGAGCTGAGATATCGAAATTCAAAATTTCGACCCAAAAAAAATGACAGTGTTACCCCTTTTGTTTTTTTTTCATTTTCGGGCGAAAAATGAAGTTTCTCCAATCTTCTCAAAACTCTGGATTATGATAGAGGGCCACGAGACTTTGACCTGAGTGCAAAAATGGAGGCTCTAGTCCCTCCCAGAGCTGAGATATCGAAATTCAAAATTTCGACCCGAAAAAAAAACGACAGTGTTACCCCTTTCTTTTTTTTTCATTTTCGGGCGAAAAATGAAGTTTCTCCAATCTTCTCAAAACTCTGGATTCTGATAGAGGGGGGCGAGACTTTGACCTGAGTGCAAAAATGGAGGCTCTAGACCCTTCCAGAGCTGAGATATCGAAATTCAAAATTTCGACCCGAAAAAAAAACGACAGTGTTACCCCTTTCGTTTTTTTTCATTTTTGGGCGAAAAATGAAGTTTCTCCAATCTTCTCAAAACTCTGGATTCTGATAGAGGGACGCGAGACTTTGACCTGAGTGCAAAAATGGAGGCTCTAGACCCTCCCAGAGCTGAGATATCGAAATTCAAAATTTCGACCCGAAAAAAAAAACGACAGTGTTACCCCTTTCGTTTTTTTTCATTTTTGGGCGAAAAATGAGGTTTCTCCAATCTTCTCAAAACTCTGGATTCTGATAGAGGGGCGCGAGACTTTGACCTGAGTGCAAAAATGGAGGCTCTAGACCCTCCCAGAGCTGAGATATCGATATTCAAAATTTCGACCCGAAAAAAAAAAACGACAGTGTTACCCCTTTCGTTTTTTTTCATTTTTGGGCGAAAAATGAAGTTCCTCCAATCTTCTCAAAACTCTGGATTCTGATAGAGGGGCGCAAGACTTTGACCTGAGTGCAAAAATGGAGGCTCTAGACCCTTCTAGAGCTGAGATATCGAAATTCAAAATTTCGACCCAAAAAAAAAACGACAGTGTTACCCCTTTTGTTTTTTTTCATTTTGGGGCGAAAAATGAAGTTTCTCCAATCTTCTCAAAACTCTGGATTATGATAGAGGGGCGCAAGACTTTGACCTGAGTGCAAAAATGGAGGCTCTAGACCCTCCCAGAGCTGAGATATCGAAATTCAAAATTTCGACCCGAAAAAAAAACGACAGTGTTACCCCTTTCGTTTTTTTTTTCATTTTCGGGCGAAAAATGAAGTTTCTCCAATCTTCTCAAAACTCTGGATTATGATAGAGGGCCACGAGACTTTGACCTGAGTGCAAAAATGGAGGCTCTAGACCCTCCCAGAGCTGAGATATCGAAATTCAAAATTTCGACCCGAAAAAAAAACGACAGTGTTACCCCTTTCGTTTTTTTTCATTTTCGGGCGAAAAATAAAGTTTCTCCAATCTTCTCAAAACTCTGGATTCTGATAGAGGGGGGCGAGACTTTGACCTGAGTGCAAAAATGGAGGCTCTAGACCCTTCCAGAGCTGAGATATCGAAATTCAAAATTTCGACCAGAAAAAAAAACGACAGTGTTACCCCTTACGTTTTTTTTTGGGGGGGTGAAAAATTAAGTATCTCCAATCTTCTCAAAACTCTGGATTCTGATAGAGGGCCATGAGACTTAGACCTGAGTGCAAAAATGGAGGCTCTAGACCCTTCCAGAGCTGAGATATCGAAACTCAAAATTTCGACCAGAAAAAAAACTGACAGTGTTACCCCTTACGTTTTTTTTTTCGGGTGAAAAATTAAGTATCTCCAATCTTCTCAAAACTCTGAATTCTGATAGAGGGCCATGAGACTTAGACCTGAGTGCAAAAATGGAGGCTCTAGACCCTTCCAGAGCTGAGATATCGAAACTCAAAATTTCGACCAGAAAAAAAAACGACAGTGTTACCCCTTACGTTTTTTTTGGGGGTGGGGGTGAAAAATTAAGTATCTCCAATCTTCTCAAAACTTTGGATTCTGATAGAGGGCCATGAGACTTAGACCTGAGTGCAAAAATGGAGGCTCTAGACCCTTCCAGAGCTGAGATATCGAAACTCAAAATTTCGACCGAAAAAAAAAACGACAGTGTTACCCCTTACGTTTTTTTGGGGGGGGTGAAAAATTAAGTATCTCCAATCTTCTCAAAACTCTGGATTCTGATAGAGGGCCATGAGACTTAGACCTGAGTGCAAAAATGGAGGCTCTAGACCCTTCCAGAGCTGAGATGTCGAAATTCAAAATTTCGACCCGAAAAAAAACCGACAGTGTTACCCCTTTCGTTTTTTTTTCATTTTTGGGCGAAAAATTAAGTTTCTCCAATCTTCTCAAAACTCTGGATTATGATAGAGGGGGGCGAGACTTTGACCTGAGTGCAAAAATGGAGGCTCTAGACCCTTCCAGAGCTGAGATATCGAAATTCAAAATTTCGACCAGAAAAAAAAAACGACAGTGTTACCCCTTACGTTTTTTTTTTTCGGGTGAAAAATTAAGTATCCCCAATCTTCTCAAAACTCTGGATTCTGATAGAGGGCCATAAGACTTAGACCTGAGTGCAAAAATTGAGGCTCTAGACCCTTCCTGAGCTGAGATATCGAAACTCAAAATTTCGACCAGAAAAAAAAACGACAGTGTTACCCCTTACGTTTTTTTTGGGGGGGTGAAAAATTAAGTATCTCCAATCTTCTAAAAACTCTGGATTCTGATAGAGGGCCATGAGACTTAGACCTGAGTGCAAAAATGGAGGCTCTAGACCCTTCCAGAGCTGAGATATCGAAACTCAAAATTTCGACCAGAAAAAAATACGACAGTGTTACCCCTTACGTTTTTTTTTTGGGTGAAAAATAAAGTATCCCCAATCTTCTCAAAACTCTGGATTCTGATAGAGGGCCATGAGACTTAGACCTGAGTGCAAAAATGGAGGCTCTAGACCCTTCCAGAGCTGAGATATCGAAACTCAAAATTTCGACCAGAAAAAAAAACGACAGTGTTACCCCTTACGTTTTTTTTTCCGGGTGAAAAATTAAGTATCTCCAATCTTCTCAAAACTCTGGATTCTGATAGAGGGCCATGAGACTTAGACCTGAGTGCAAAAATGGAGGCTCTAGACCCTTCCAGAGCTGAGATATCGAAACTCAAAATTTCGACCAGAAAAAAAAACCGACAGTGTTACCCCTTACGTTTTTTTTTTTCGGGTGAAAAATTAAGGATCCCATATCTTCTCAAAACTCTGGATTCTGATAGAGGGCCATGAGACTTAGACCTGAGTGCAAAAATGGAGGCTCTAGACCCTTCCAGAGCTGAGATATCGAAACTCAAGATTTCGACCAGAAAAAAAAAACGACAGTGTTACCCCTTACGTTTTTTTTTTTTCGGGTGAAAAATTAAGATTAGAATTAGGATTCTGATAGAGGGCCATAAGACTTAGACCTGAGTGCAAAAATTGAGGCTCTAGACCCTTCCTGAGCTGAGATATTAAGATATATATAATGGCATAAATGTTACGCGGGATCTCAATAGCTCAGCTCTGGAAGGGTCTCTAGAGCCCCCATTTTTGCACTCAGGTCTAAGTCTCATAGCCCTAAACAACCTACCATTACCAGCTGTAATATTTTCATGGGCAGTCTTTTCATTTAAATGCCAGATGTACCTAATTCTTAATGGCACAATCAGTGTGTGTGATATTATATATATATATATATCATATATTTGTTAATAGCAACTCTGAAGTGTCAAGTGTCTAACGTTTGATTATGTTTTTAGGTGGAGCTGTCACTTGAGCAGCGATTTATAAGGGAGACAGTGCAACTACAAAGCTGGCTTGGGGCAGTCACAGCACAACCATCTCATCAGGCTGCTCTACACTCTCGCTCACTTTGCCAAGATGGGCTACACATCTGTCCCCCCAACAACGTGCAAGACATCACTGATAATCTGTTTATGTATTTAGTTCTATTTTGTTTTTATGTTTTTAAATAGTTTGTTCCTAATGCAATTTCTAATGTTCCGACCTGTTCCGGTTCCTTTTCCATACTTATACAAGGTTACCTTTACATACCTAGACTATTCTGCCTATCATTGTTTTTGAATGGCCAGTTGATTTTTTCTGATGTTCTGGTTTCTTTTCCAAGCTTACATTACAGGCAGGCCATTTTACATTATTACCCTGTACCAACCTCTATATACTTTCTATAGCCTATTAATGGTTGTTGTTTTTTATGTTTTATGTTTTCTTATACCTGTTCTGGTTCCGGTATATTAAATTATACAATTATGAAGGAAATCATCCATGTGTAATACAATTGTACTTTATTGTTTAGATTGAGACACATCCAGTAGCATATACATACACACACATACATGTAAAACAATCAAATCACTTACAGGTATGTAAAAGTAAAAGAGCATGAGAAGTGATTATAAGGTCTGACAGAAACTGATCCTGTTACATACTGACTAGTATAAGGTGCTATGGTCACAAAGTTCACATATTTGTATAGATTCATAAAGAAGAACAAAAATGATGGTTACGGATTTGTATAGATTCTAATCTACCATAGTAACTTACACAGTCAACAACTCCATATTACATCTACCACCTCTAGCTGCTACAAGCTCGCAGAAACTGAGGTAAAGATACATCCATTCTTACGTTCAATGTCGTGGAAAAAACCTCACATCCAGGTACTGTATCACTTAATTAACACAGCCCGGGGGATGTTGCAGTCACTGGCTCACTGCTTCACATTTTGCATTGTTAATTCGGGCAGGCAGGAAAGATTGGTGGTCCACACTGCAAGTTTTCATTGCTGGTGCTGCTGCTTCGCATGCATACTTCGGGGTGAGTGTACCCCTCAGCGGCGTTCCACTTTCAAAATGGCAGCCAGGTGAATAAGGCGAATTGAGATATTTATAATGGCATAAATGCTAAATGGGATCTCAATACCTCAGCTCTGGAAGGGTCGAGAGCCTCCATTTTTGCACTCAGGTCTGTTTTGTGGCCCTCTATCAGAATCCAGAGTTTCAAGAAGATCAGAGAAACTCAAAATTTCGACCCGAAAAAAACGACACTAGTACCCCTTTCGGGTTTTTTTTCGGGGCGAGAAATTAAGTTTCCCCAATCTTCTCAAAACACTGGATTGTGGTAAAGGGCCATGAGACTTAGACCTGAGTGCAAAAATGGAGGCTCTAAACCCTTCCTGAGCTGAGATATTGAGATACTATGCACCATTAATGCCATTATAAATATCTCAATATCTCAGCTCAGGAAGGGTCTAGAGCCTCCATTTTTGCACTCAGGTGTAAGTCTCATGACCCTCTATCAGAATCCAAAGTTTCAAGAAGATCAGAGAAACTCAAAATTTCGACCCGAAAAAAAAAACGACAGTGGTACCCCTTTCGTTTTTTTTTCCGGGGTGAGAAATTAAGTTTCTCCAATCTTCTCAAAACTCTGGATTCTGATAGATGGCCATAAGACTTAGACCTGAGTGCAAAAATGGAGGCTCTAAACCCTTCCTGAGCTGAGATATTGAGATCCCACGCACCAATAATGCCATTATGAATATCCAATATCTCAACTCTGGAAGGGTCTAGAGGCTCCATTTTTGCACTCAGGTGTAAGTCTCATGGCCCTCTATAAGAATCCAGAGTTTCAAGAAGATCAGAGAAACTCAAAATTTCGACCCCCAAAAAAAAAACGACAGTGGTACCCCTTTCGTTTTTTTTTTCGGTGTGAGAAATTAAGTTTCTCCAATCTTCTCAAAACTCTGGATTCTGATAGATGGCCATAAGACTTAGACCTGAGTGCAAAAATGGAGGCTCTAAACCCTTCCTGAGCTGAGATATTGAGATCCCACGCACCAATAATGCCATTATGAATATCCAATATCTCAACTCTGGAAGGGTCTAGAGGCTCCATTTTTGCACTCAGGTGTAAGTCTCATGGCCCTCTATAAGAATCCAGAGTTTCAAGAAGATCAGAGAAACTCAAAATTTCGACCCCCCAAAAAAAAACGACAGTGGTACCCCTTTCGTTTTTTTTTTCGGTGTGAGAAATTAAGTTTCTCCAATCTTCTCAAAACTCTGGATTCTGATAGAGGGCCATGAGACTTAGACCTGAGTGCAAAAATGGAGGCTCTAGACCCTTCCAGAGCTGAGATATTGAGATACCATGCACCATTAATGCCATTATAAATATCTCAATATCTCAGCTCAGGAAGGGTCTAGAGCCTCGATTTTTGCACTCAGGTCTAAGTCTCATGGCCCTCTATCAGAATCCAGAGTTTCAAGAAGATCAGAGAAACTCAAAATTTCGACCCGAAAAAAACGACAGTGGTACCCCTTTCGGTTTTTTTTTCGGGGTGAGAAATTAAATTTCTCCAATCTTCTCAAAACTCTGGATTCTGATAGAGGGCCATGAGACTTAGACCTGAGTGCAAAAATGGAGGCTCTAGACCATGGGTCACCAAACTAAGGCCCGCGGGCCGAATCAGGCCCGCCACACCCCTTTGACTGGCCCCCCAACCCCTCTGCCCCCCACTACTTGAACCGGCAATCCCCAAAAGTCGTCATGGCCTATTTTTTTAAATTGCTTTTTGGAAAATAATAACATGTCTGCATTTGGTATTTTGTTGTTTACTGAGCATGCTCACCTGGATAGGCATAAGAGCTGACTAGTTCTATTACTCATGTTGTTGTTATAATTTCAATGTTTATTTATTTATTTTATAGGCCTATTTATTTGACCTTTATTAAGTGCTGTACACAATTATTATAAATAGTAACAGGCCTACCTATAATTTATAATTTTTCATTCATCCTTACCAGTGCCACTCACCTCAACTAGGCAGATGTTTCTTACCTTGACAGGTTTGATGTTATTTGTATTCGAAAATAAATAAATGGAAAATCTGTGGTATTTCAAATTAAAACAAAGTGTGAAGACTCGATTACTACTTTTGCAAACAACTATTAATGATAAACAAATATGGCTGTGCCAGGCTAGTAATCTCTACTATGAGGCCTGCTGGTGGTCAGTTTGGTCTTGGTCACACAATTCTATTTTATATAGCCCCGGCCCCCCCATCACAGTCAGGAACGATAATGTGGCCCCCAGAGAAAAAAGTTTGGTGACCCCTGCTCTAGACCCTTCCAGAGCTGAGATATTGAGATATTTATAATGGCATAAATGCTACGTGGGATCTCAATATCTCAGCTCTGAAAGGGTCTAGAGCCTCCTTTTTTGCACTCAGGTCTAAGTTTCATGGCCCTCTATCAGAATCCAGAGTTTCAAGAAGATCAGAGAAACTCAAAATTACGACCCGAAAAAAAAAACGACAGTGGTACCCCTTTCGTTTTTTGGGTTGCGAGAACTAAGTTTCTCCAATCTTCTCAAAACTCTGGATTCTGATAGAGGGCCATAAGACTTAGACCTGAGTGCAAAAATTGAGGCTCTAGACCCTTCCAGAGCTGAGATATTTATAATGGCATAAATGCTACGTGGGATCTCAATATCTCAGCTCAGGAAGGGTCTAGAGCCTCCATTTTTGCACTAAGGTCTAAGTCTCATGGCCCTCTATCAGAATCCAGAGTTTCAAGAAGATCAGAGAAACTCAAAATTTCGACCCAAAAAAAAACCGACAGTGGTACCCCTTTCGTTTTTTTTTTTTTTTCGGGGCGAGAAATTAAGTTTCTCCAATCTTCTCAAAACTCTGGATTCTGATAGAGGGTCATGAGACTTAGACCTGAGTGCAAAAATGGAGGCTCTAAACCCTTCCTGAGCTGAGATCCCATGCACCATTAAAGGTTCTCAAAGCGATCCTGGGTGTTGACGTTCTTATATTTTCAAACAAATCGGAGCTAGACCCTTCCTCCTCCGCATCTTATCTCCTCCCCCTCCCTTCCGTGCTTCCTGAAATAATTGTGAACGTGCATAGTTCTAGCTAATTATATCCTTGTGTGGGTTTGGCGAACATAAGCGTCAATTTAGAAGAAAAAAAAACAATTTAACGTTACCCACCTGTCAAGCAAAAACAGAGCAACCTGAATGTCGGACTGGAAGCCCTTCTGCCGCCGGAGTTCTCGCCATCGTTCAAAAGCTTTGCTACCGATGTAAATTCGGAACTTCGCACATTCTTTATCCGACTCCTTCTTCTTTTTAATTTGTTCCTCAGAACGACGTCTCTTTGGTCGTGTGTCGGTAATTTTTCAAACTTCCCTCTGATACTTCGCTGCTCTCCTTCACACACACACACCATTCATGTGCACGCGCACTAACCCCCCAGACCCACCCTCAAATACTTCTTGCCAGTGATTGGCTGGAACACTGTTTGTTAGGTTTCGTGGTCCGGGTGAGACATGATTGTTTTTGTTGCCGTTTGTGGAGCCTGTGGTGTCTACAGAGACCGCGTTTTTTTACAGTGTGTTTAGAGGACAGGCAGCTAGCCGATAGTGAGGAGACGTTTGATGTATGTGACAAAAAATGTTTTGGCCCAGAATCGCTTAGAGAGCATTTAATGCCATTATAAATATCTCAATATCTCAGCTCAGGAAGAGTCTAGAGCCTCGATTTTTGAACTCAGGTCTAAGTCTCATGGCCCTCTATCAGAATCCAGAGTTTCAAGAAGATCAGAGAAACTCAAAATTTCGACCCGAAAAAAACGACAGTGGTACCCCTTTCGTTTTTTTTTTTCGGGGTGAGAAATTAAATTTCTCCAATCTTCTCAAAACTCTGGATTCTGATAGAGGGCCATGAGACTTAGACCTGAGTGCAAAAATGGAGGCTCTAGACACTTCCAGAGCTGATATATTGAGATATTTATAATGGCATAAATGCTATGTGGGATCTCAATGTCTCAGCTCTGAAAGGGTCTAGAGCCTCCATTTTTGCACTCAGGTCTAAGTCTCATGGCCCTCTATCAGAATCCAGAGTTTCAAGAAGATCAGAGAAACTTAAAATTTCGACCCAAAAAAAAAACCGACAGTGGTACCCCTTTTGTTTTTTGTTTTTTTTCGGGGCGAGAAATTAAGTTTCTCCAATCTTCTCAAAACTCTGGATTCTGATAGAGGGTCATGAGACTTAGACCTGAGTGCAAAAATGGAGGCTCTAAACCCTTCCTGAGCTGAGATCCCATGCACCATTAAAGGTTCTCAAAGCGATCCTGGGTGTTGACGTTCGAATATTTTCAAACAAATCGGAGCTAGACCCTCCCTCCTCCGCATCTCATCTCTTCCCCTTCCCTTCCGTGCTTCCTGAAATAATTGTGAACGTGCATAGTTCTAGCTAATTATATCCTTGTGTGGGTTTGGCGAACATAAGCGTCAATTTAGAAAAAAAAACAAACAATTTAACGTTACCCACCTGTCAAGCAAAAACAGAGCAACCTGAATGTCGGACTGGAAGCCCTTCTGCCGCCGGAGTTCTCGCCATCGTTCAAAAGCTTTGCTACCGATGTAAATTCGGAACCTCGCACATTCTTTATCCGACTCCTTCTTCTTTTTAATTTGTTCCTCAGAACGACGTCTCTTTGGTCGTGTGTCTGTAATTTTTCAAACTTCCCTCTGATGCTTCGCTGCTCTCCTTCACACACACACACCATTCATGTGCACGCGCACTAACCCCCCAGACCCACCCTCAAATACTTCTTGCCAGTGATTGGCTGGAACACTGTTTGTTAGGTTTCGTGGTCCGGGTGAGACATGATTGTTTTTGTTGCCGTTTGTGGAGCCTGTGGTGTCTACAGAGACCGCGTTTTTTTACAGTGTGTTTAGGGGACAGGCAGCTAGCCGATAGTGAGGAGACGTTTGATGTATGTGACAAAAAATGTTTTGGCCCAGAATCGCTTAGAGAACATTTAATGCCATTATAAATATCTCAATATCTCAGCTCAGGAAGAGTCTAGAGCCTCGATTTTTGCACTCAGGTCTAAGTCTCATGGCCCTCTATTAGAATCCAGAGTTTCAAGAAGATCAGAGAAACTCAAAATTTTGACCCAAAAACAAAAAAAACGACAGTGGTACCCCTTTCGGGTTTTTTTCGGGGCGAGAAATTAAGTTTCTCCAATCTTCTCAAAACTCTGAATTCTGATAGACAGCCATGGGACTTGGACCTGAGTGCAAAAATGGAGGCTCTAGACCCTTCCAGAGCTGAGATATTGAGATCCCACGCACCAACAATGCCATTATGAATATCTAATATCTCAGCTCTGGAAGGGTCTAGAGCCTCCATTTTTTTCACTCAGATCCAAGTCTCATGGCCCTCTATCAGAATCCAGAGTTTCAAGAAGATCAGAGAAACTCAAAATTTCGACCCGAAAAAAACGACAGTGGTACCCCTTTCGTTTTTTTTTTTCGGGGTGAGAAATTAAATTTCTCCAATCTTCTCAAAACTCTGGATTCTGATAGAGGGCCATGAGACTTAGACCTGAGTGCAAAAATGGAGGCTCTAGACACTTCCAGAGCTGATATATTGAGATATTTATAATGGCATAAATGCTATGTGGGATCTCAATGTCTCAGCTCTGAAAGGGTCTAGAGCCTCCATTTTTGCACTCAGGTCTAAGTCTCATGGCCCTCTATCAGAATCCAGAGTTTCAAGAAGATCAGAGAAACTTAAAATTTCGACCCAAAAAAAACCCGACAGTGGTACCCCTTTTGTTTTTTGTTTTTTCGGGGCGAGAAATTAAGTTTCTCCAATCTTCTCAAAACTCTGGATTCTGATAGAGGGTCATGAGACTTAGACCTGAGTGCAAAAATGGAGGCTCTAAACCCTTCCTGAGCTGAGATCCCATGCACCATTAAAGGTTCTCAAAGCGATCCTGGGTGTTGACGTTCGAATATTTTCAAACAAATCGGAGCTAGACCCTCCCTCCTCCGCATCTCATCTCTTCCCCTTCCCTTCCGTGCTTCCTGAAATAATTGTGAACGTGCATAGTTCTAGCTAATTATATCCTTGTGTGGGTTTGGCGAACATAAGCGTCAATTTAGAAAAAAAAAAAACAATTTAACGTTACCCACCTGTCAAGCAAAAACAGAGCAACCTGAATGTCGGACTGGAAGCCCTTCTGCCGCCGGAGTTCTCGCCATCGTTCAAAAGCTTTGCTACCGATGTAAATTCGGAACCTCGCACATTCTTTATCCGACTCCTTCTTCTTTTTAATTTGTTCCTCAGAACGACGTCTCTTTGGTCGTGTGTCTGTAATTTTTCAAACTTCCCTCTGATGCTTCGCTGCTCTCCTTCACACACACACACCATTCATGTGCACGCGCACTAACCCCCCAGACCCACCCTCAAATACTTCTTGCCAGTGATTGGCTGGAACACTGTTTGTTAGGTTTCGTGGTCCGGGTGAGACATGATTGTTTTTGTTGCCGTTTGTGGAGCCTGTGGTGTCTACAGAGGCCGCGTTTTTTTACAGTGTGTTTAGGGGACAGGCAGCTAGCCGATAGTGAGGAGACGTTTGATGTATGTGACAAAAAATGTTTTGGCCCAGAATCGCTTAGAGAACCTTTAATGCCATTATAAATATCTCAATATCTCAGCTCAGGAAGAGTCTAGAGCCTCGATTTTTGCACTCAGGTCTAAGTCTCATGGCCCTCTATCAGAATCCAGAGTTTCAAGAAGATCAGAGAAACTCAAAATTTTGACCCAAAAACAAAAAAAAACGACAGTGGTACCCCTTTCGTTTTTTTTTCGGGGCGAGAAATTAAGTTTCTCCAATCTTCTCAAAACTCTGGATTCTGATAGAGGGCCATGGGACTTGGACCTGAGTGCAAAAATGGAGGCTCTAGACCCTTCCAGAGCTGAGATATTGAGATCCCACGCACCAATAATGCCATTATGAATATCTAATATCTCAGCTCTGGAAGGGTCTAGAGCCTCCATTTTTTTCACTCAGATCCAAGTCTCATGGCCCTCTATCAGAATCCAGAGTTTCAAGACGATCAGAGAAACTCAAAATTTCGACCCGAAAAAAACGACAGTGGTACCCCTTTCGGTTTTTTTTTTCGGGGCGAGAAATTAAATTTCTCCAATCTTCTCAAAACTCTGGATTCTGATAGAGGGCCATGAGACTTAGACCTGAGTGCAAAAATGGAGGCTCTAGACCCTTCCAGAGCTGAGATATCGAAACTCGACATTTCGACCAGAAAAAAAAACGACAGTGTTACTTACCCCTTACGTTTTTTTTTTTTTTTTCAGGTGAAAAAATAAGTATCCCCAATCTTCTCAAAACTCTGGATTCTGATAGAGGGCCATGAGACTTAGACCTGAGTGCAAAAATGGAGGCTCTAGACCCTTCCAGAGCTGAGATATTGAAACTCAAATTTTCGACCAGAAAAAAAAACGACAGTGTTACCCCTTACGTATTTTTTTTGAGGCGAAAAATTAAGTTTCCCCAATCTTCTCAAAACTCTGTATTCTGATAGAGGGCCGTGAGACTTAGACCTGAGTGCAAAAATGGAGGCTCTAGACCCTTCCAGAGCTGAGATATTGAGATCCCACGCACCAATAATGCTCTAAACCCTTCCTGAGCTGAGATATTGAGATCCCATGCACCATTAAAGGTTCTCAAAGCGATCCTGGGTGTTGACGTTCGAATATTTTCCAAACAAATCAGAGCTAGACCCTCCCTCCTCCGCATCTCATCTCCTCCCCCTCCCTTCCGTGCTTCCTGAAATAATTGTGAACGTGCATAGTTCTAGCTAATTATATCCTTGTGTGGGTTTGGCGAACATAAGCGTCAATTTAGAAGAAAAAAAAAACAATTTAACGTTACCCACCTGCCCTTCTGCCGTCGGAGTTCTCGCCATCGTTCAAAAGCTTTGCTACCGATGTAAATTCGGAACTTCGCACATTCTTTATCCGACTCCTTCTTCTTTTTAATTTGTTCCTCAGAACGACGTCTCTTTGGTCGTGTGTCGGTAATTTTTCAAACTTCCCTCTGATGCTTCGCTGCTCTCCTTCACACACACACACCATTCATGTGCACGCGCACTAACCCCCCAGACCCACCCTCAAATACTTCTTGCCAGTGATTGGCTGGAACACTGTTTGTTAGGTTTCGTGGTCCGGGTGAGACATGATTGTTTTTGTTGCCGTTTGTGGAGCCTGTGGTGTCTACAGAGACCGCGTTTTTTTACAGTGTGTTTAGGGGACAGGCAGCTAGCCGATAGTGAGGAGACGTTTGATGTATGTGACAAAAAATGTTTTGGCCCAGAATCGCTTAGAGAACCTTTAATGCCATTATAAATATCTCAATATCTCAGCTCAGGAAGAGTCTAGAGCCTCGATTTTTGCACTCAGGTCTAAGTCTCATGGCCCTCTATCAGAATCCAGAGTTTCAAGAAGATCAGAGAAACTCAAAATTTCAACCCAAAAAAAAAACGACAGTGGTACCCCTTTCGTTTTGTTTTTTTTTTCGGGGCGAGAAATTAAGTTTCTCCAATCTTCTCAAAACTCTGGATTCTGATAGAGGGCCATGAGACTTAGACCTGAGTGCAAAAATGGAGGCTCTAGACCCTTCCAGAGCTGAGATATTGAGATCCCACGCACCAATAATGCCATTATGAATATCTAATATCTCAGCTCTGGAAGGGTCTAGAGCCTCAATTTTTGCACTCAGGTCTAAGTCTCATGGCCCTCTATCAGAATCCAGAGTTTCAAGAAGATCAGAGAAACTCAAAATTTCGACCCGAAAAAAACGACAGTGGTACCCCTTTCGTTTTTTTTTTTCGGGGTGAGAATTTAAATTTCTCCAATCTTCTCAAAACTCTGGATTCTGATAGAGGGCCATGAGACTTAGACCTGAGTGCAAAAATGGAGGCTCTAGACCCTTCCAGAGCTGAGATATCGAAACTCAACATTTCGACCAGAAAAAAAAACGACAGTGTTACTTACCCCTTACGTTTTTTTTTTTTCGGGTGAAAAATTAAGTATCCCCAATCTTCTCAAAACTCTGGATTCTGATAGAGGGCCATGAGACTTAGACCTGAGTGCAAAAATGGAGGCTCTAGACCCTTCCAGAGCTGAGATATCGAAACTCAAATTTTCGACCAGAAAAAAAAACGACAGTGTTACCCCTTACGTATTTTTTTTTTGAGGCGAAAAATTAAGTTTCCCCAATCTTCTCAAAACTCTGGATTCTGATAGAGGGCCGTGAGACTTAGACCTGAGTGCAAAAATGGAGGCTCTAGACCCTTCCAGAGCTGAGATATTGAGATCCCACGCACCAATAATGCCATTATGAATATCTCAATATCTCAGCTCTGGAAGGGTCTAGAGCCTCCATTTTTGCACTCAGGTCTAAGTCTTATGGCCCTCTATCAGAATCCAGAGTTTCAAGAAGATCAGAGAAACTAAAAATTTCGACCCGAAAAAACAACAACAGTGGTACCCCTTTCGTTTTTTTGTAGGGGTGGGGGGTGGGGAGAAATTAAGTTTCTCCAATCTTCTCAAAACTCTGGATTCTGATAGAGGGCCATGGGACTTGAACCTGAGTGCAAAAACGGAGGCTCTAGACCCTTCCAGAGCTGAGATATTGAGATCCCACGCACCAATAATGCCATTATTAATATCTAATATCTCAGCTCTGGAAGGGTCTAGAGCCTCCATTTTTGTACTCAGGTCTAAGTCTCATGGCCCTCTATCAGAATCCAGAGTTTCAAGAAGATTGGAGAAATTTAAT
Source organism: Pimephales promelas (assembly GCF_988280905.1). Classification (NCBI taxonomy): domain Eukaryota; kingdom Metazoa; phylum Chordata; class Actinopteri; order Cypriniformes; family Leuciscidae; genus Pimephales; species Pimephales promelas. Next base: position 21,716,902 of record NC_142784.1, read on the forward strand.
TTCTCACCCCGAAAAAAAAAACGACAGTGGTACCCCTTTCGTTTTTTTTTCGGGGTGAGAAATTAAATTTCTCCAATCTTCTCAAAACTCTGGATTCTGATAGAGGCCCATGAGACTTAGACCTGAGTACAAAAATGGAGGCTCTAGACCCTTCCAGAACTGAGATATTGGAGATATTTATAATGGCATAAATGCTACGTGGGATCTCAATATCTCAGCTCAGGAAGAGTCTAGAGCCTCCATTTTTGCACTCAGGTCTAAGTCCCGTGACGCTCTATCAGAATCCAGAGTTTCAAGAAGATCAGAGAAACTCAAAATTTCGACACGAAAAAAACGACAGGGCTATCCCTGTCGACTTTTTCGGTGCAAAAAAAAGTTTTTTTATAAACCTAGAAATGCTCATCTTTTGTTCTGAAGATGAAAAAGTTGTACGTACGAGTATGAAGTTAAGAGTGAAACCCATATCCTCTGACCTTAACTGTAAAAATGTGTACAATAAACTCAGTACAGAAGCCACATATAAAAGTTTACTTTATAGAAAAGTTGAAATTAAAGTTTAATTTAAATTTTTTAATTTAAACTTTTTTAAACTAACCTTTTTAATTTACTTTTTAATTTAAACTTTTTGAGAGAAAGAAATTGTGTTATGGTCAGGACTAACTGATCAATAAAAATCATATGGCAACAGTGACAACCAAAGAAAAAAAGAAAAAAAAAACTTGTGTACTGTTGAAAGTAAATGTATATCACACAGCACAGTCAGCCATTACGGTAACAGCTCAGTCAATTTAAAAGCATTAAATCCAACTGGTCAATAGATTAATCCATTGGTGGGAAGACAGATGCTTGGAGGGATATCACAAATATCTCACTAAAATCCAACAAAATCTTGACAATTTTTCATTGACTAAGACTTTACATTGTGCTAAGATTCTGTTACCGCTCTCTACACTCGCTTGCATGTTCCTCCAGGTCATCGGGAGGAAAATTATGGCCACAGATTGGGCACACAGTCTGCAACTGGAATCACTTAAATGTTTAACATTAAAAGGTGGAGACAATAAAACCTCAAAAATAAACACTCCACATCACAACATACCTGTCTTTGAGGACACAAAAAACACATCTTCCTCTGTAGGCTGTCAGGAGGAATAACAAAATTGAAAAAGAAATTGTGACATGATTGCATATATGTGTTGATACTCATCATTCAACAGATTTTCATTAATTGACATAGCCTCATATATAAGCAAATACTATCTTAAATCCACATCACATCAGGTGGAACTGGCCACTATACAAGTTATGACAAAATTCCACTGTAATGTTGAGCCTCTTCTTTGTTCTCTTAAAACATTGTATTCAAGCTTAATGGTCTCCCAACATTATCCATACAATGGGTCTGTACACACCTCCAGTGGATAAGTATCTGAAGGCTTGCATGTTTCAACATGCAGCGCTAGGATTTGCAATGGATAACTGGTGTGACAGGAGTGGCACATTGCCTTTGGCATACTAGAGAAGGACCTGGGGCCTGTTTCAGAAAGGAGGTTAAGTGAAAACTCTGAGTATGTTAACCCTGAAATGAGGGAAACTCTGGGTTTTCCATTTCAGAAAGGGAGGTAAGTTAAACCTGAGACAGCAGAGTAGGTCAAGCCCATTTCTGAAAGAGAGGTAACTTATACTCAGAGTCAGTTACCATGGTAACTTACTCCGTGAACCTAACCTGGTCGGGAGCAGGTTTTCTTCAGTAAACTCAGAGTTTCTTGCGGTCTCCTCCCCTTTTTTAAAGAGGAAGTGCTGTTAAACACCAACAATAATACTAAAATGTATTTACACATTCTTTAAGGAATATATATTGTTTGTCCATGGTTTAATTGACTAAATCTGTTTTGTAGCACTTTTCCAAAAAATAAAAGGATTTAAAACGTTTGCTAAACTTTTATTTGATTACCACCGTTTTTGATAATATATTTCTATTAAATCATTAAAAAAATTGGAATAAAAAACATTTAATAGAACTCACTTATTTTTCAAACATAATTTAATAAGTTATTAATGATAAAAAATAAGATGTTAATCTTATTCATAATCAATAATTGAAGTTAGTTGATATGTTTTATTGAACAAATGTTTAATTTATTTAACTGTCATTTTAAATGATGATAATAATAACCGTAATTTAAGAATGCAGTTTATATATTTAATAATTGTTTAATACCATAAACCGTGATATTTTCTGAGATGTTTCTCAACTCTCCCCACATGGTTGAGTCCCCCACCCCACCCCCACAAGTTACTCAGCAACTTTTACTCATGTTTTAAATTAACTACTTTTTACTTGAGTGGATTTTTAGACTGGTATTTTTACTTTAACTTAGGTAAAATTTTTATCAAAGTAATAGTAGCCTACTTTAGGTTGAATAACAGTAAGTTTACTATTATAACAGTAAGTTACTCTAAAATAGTTATGAATTATTAACTGACATCTTCAACGGTGTAGTTAGATTAATGTAATAATCAGGCTACTATCTCTAGAAAGTATTGGTCTACATATTACTAATTGCTAAATCTCAACCTCAACCACTTGATTAATACAAAGAGGAGAGACAAGAAACTGCACTTTTAATTCTTTCAAATTCACAATATACAATTGCATGAATTATTCTTGAATTGATCAAAGTGTGTAGAGGGAGAAGGTTACATAAAAAATATACCTTTTAAAAATGTATGTTAAATCCACTATTGTTTTATACTTAATTGGTTTATGTAGTAGCCTATTTAATGTAATTGCATCATATTTTATTTTAAATTACAGAAGAATTAAGAGTAATCCCTTTAATTAAATTACAATATTTAGATTACTTGGTAATTAATAAACACCTCTTTTTGTCTGGCGCTGTTGCCATGGTGACTCATAATATCTGTGCTCCATTGATAATGGCTTTTTATAGTTGTGGTGCAAGCGCTTAACTCAGAGTCGGTCAACTCAGAGTTGATTGAACTAACTCATTTCAGCTGTTCTGTAACCGAAAACTCAGAGTTTCCCATCTCAGGGTAAGTCAACTCTGAGTTCAAGCTTTAACTCAGAGTTGGTTGAACCTCCTTATTGAAACGGGCCCCTGGAGTCAGGAGGCAGTGGTTGAGTGTCTAGATCCTCCTGTACGGAGCAACATATAGGACACCATTTCCGCCTATACTTGCAGTCTTCAACATTAGCCCAGTATATCCACTGTCCCCAGGAGACACCATATATAGTTTTCTAGAACCCCACCCTCTTAACAAGAAAAGGTATTTAATAGTTGAACTCTTTTGAAATGTGACAGTACTCATCACTCAAGATATTGATTCAAATTATTTTATACCAAGATTAGATTGGCCATGGGTAAGTTCTATGTACCTGCTCCTTTGTAAATCAGCCAGCCCCCAGACACACTTTCCAGTTTTGGATAAAGATCTTTGACGGTTGAACATACCTTCAAGAGTAATATACACTACCGGTCAAAAGTTTTAGATCAGTAAGATTTTTTTTATGTTTTTAAATGAAGTCTCTTCTGCTCACCAAGGCTGCTTTATTTGATAAAAAAAAAAAAAAAGACAAAACAGTAATATTGTGTAGTATTATGACAATTTAAAATTACTTTTCTATTTTAATATATTTTAAAATTTAATTTGAAAGCTGAATTTTCACCATCATTGCTGTTGCTGATTACACATCAGTTTTCAGTGTCACATGATCCTTCAGAAATCATTCTAATATGCTGATTTTATACTCAAAAAAACATAACTTGTTATTTTCAGTGTTGAAAACAGTTGTGTACCATTTTCCCCCCAAAATTCTATGATGAATAGAAAGTTCAAAAGAACAGCATTTATTTAAAATATAATCTTTTCTAACATTATAAATGTCTTTACTGTAACTTTTGATCAATTTAACTCATCCTTGATGAATAAGTATTTTCTAATTTCTTTCCCCAAAAAATAAAAAATAAATTCTTACTGACCCCAAACTTTTGAATGGTAGTGATTAATGTTACAAAAGCTTTCCATTTCAGATCAATTCTGTTCTTTTGAACTTTCTATTCATCAAAGAATCCTGAAATAAAAATGTAAAAAACTGTTTTCAACATGGATAATAATCATAAATGTTTCTTGAGCATCATATTATAATAATTTCTGTAGGCTCATGTGACACTGAAAACTGGAGTAATGATGTTGTAAATTCAGCTTTGATCACAAGAATAAATTACACTTCACTATATATTCACACATAAAACCATTGTTTTAAATTGTAATAATATTTCACAATATTACTGTTTTGTTTTTTGTTTTGTTTTGTTTTTTATCAAATAATTGCAGCCTTGGTGAGCAGAAAAGACTTCTTTTAAAAACATAAAAAATCTTACCGATCTAAAACTTTTGACCGGTAGTGTAAATCATACCATCATATTGTCAAACGAACAATGGTTTTGATAGTGGACTATATTCATACATTATATGACAAAAAAAAAATGTTGCCTCACCTCATCATGGGTGTAGTTCTCTGGCATCAGCGTGGACCTGCGTCCCAAACCAGCTTGCAGATGGAAAACTTCTTCAATGCCTTTGGGAGTGCGCTCAACAATTTTGGGTAAGAGATAAAACTTCTATCTCTTTGACTGGTGTGGAGTGGTTGGAATGCCCTTGAACGTGCCGGCGCTTTCCCCTGGCTCCAAAAAGGGCAGGAAAAGACCTGTGATGATAATTTATTAATTTGACATAACACAATACAAATAAACATTTCACTAGCTATAGTTTGAGAATTTAAATTGATGAATGTAAGGGACAAGTCAGTCTGACAAAGAAACCAAATACAATGAAGAACCTTGTCATTTCTGTGTGGACACTGGGTCAGCCATCTCTCCCTCTTTCCTGACTCCTTCCCTGTCTGCTAGAATGGCATGCCGTGTTCAGGAGATGAAACACATTATTTTATACATGTTAATCTGGGTGTGTGAGTTATCTTATTTGTTGAGAAACTAGACAACACCTTGGAGTCTCTGGGCCAATTTGATGTTGGGCACTGGGCCCAACAGGGGTAGCTCTGTGTTGGGCACTGGACCCAACAAGACCAGGGGAAGGTGTTGCATTTGTGAGCAAATTTAGGAGGTGTCTTGCTGAATTGACTACTTCTGAGTTGTCTCCCTGTCAAAATAAATAAATTCAGCAGTAAGTTGGAAAAGACAATACATCAACTTAACCCATAAAACAATATAAATAACTTAAATATTACCAAATAAAAAATTACAAAGTGGGATGTTTTCCATATTCCAAAGAAAATATATTGCAAAAAGTTATTCAAGTAAATGGCTAGCTATATCAATATAAAACAAAATATTAATAAAATAGGCACTATATTTATAGACCACAATACCATATACACTAATGAATTTAATTAAACAAAACATCCAGCTTTCTTTCGAAGTGTAAATGTGCTATTTTTGTGTTCTAGTCAAACGGAATTAGCTAACTTATGCATTCAATTCAAATGAATAGTGCTAGTGCTATATGGTGTACTGTAATTGCCCTGAAGTTTATGGCCTTACATTATGCTAGCACGCTCACACGCTCTCTCTCTCTCTCTCTCTCTCTCTGTAAGCAGTAACGTTACTCTGACAATGACAACCACGATGAGAAGTTATCGGGAGGAAAACATAAAATCACATTTAACCCTCTGATGGTCTTCGGGGTCTGTTAGACCCCAAATGAATTTTGAAAATGTTCTCTTTTTCCAAATGGTATGAAACTTGCTACGGCTCTCAACACTGTCAAGATCTACAAAAAAAAAAAAATTAAAATGGAATTCTATCTGTTTTTATGTAGGCGTGACAAAAATAGTCACACTCGTGGTCTTCGGGGTCCATTGGACCCCAAAAAATACCATTTAATTTTGTAACAGAACAATAGTTTTTTTTTTTATATATACAAATATTATTTTACTGTTTATTAATGTTTTTACTCAACATTTGTGCAGTTTTTGGAGGATTTATGATATCTTTTAAATATCTATAAATTAATAAATAAATATTTATTTATCATTGGACTCAAAATAGACACAATTCATCATCAAAATCAGAAATAACGCAGAACACAGACAGAAATGACAGAAATTAAGTGGCACACTTCCAACAATGCAAAAAACATCCACAATCCAAAATTATCATGCTCACACACATGCACACACACACAAACACACACATAGAGAGGAATACAATATACAGGAATACATACAGACTATAAAAACTATTCGCTTATCATTTGTAAAATAAAATACTCTAAAATGCAGAACCACCGCAAAAATAAATTGGTAACACTAAGACACATTGAAAATGTGCACACACACACAGGAATACATTTGTAAGGCTATAAAAAAAAAAAAATGAGACCATCTGTTCTATTGTTCCAAACTATTGTTCCTAGTTATTCGATTTTCTTCCCAATTTACTTTTCTTTTTTTTTTTACAAATATTTTTTTACTGCTTTATTTGCTCATTTGTTATTGCTGTTCAGTTGAAATAAATGATCAAATCTTAAGACTCCAACATTTCTCTTTGTAACATGTTCAGGTTTGATTCTAATCATAATGTAACATTATTGAAAAACTGTTATTTTTTCAGTACAAAAACAAATGCTAAACTTTGACAAAAAGTATTTTATTTTTGTTATAAGTGTGATTTTACAATATTTAGATATGAATCCAACTAAATCCAACTTTAGAAACTATATCTTTCAGTAATTCAAATAGTTAATAGGCCTAGTGGAGCTCTATAGCCATCTAGTGGAGCTCTATAGCCATCTAGTGGAGCTCTACAGCCATCTAGTGGAGCTCTATAGCCATCTAGTGGATAAAGTGACTTATTTATAAAGTTTATTTAACATAAAATGCTTTTTTTTTGTAAAAATCATATTTAAATAAATATTTATTTATTTATTTATTTATAGAAATAAATTAAAAAATCATAAATCCTCCAAAAACTACACAAATGTTGAGTAAAAACATTAATAAACAGAGTAAAATTATATTTGTTAAAAAAAAAAATACTATTCTGTTACAAAATTAAATAATATTGTCTGGGGTCCAATAGACCCCGAAGACCAGAATTGTTACTTTTTTTGAAGACCATCAGTCAAGACATGACCGGTCTACTTGGCGGCGGCTAACACTAGCTAACGTTACGTTTGCAACAACATTTTCACCGGAGGAAGAGGCAAACGCTTAAAAATAATAAACACCAGGCAAAAATGTTTTTACCAGAGGTAGTAGGCTACCACAAAAACGTGGGATTATAGCTAACAACTGTGTTAGCATTAGCAACGTCGGGAGAAAGAATTTAATTTCCCCCGTTTCTACAAAATAGCTAACGTTATAACATTAACAACAGTCCTTACCGTATTTGTCCCAGCCGAATCCACGACTCACGCCAGTCGGCAAGTCAGACAGGCAAGCACTTCTTCGTTTCATGGCGGGTAACATACTGTGCTCCAAAACATTGGTGCTGATTGGCCCAAGAGGAGTCCTGTGCTTCTGTGCGCCAATGAACGCTATCTATCGATCTGCGCTCGATTGCTCTTCCTTCATCCTCCAACTACCCGGATGTCTGCCTCAGTTCAGTAACTTGAAAGTTTAATTTTCAGTGAGGATCAAATTTTATTGGACTTCAGTTCCAATCAAATAAATTCAGTTTCTAATTATACAATTCAGATTCAGTTTTTGAATAAATTCTATTTTAATTAAACAATACAATTTCAAATTATGTGATTTAAATCCAGTTTTTCAATGCAATTATTCAAGTTTAGCCATTCAAATTCAATATAAATGGTTCAAATTCAGTTTCTGGTGGCACATATTTCAGCCCATAATATACGAACTTACAAAAACATAAATATTAACGTCTTAACAATGCAGTCATTTTCACTAGTTGATAACATAGACCCCAAAATTTGTGATAGTTGTGTTTTTATGAAATGAGTGAGTGAATTCATGGTGAAATACAATGAAAGTATCACCTGTGGATGAGCAGTTTGATAGAGTGCAATTGTCAGGATCGCATTCATTTTCCTATACATATTGAGATTTTTTTAACTATAACTTATAAACCTTCAAAGACATGACTACTCTGAATTGAATACTGAATACTATGACTCTCTGATTGGTCTCAAAACTGAATGAAATGAAAACTGAACTGAATGAAAGCATTTAAATTCAAGTAAAGAAAAGAAAACAAGATTGTTTAAAATATTTACACAATTAGCCTAGACTTCTGCCAGATTCTCAAGGAAAGGAAATAACTCCACATCATGAATATAAATGGTCCAGATCACCAGATATACTACATGTAACACTCCAGTGTACAAAACATTGTTGATATTAGGGTTATTTATGGCGGAGGAAAAAAAAAACATTTTCCAGATGTTTTTATATTTATTTATTCTATTCTCGCCAACAAACAGCAGATGATGGAGATACATTTCATTGGCCATGAAATACTGCAAGAAAATGGATATCACTCAGACAATCCCATGTGAAATCTAGGAATTGTTTTTTTGTTTTAGGTAAATGCCTCCTTTGATGCCTATAATTTGACACGTCCCTCTTACAAAGGATCCCTCTTTTCTTGACCAGAGCAAACCACTCCCTAAGCTTGAGGTTTTACTGGTTTTGGCGTTGTTTGAGTCACGTTAAAAAGGGTTCACATCAGCTAAGACTTTCAATGTCTCCTTGGACTGGCCATATTCAGAAGCTTCTGTGGTCTGTAGAGGGGAGATGTATGTTTTGCTCTGTCTAGTTTGTGCCTTTGGCATTTTTGGTCAGTCCAGTACCTTTACCACTTGAAGATGATGGATCGGTACCTGCTTAGAATGACCTGTCCCTGGCAACAGTAAGTCCTGCATTTGTACCTTTTTAATGCAACTGGGTTAGTACTGTATGTTTATTTGTTTGTTCTCAATTAACTAAAGAGGAAAATTCACAATTCTATGTCAGATTTTCTGTCATCGTCAATTCTCTCTATCAAGTATTTCATTAGTAACTGGTGTGTTTTATTCAATCAATCTATTCATGCATTCATGAGCTAAAATACAATTTCATTTGTTTTTGTCTAATGTGAATGTTTGCAATTGAACATGTCAAAGAACACTTTGGTGTAAAACAATGAAAATATACAAATGCAACAGATTTTTTCCTATCCTAAAATCATAAGTTAAAAATGAAGCTTATGAAGTGGGTTAAACACAATAACGGAGGGGGAAAAGACAATAGTTGATACTTCCTATATATATATATATATATATATATATATAAGCTATCACATATACAGTTTTTATTAAATAGGGTTATTAAATTACAAATCTCTGTGTATCCTTTTAGGTACTTGTGGATCAAGCACAACAATCAAAATGATATAAAGGAAGGCCCCATTAGCAATTTTATGCCAAAAATTGATTGTCAGATTGACGCTGCTTATTGGGTCCCACAGCGGTCAACAGCATATCTGTTCAACGGTACAGACATGGTTTTACATTGTGCATCTCTGTATTGCCTTCAAGATTTAAAACAACATTAATTCTCAGTGCTACTTCAACACAGGTACGATTTTCTGGACAGTGAAAGGATCCCAAGTAAAAGGCAGAGCGAAAAACATCAGCAGTCTGGGGTTCCCGTCATGGGTAGAGCAGATAGATGCTGCGGTCCACATTCACAAAACTGTACACACCCTATTCTTCACCCAACATCAGTACTGGAGGTGAACCCTAGAGAGACCATAGCAATGTATCACCAATATCAGCTTTAATGTGAATGACATTGAAAATGCTTTTTCTCAGGTATAACGAACACAACAAGACAATGGATGACTCAAGCCCGCGGAACAATTCTCATGATTTCCCAGAAATAAGTGGACCCATAAGTGCAGCCATTTACCATTTTTTACCATTTTAGCCATTTTTTTTCAGGTTGTCTTCATTTCTTTGTTGGCTCAGATGTGTATAAATATGACTTCAAACATAAGGAAATTATTGGAGCAGATAAAACACCTTCCTGGCTTGGATGTTAATAGATATTTATTATAGACCTATAGTTCCTAAATCTTATTTTTGCGATTCTTTGTTTAGTGCCGCTGAAGTGGTTTAGAAATGACACACTTCACCTGTAAAGATGGTATTAAATATGTTGTATTGAATTGCATTGAATTTCATGTGATAAATGCATCTACAGTTTGTCTTTGGAATATTTTTTATATGCAAATATATCAAAAGAGTTACAATGTGATATAAATTAAAATTTTCATCTGACAAAATGACTGAAAATAACTTGTTTGCAACTTGCATGCCTGCAAAGTATTTAGCCTGAATATGCACTAATCGGCGTGTATTTATGTTTGCAAAAAAAGAAAAGTAGGCTACTTGTACTTGCTTTTCATGCTAAATTAACATTCAAGAATATCCAAAATGAACAGTATATAAAATCATTACTACAAATCATGACACAATTATAATCCTCTTCACTCCTCCATAAACCCCACTAAGACTTCTGATGAAAAGCTAGACGTGACCTCATTTTGTGGATGACAAAAGCCATCCACAAAAGCCACTAAATACCTGACAGTAAATTCTTGTCGAGGGCCCGGGTCCCACGTGATCGATTACTACCTTAAGGTATGCTTGAGTTGTATAAGACACAGACATAAAAGCGAGAACATGAGTGTGCCGTGTTCAAAATGAGCTGGTTGTGGCCTTGGATCTTGCTGTGTTGGACGCTGAATACAGACATTGTAAGGACTCTTCAGAGCCCCAGCCCACGGGACATCCAACATGCCGAGGTTTGTCTGGCAATATGTATATCTCTAAGCTGCATATCTAACATCTTTTACTTCACTGATCATCTTTGATTTGTATTAGACAAATTAGCATTAGTGCATTAGTGCATTAGGAAGATATTTGGAAGAATCAACGTTTTAATCAAACAGATCTCAATCCAATCCCCATTGACTTCCATATGTATTTTTTCCTACTATGGAAGTCAATGGGGATTGAGATCTATTTGATTAAAACATTCTTCCAAATATCTTCCTTTGTGTTCAGCAGAACAAATAAACACATAGAGGTTTGGAAGAACTTGAGGGTGAGTAAACGATGATAGAATTTTCATTTTTGGGTGAACTTCAACTAACCCTTTAAGTTTAATACATCTACATGAATACTTAATAATATATCAGTGATTATAATTATTAATGATTACTTATTAATTAAAAATACATACCAACTATAATTTCTAATTAATTTAACATATTCCTGTAATACTTTAGCCTGACTAACGTCAGACCACGTCTCATTGACATTGCAGCGTGAATGAAATCATCCTGCGCAAAGGCAGTATGTAAACCCAGGCTAGTAATACTTATATTAGTATTAGCATGTTTTTAACTGGACAGTAAACGTAAAATAATTAATAATCAATTATTTGTAAGCCAAATTTAATATATTTATTTGTTGATAATAATTAGCCTATTTATGTTCATTTGAAATGCTAATTTTGAAAGTCTAGAGACTAAAGCTGATTTTCTGACTGGAACAACTCCCACACGAACATCAGCTGAAGATGCGCAGTCGCAGTAAAAGGCATGCAGAACTCATGAAGGTGAAGATCAGAGTAATGCAGCATTTCTTTGACCTGAAGGAAAGTGGTCTTCTGGATCAGAAAACTGTGCACGTGGTGAAAGAGGCCAGATGTGGAGTACCCGATATGGAGAACTTCAGCGTTTATCATGGATGGTCCAAATGGAAGAGCAACACCATCACTTACAGGTCTGGCATAGTTAACGTTACCTCTTACTTGCTTTATAAATTTAGAGCGTCATCATCCAAATTTGTACGAGTATTCCTTCAAAAACTGTGTCTTGGTTTTTAATAGGTTCTAGTGTTATTGACTAAGAATAGTCAACTAGTGTCTAAAGCCTAAGGATTTTGTTTGTTTGTTATTCCTCCCATGGAGTCTCTCAGGTTGCAGCATGTCTTTTGTAAAATGTGGCTCATATGAATCCTTAAGGATTGCGAGATATACCCCTGATCTCAGTCGAGAAGAGGTGGAGAACTCCTTGCGTTTGGCTCTAAATATATGGAGTGATGCTGCTCCTCTGAAGTTTGTCCAAGTAAACCATGGCAGGGCAGACATTACCTTCTCTTTTCTCTCCAAAGGTACATTTTAAACGAATCTAATTTATTTTCTTCACTTTTATACTTTGGAAACACATGTAAAAACCTGAAATATTTGTTCACCTATAGCACATGGAGACTTTTTCCCTTTCGATGGGCCTGGAGGGGTGCTAGCTCACGCTTTTGACCCTGGAGAGGGAACTGGAGGAGATGTTCACTTTGACGAGGATGAAACATGGACAGCGGGACATAGCAGACTAGGTGCAGCACAGTAAACATTGAATCATTCACATAATGCAACTGTTTATTAGCTAATGGGATTTGTAAAGAGTTGCAATAGCAATGCAGCACCATGGGTGGGTGAACATGATTTAAAGGGATAGTTCACCCAAAAATGAAAATTCTGTCGGTTTACTCACCCTCATGTTGTTCCAACCCCGTAAGACCTTCGTTCATCTACGGAACACGAATTAAGATATTTTTGATGAAATATGAGAGCTGGACCTAACCCTAACCCTACAAAAAGTATTCTCGTCGTTTGATAAACTTAAGATTGAGTCACTTTAGTCACTTGGACTATTTTAACAATGTCTTTAATAACTTTTTGAGGCCGGCAAATTTCAATTTCTCAAGAAGCCTATGGACTAGTATGGAGGAGTTGTCCAGCTCTCACATTTCATCAAAAATATCTTAATTCGTGTTCCGCAGATAAACGAAGGTCTTACGGGGTTGGAACAACATGAGGGTGAGTAAATACTGACATCATTTTCATTATTTGGGTGAACTATCCCTTTAAGAATGATGGTCCAGATTTTTAAAAAACAATAATAATAATAATTATTATTATTATTATTGTTGTTGATAATTTGTATTATTGTTGATATAAATAAATAAAACTAAAAACTAATGTGACTAAAGACAAAAAATATAGACTGCGTTTATTTAATTAAATAACAATAATAATAAGCATTACTATTAATGTATTTTTATAAATAAATAAATACAGATTATTATTTAACTAATAACAACAACGGCAATAATATTTTATTATTGTATTGAACTAAAAAAAATCTAATTTTTAACTATTAATTTTTTTAATAAATAAATGTATGTGTAATACATTTCTGAAAATAATATTTAATAATCATTAATTGTGTTGATGTGGATGCCCCTCCAGGATACAGTCTGTTCATGGTGGCAGCACACGAAGTCGGTCACTCTTTGGGTCTGTCTCACTCGAGGGATCCTACTGCTCTCATGTATCCAAAGTACAAGTTCATCAACGCTGCAACATACAAACTGCCAAGAGACGACACACTGAGGATTCAGGCTCTGTATGGTGAGTCTCTTTACCTAAGAAACATTTCTGTTGTTAAACTGAACGAAATGGTCATTTGTTCCCTCTTTTCTCTTTTTTTTGAAAGGAAAGAAAACAAAACAACAACAGAAGACACCTGAGATCCCCAATAAGTGTGATCCCAACTTCTCTGTTGATGCAGTGACAATATTCGGAAAAGAAATAATTTTCTTTAAAAACAGGTGAAGCATTTAATCATCTCTACTGACAAATTAAAAATGTAGATGATAAATCTTCAAGGTATAAAGTCTTGTTCGTGTCTCTAGTTACATGTGGATGAGAACAAACTGGAAGACATACCGGAACAGACTAAGAGAAGGTCCTCAGAGTGTTTTTCTACCGAGCGTCACCTCGCCTGTAGATGCAGCCTATGACATTCCTTTAAAACGACTGGTATATGTGTTCACAGGTAAAAAAAAATACTAATGAATAATAGCATGCTGCCAAATCAACATTATCATTAAAGAATGGATTTTCATAAATTGATTAGATAATTCTGATGTATTTTGAAACTTGATTCATTTAAACACTGTGTTGTTATAATATAGTTGTGTTCTTGATCGATTGAGTCATTGTTCTTTTCCATGTACACTAACACTACACCGTTCAAAACTTTAAGCTCAGTGAGATTTCTTTAAGGAATAGTTTTGAACTCTTTATTTCACAAAAATATTAAGCAGCACATCTATTTTAATAATAAAAATAAGAAATATTAAGCACCAAATCAGCATATTAATGATTTCTGAAGGATCATGTGACACTGAAGACTGAAATGATGATGTTGATTATGCAGCATTATGTCATCACAGGAATAAATTAGATTTTAAAATATGTTAAAATAGAAAACAGTTATTCAAAATCATTAAAAATCATTTTTTTCTTTATTCTTCTGTTTATTAGGGCCTAAATATTTTGTGGTTCACAAACTGGAGTCGAAGAGCTATTATGGCTCCATCTATGAGTTTGGATTTCCAAAAACAGTAAAACAAATAGATGCTGCTGTTCATGTCAGTGAACGCGGAAAGACCTACTTTTTCACAGGAGACTACTATTTCAGGTATATCCCACCCCCCTCTCATTTTAGACCCTCACCCGCTACCACACATTATACCTCATCTTAAGGTGTGGTAAATGTAGTATAATTATGGAATAATTGACTTCCGTCTGTTAGAAAATAATGCAGGGTGTGCGTGTACTAATCCATATTTTGTAGTTATGATGAGAAAAGAAGTGTGATGGATCCTGGATTTCCAAGAAAAATTTATCCGGATTGGCCTAGCATTTTTGGGAAGGTAGATGCAGCTTTTGAACTCAGTGGTAATGGCCGTTTTTTTACATAGTATCTGTTTTCTCTGCAAAACATGTTCCCTTGAAATTAAATGCATGTTTTTCTCAACAGGCCATATTCACCTCTTCTGCAGATCAAAGTCATTTATCTTCAGCCATCAGAAAAGACGTTTGCTGCGCATTATCAACACTAATGCTTGGCTTGGCTGCTATAAGAATTGAAAAAAGAGACGAAAACAACTGATCAAAAGTACAGGAAGGAAATGTTTGACTGACTATTGTGCCTCATACATCAAATGTTAAATAAGTTTAGTTGTACAGTATGAAGAGTTATTTCATGACATGTGGTCAGAATTATCAGTGAAGAAATTCAGTGTCTTTGAAAACATATCTGCATATCTCTGATTGACTATATTACTTAAAATAACTTTGAACATAAAGCATCATCATTACGGTAGTAAACTCGTTTAGTTAACATCATGTGAGAAAATAAGCAAAACCATATTTTCACTTGACTTTAGTTCATGTGAATGCCTATGGTATTATGATGCTATTTCAATTTTACATTTGACACTTAAAAAAAACAAAAACAATTGATGCAGTCCTGGTCTGGAAGCATGAGAAAATAGGCAAAAAAGACTGGCGTAACTGAACTAAGAGCACAGACACATAGCGTCTCTGATTTAAACTGATATGGCTTGTTGACCTAGTTTGGCTTAGTAATCAAAATATCATGGGCTCAGACCATATACGAGTATAGAGAATGTTCAAGAGCTGCATGGGGAATGATTTATTGTAGCCTGCAGCTCTAACAAGTCCTCGCTTACCCTGACTTTCTCAGTGACCACATTTTTTACATACAAGCCACAATACATATCACATTTAAATGCATTATGTTGGCTCACCAAAACATGTTGTGTAACATTTAAGATCATTTATGCTCACCAATGATGTATTCATGACCAAAAATACAGCAAAAAAAAAAGCAATACTGTTAAATAGTACAATTTATAACAACCATTTTTAACTTGAATATATTTTAAAATGAAATTCATTCCTGTAATGGTAAAGCTGAATATTCAGCATCATTACTTCAGTGTCACATGATCCTCCATATATATAATATGCTGATTTGCTTTTTAATAACATTTATTATTATCATCAATTGTGCCTGTGTGTGTGTGTGTGTGTGTGTGTGTGTATATATATATATATATATATATATGGTCATGCAAGTGCTGCAGAACTGCTCCAAATAAACATGCTAAGAAATAACACATGGAAATCAATTATTAGACATGACATAATTAATAAAATAATGATTTATTAAAATTCATAAAATAATAAACCATCTAAAGGACAGAAAACAATAACATTTAACTTCCCTCTTAGTACTGTAAAGAAAGAATACCACCTAGAGGATGTACAGAGGAACTTATGTTCACAAAAATGTAGTCACATAGTGCAGCTGATGGAAAAGGTCCAGTTAAGTAAAAAATAAAGAGGCAATGAACTAAATAACAGCTGGTGCAGTGAAACAAATGAACTGACACTCTTTCACATACATAGTCAATAATTACAGTTTATTCTTAAATTATTTCCTTTTTTTTATTTGAAGAGTGCCAAATTAGTCGGGGCCAGCATATAAACATCTTCTAAGTATGCAAATTATTACTAGGCTATCATGGTGTATATGTACAATATCTCACATTCTGGATATAAAACAGAAAGCAGCTATTTTGATTCGGTAACTCTGCTGAATAGATCACTCTCAGTCACACACATGGCTTGTTTTGTCCCTGATTTGCTGGCGAATAGCATGGCTTGTCCTCAGCGTCGTTACTCATCATAATGCAGGGATGACAGGAATTTGTCCACATCCAAGTCATCGGGAAAGGAGTCCAGCAGCTTCTTCTGTTTCTGAAAAAGAAAAAGGAATTCGAATTCACACTACTGCGTTTTCGTTTCAAAAACGGAGAATACAATCTCTGTTCACAGTAGCGTTTTATCTGCGTATTAGAATTGATCACAGTCCACATTAAAACGACTGTAAACGCGGATTACGTGACCATTCACAAACACTGGGCTTGCATGTGCCGGTGTAAACAGTGGCTGACGAATCATCGTTTCTACCAAGGGGGTAATCCATCGACCGGAAGTGGAAGCCTCGCGGGAGCTGATATCTTGTAGCAGAACTTCACTTGTGTTAGCGTTCCCATTGACTCCCATTCATTTTGGTGTCACTTTGACAGCAAATAACTTTACATCTGAGGCGTTTGAAGACCCCATTTGTCCTTTATTTATTTCTAAAGAAACACGACAATGTATAAAATGCTCCATTACCTTGTAGTTATGGCCCCGTAGAAGCAGTTTTAGTGAAAGCTCACGCGCAATCGGGGAAACGTGGAGGCAAAATGACAAAATTGGGCTTTATGCCCAGCTGCACTACTTCCTGAACTTCAGCCAGCTCCTTGTTTCCTGTCTGCCATTATTGGTCAAATTGATTAATTCAGGTGTGCTTGACCTCAGTAGTCATGGCAACAATAATCAGACACACCTGAATTAATCAATTTGGCCAATGATGGCACACAGGAAACAAGGAGATGGCTGAAGTTCAGGAAGTAGTGCAGCTGGGCATAAAGCCAAAAGTTTCTCCTGCTGCAAGCTCATGGACAGCTCCTACTCACACTCTCCACCTCTGCAAGTTTCGGAAGGGAATGATTCAGATTTCGAGATTTCTCATGCTACAGCCACTAGAAGACAGACCGTTTGCTCACGTCACATCTACATCGTCAAGCTCTGTTTGAGTCTGCGCGTCAGGGACGGAAGTGCTAAAAAAAAAAAAAAAAAAAAAGCCAAAAACGGGCTTCAATTGTCTCAATGGAATTCCAATGAGATCACTGTCCATTTCTTATACCGTCTATGTTTCTAATCTCCTCCATTTTGTCCCGTCTTGACTAAAACACCCTCCGGAGATTCAAAACGCAAAACAGAGCTGCAGCGTTCCTAAACTTCTCAGTTTTAGGTCTTCGTTTTTTCCGTTTTAGTCTGGACATGAGGTGCAAACGTAGTAAAAGGTCTCCGTTTTTAAATGAAAACGCAGTAGCGTGGACGGGGCCTCACATGACATGAAGTTTCTCACATGATATTTTGAAGTTGCCTTAAAATGTAGGATATGTGATGTTGCTTCAGATTTGGCATAAATAAGCTATTTTAAAAGCATAATTTCGCTACTATTGCTACATGGCTATATATATTAAAAAGCTATCAAGGCAGCTGGGTAGGTTGAGACGTGGTCAATAACTCACCTTAGATTTCTTTTTACTGCTTGAGGAGCTGGAAAGCTGTAGCTCTTTCTTTGCCAGAGGGCTTGTTTCAAGTTGCTTTCGTTTCTTTGCTTTAGGGATGGCGGATTTCCCAGCACTGGCCTCCTCTTGACGCAAGCTGTCTTTCAGAGGACCTCCTGTCCTGGCGGCGCGTGACAGGATCATGAGAGTGTGGGCGGCCATATTGATGCTGTTCTCACTCCCCGCCTCGCTGGCAGGACTGGAGGAGGGGATATCAGGTGTGGCGGGAGGGGGGAGATGCCTCGGCGTGCTTTCACCCTCCCTCCTAAGTCTTTGCCGTGACGGGGTTCTCAAACCCTCCATCTGCTCCTCCTGTGCACGTCCTGGTCCAGGTGTTCTTGGGAGAGGTAGATCTGGACCTCTCGCTGCCGGCCTCTTCGGTGGAGTGTCCGCAGGACCCTGGCCCTGTATGTCTTGCAGCATCTCAGCGGCTTGTTTTGTTAGGGGGCTCGTCTTGCATAAAGTTTTATTGGAAGTGCCTGATACGGGTGCCGGCGATTTTGCTGTAGAAGATACAAGATCCTCAGCAGGGCGTGCAGATGTCTGATGATGGCAGCTTTCCAGCTCATTTTCTTTATTTGCAGTGATGCCTGGAGAGTCCTGTAAGGAAGCTTTCTCTGAGGAACTCTCTGCTGGTTTTAAAAGCGTACTTTCACAAGATTCTTCTTGTGTGCTGTCCTTTGTGTTGCCTACTGGCTTCTGCTTTGGCCCCGGATCAGATGATTTTGAACTCTGTAAAACCACACCACCATCCTCCTGTGATTTTTTAGGTGATTCTGATCTAATGTGAGACTCTGGCTCAGTTGCAGCTTTGTTGGAAGACTTGGTATTTACAATGATTCGATTTAATCCCTTTTCTGTTACTTTACTTTTTGGGAGTTCTTTTTGTTGATGAAATATGGTGATTTTTTCAGAGTTCTTTATAACTGCATTGGGATGTACCTCTGGCACTCTTATTGTATCTATTCTTCTTTTACAATTGTCAGAAACTAAAGGCTGTTTCGGTTTAGTGGGTGCGATTTCTTTCCGAGTCTGCTGAGTCGGGGAGGATGTAACAGCAGAGGATGCGGGTGTGTTTGTCTGTAAGGAATTTTGCCCAACTGCAGAGTTTTCAGGTGTAACGTCAAAGCAAAGTATTCGTCGATGGCTGGGACTTGTTCCACTCACACACTTTTGCTGCTCAGAGGTCTGGGGAAGTACTTTTGAAACTTGGTCAGACCCAGATGTGACAGTTTTGCCTGAAAATCAGTAAATAAATCATGTCACTAAATTACAGTGATGCATAAGCACAAAAATGCATTACAGAAATTGCAACTTTGAGATTAAATATAAAATAAAAAATTGAAAAATATTCAACTAAAATTTAGGAATCTAATAAAAAGAAATCTACTAAATCTCAGTAAAACATTACCTTTCTAAAAAAAAAAGTTGTGCTGCATCATATTTTATGTAATAAAAATATAATTAATATAATAAAATACATTTGTAAATGAAAGATGTCCTACCATTGTCAGTGTTTTCCTTAGGTGCCAATTTAGGTTGAGAAATTATTTTTGCAGGTTGCCTTACAGTGGCTGAACATGGCAAAGTCATCTGTACATAAAAAGGTAGTGGTTATTAACAGAACAAAACTATAATTGTGTTGGAAAACTGGCAATGCTTGTAAGCGTCAAAGTTACTAACCTGATTGGGAACAACTGTGAGTTTTCCAGTATTCTGCCCCATTACAGACAATGGAAGCATTACATTTTGTACCATGGGCGGAACTGGTGAGGATATAATGATTGTGGAGCCTAAAAAATACAGTGGAAATTTTAAAGATGCAGCCTTAATCCTGAAGATCCTGAATCTGCAAATCAGTGCTTCAACATAAACACGAAACATACAACCCAAATAAAGGTATAAAGTGTCTTGTATAATCAAACTAACTCTTCACTCACCAGGCGAAAAGGTCTGAGAGACATTTGGTCCCATGGACACCACAGTCCTCTGGCGAGGTGGCGTCGAAACCACATGTTGCAATGAAGACAGAGTCCCTTGAGGCACATTACTTGAAAGCAGCATTACATTTGCCCGCTGCTCGGCAGCAGCCGGATCAGTTACGACAAAATAGCTACCTGGAGACCCAAAAGCAGGGTTGGCTTGTAAAAGCTGAATGAAACTGGTTTCCTGACCTGCAAGACGTGCCAGCGGAGCCTGTCCATTATTCTGCATGCTCCTCGTAGGTGTTCCAAATGATCCAACACCCTCCGCCCCCTGTAAGCAGCTCACAGCCTGAGCCGTTTCATCTTGTGTTATGACCGTAGAGGTTGCAGGCAAAGTCTTGGCAGGGGAGGACAGGAAGATGGTGGGAATGTGGTCACTGGTGATGCTGGAAACAGCCTGGTTCAGTGCAGCATTAGTAGTGAGCTCGTCCTGCTCATCACTGATGATGATTTTCAGAGACACAATCTTACTGGGGTCAGGCTCCTTGGCCTGGGCATCAGAAACGCACGTGGAGGTAATCGGCGTAGTGGCAGAAGATGAAGAAGCTGCTGTGGGGAGATTGTTCCTGATAGTGCTGGGCTGAGTTTGTGTGCAGGAAGGAGTTAAAGGCGTTTTATTTGAGGAGGGCAAAGAAGTTGTTTCAGCGGGTGTGTCCATGTCAGGTTGGGGTAGGTTAAGTGTGGTCACAGCCTCACTTTGAATCGATAAAGAGGTTCCCATATCCATTCCCGTTACTCTCCCAGACTCATTTACAGTTGTATTATCTGAGATTTCAGTAGCGAGTGTGGTTTGTGGAGTCTTATTTGCCTCAAGAACTTGACTGCTTGCATTTTCATTGATGGTTTCAGTTGTGAGAGAGCTCTCCAGATGAACTAGCTGTTGATTCTGAGCAGTTAGTCTCTCAGAGGTTTCACTTTCTGGTTCATCTATCTCCATGTCAACTCCTTCAGTGAAGGAGGAACTTGATACGATTCGGTCAGGTGGACGTGAATCCGCTTTATCGCTTAACTTTGGAGAAGTTGAAGGCACACCTCTGGATTGTTTATTGCCAGATGAAACTCTAGCCCTGACTACCCCTGTCTTGGAATTTGTGGATCCTTCTGCTGTTTGTTTGGTTATAATACGTGGCTGCGGAGCTGTGGAAGAAGACTTTGCCACATTACGAAGGCCGGAAGATTTCTTTTTGCTTTTTGACTCAGACGTATTTTGGATGCTTAAGTTTTGTGCACTACTTTCTCCTCCTGTTGTGGAATCCTCCTGTCCAGTACCTTATATTAAAAAATAACAATACATTAAACAGTTTATACACTACCATTCAAAATCTTGGAGCCAGTACAGTAAAGACATTTGTATTGTTACAAAATTTATTTCAAATAAATGCTGTTCTTTTAAACTTTCTAGTATTAAAATAATTTTTCAATTATGTATCATGGTTTCCACATAAATATTAGCACCAAATCAGCATATCAATGATTCAGAATGATTGCTGAAGGATCTTGTGAAACTGAGGACTGGAGCAATGATGCAGAAAATTTAGCTTTGCATCACAAAAATAAATTGCATTTTAAAATATATTAAAATAGAAAACAGTTATTTTAAATTGTTATAATATTTCACAATATTACTGTATTATTTTTTAAATGGTCAATGCTCCTTTATGAGGTAAAACTAACCCATCTTACCCGTTTCAGAGATGCTGTCTACAAGCCCAGTCTCATCACTCTCTGGTGCACTTGGACTGGTACTGAAACTCCCATCAGCCTGTTCACTGCCTTCAGCCATATTACTTTTCCCTATAAAAGAGATGAAAGGTTATCATTAGAAAGAACCTATGATAAAAAATCAGTTCAGCTTGTATAACAATTAGTTGTTCTGCATGATCAATTGCTCTACCCTACCATAGTCAAAGAGATCAAACAACGCCTGAAATGCCGGGTCTGACTCCGTCTGTGTCAGTATATCTTGGATGGCAACATCCGTCATATGAATTTCCCCCTAAAACAATTTTGATGGTTAAGTCTTGATATGGCTGTCAAAATTACATTCTCACAAACAACAAAGGAAGAATAAAAGAGGTGCATTCACACACCTGAAGGCCCAGGATTTCATCGATCGACTGCTCTTGTTCCATAGCACTGCAGGCGGTTTTTGATGTCTGAGGGCTATTGTCGCTGTAAACGTGATATTACAACATGTAAGACCTCAGAGTTTTTCTTTATTATTTTAACTAGTTTTTTGCCCAGTTATTCAGAATTTACCTTGCCAAGATCTTGTTGATGTTTTCAGCAAGTTTTTCTTGTAAGGATCTATCACTGAGGATTTTATCTCTGGCATTTTCTATAACTATTTGCTGTTAAAAAAGAAAAATATCACCTTCAGTTATGCAGGAGTATTTAAAACAAACAGAGGAATAAATCAGCCTAACTCACAGATAAGTTCTCCGTCACAGTCTCTTCACTCTGAGCTTCCACGATGAGAGTACTGGACACTACTGTGGCCCTGCTGGGCCCGCTGGCACCCAACTGACCACCTCCTCGCCGCCTCGGAGAGTCACTGCAGCAGAAAACAGAATTACACTTTAAAAAAAATTATTGTTGTTGTTACAGACTGATCTGGAAAGGGTAGAAAGAGCTAAACTGTAACATGCTGCTGCTGGTGTTGTCTTCATTGTAACCTTACCATTTTCTGCGGGCCGGAGACAAAGGTCCAGGATTCAGTCTATTATCAGGGACCAGTATCTGCAACGGTGACTCCCCTGTAAAACAGGTAAGACAGCAAAATGGAAAGAGAGTACTTAACAAATCTCAGTGTGATTTTAACATGTTTTTCAGGCCTCACCTGGCTGACTAAGGCAGAGAGTAGAGGGTCTGGTATGCTGAGAAGTGTAAGACATTGGGGTAGAATGTCCCAGCAAGCCTTGAGGGGTAGACACAGAGGCGGGGACATATTGGCCAGCTGGAGTCACTGGAGGGTGCCCAGAGATGGGAGACTGTGATACCAATAAGGGTCTCTGTTGACGTCTGTTGCATTGAATGCTATTCCGAGTGCGCACTTAATGACAGAAAAAAATACACATGGGTTATTATTGTTAACTCAAACTAAAACCATAAAAAAGATTACTTGAAATATAAGAGACATTAACTGAAATAACAACAAAATGACTAAAAAAACCTTAACTATAATACTATATTGTCAATGATACTAAAACACTGACGTCACTACCTTTAAAAAATATGGGGTTTGTAAAAAAACGAATACTTTTATTCAGCAACGATTCATTAAAATTATCAAGTGACAGTAATGACATTTATTATATTTATTAAGTTATTTTGAACTTTAGACTAAACAAAAGAATCATTCAAAAACAATTCAGCTTTGCCATCACGTTTTTAAAAAACAAATTGAAAAATGCTATATTAAATTGTATATTTCATTTAACTGTTAGTTTAAAGTTTATACTTTGTCTTTGAGAACATAAAGAACATGCCTTTTTTTACATTTAAAGAGATCTTACTGACCCCAAACGTCTTATATTTTGTGTTAATTCACTGGTCATGATTTGTCATGACATATCTATGCATTACACTTGTATTATATATGCATTGTATTTGGCTAATTTCAGTAACTCCAAGTCAACACAAATACAATTTCTCTTAAACAAAGAGCAAAACTCACATCGCTGATTCAGTTGCACGGCAGGAGAATTTTGCAGAGACCTGTGGACAACACAGAAAGATTTTAATAAAGACGCTTTATTCTGACCCGTGCTTAAATGAAAACACCCAATAACAGCGTAAACAAATATTCATTCACTTGATTTGGTTGAGTGTGAAGTCAAGCTTTTTCCATAATGATGTCATCAGAACGGGGATTTGATTTTCTTGAATTGATTCTACAGAAGAAATGACACAAGCATGTTATAATGGGAAAAGATTCATTGTGTATCCCAAAACGTTTCATTTTCTTTGGTGGGAACTCACCTTTTGCTTTGACAGCAACATATTCATTTAAAATTGTGATCAGGTTTTTTCCAAATAGAGACTGAAAAAGAGTAATTAACAAAAAATATAAATTGTTGTTATCTAATAAACAGGTCTTCTTAAAAGACTCCAGCAATGCAGTGATTTTAGGACCCTGTTATTAATCATGAACTTGACACATACAAACACACAGGCAGGGATGATCCCGTCCTCTGAGCTGTGCTCGGCATATTCCTTCAGGTTTGGACTCTCGTAGATGAAGGCTCGACTTGTGGCAGTGAGCCCTTCTTGCTGCAGGTAGCCTAAAGTTGAAAGAGAAATAATAACTTGCTACATAATTTCACAGATAAATATCTTCATTTGCGAATGGTAGACTCTGCATTAGCCATTATAGTTAAGTTCTCAATCATCTCAGCAATTTGACACAACACAAAAAACGGCACAGTGTTATTATGACACAAGTGTCTCTATTTCATAATGGTCTAAATATTTACAACAACACCGCAGTATTGGAGACAAACCACATAGTTATATACACTATAAAGAAACAGGGTATTAGCTCGCTAGCTTCTCCTTGAGAGGGACACAACAAAACAGTGTGAACTTACCCAGCACAAGTCTGGCGACGTCAGACGGGAGCAACATTCTTCGATGTTACCTTATGTCAGCAAACAGTCTGCATTTGAAGTATGATTATTAAAGATTCAATAAGTCAATAATGTAATAGTGTAATTGAAATATTGTAGGTTGTTTTGCTCTCTCATCCATCTCCAATGCGAAAAGGCGCGGAAATTCGCCTCTGGTGACCCGGATATTGTTTGTGTAAAATTCGAAAGGAAATAAAGGGAAAAGTAGTTTTTCAGCTTTTTCACTTATTGAGCTGACATTTAGCAGAACTCTCTAATATTTTAAGTATATATAAGTAAATATATATTAAGAAATATCATGTTTCTCTTTTCTGCCTTTTGCCGCTGTAACTTATGTGTGTGAGTATGTGTATTTATTTATTGTGAGTATAGTATTTATTTATTATATATATTTATTATCAATTTTGGAAACAGTTCTGCTGCTTAATATATTTTTTGAAGCCTGTGATACTTTTTTGTCAGTATTCATTGATGAATTAAACTTTAAAACGAACAGCATTTATTCAAAAGAGAAATCATTTCTAACAATATAAATCTTTACTATCACTTCGTATTAATTTAACACATCCTTTCTGAATAAAAGTATTCATTTCTTTCTTTTTTTAAAGAAGAAAGAAACAAATGACTGACCTCGTACTTTTGAACGGTAGTATATATAGATTTCTATTTAAAAAAATGCTGTTCGTTTTTACTTTTTAATAATCAAAGAATCCTAAAAAAGTATCACAGGTTGTAAAAAAAAATATTAAGCAGAACAACAGTTCCCAACATTGATAATAAATCAGCCTATTAGAACGAATTCTGAAGGATCATGTGCCAGTGAAGATGCTGATGAAAATTCATCACAGAATCAAATTTTAATTTAAAGTATATTAAAATAGAAAACAATTATTTTAAATTGTAAAAATATTTCACAAAATAATTGTTTCTGTATTTTTGATCAAATAAATGTAGCCTTGATGAGCGTAAGGATTAATTCAGTGACAATGACATATCTTAAAATGTGTCAATTGTTTTGTCTCTATGCACATAATAGTATTTAAGGCTCTTTTTTTTATAAAACGACTACTTTTCTATTTAAACTATTTAAATGTCCTAATTAAAGGCCTACTCCTGGTTTAATATATGCCCTGTCTGTGAAACCAGGCCATTTCTTGCTTTTACCAATGTTCATATCAGACCAGTCGACGACAATTTTGTTTGTTATGATTGCTCGTGCCCGCCGTGACTTTTATTTTGACACGCAGCTCTTTTACAAAGATTAGTAGTAGTCGAGCCTCTAAGAAGAACAGAGATAAACAACAAGCAGCAGACGAGACGACGTCTGCCGTCCATTCAATCTTTACAGATACAGAACTCTAAACTCGGATTTGCAGTGATTTCATTTGAGAGATGGTGAACTCTGCGATGAAAAGGTAAGGCGCTTATCTTCCAACAGCCTTCATTGAAGGTATGGCGTGTGGATTTAATCATAAGGGATAATAGGGGAAATGGGTTCCTCTAGTCGATCGATGGCTGTATGCATACATGGCCTCATGAGCGTGCAGTCGGTTATTGATATTTATTGGCAATCGTGTTAGGTCACCGAGATAGATATGTGTGTTATCATTTTCATATCTATCTTGATGTGAGCTTTTGAGTGGGGTTTTGCGCTTGAATTGGTTTCGAGTGTTTGTTTTGATCGTATTTGTAAAGACAATAGGCTATCGATTTTAATTGTATACAGATACCAAATATACCATTTATAATAATAAACTAGAGGCATTGAACTCTTAAAGTGGTATTTTTTGCACCAGATGTGTTTTAGTAATGTCTTCAGACAATAAAAACAGGACTTACTGGTCTTTAGGACCACATGGTCAATAAAACTGCTCGAGGGGAAGGCAGTGTTCTTGGGTTTTGTTAACAGTCTCTTAAGTAATGGCTAAAAAAATAAGCTGTTTGTTTATAATGGTTGATGTTTCATTAAGAAATCTGGTCAACACTTTAACATTCGGTGGGCCGAACGAGCTCTTTTAGTGGTGTAAGGACAAATTGTGAGAAACAGTGACCAAATTGCATTAATTTACTTATAAGGTAAGGTTAGTGAGATAATGCTTGGAAATCCATCAAAATTACATTTATCTCTCATCAGATGTGCTTAAAATGGAAGATTTGTCTGTGCCAAAACAACTTCTGTTGTTCCTCTTTAATGTAAAAGACTGCAAGTTCCTTGGTAAAAGTATTTGACATTGTAGCTTAATATATTTGATTAAAACTAACATAACTAACTTTTATTTTTCATCAGCTGAGCATTATGCCTTCTCTAAACAATTTTAGTAACATTTTGTTAATAGGCTATGTGTTTAATATATGTTATGTACTTTCATCAAAAATACATGTATTGTTTTGTACAATGTTATTGTGTTCAGAAGTTAATTACAGATGTAAGTACATGTATCAATATGTTAGTACAGTAAAAAGACACTTAATAATAGACACTTATAAAGGTATGATCAAAATGTTCTTTAAAAAGGACACCGCAAGACTTCCCAAATGTATTTCTGTCAACAACCTACATCTGAGGGAAATGATGCAAACACTTTCAGTAAATATTCCTGAGTACATTTTGTTCTCTGTTGTCTTACAGCCTGTGTTCAACCTAACTCTTGGCATAGTTACCATAGTCTCCCCCTCCCATCACTGTTTAAACGAACTTAGCTGAACCTCTCGCTCAGTCAGTCCAGGCAGCTACAGTTGGAACAAGTCCAAAGAGTCTTATAGAATAGTCCAAAGAGTCTTATAGGCTCTTGTCTGACAAACTGACTTGAACCACAGGGTTGACAAGTGACAATAAAGAATATCTACTGAAAATGTACTGCATATCTAAGAGTTTGCATAGAGAACACTGTGTTCCTGAAGCAACCTGTAAGAGAAAACAAACTCTCAAGAACGTTTCTCATATGGAAACATTGATATTGTTGCTTTGCAAGGATTTTTATTTTAAATAAATGCTTTTATTATAAATATTAGGTTACACAACATTGATAATCGTAAGAAATGTTTCTTGATGACCAAATCAGCATATTAGAATGATTTCTGAAGGATCATGTGACACTGAAGACTGTTGTAAATCACAGAAATAAATTACATTATGAATAGGCTAATATTTGAATAGAAATGTTATTTTTAATTGTATTATTACTATTTTACCATATGTTTTGATCAAAGTAATGCACATAAGAAACTTTAATAACCTTAAAACGTCTCGCAGACAATCTTTTGAACGTTAGTGTACAAAGATATGTTTATCTAGAAATTAAGTAGAAATTAACTACTGTGTTTCCATTAAAAGTTTACAAAGAAAACAGCGTTTCTCTCAAAACCTTTTCACATATGGATTATGTGGGCACATGCTTTGCAAGGATCAGTAAGGTTGGCCTGTGGTGTTGGTCAGTGTAGAAATAGTTATAGGGGATGTTTTGTGTAAATGTCACAGGTCATACAGCTTTATATTCATACCCTGATGTACCACCAGATTCATATCAATCAGTGTAACATCTGATGTGAACATTCCTCCCCACTAAAGCATGTCACACATGCTGCCATTATCCTGTGAGGTTCGGAGGAGTTCATTTGAACAGGCTGGGATGGGTTGCACTTCCCGCTGATGTGGGGTGTTGATATTTTTCCAGAATGCCTGCACACTCGCTGTAAATCCCCAGCCATCCAAACAGCAGAAGGAATGGGCTTGAGTGTTGTGACGTGGCTGAAAGACAGCAGTCCTGCATTTGTTTACTGGAGCTTTGGCACAAGACTGCGTGCACTGCTTTTAAAATCATTATCAAAGTTTGGGAGTCAGTTTTGAAAGAAATGAATGCTAATCCTTTTTGCAAGAATGCATTAAATAGTGAAAACATTTATAATGTCACGAAAAATTTCCAATAAATGCTAAATGCTTTTTTTTTTTTTTTTTTTTACATTTTTTATCAATCTATTCATCAAAACTATTCATTCTTCCTTAATTTTCTTTTCTTTTTCTTTTTTTTAGTTTCAACATTGATAATAATAAGAATGGTCTCTTTAGCACCAAATCAGCATATTTCACAATATTACTGCTACTAAATGTAGCCTTGGTGAACATAAAACAGTTGTTTAAAAAAGATTAGGCATCACATTCACAACAGCCTATAATGTACAATATGAAGTAGATATTCTAATTGAGATTTTCTGACGATTACATTTGTTTGCACTGAGCATTAGTCGACTTAACTGTCACTCTTTGGGCATTTGTTAAACATGATTAGGTTCATCTCGGATGGATTTAAGCCTAAGGACTTTAAATATAATTCGCTCTCTAGATCTTATTACTCACAAATTGGATTTTCAATGTGCAGTACTACCAGTTTATCTTACTAATACAGTCCCAGAATAGACCATTTTGCAAGATGTAAACAACACTGGTCCAGAAGCACTTCCTGTTTCAGTTTTTTAACACTACATAAAAGCTGGGATAAAATACAAACAACAGAACATATAAAACTGAATCAAAAAGTTAAACAAACATCTTTAAGATGTTTTCTTTACATGTGAAATAAAGAAAACGGTTACAAACTGAAGCAGGAAGTGTTTCTGGACCAGTGTTTACATCTTACAAAATGGTCTATATGCAAAGCCCAAAGCGCTAATAAATGCACCGTTCGTTTTATTTATTTTTTTAACTGTCCCACAGAACAAATAATCTCCAATGTTGTCATGAATGTGATGGGTGAGCTCTTTCTGCGAGTTATTTTTAGAAGGGGTTGATGAAGGTGTTTGGAATGGTCATTCTTTACGAGTTTCTCCGACAGTGACCACTGGCTGAGAGCGGATTGTTTTGGAGTCAGATGTGGTCGCCTGGGGACTGAAATGTGATGCTGGGCCCTGCTTCAGCTTGTCTCATATTAAGCTTTGTTGCATGTTGTTGACCGAGTTCCATCTTGATAAGATTTATGTTTTGTACAAGGATCATTATAGTAATCAGTTTTTTTATCATCACACAAAGATCAAAAAGGTGTTTTATTATTTGATTTGACTTATTATTCCGATTATTGCTGGTTGGTTACAATAAAATCCTGTTTTATTGGTGAAATAAAGACTTGCAAAATGTTTGTTAAAAGCTTGTTGAATGTGTGTTGCATAAAACACATACTAGCATTGGCAGTTTTCCATTTCTTGTTCTGCTTTAGGACTGTAATCTATATTTGAATGTTTTATGTTTTGAAGTTTGAATAATATTTCTGTGAGATGATTTAATTAGCACTTACTAGTGCTCCTTTTTCATATACCGTGGCCGATCGCAGTGTTGATATGGTTATAGAGCTGTATGATTCTGGATAAATTGAGAATTATAATACATTTAAGAGAATACATTTAAGTTCCAGATTATTCTTTTAATTCAGAATTCTTTTTAATTCTTACATTTAAGTTCCAGATAATTCCCATATTAATTTTTTTATTCATTTTGCAACCCTAATCCTGACTGAGTGAGTCCTTATACAGACTTATTCCTGTGTGTTGTTTTTTTAGTACTCTACACGTCTTTCGAGTATAATTTGTGAGAGGAATGTTTTTCTTTACCAAAGAGCACAGAGCCCGACTTTACTGACCACAGACTGACTACGTGTTGCCCAATTATTAAAGTTTAAGGGTCAGTTTTGAAAGAAATGAACTTAATTCAGCAAAGATGCATTCAATTGATAGTCATTTAAGAATCCTGGAAAACAAATGTAACTCGGTTTTACATAAAAATAACATGAATTACAATAAAACAATAAATCAGTGCAGATAGTTTTAGATATATGTGCTAATTATATTTTGTATGTTCATAAAGTCTGTGCTGAGAGTTTGGCAACTGTCATTTTGTAATGGCAGTCCTGTTCAGAGCACAAAGGAGGTCAAAGACTCAGGGGCTGGGAGGGGCTCTGTCAGATAGGAAGCCAGGGGAGGGCTGTGGGACAGGCTTTAATGTCATAAACGACCTTCTGAACAAGTTCTTCTACTTAAGGCATGTGGGGGAGGGGAACGGGAGTGAAAGGCACAGAGTGAGGGCTTCCCCCTCTTCATTTCAAAAAGTTTGTCTGGGGCTCTCTTTTGGCAACACTTGGATATACGGAGCACCAGAACAACACAAATTACAGCTGGGACATTTTTATTTTAGGAGGAACAGAAAGCAAAGATGTAAGATGAATGCAATGTTGTTGTTTTTTTCTGTTGGTGTCCTAATTTTAGATTGGGGGGGGGGGGGGGGGTAACTCTGGGAAGAAAAACCTCCCACAAATTTAAAAAGCTTTTGCAAAGAAATGTTATTATAAAAACGTTATTTTCTAAATTTGGTTTCTTGACAAGGATTGGATATTCGTATGGACGTTAAATAAGTTTGTTTTTCTTTATTTAGGCCCAGTTTGGAGCAGCGGAAGGTGCGCTCTCGTGACGCGGCGCGCAGTAGGAGGAGTCAGGAGACTGAGGTGTTTTACGAGTTGGCACACTCGCTACCCCTTCCACGACGTGTCGCCTCCCACCTGGACAAAGCTGCCATCATGAGGGTGGCGCTCAGCTATTTGCGCATGAACCGCTTGATCCAAACCGGTGGGTTCTGCTGAATTCAAGTAGGAAATTGTATGATGTGTAGCAGTGGTCCTCAACTGGTTGCTCAACCCAAAAATGGGTCTCGGTACTGTTTTAATAGTTTTACAGCAGGGGAAAAACTATGTTAAATGAGTGTATGTAAAAATAAGGGGTTTTGATGGTAGAAAAACTTTAGCCAAAATTAACTCTATTAAATTTTGGTTAAAATTCAAGTAGAATAAATCTGTTTTGCGATGAACACTGTGTTTGTCCAGGAAATTAATGGATGCCAGATGCATGAAATCATTGAACTCCTAAAGACATTTTGAAACCAACATTCGTTCAAATAATCAAAATATTGTTAAGTGTATAATAACTTTCATTGTTTCATTGTATGGACCTTTTTGTTTTGCATTATAAATAATATTGGTACCAAGTTTGTGTACATATATATATATATATATATATATATATGTGTGTTCATTGAACATATATATATGTTCAAATACTTTTCCTTTGGCAAATATGTGCTAGTGCTAATATTTGGTTCTTGTCACATCCAGCGGGGCCAACAGAAACGAAGACGGAGGAAACGGAGAATCCCACTGATGGCTTTTATCAGCAGGCACTGGCTGGCTTTATTCTGGTGATGACCGAGGAAGGGGACATGATCTTCCTCTCAGAGAGTGTCAGCAAATACATCGGCATAACACAGGTGAGTGTTGTCCCTACATATTGAAGTACTGCATAAAAACCTGAGTGTGAATTTCACAATGTGGATCTTTTCAAACTGGCCGTAGTAGAGTAAGACATGGCTCAAGAGTAGTCTCACTTTGGATTCCTCCCCTGTAGTGCGAGGCATGTTCCGGTTACGTGTGTGACAAGACCCCTTAGAATAGATTCGTTCCCGAGGGAACACATGCAGTCTAGTGCGTTTTTGAGCTCTTGAGTTTTTGTTTTTATCTCAGTTAGTATTGAGTAATGCAGTGATAAGAGATTGATGTACTGAAATCCAACAGACATGACATTGAAGGAGTATATAATGTAATGTTATATTATTATAATATATAGTAATATGTAATCTCTTAATAGTATTTTTTTTTTTTATAATTTTGTGACAGTAATGGCATTTAAAGAATGATAGTAGTGGTGGGTGAAATCTCATACAAATGACCTACATTCACTGTTTGAATTGCAATTAAGAGTTCATCTACATATTACAATTATTAAAGAAAATGGAAAAAAATTAAAGTGCAAAACAGTTGGTCAGATGCATAGACAGTAAAAAAAAATGGACGACGCCCTTTTGCTCTCTTCCATTAGTCAGAAGTGAAGCCGCCAGTATCCTGATATGGTGCTGACATCTTTGAACTTGAGAAATTGTTTTGTCAAGATGTTTTGGGTTTTCAGGGCTTGTGCAGTATGCTTGGTCATGTATGACTTTTTTTAGATAAATTAATCTGTGAAATATAAATATGTAAATGTTTTCTCTCTTTTTTTTAAATTATGTTTCTAGTGTCATGGTATTATTTTGAAGGCATGTTTAAATTTCTGATTATTTTGATATGGTGTTGTATAGCTGGAGCTGCTTGGACAGAGTGTGTATGAGTTTGTTCACCCCTGTGACCAAGAAGAATTGCGAGACATCCTCACCACAATACCAGGTAATAAAAGATTTCTTGCCCCAAGGATACTTTTGGCTGGAGTTTGGCTGCTATGTAGTGACCTACTGTTTATTGAATTATTTTATGAAGTCTTATGTGTTACTGAAAATGTTTGGGACTTACCAGGAGAATGTTTCATCCTCAGGTATTTCAAAGAAAAAGACAGAGAAGTCAGCTGAGCAAAATTTCTTCCTTCGGATGAAGAGCACACTCACCCACACAGGAAGAACAGTTAATATCAAGTCTGCAAACTGGAAGGTACACAAACTGTAAACTTTAACTGTAAACGTTAAAGGGATAGTTCACTTTGAAATAAATTTTTGATATGTTTTAGCTTACCTCAAGGGCATCCAAGATGTAGGTGTCTTTGTTTCCACAGTATTTTCAATTTTGATATTTTTAGGTCAAACCGTTCTTGTCTGTCAGTCATATAATGCAGGTCTATGGGGAAGAGCATACACAGAGAAGTCCAAATTAAACATAATTTAATGACTCGTAAATGTTAGTACACATTGATGGCCTACATGTAATTGTAAGTACACATTTGATGGCCTGTAAATGACCCAAGCTTCATCCAAACTCACAGAATAGCAAATGTACAGTTCGTGTCCATTTTTGTTTTTATAAAAATTCTGATGGCATTACATGGTTTAATCAATACTGGTGTTGGACTTCCTTTAGTTATTTTCATATGCAGCACCTGTTAGCTCATCTTTAGAGGGTGTAGATTGCTCTGAGGGGTATGCAGGACTGTATCAGTAGTCCTGCTTTACATCAGCTTGGCTCTTTGTTGAAATATGGGGTCAGGTCCCATGAATGCATAAATCAGGACACAGATACACAGACGGCAGAGGTTCAACTACATTCAGCGCCAAGAATGCACTGGTCTAACTTAAATGCTTGCTTCGCTCGTCATTAAACAGGAAGTGTTTCTGGACCAGTGTTTACATATTTTTAACATTTTAAAAGCCTTTACTGTCATGTTTCATTAATTTGATGCATCCTTGGATTATTTATCCAAAGCGCAGATTGGACTAATTTTATCATTTCAATTTTTTTTTAAATATTAGTTTTTTTGATATCTTTTCCAGGTCCTTCATTGCACAGGACACATGCAGACGTTCAGTGGTGATGACTCGCTCCCTGCTGGCAGCTTCCTGACATTGCTGTGCGAGCCCATTCCTCACCCTTCCAGCGTTGAGTTCCCACTGGACAGCAGCACTTTCCTCACACGCCATAACATGGACCTGACTTTCACGCAGTGTGACGGACGGTAAGATGTTTAGAAATGCAGAAATACACGCTCATGCATATTCTCTTAGATGTACGCTGCATACACTCAAAGGTCGTAAAAGTTCAGATATCTCATGACCAAGTGTCAGATGACTCCAGAGGGTCAGTAGAGTTTCTCTGTGTAGGAGTGTGCTCTGTTCACCTCTTTGAAGCAGCCTGTAAGGTGTCCAAATTCACCTTCCTACTCGCAGTGTAATCTACTCACACACACACAGTGAAATCAGCGAATATAACATTACTCACTCAATCTGCAAACCTAATTAGCCTTGTAGACTTTTATTCTCGCTGGCTGTTTTTGAAGTGTGTACGTGTGACAGCTGAAGACAGATTTCATTCATGGTGTGAGAAAGCATGTGACTCAAGTTTCCTGTGTTTTTATCTCAGCTTGCAATTAGAGCACAGTATATTTATAGTCTCACTGTTGGTTTCGGACACAACAACAGTGAATGTGAAATTGCAGTTTTAATTGAATATAATATGATTAAAAAAGACTCTAAAATAATGACAAGAATTGTCCTCACAAGCGTCACGCAAAAGCAAACAAAAAGACACAAACACATACAAGAACAATGAAGTCAGACTCACGAGCAAATGACTGTTTGAATGATTGGAATATAATATTGACAGTTTTCTGCTTGAATTAAATTAAAACTGTAGTTTTGTGTATCGCTGTAATAAATTGTATTTTATATGTTAGTTAGGGGAAGTAAAATATTGATTGACTGCTTTCTGTTCACAGAGTCACTGAGCTTGTTGGATACCACCCTGAGGATCTGATTGGCCAGTCTGCTTATGAGTTTTTTCACGCCCTTGATTTTGACCATGTGACCAGGAGTTTAAACATCTGTACGTTTTTCTTCATTCTTTTCTGTGATATCTTTTTACAATGGATTCAGTTTCAACTCCGACTTAATTTGTTGTAAATTCCATGACAATATACACAATAACATTGTTTAATTGTTATCTTTTCCTCTGTACTTTCAGTGTTCACCAAGGGCCAGGTGTGCACCAGCCATTACCGGTTTCTGGCTAAGAATGGAGGATTTGTCTGGACTGAGACTCAAGCCACTGTCCTCTACAACAGCAGGACGTCTCAACCCGAGGCTGTGGTCTGCCTCAACTTTATCCTCAGGTAGCTCAGTCTGACTCAGTGGAACATCTATTTCTTGGGCCCTAGTAGATCACTGTCTATCATTGCTTGGTCAATGTAAATCTGTGTTATTTTAATATAATTAATATACTGTTAATTTTATTAATATTTTGAAGTAGTTTTATATTTTCTATTTTAATTCTATTTTTAGTTTGTATTAGTAATTTTGTCATTTTTATTCATCTTTTTTTGTGTCTAAATATTGTTTATTTTAAGTGAAATTACTAACTTAAAAAAAATAGTTGTTGAATCTGTTAACGGTCACCCCACTTTGAGTTTGATCTGAGCTAAAATGATTAAAATTCACGAATGCTTTAAAAAGAGACCAACCTTGGGTGAAAGTAGCTTAAAAAAGAAAGAGTAATAAAGTTAGTCAAAATTTATTGACACCATTGACTGTTCATTTACACGTCAATGGTGTTTTAGGGGCCTGAAAACGGGTTTCAAAGTGCAAGTTTTTGCAAAAATGATTGATTTGTGAACATTTCTGAAAATGTGTTTTATGTGTTCAGTCTATTGGCACTTTGTTTTTTCTTTACAAAGTGACATCGCCAACTACTGGCCTGGCATGCATAATACAGCACATTAAATCGTTTTCAAGAATCGTTTTGACAACGTTGTCGTCTGTATGTGAAAAAAGGAAAACCTTTTCCGTTTTTAGTACATTGTTGTCGTGTAAATGCACACTAAAATTGTTAACACAAGCTGTTACCAATTTGAAAGCCAATTAACAATCTAATTTAAAAAAAGGACAAATAATTTTCAGAGGACATCTTTTGAGTTTTTATGCTTTTGAATAAAAAGGCTATAAATAAACGCAATATAAAGTGACAATTAACAGGCTATGTTATATTACGTTTAAGTTATTTTTATATTTCATTTTATGAAAAAGAATATTTTAATGGTTTTAGTTAACGGTAATAACCCTGGTGTGAAAGGATGAGTAATTCTTGTTTCCTTTTTTCTGGCAGTGGCGTGGAAGAGGCAGATGTTGTGTTCTCATTGGAACAGACCTGTGAGAAACCAAAGCCCAAAACTAAGAGGCTGAGTGAGATGATGGAGGAGGAGGAGGAGGAGGAGGAGGATAAGGAGGAAGAGAAAGAGGACTCCGACATGGAGGAGAGCAGCACTGCAGAGCTTTTCCTCCAGATGAAGGAGAACCCAGAGGAGTTACTGCAGCTGGCACCTCACTCTGGAGATGCTATCATTTCCCTAACAGGTGCTCGCAATCATCCTACAGAAAAGAAACGTTTGTGATTGGTCCTCTAAAATCAATATGGCTGTGGATTCTTTGAAAAATCTAACGTGATCCTAATATGGCCTATAATTCACAGAGTGTGTGGAGTTGTCCTTCTGCCGTCCAGCTAGTCCCAACAGTATCCCAGAATGCCCTCAGGAACTCTGTACACCCGAACTCCGCCAGCTCCTTTCTCCGATATTCGACGTTCAGCCCTCCAACTCTCCACCTGCCGCAGTAAGTATGAGATTGTACGTTTGTCTGGGTGTCTTTGAGTGGTTTATCTGACGTTTAAGGGTCTGTTTTAGAGCCCCGCTGAAGAGCTGCCCATGGAGATGGAAGTGGTACAGAAGTTATTCACCCTCAAACCTGAAGAGAGCGTAACTCTGAAAGGACAGTCAGAGGTAGTTCTCAAAATGATTTTCGGAGATGTTTTAGACGTGTTTGAGAGAAAAATCACGGGTGTTTAATGCTTTCGTTCTTTGACAGGCTATGGATGAGCTCGATTTGGACATGCTAGCTCCATATATCTCCATGGATGATGACTTCCAGTTGACCTTCCTGACCCAGAGTGAAATGGCTGCATCTTCAGAAAAGATAACAAACACTTCAAGGAAACGGTAAGGATGATAATGGTTATCGGGTTATCACAAAAGTGAACCAAAGAATGAAATTTCTGGCACGTAAGGCTCATTTTCTAAATAAAGAAACTTTAATAATGTTAGCAAATGCTGTGATTCAGCCACACTTCGATTATTCTTATACTACATGGTACAGCACCACGCCCAAGAGGATTAAAGTTAAACTTCAGACGGCACAGAATAAATTAGTCAGGTTGATTTTAAACCTCAACAATAGGAACCATGTTAAGCCAGTCAGATCGCTTTTTTAATCGAGCATGTGGCGAATGGTTGCTAAATGCTAATTAGATGTAGTTTTTAGGAATATTTATTATTTTAGTGTATGTATTTGTTAATTTTATTTTGTATTTGGATGTGGTTGAGTGTACCAGGTACTTTTTAGTCATGTGTAGCTTGCCTGGCCATCTTTAATAGACTACAACGAGGACCACAATGGAAATAAGCTTGTAACTTTATTGTGTTATCCTTGAAAGTTCTATATGTACTATCACTGTAAAATAAAATAAAAAAGACCTTTCAGATGGTTTGGTTTGGTTGTTTCAATTATGATAACATGCTTGGGGTCTGATATTTTTCAAATGTTTTTATACGAAAAATACAAATGTAAAACAGTATTAATTGTAATGTAAATTGTAATCATTTTACAATATTACTGTTTTAATTCCTGTTTTCTATTTGAATATATTCCTTTGAAGATTGGACTAATGATGCTGAATATACAGCTTTGCATCAGTGTCACATGATCCTTCAGAAATCATTCTAGTTTGCTAATTTGGTGCTTTTTTTTTCTTGGATTCTTTGATTAAATAGAAAGTTCAAAAGAACAGCATTTATATAAATACAAAGCTTTTGTAACATTATAAATGGTTTACTGTCACTTTTGATCAATTTAATGCATATTGTCTTAATAAAATCTCTTAAACAAATCTTACTCACCCCAAACTTTTGAACAGTAGTGAATAAGACAAGATATTTAATGTGCCGTTCTATGTCTGTATCTACAATAGATGTTTAGAAGATGAGGAGGAAGATGACATTCCTGTTCTGGCTGCCAAATGGGAGAAGAAACAGTTGAGCAGCTCCATAGAGGAACAGTTGCTGCTCAGCCACACATTACTGGTAAAGACAAAGGATTGATCTGTTATTTTTGGGCCGTCACCATTTAAACTTCATTCACACAACACTTTTTTTTTTGAATGGCAGAATGACTTGTCCGATGATCCTTCGGAAGAATTCGAACCGCCACCTCAAAAGCGAAGTCAGCTTTTGACCGACAGGGACCCGTTACTGGGCGGAGTGCAGGCGTTGTGTGATACAGCAGGTATGTAACGTTATTTTCAAAAGTCCTGTTGAAGATCAAGTTCATTTGTAAAAGCTATCTCATTAGCTATGTTTTCTCATACACAGCTCTCATGAGAGGCACCTTCCTGTCACGCCCACCTGACTTAACACGCTCACCTGTTGCTGAAACAATGGCGTTCCTTACTTGAAGAATGAATAGAGTGGACGAGTTCTCAGCTAATACAGCGACCGCAAACAGGGAAGGTTACAAATAACCCTCTTCTCGCTCAACATGTATCAACTTAACATGTATTTCAGAAAGTGGTGTTTTACAGACGAAACACAGGAGGATAATTGGTCTAAACATTCTATTACACGTGTCCATCTCTTCTTTTTTAAATGTGTGTGTGTGTGTGTTTATATATATACATACAAACACGCATATACATTGATCAACATTTGAAGTGGATCAAAAAGTTAATCAAAGAAAGAGTGTTGTTCAAAATTCATGTATAATAATATAACTTTAATGAAAGGTTTTGATCCACTTCAAATGTTGATTACTGTGTATATACACACATACTTTTTTTTTTGCCCCAATACTATAGTCAAGAGTAGTTACAATAGAAGTAGTTAATAGAATTAGTCTAATATAGTGATTGTTTATGAATTTCCCATTCTCAACAGACCCTGATTTTTAGACTTGTCAGTAGATGGCGACATTTCTGAAAAATAATGGTTCTCGTCAGACCCTCGTTTTCTGCGTTCAGTCCAGTTTCTTCAAATAACAAATGCTGCCAAAAGGGGGCAGAAATCGAAGCTAAACTGGCCTGGATATGTTAAATGGTGTTAACATTTTGTTCTACCACTTGTAGCCTTAATCTAAACTTCAAGCATAACCTCACTTGACTCTAAGTTTATCTGAAAGTTCACGAGGTGATTTCTTACAATGGTTCAATGGGTTGAATCCCGTTGACTAAAATCATGGGTTAGGCTCGTTTTGAGTGGATGAGATCATGATTTTTTAGTTAATAGATTATTCACTGATGCCATAGCTGACAAACGCAACAAATACTCTATCAGTGATCATCTGATTTTTATAAAGCATTTTAATATACTATTATAATTACAACTTGTAAGTGAATCTATACTACGTATCTTTGGTGTTGAATTACAAATAGTACTGTCTTCTGTTCTGTATCTTTTCCAGTATATCTAATGGTCTGTAATGGTTTTCAAAGAGGCTATGGTGCTGACACTGCAGTCGTATTTGACTGAAACCCATGATCATCTTTGGTCTAGTTATTTGTTTTAAAGGACGGCATACAGGATTAGTTTAGCTTTTTTCAGTTGACTGTGATTGTTATATGTCCCCCTGATTTCTGTTGCTAGGACAGACACGACTCAAGGGGCCTTATTCAAATGGTGTCAGATAAGACACATGCCATTCACAAATGGATTACAGTTCTTCTGATTACTTGGACTTTTTATATGTTACTTTGTGTATTTTTGCATCATATATTTCAAATGTATGTATACCTTGTATTGACTGATAAAGAAATAAAACATTTTAAATGCTTTTAAAACCTGTGTAAGTTACTATTGCAAACATCAAAATATTGTATTGCATTCATCTGGATTATTTAAAAACGACTTGTTTGTCAAAAAAACTTCTTGTTTCACACAGCTCAATATTAATTGCATATAACGTATTTTCTAGATAGATGGACATGTTTTGTCACACATAATGCATTCACGAGTTCAAAATACAGGATGCAGCGGTGAGGAATGAGGGATTTAATTTCACACAAGCAAGGCGAGCATTTGTGCTTATAAAACTTAAAGGGATAGTTCTCTTTGAAATTAAATTTTAATATGTTTTAGCTTACCTCAAGGGCATCCAAGATGTAGGTGTCTTTGTTTCCACAGCATTTTCAATTTTGACATTTTTTGGTGAAACCGTTCTTGATCAGTCAGGTCCACCTCAAAGAGCATGCACAGAGAAGTCAAAATTAAACATGATTTAATGACTCGTGAATGTAAGTACACGCTGATGGCCCAAGACACGAAACGAGCGGTTTGTGTGAGAAAATGAACAGTAATATAGTTTGCCGTCGAAATGATCTGAATCAGATGTCCAACTGAACCGAACTAAACCGTCTCCAGACGTTACGCCGGAAGTGATCTCTTACGCGTCTATGTCACGCATTGTTTACACGGAGATTTCGGAAGTTTTACCTTTCACTAAACATATTTAGCTAGATATATCGGAATCGTCTTCCATTGCGATTTCCCGTGTTTCTAAATATGTTTAGTGAAAAGTTAAACTTCTGTGTAAACAATGCGTGGAATGTTTTCATCAAAACAGAAAAAAATATATATTTTCGACTGAAGAAAGAAAGACATGGACATCTTGGATGGCATGGGGGTGAGTAAATTATCAGCAAAAGTTTAATTTTTTTTGAACTACTCCTTTAAGGAAGGATACGGTCACTACCATAGACTTTAAAAAAATAGGTCAATACATGCAAAACCTTGCTTGAAAGGAAGTTGCGATCGTTTCTATTATTGTCTGACGGGTTCTCTATTGTCTATGCTTCTCGAACAAAAATGTATTTTTTAAATTAAGCACAAATATGCACACCTGTTGTTTACATTAAAATCTTTACAGAGGGAATTTTGGATCTATATCTTTTCATCATTAGTGAATCTAAAATATTTTCGCCAGAAACCAATACATTTTAGCTACGTTTTGAGAGAAAAAAAACTAAAGTTGAGTAATTTGCGTCACGGGATACTGTTGGTACGGTAGTTGAACATTTCTATTGGAAAGCTACTGTCTATGCACTGCCAAATGTCTCCCTCTCTCTCTCTCTCTCTTTGCAACTTGAACAGTTTTGCAAACATAGTCTGTAAACAATTGGGCAATGTTTAACCTCAGTTTGCTCCGGATTTAACAAATTAACCAAAAATGTTTTGTTGATTGTTTTACCATATTTAACTTTGGCCTATTTGAATTGCTACCTGCCATTTTCAGTGCAGAATCAGGAAACCACCACTTTAATCTTA
The DNA here is from genome assembly GCF_988280905.1 of Pimephales promelas. Lineage (NCBI taxonomy): Eukaryota > Metazoa > Chordata > Actinopteri > Cypriniformes > Leuciscidae > Pimephales > Pimephales promelas. Next base: position 21,758,615 of record NC_142784.1, read on the forward strand.
CACGATCTACTGACTATGAAAAAAGGCCCTAAGCAAGTTTATTCAGAGGGTTTTTTGTAGGTCAAATGTAAGTGTGTAGGTGTCTTGCTTTCCTTTGCTGCAAATCCAACATTGATCTGAGTGCCCAAACTAGCTTGAAAACAACTTTTAACAAGCTTGACACTGTATTAGAGCTGTACTGTTATGGACCACACCATTACATACAAATCACTGAAAATGTTGGTTTTAGGGAGGATCAACCTCTGATAACCTCAAAGTAAACATGTTAAACACCACTCAAAAACCCTGGAAAAATTTAAAATAATTTTTAATAGCAAACATTCCATTCATAAAGTTTTAAAAATGTACAATTATTAATTTTACATACACTATTTGTGCAGGATTATTTACAAGATGTAAATGTTACATATCATAAAATAACTGAAAAATATAAACATTCAATGTCCATTCAGCAAGCATACTTCAAGTCAGTTCCCCTATTCTACATGTTTACGCAATATTTAACAGAGATCTTTTCAGGTGTAAGGAATCAAAAAAAATAATAATTATACATATATAATACAATCCATCAGTCAGCAGGCTATGACATTCAAGAAATCCAAATGCTCTAAGAAACACAGAAATGAGGTGAAAGGTCAAAGGAATCATCACCCCTAAAAAGTTCACTACACAGCATCTCATCCTCACATACAGCTGCAATACTAAAAGTCATTAATCAATCATAAAGTCCTCTTAAACACCTTGTTTCTCCTCATGGAGGGGAGATGATAGCCACGTCTTCAGCTTTTCAGTGAAAACATTGATAAATCTATATTGCAGCAGGTCACCTAGAAACACAAAATATATCAGACCAATTAGGTCGTTGAAAGCCACAAAAGGATGAATCCACAATCAAAGGTGGAAAGAAAAGTCACAAGGACTCCAGTGCAATGAAATGAACAATCACAAAGCTAAAGGTGAGTTCATTTATAGTCCAGTAATTAGTTGTTTTTATCATCAGATGCCCGTTCGACACTGTCGTTCCCAGTGTCTCTGGATCTTGATTGGACCTCTTCATAAGGTGGCGGCGGATTCTCTGTGCTCTGATTAACCGCTACGGGGCAACGATTCGAATCGGACTGTATGAGCGAAGTCAGCGGACTGTGTTCTGATGCGTCCTGGGCCAATAGGAGCCGAGTGGGTCCATGGAACGACGGGAGTCGCTGGCCCCAACTGCTGTAGATTGCCTCCTCATATGTGGGAAGAGATACAGGTAAACCATCCACCACAAGGTCCAACTGGTCTGAGGAACGCCTGATGAGAAAGGCACAACAGTTAACGTGATGTTGAGATCCACTTTATTTTGCAACATGGAAGCAAAATATTTCCTTTGAATGTGTGAGACTTCGAATTCATTAACTGCTATAGGTAAATAACTAGAAGAAAAACAGTGCTATAAACGGTAAAGCTGAATTTCCAGCGTTTTCCAGCCTTCAGTGTCACATGATCCTTCAGAAATCATTCTAACATGCCAATTTTGTGCTCAAGAAACATTAGTATTATCAATGATGAAAACAGATTTGCTTAAAGGAATAGTTCACTTTTACAAAAACTTTTGGTGATAATTTACTCACCCCCATGTCATCCAAGATATCCATGTCTTTCTTTCTTCAGTCGAAAAGAAATTGAGGTTTTTGATGAAAACATTCCAGGATTTTTCTCCATATAATGGACTTTACTGGGAAACAAACGGTTCAAGGTTCAAAAGACTTTAAACGATTCCAGGCGATGAATAGGGGTCTTATCAAGCGAAACGATCGCTCATTTAAAAAAAACAAAAAAACAAAGTTTAAGTTTTATAAGCTCAAATGGTCACCTTGCTCTGTTCTGTGTGAGACTCCTGTTCAAACTCGTTCATCAAAATGAACGAATCTTTTTCCAAGTCAATTCGTTCATTTAGTTCATTGAATGACACGAAAAAAGACTTGTTCATTTTGATTGATGAACGAGCTTGAACAAGAGAGTCACGAATGCGCATCACAGAACAGAGCAAGGTGACCATATGAGCTTATAAAACTTTTTTTTTTTTTAAATGAGCGATCGTTTCGCTTGATAAGACCCTTATTCATCGTCTGGAATTGTTTAAAGCCCTTTGTACAGTTTGCGGTTTGCACTGAAACTGTCTTTTGGACCTTGAACCGTTTGGTTACCAGTGAAGTCCATTATATGGAGAAAAATCCTGGAATATTTTCATCAAAAACCTTAATTTCTTTTCGACTGAAGAAAGAAAGACATGGACATCTTGGATGATACAGGGCGAGAGTAAATTATCAGCAAAAGTCTTTTTAAAAGTGAACTACTTCATTAACATTTTTGTGGAAACCGTGATAGTTTTTTAAGAATTGTGTGATAATTAGAAAGGTCCATTTGAACAGCTTTAGTAAAGACATGTATAACGTGACAAAAGATTTCTGACACTTTTGACCAGTTGACCAATGCATTCTTGCAAAATGAAAATAGAAATTCTTTCTAACCCCAAACTTTTTCATTGCATTTGGAGCAAGTGAAATGACATACCGTTGCGTTCGGCAGGAGAGTAGACGGGATTTGATGACCAAACAGGCTGTTGTTGTGAAGAGGAAGATGGACACTCCAATAGCAGTTGTAGCCACACTTGGGATTGAGTCCATTTTTTCAGGAATCTCTGTTTTAAAAACAACAACATACAAACTATTTAAAGATTTTCCATCAAAGAGCTTGAAAAAGTACAGACATGCAGATTAAGCCCAAATGTGGAGCATGTTTTTTTGGAAAAAGTGGTTGAGTGACGGCTTTATATCCTTTGATTCAGATTCTATGATGCATACATTTTCCGAAGGCTTTTAATCGCATCACAGAAAAAGTAATACTGGTTAGTTTGGTGACGTTGCTAACTTCCTGCTCAAGCAGTTGGTTTCCTCTCGTGATAAGTTTCAACTCAGATAAGGAAGTGAATGCAGAGAATGAAGCATCATGGTTTCTCCCTCCTCCCTCCCCCTCTGGTTTAGGACTTTACTTGACATCCGGGCGCCTGGGGTTTATCTAGGTCGTTTATTAATGGTTCTGCTTGTGTATTATGCCTTTCTCTAACACATTTCCTTCATTGAGAAAGCAGAACTTTCAGAAAAATGATGCAAGATGAAATAGTTTGAGTTGTCAGCATACGCTGCTTCCAGTCTTTTGCATAAGTCTTGTACTTCTAAAAACAGGTTGGATTGACGTAGTTGGGCCAGGTATTCGGCCACAAGCAAATACAAATTTTTTTTTTTGTTTCTCTTACCTGATCGGGGTACACAGGTGGGCACTTTCGGATGCCATTTCCCACGTTCACACTTTGACCAATGGTGCTGTTTGGGAAGAGTGTAGCCGGGCTCGCAGAAGAAGCGAATGATGCTCTTTTGAGGAAAACCACGACAGGGAGAGGGTTCACAGCGGAAACCTACATGCTCTTCCATGATCGGGTAGGAGCAGTTCCTGCCTTATAATTAAAAAAATAAAAAGTATGCATGTTATTATGGTTAAGAAACTTTTATACCATTCAGTGTATCTATGGTACAATTTGCTATTTTATGTTTTTGTTCTGCATGTTGGTTGCGAACATGACTTTTGATGGAGAATATTGGTATAATGCATTTACAAAAAATTATTAACATTTGAACAAACTAACCATTATATTCATACGGTAACTAATACATAATAATGAATAATTGTCTTTTCAAGAATTTTAGTGAATATAATTTATTCTTGTTATGCATTACTCCAGTCTTCAGTGTCATATGATCCTTTGGAAATCATTCAAATGCTGATTTGGTGCTCAAGAAACTATCAATTTTGCTGATAGTTCACCTAAAAATTCACCCTTACCCTCAAGTTGTTCCAAACGTGTAAAGGTGTCCTTGTTCTACTACTGAACACAAAGGAAGATATTTTGAAGAAATTTTGTAACCAGGCTGCTTTGGAGCAGTCAATGGTGCCCTAGAACTGTTCAGTTTCCCCCACATTCTTCAAAATATCTTTTTTTGAGTTCAAAAGAACGAGGAAATGTAAACAGGTAGAATTTAAGTCTATACTGTCAGTTTTTATCAACCGAATGCCTCCTCGATGAATAAAAGCATTAATTTCTTTCAAATAACTATAGGCCTACTACTGACCCCCAAAAAGTTTGAACGATTTTCATAAGCGATTATTGTAAAATGACAATTTGATTATCTTTACAAGCGGCTTTCAAAGGAAGTTAGTGGCTGGTTATCTGGAAGAGGAAGATGTGGTATGCTGAAAGGAAATCTTCATACCTGAGGTTAAGTCTGTCAGAGACGCTAGCATGAGAACCCCGCAGCTCAGGACAGTACGCAGACATGGCAAGAGAGACAATCGCAGTGCAGACATCAAAACACCTGTCCTGATAACAATCAAACAAAAAGAGTCAGTAACCTGCAGCCATTCACATATCAGCAGATCACATCCTCTATTACTGAGTTGGAGTCTTGCATTTACAGATTAGATTTGAGTGTCATTCGGAGATTCATTTTGTTTAAGTGTATTATATTTGACTAAACCAAGGTAACCATTAACCACATGTTGGTGAGGTTGCACAGAAAGAGGAGGGATGTATCAGCTGGCACACCCAGCCTGTCAACCTAGAATAACACAATCCAGAGTGCAACTTCTCATGCAAAAGATAGTGGTCTAAAAATGACTGCCGGCTTTGCCGCAAACTGAGGGACGATATAAACAAACATGTCAAGAACCCCAACCACTGAATGCATGCTTTGATGTCTACAATGGTGTAGTCATCTGTGTAGCAATGAGGGATTGCCCCTTCCCGGCAGCGTGACATTTTCAATCAAAAGCCTGGCCAAAAACAGGCCACAACGTGGGCAGCTTGCTGTCTGCTACTTTACTAAATGCATTATTAAACTTAAATGTGAACGTGCATTTTGTAGTACTAATGTATGTGAGCTGCATACAGCAATATTGTATTGCACATTATGTTTATTTTTATTATATATACACTATGCATAATATTGTGTAAGCCTATGTATGATATGTTCTACTATCAATCCATGGCTGTAATTACAAATTAGTAATAGAATATGAATCAGTTGACCACTAATAAATGGAATAAATATGAAGCAACTAAATAAATGAAATTTAAAGAATTAAAATGAAACAATTTAGATTTGCAGAAAACGATTTGTTATAACCATTTAATCAGAAATAAAACAATTATTGAAGATAATCATTACAAATAATTGTTATGGTCGGGGAAAATATCTCCACACATGATTTCAGTACACCGTGACATTTGTGTAGGCTATATGATGTTGTGACAAAAAATGATTTTAGTCGTGACAGCAGCGTTAAAGTGCTCAGCTATACGTTATTAATATGTATTTTCTGTTAACTGGCCATTAGAAAACTATAACGGGTATGCTGTGAAACATCACCAAGACATCACTGACACGCAACAAAAGAGAACTGATGATCCTTGATTCTTGTGCTTTGCAAATCAAGCCATTAATCTACAATGCTAATGCTGTCCGTCATTGAGGTGCACTACAACACTGCACAAAACCCGACTGATTCAATAGCACCATTCACACGCATACTGTGGGTTTGTGAAAAACAGACAGGTGCACAAAAGCTCCATTGTAGCAGCATATTGTTATAATATTCGTGTATAAGCCAATTCGCTTGCTCGTTGGATTTAGAATATTGTAAAAAAATAACGCATGTTCATGCCCCAACAGACACCGACAAACACGGATTAATCATGGTCAGACAGGTGAAAACAAACCCAACAAACGTGTTTATTGGCGATTGTCTGTCAGTTAATGAATTAGCCTTTAGTCTGATTCAAAATGAAACTCACCTGGCAAAGCAGCTTGCAGTGATGTGGTTAAAATAAAATCGATTTAATCCAGTCGGCTCTTTAGTGTATTTTTTATTTACAATGGGTTCGTTAGGATGTCATATAACTTAACGCAAAACCTCTGCCCACCGCCTGAATGGGACCTGATTCAACAAGTGCATGTATTCCCGAACAGCTGTCAGATGACTCACCGCACAGCTGAGTTATCATGAGCAGCTCGAGCTCTGATTGGTCGCCGTCATGCGCGCTCACGACAGCCCCGCCCAACAGCGAAGAGAGCGCACCGCCCATATTGACCAACATATTCTGGAAACCGAAAGCAGTTCGTGGAAAACGGTATTGTGCTTGTAGCGTAACAAAAATATATTCACGACCACGCCTAAAGCACCCTCTTCCCCATTTACCTTATTACAGTCAGAGGAAAACGCAGATAACAGAAGTGATAAAAAGGGTGGATAAATGAATCGCATGAGAGCGAAAAAGCAGAAATATGCAGTGACAATGGCGATGAGCTGCCTACCTAGACTGCTTTTCTGGCCGCATTCAAATGTTTTTGATATTGGATTCATATGAATTGTTTTCTCCATTCTTCTCCATGAATTCTCCATGTCACTGACGTATCGGCATGATCTAATTATTATATACAATTATAATACAACATACATTAACATTTTATAATGACTATTACACAATGTTATAATTAAATGATGACATTCATTGTCAGTACTTTCCCAGTTAACACCATCTAGAATAGATAATGACTACATATTACCTAGAAACATCAACGAAACAAAATGATAACGATACATCCTGGAGAAAAAATAGCGCAACAGTTCTCCGAAGACTCCAGCAAAATACTAACACATTATTTGACTTAAAGAGTGAAATGAAAGAGCCGGAATATGTCGTTTAAAAGCTGTATTTGGTAAAACAAAAGAAAAAACACATCAGTTTAAAGTTCATTTTACCACCAGTAAAAATTCACGTTATAAAGGGAACTCTGACATTGGTTGACCACCAAACATGACATTATAACAATAAAGAGAAAACAACAGAACCAATATGAACAGAACCATTTTACATGTCACAAAAATGCAGGCCTGTCAGTAGCAGTTCCAAAAGGATGTTGAAGATGATTTTAACACATTAGTCCAAAGTTACTCCGTCAGATATGGGGCAACATCAAGATGATGTCAGAATGCCAGTGAGGACACAAAGTTCATGCTTCTATTTCACCTTCAAAGCAATGTTTCTTAAAAAACTATCTACATGATGAGAAAATTATGATATAAATCAAAAAATGCAGTGCAAGATTAATTAGAAACATATTAGGCTTAAAATAAGTCATCAGCAGAACATGGGCAATCCATTAGTTTTAATGCAGCGACAATCTGAGATAGAGACAAAGTGATAATACAATGTACCCTTTCCATAGAGCATTTGCAGTACTGTTTATGAGCACCAATTAAGGAACAAAATTTAAAACTGAACAAACAAAACAGATTACCTTACCGCACAAGACACAAGAGATCATACTCTGATTGGGCCTGGGAATGAGATTCAAAAAAAAGGAGAAGTAATTTCTGGAAGCAATTCAACACGTTCGCTGGATCAGTCTTTTTTTTTAGACAATCATGTATTATGCCATTTTGCTCACAGTACAGCATTTTTCTATTTACACAATGCAATAACATAAGGCTTGTGGTCAAAGGAGGTATCCTCTCTCAAAACAGTCAATAATCATTCAACTTTGCAGGTTTATAATATATAAAAAAGTGAATGCATGGTTGGTCACAAAGCAATTGTGCCACTGCCCACAATTGTGCCACTGTTCATTTTCAGTTATGCATTAAAGATATTCATGCATTAAGGCATTGTTTTCTTTGTAGAAATGCTAAACGTATCTGTTGCTTCAGTGCACTGGGGATGTTATGCAACAATCTACAATCCCTACAATATTTCACAGATAAACATGAGCCTATAAAACGCTACTCTCTCAATTTCATTATTTATTCATTTCTGAATGTACATTTAAATGCTAGTGTATATACTTTGCTTCAATGCCCGATTGTCATCATTTCACCTTCTGAAAAAGTAACGCAGCCCAGCATGTAAAGAAATATAATTAAAAACTTTTACTGGTGGAAAAAAAAAATAGTAAATCCTAATAGTATTTTTATATTAATTATGTCTGTCATTAATTTTCTCAAACCTTCACATCTACAATTAGAGTTATGGTTGCTGTGTTACAGTTTAGGCCATCAGCAAAAGGATTTTTTTTTTTTCGAAAAAATCTAAATATATACATTAGCTACCGTTTCAGTCTAGGATTAATCTACAATTCATCTTCGAACAATTTGTAAATCACCGAATGTAACTGTGATCTTGATATTCACACAAATGTGCATTTACTCATGTGGAGTCACTACAACAAAACTAAATATTTAAACACCTTTCAGTTTGTTTGTTTTTTTCAGCATTTTCAACCACTTTGGTCCTGGATCTTTGTGACTAAGTCTTAAAGGGATAGTTCACCCCAAATTGAAAAATTTGTTATGTTCTTCCAAACCTGTATGGCATAATTTCATCTGTTTTGCACACACATTTACTTCTGTTGATGGGCTCCAAAACAACATTGCAGAAGAAAAAAAAAAGGAGAATAAATCACAATTTTCATTTTTGGATAAACTATCCCTTTAATGCGATGTGACGTAGTGTGCTTGGAATATGTTCGGACTATAAACTTCCAGTATTTCAGAGCATCTTTGGTTGTTCCATTACTCTTCTCTTAAATCCTTGAATGTCATGTAAATGACCAATTATATGAGCATTCCGGCCTAAACTTTAGTGTGTGGGATCAAGCGCAATCTATAAGTTCCACTTCCTGTGAACAAGCTCTCCTGAATTAGAGCATATGTAACTCTCAACTATACATTGGTACAGTCCAGCATCTCTCCTTCAAACGAATCTTTCAGAGAAAGGCCACAAGTCTTCAAAGATGTAAGCTACTTAGCTGAAGGATTTAAGCACACATGAAAGGATATTCTCCTGCAGACTGCCCTACATGGAAAACAACTCGAACTCCTCTGTGGTGTGGCGCCGTGGTGAAAGTTTTGGAAGAGAAGAAAAACCCTACACCCCCCCCCCCCCTTATTATATTGAAAAAGTGGAACAATGAATCAAAGGAGGAAGCTTCATATTGGAGTGCAGCTCAATCTCAGAACAGTGTTTTAAACTATCACACTGTCACTCAAAACACACTATGAAAACAAAACCGATATAGCTCTCCACTTTCATTAAAACAAAATTAAAAAAGGTCCGAAACAAAACACCTCCAGTGTTTACCATTGCTTAGTGTTGTAACAGGAGCCTAGAGTTTCTTACAGTCTTATTATTATTATTTTTTTTTTTATAAAATAAAAGATTTCTTCAGTAGTTGTTTTCCTGTTCAAATGGATTAATGAGTAGTGTGGTCCTGGTGCAAAAGATGAAGTGCAGGAAAAAAAGCTTGAGGTTTGGAACAAATCCATCAATTTGTTGCTTTACATTGAGGGCAGATTAGAATCTGCAAGTGGTTTGTTTTCATTATGTCTCATTCCTCCTTAACTCAGTTCACCCAAAAGCAGTCTTAGAGGTCAAGCATAAAACCACTGAGAACACTCTGGTGTTTCTAAATTAGCCAGAGAGGAAAACCTCTTCGAGCAGAACACTGTGAAGGATCTAATGGTGTCTTTTTCATGTCACCAAATGGGGTGTACTCTATAGGTGTAAAAAAAACAGTGGTAAAAATGTTTGTTCCAAAAAGGCCTCAAGCATCAATGGCCTTTTCTCCTAAAATTCTTGACCTGTACAATCATTTCAGATGTTTAAAGTGTGTGGAGTACAGACTGCAGCTCAGTAGAGGGCCTGACAGATCCCACCCTGATTTCTCTTCTCATCTCATGCGGTTTTGTCTCATGAGGGGAACAATGCAAGAGGGAGGGCCTGCTTTACTCAGGAAGGGATGCTTTAGCAGCTCTTGAGCTGTGGCCCTCTGGGCAGGATCTCGCACAAGCATCCTGTCCAAGAATCCCTTGAGAAGTGGCGAGACCTATGGATACAGAACAACATTGTAATGCGTAACATTTTTGCCTTCATGCTTAAGCAAGAGGTTGCAGGCCTACCTTGTGAAGGTTTTTGAGCTTGGGTGGCAAATTGTCTCGGATCATTTTCATAGCCTTGAGAGGAGGCTCATTAAAGTATGGCGGCTCTCCATCTACCATTTCAATAACCATAATGCCAAGTGACCAAATATCCACCTGTTGAAACAGTTTTGACTGTATAAGCTGCAGTAATGTCAGCAGTAATGCAACATAATATGAAAACAGTAAAGGAGGATGGGACTTGCCTCTGGTCCATATGGGAGTCTTGAGATAAGCTCAGGGGCCATCCAATAGGGTGTTCCTACAAGAGACTTCCTGCGCTGTACCTCTTTAGAGACCTGGGCACAAAAGCCAAAGTCTGACAGCTTCACCTGAAAATAGGGATAAAACCAAAAGAAAGAGAGGAAGTTATATTACCTGCCAGAATAAATGGAGACTATCATTTAGGCTAGCTTCTTCATTTGCTGAGATGGAACTATTATTATTATTATTATTATGGATCTATAGTTAATTACTCCTCTTTTTAAGTATCTGAGCAAAACCTGTTTGCATCATGACAAAAGTAATCTACGTCAGTCATCTACAAAAATAACATGAAATTTTATAATTCACCATGTCTATTATACAATTTACCAACAGCGCTCTTCACAGATCACTTGCACAAGTACATATTTATATACATCAACAACATTTATAAATGTGTGAATTATGCACTGGTGGCTTGAATATTTTTAATTAAGATCATGTGCTCTAAAATATTCACTGTTGCATCAAATTACACCGCAAACGAGCATGTGAAAGGGAAAAAAAAGCCCTGTTTGCATCACAAATAATAGTATTTAAAAAATAAGCTTTCCAAGTTTCCAAATTTTCTGTGAAAGCTTCTGCAATGCATTGCTTGACTAAATACACAAAAAACTATGCCCTTTGGCAATGCATGAGAAGCAGCGTCAGACACTTGCAAGAGGAAATGAAACATGTAAGGTCAAAGACACACACAGGCAATCAGCCACTGCCGAGAAACAGCTGAGGGTGGCTTAAAGAACTTCCGTCTATTTCAACCACAGACACAATGAAACAGACCCTGTTTAACAAACCACTGCCTATTGCAGGGCCATCAAAAATACATGGCCGGATATTGCAGAATTAGATTTCTGTGAATGCAATGACAAGCATGTAGCTAAAAAAAAAGAAAAAGAAAAATGTGCATCACAAGGGATGGTCTTTTAAAACCAGGGTCTATTTGAGAGCTCTTAAATACATAAATGACGGAAATGTTCTTGAGGTTTTGGTACTCTGTCAACAATTTACTTTGCTGACTTAAATGGCACATTTAAGTAGGGCTGGGTATTGACAAATTTTTGATTTCGATTCACAAGCTTGCAATTCAATTGCATTAAATATTGATTAATTTGTATATCAGGTACAATACATGGCAAATTTTCTCAAGGAAAACAACTAATGCTGTAAATTGGAGTCAGTAGTAGCCTACTAGGCTTCATTAGCCAACTATAATATTGAAGGTAAAAGTTAACAGATTTTTATTAGTTTTACTGACGTCTTTCCACGGTTGGAATACCGATTGAGTGATTCCATATGACATGATATGGATTTCGATAAGTTGTACTGTATCTGTATCTTTACTATCTAACTCACTTTCGGTTGCTCATTCATGTTTATTTCACGCTGTAACTGGTATTATAAAGGCAGAAGAGAAGATCATGTGCTGCTGCTTCTCTTGAGCGATCTCACGCCACAGCGCCAAAACGTTATCAACAGTAACAAAGCACGAAGATTATTGCAATTTATTGGATAGGATTTAAGAATCGATTTTGGTTCGTAAAAATGAGAATCGATTAAAATCGAGAAATCTTTTTTACCAAGCCCTTTTTAGCATATTTAGGTCATCCGTTCATCTCAAGAGAAGACATGCTGGTCTGAGAACACAAAAGAACAAACAGGTCTGTCAAGAACCTGTTTAAAGATCAACCAAGGTTCTCAGAAAACAACAAAACAATGACAGCGAGTAGGACAGTTTTCTGATCTCATAACAAGTCATAACATGTCATGTAAGGCTTCAGCTCATCTACCCCAACTGAATACAATAGGGCCAAAGAACTTGTTATCATCTGACGTAATTGAATTTTCATTGAAGAGCTGTGAGGGACTTACTCTGCCATCATGGGTGAGAAGAATAGAATCACTCTTAATGTCTCTGTGAATGACTCCCTGGGAGTGAAGGACCGAGAGCGCTTTCAAAACAGACAGACACACAGTGGCGATCTGCTCCTCATTCATCCTGAAGTCAGTCAAATAACATAACTGAAATGTTAAACATTGAATGAAATCTTTAAAGCTGATAAAATGTGACCCTGGATGACAAAACCAAATATTTATATAAACCATGTAAACGTATAAATTCATGGTATGAAATATACAAAATCTTCATGGAACATGATCTCTACTTAATATCCTAAGGATTGTTGGCATAAAAGAAAAATCAATAATTTTGACCCAATACAATGCATTGTTGGCTATTGCCACAAATATACCTGTGCTGACTGGTTCTGTGATCTAGGGTCACAAATGATCATAAGGCTGAATGACAACACTGGACTGCTGTGATACTCTGCCACCTGGTGGTTCTGAATTATTACCCAGTAACAGGTGAACAGCTATTAATGTACACTAAATGTATTTCATATATTCGTATATTTAATAATAATTGTATTAAAAAATGTATAATATATATTTTTTTAAATTCTGTCACAAAGCCAATAGAATTATTTATTTCCTAAATATTTGTGGTCTTTTTCATACTTTATCATATTTTCATCTTGGTGGCTTAATAGGCATGCTGCAATAAAATAAAAAAATTAAAAAACGACACAAAATTTAACAATTAATTTCAAACAGAATTTGAAAATACAGCAAAATAAAAAAAACAAAGAATTTAAAACTAATAGAACCATGAATTGTTTTAAACAGAATCTAAAAATGTGTGCGATTAAGAGCATGACAGAAAATCAATTAGTGATTTGACTTCTGAGAAATACTTGCCTGGTATGTGTGACTATGTCAGTTAAAGCTCCACCCTCAAGGAACTCCATGACAACCCAGAGCTCATCGCCCACTAAGTAACTGTTGTACATCTCCACCACGTTCTCATGGTGATAGTCCCGCATGATCACCACCTTAGAAACAAGAAACACAGCAAGCAGACAAGTTTATATTAAAAAAATTAAGTGGCTAAGGAAAGAAACGGAGGAGAATCCACCAGCAATAATAATTTTCACAATGTCTTTATGTACAATCTACAAAAAGTGTTTGCTGAAGAAGAATTTTCAGCTCCTATGTGCAGCATATCACACAATCTAAACAACCAATTATAACACAGTAATCTCGTGTGGATTGCACCCACCTCGTTAAACAGCAATTCTCGTCGCTGCTGTTTTCGTAGATCCATCTTCTTCACAGCCACCAGCTTGCCGGTGGTCTTCACTGTAGCAATACAAACAATGCCAGTGGAACCTTCCCCAATCTTGATGTAGTGGTCCAGATAAGTGCGTGGGTCCCCGGGGTCAACCACCATCTGTAGAGCAGCACGGAACTGTTCGTGGGAGACCCGCTGTGGCTCCCTCTGAGGTGAGCGCGCCTGCTGGGGTGGTGCAGTCGGGGCGGATGGTTTTGGTGCCGGGGGAATCTGCTGGTTGTGAGGAGGCTCAGGGCCTAAGGCTGGGTGGGAGGCGTGATGCTGGGGCTCTGCTCTGTGCTGCCCCTGAGAAGTAGTTTTACTGCCACTACTGCCTCCCCGGACAGCCCCAGTAGGGTGGTCGTTGTGGTGGGAAGGTTCATGAGATTTGGCTGGTTTTAAATCCTGCAAAACAGGGATGAATGAGAATTTATATATTATTATGTTGTGTAACAGTACATTGGATCTGTGCATAAGCTCATAACTGACAGCAGCCTAATAAACCTAAAGGTGTCCAAGAACAAAGGACACAATGTCAATGATCTGAATTTCATTTATACAATAAAGACTATCCAGTTATTTTATATTTGATTTTTTTTTTTCATTTCATTTCTATATCATATAGATATATTTTATAAAATACACGCAGCACAGCCCTACAAAAAACATCTATAATTGTTCATATTCTAGAAACATAGTAGTATATTTAGTTTTATTTCTGTGTACCTGACCGCTGGGGCTTCTTCCAGAGTCACTTTCAGCACGTGGGTATGTGTTGAAAGGCCGGCCAGTCTGCTGTGCAGTCTTTATTACTCCCTCTGTAACAGGTAGGTTAGGGGTGCGGATATTTGGCCCAGACAGTGGTCTCTTCTCACGGGGAGTCTGTGGGCTACTGTCCCTTCCAGTGTAGCTGGATTTGGGCCTCTTATCATTGGCCCCCTCTCTCCTTACAACCTGATCATGATGACCACGTGGTTCTCGGTCTCGTTCTCTGTGCTGGGGCGGTGGAGCTGGCCCTCCTGACCAGTCAGGCTCTTTGTGTCTGTTGGGCTCCTGACCGCGAGGCTGCTGGTGAGGTCTGCTGTCCTCTCTGGATGAACGGGCTGGTCGCTGAGACTGTCTGGGATCAGCACTTGGGTGCTCCTGACGTGGTTTCTCCCTACATGGACAATTTAAAAAAAAAAAAAAAAAAAATCAGCCTCACTGTCAATATTTCCATGATAGTCACTGGAAACCGTAATTTTATTTTAAAGTAAGAGATGTCGGTTGTGCACCTCTCTTTGCTGTCTCCATAGCGATCAGGATGTCTGTATTGGGGGTAATCGCCATTCTCGTGGCCTCCTATTGATGATCCGGAGTCTCTGCGTGGTGGTGGTGGTGGACTGCCTCTCCGCAGAGAGTTTGAGCGGATCACCGACATGGTGTCAAACTCATCCAGGAGCCACGTGAGAGAGCCATCATCACCGATCTTGCGACCCCGCACGATTGCCTGTGCAATACAAACAGGTTATGAGGGATTTATGGAGAATAGATAAAAGGGAAAAGGCAAAAGATAACAAAATACATACACACACACATTAGTATTGTCAAAAATATAGATTCAATTTTCACACTGAAATAAAGACATTCCAATACTCAATAAATAAAATAACTTATGATATGAAGTAATAAAATGAACACTGAAAGTAACAGAAGCTCCTAAAGTACATTTTAAAAGGGATAATTAGGCATAAGAAAATATATATTTTTTAAAAACTTAAGCCAACTAATTTGATTTATATTCTTTCGGATTCTCTAACCAATATTTAAAAAAAAAATTACAAATCCAATGAACATACAGGTATAGGTATGGTGTATAGGCAAGTCCAAAAAAAGAAAGGAAGTATAGGTATCAGATCCCTAGTATTTGGTTTACTTTTTTCAAGGTCACACCAATTCTTTAAGTCAAAAAGTGGAACAAGTTCCATTTTTTTTTAAATCAGTTTCCAAGATTCCCAACCCTACTTGTAAACATCCCCAAGAATCATTATTAAATAAATTACCTTTAGTAAATCCAAAACTTAGTACTTTACCTCATCGATTGTAACATACAAAAACTACAAAGCTTAAATCAAAACCTAAACCAAACACACAGCAGACTCCCTCCCTCTGACCTTGCGTGGCTCTACAGTAGTGATGACTGTGGCGTCGATGAAGGGTTTGGGCCTCTTGGCCGTGTCCTCAATGAGGCTCTGCCATTGGCGCGGAAGTCCCACGAACTTCTGCTCATGCTCATCAAAATCAGTGTGGACACGATGCTCAAAGTTGGAGGGTGCCGAGATCTGGACACGTTGCTTTTTCTTCTTGCTGAACATGGCTGCAGTAGACCATCAGACCTAGAACCAGGGAAAGACAAAAATAATTATCTGCTAAATCGTTCAGCGAAACCTCAGTGGTCATACACCACCGTTCAAAAGTTTTGGGGTGATAAAATAATGACAAATTAATACTTTTATACAGTATAGCATGAATTTGTTTGTTTTTTAGACAGTAACGGCATTACATAATTCAAAATCTATTTTAATAAAGCTGTTTTTTTCCATTCATAAAAACAAATCCAAACTTTTCAGCAGTAGTGTACTGTACATATTAAGAAATAAACTGATAGCAAGTTCATTCACAAAACACAGGGAGAGACACATAGTCAGCTGTTCATTTTAAAATGTCAGCTCTCTCACTTCACCTTTCCGAGCATTTCAACAACAGTCTCTTTATGCAGTACAAAACAAAGCAGTCCAGCTCTCCATGCTTTCCCTTTTCTCACTTTTGCCCTGCCCATTCTCTCCATGGGAATCAGAGACACTCCCAGAATCCAAATACTGGGCTCTGATATGATTGGGCCGAAACCCCCTCCTACACCTGACAGGCTGAGCCTGGGAAAACTATGCTGCTTCCTGGGACGATGCAGCAGCAAGAGGCATTTTTCAAAAGAGTGAAGCATTTGAAGTGCAACCTGATCTTTTGAGACAATGTCAGCTGGGCCATGAGGTCACAGCTTCAGGAGTCTTAGAATCCATGTGAATGTTTTATGAAGTGCTGTTTCCAACATTGAGGGTAATAAAAACATTCAGAGCGAGTGAAGAACTCAAAAGTTGCAGAACTGGAAAGTATTCAAAATAGTTTCCAGAAGTAGATATATATATATATATATATATATATATTCACTAGAGGAAGAAAGCGTGCACAAGCACTACAGAGGAAACATCAATTTACAAATAGCGATGAGCAGTCATAACTCATTTGACATTTTTGATGAGCAACTGTGTCACTCATCCTAGCAACTTATTACTTATAACTCATGCTTATAGCAACTTAAAATGTACCTCTTGGAGCAAGTTGGTGTTTGCACATAAGTTCCACCCAACACCAGAGAAACCAACATATCTTCTGCTTTTTCTTAAAAGCTGAATAATTCCAAATGAACGCTGTTGTTTTGACAGAAAAATACAACAAAGTGACGTGTATCCTTGTAGTATTGATATTAGCGAACATGAAGCATGTTGATTCTGCGTGGCATGTAAGACTCTCACTCTCTCTTCGTGTGCGAGACGTAATGTCAGTGACAGCAAGTCAGGCACCTTCACATTAGAGTTTACAGGTACACAGCACATCCATTGGGCTGAATTGAAAAAGTACAGATCACTCGACAGAGAGCAAAACTCATGTGCTCAGTCAGTGTTCAGTCAGCAAGTGAAAATACATCTATGCTAAATTTTTAATTGGCCTCTAACGCACATTGGCGGCAAGTACAATCTAAGAATTTATTAGCCAATGGCTAATGATAGACATTATTTAGTAACCCAGAGTGAAGATTTACTCGCATTGTAGAGGTTTGCGTTTAGTCAGCTAGGTGACAGCACATTGAATGTGCATAACCGGAAACAAAAGAGTTAAAACCTCATATCACCTTGTGAGCCATTTCAAAATGGAAGGGCGTCATGAAGCTCAGTGTAAGTAGTCCTTTGACAGACAAGTATGTTAACTACAGATAATAACAGACTACTTGAATCATGAAGCAAATACGTTAACAGTACGGTATGAGTCAAGAAAGAAAAAACATTTGCATTTAGATGAGCTAGCAAAACAAATGTAGAACACTATAGTCGTGTCAATACTAAGGGAAAAAGGAAGCAATTTCAAACCCAGCTGAGCTTACGATTACATGCTACACAGAAAAACTGAGGCTGTTAACTTGCACCTGTGAGATCGTTTCTTTGGAACAGGTGAGAATCAGTCATGAGTGACAGGAGCAGGTTCTCTAGCAGAGATCTACATGTACAGCTGCTTCACACATGACACAGAAATACAAATGCATTACAATACTAACACAATAAGTGTAAATTAATCATTTTCCATAAACACTTCCTGCCCACATCAGCCCACAAAACAAGGTTTGAAATGTTTACAAAAGAGCACTATCAATCAAGCTTTGTGTCTGACATTAAAAAGTGTAAAGCAGTCAAACTCGAACAGTCAAACACTTCCTGGTTGAGTCTGGCATTCCAGACACATACCATTATGCACTGGTGAACAGTGAGAAAGACGTCTCTGTGGTCAATGCTCTTGAGACGAGCCCTGGCCAGGAACACTGTCTCTGCGGATTGGCTTTTAATAAGGAGAGATACTGACTCCTCAAAACGGCCTAAAGAGTTGGGGAAACAATTCAATTCAATTAGGCTGATATCTTTGTAAAAGTTTGCAAGCTAGCTTAGCAGAAACAGGCCTGCGGTGTTTGTTTTTCCAAGCCCAGTACAGAGCACTGCAAAAACAGCTTGACCTTGGAACTAAACTCTGTCATTAGGTCTCCTTATCAGACCAACCCAGTGTTTACAGAACCTGCTGCTTCTGTCCACTAAAATGCTGTGATTAAAACAAGAAGAGCAATGCAATGTCAATGTTGCTTGTTTTAAACAAAGATTTCCCAACAACGCTCCACAATTTGCAGGCAAAAACTTAATTTCACACACATATTAAAAACTTTGAATAGACATGGGTCTTTTTATGTTTCAGGTCATTCATCAGAAACAAAACACTGAGTCTCCTTTTGAATATTCCAGGTAATGCATGTATAATGCAACAAAAACAACAGTGTTTTTCTTGTTGGCCAACAACCGTTATTTGTTATTCAGTCATTGTGCAGCACTAAAAGCAGTAGCCTCACTCCAATGTGATAATGTTCCACAATGCTTTGCATGTGCTACATACACAAAGTCTTTATGTGAACGTGACTGCAGGTCAGAGCTTGATAGAGGGCTTTCTGATGGAACGGATTACACATCATCTCACCAAAGACAACAGTACAGTGTTCGGTACAGGGACTCGACTCACAAAACACACATGCAAGTTGGAGAGTGGCATCAGTTTGCAGCTGATGGGTAATTAGGTAATGCAGTGCACTACTGAACAACTTGCGTGCAACAATAGATTCAACTCAGTCACAAAGCATCCTTGATTATTTAATCCATGAAATACAAACCAAAAGAACTAGTAAATAAAATGCTGAAAACTGTAATTTTAAAACATTAGAAAATATTGTTCCTTTCCTACTGTGTAAAATTGTATTCTCTTCTTGTCACAATAACACATTGTCCAATGAAACAAACAGCTAATACACCCAAAAAAGTTGAGAATAGCCTTATATGATGCAGCTTTATTGGCTGCCACTGGATACTTTATTAAAAAGCTTTTGCTTTATGGCTTATATACATTATTCGAACTAATAGTTTTGGGTCAAACAGATTATTATTTATATTTTTTTTTTTTAAAAAGGGAGTAAGTGACAGCTAAATACTTTTATAATCTTATAAAAGATTATATTTAAAATAAATGCTCAGTCTCTCCACAAAAGAAAAGGAAGCAGGCAGCACAACTGTTTCTTGAGTACCATTCATCAGCATATTAAAATTATTTCAAAGGATTATTTCAAAGGATCATTTGACACTGAAGACTAGAGCAATGGACAATGAAATGGACATGGATGAATACTTTTTTTAAGAAATAAATGGAATGTGATAATTTTTATGAATTATGAGGCAAGTAAAGATTCACAGAATACCAATATTAAAAAATAAAAAAAGTTGTTTTAATTAATAATAACTTCTCACTATTGTTGTTTTTGCTGTACCTTTGATAAAATAACCACTGCCTTCTTTCAAAACTCTTAACGACAGCAACCTATTGAACAGTAATGTATATTTGTTTTACCCTGATAATTCAATCAAATACAAAAAACATTCTTTGAAAAATTACTTATGCAACAAAACAGAAGAAATAGAACAATAATTTAAAAAAGTTGTCCACACATTGGTTACTGAAGAAAATCACTAATGGTTGCACAATCGATTGTGACAAGGTAATACAGCAATTTCCATGGGGCAGACCTGAAATTCATATCAGAGCTCTAGAGTCTAGACAAAGAAACACAGGAAACTGAAAAATTGCCTCTCAAGCCAGAAGAAGGGACAGTCTCATTCAACCCGTTTTCATTAAAAATGATCAGATTCATTTAAAAATCGAGTCAGTCATTGAGAAGCAATACAATCGGAAAACTGAACGTTTAAACCTATACTGATTAAGCAGGATAGGATATTACATTTAACAGCACACTTTGTCTTTCAAAAGCAGCATTTAGGGTTTCACTTTTATTCTTTCATTTAGAACTTAATGAGCAAAAGTCAAACGCTGGCCTAAAGTAAGTGGTAGCATGAGAGATTCCACATTGCACATTATGAGTGACCCTGTCCAGCACTGAAGTATTTAAGGAATGTTTGGAGTGCCCGGTACAGACTGCACCCCTGACTGAATCTCCCATCACACCTCCTCGAAGCAGACATATCCCCGCAAACTCACGGCTGCTGGACACAAGTACAGGAACAAAGAAAGTGAAACTACCACCAACGAGGAACATAGGAAGGTTCGAAAAAGACACAAGAGATTCTGAACGACAACCCCACTACCTATTGAGTAACTTGTGAGAGTGTGTTATATCACTCTGTATAGTAGTTCATCATCACAAATACAAAGGCAGCATTCCAATTATATTTCATGTTGCACACATAATTATAAAAGCACAGATAGACTAAAAATATCAATTTCTAAGGCCCATAAACATGATCAAAACTTTGCAGAAAAAACAGTCACTTTTTTACACTTCCCTGTGATTGTGGTAAATACTTTTTAGTTAAAGTGAAGTCCTTTTAGTATAATGGAAATGTGTTTACCTTCAGTTTATGGTACACGTGTCTTTTTATTGTGCAATCTTTAGTGATTTTTTTTTTAATTAAACAAAAAATATTGTTAGCTATAGGTCAAGAGAGAAATACTTTACATCATGAGAATAAAACTAAGCAAGCTTTTCAAATATCATTAGTCTTTAATCTCATTATTATTGGGAGATATCAAGTGACTGATAATAACTGTTAGTGACATTAATTTAATGCAAGTAGTCTGCTGTACTATTTAAGATTTAAATGACTTGTGAGCCATCAGAATTTCCTCTCAGTTTGGGCCTCTGAATAAAACAGGTCTTCTGAAGATGAGAGCTCAATATTATCACTAGGGTATATCATATTTTGTCTTTAATGGACATTAAAGCCTGGTATGATACAAATCAACACACATGCATGTTTTATTTTGTCTTAAAGTTTAAATAAACTGTTCAATTAAAAAAAGGTCAAACAAGTTGGGCATACTGAATATGTTGATTGATTAAAAATTGCTTTACATCCGATTTTAAAAGAAGAGGAATTTCTCTTTTAAATTACGTAAACAATGACTCATGATGCGATTCATACACTAAATCAACCAGTCACCATTAGTCTCTAGTATCAACTTAGCTACGATGCTTTTGAGAAATACAGACTAGAATCGATACTACAGCTGAAACCATACACTGCCCACTCAAAACCATCGATACCAAACATTGCACTACTAAAATTGTACAAATTGCTATAATTTACATTCGGAAGAATCGTTAGTAGTGTGAACTTTGTTAGCTTAGTTACTGTATGGATCGTGTCAGCATCATACGTAAGGCATCGCTCCCACATTATAGGGATTAAGAAGCTCTAACAGAACAACGAGTCAAATTCATTTGTGTTATTTACTGTATGTCACTAGCTGGACAACCAGCAACGAGAAAACACTTTAGTCAAACTTACAAGTAGTTTACAAGTCCTTCTGACAGTAATATAACGACCCATTTATTCGTATCCAGATAGCAATTCAGGAGAAGCTCACAAATCTATCTCTGATCCGAACCTTGAGTGAAAAGTAGGTCTGAAATGATGGCTTTATTTACAGACTATTGTAACTCATTCCCAATCTATAACTGACAACATAGATACAAACTTCAGTGGTATTAGAAACGGGGGTAAATTTCTAGTTAGTATCTTTTATCACTTTAAGTAATGTTTTGACACTCGGTAGACCAAGCTACTTAGCTAGCTGTGAGGAATTAGCTAAATTAGCACGACGAACAAACTCACCGAAACTACAGGCTGACAAACAAAACAAACTGCGATGGCAAACAAACGACTCTCGTTTGTAATACAAATCGTGTTTTAAAAGTCCTACCTGTGGTGAGAACAGTGTTCGCTGAAAAATAAACTTCATATGGTCGGTTAAGTTTCTTGAGAGTAAAGTTAGCTTCAGCGGGCTAAGTGCGCGTATCAGTCTCACTGAAGCCCTCACGAGCGCGCTGCTCGTGCTCTCTGCGCCATATTCACGCCGAACCTTCATCCGGGGAACTGACCACCGCTGGCCCCAGCATGTCACAGCCACAGTGTTATCATCATGCCACATTAAACATTTCAGTCGAACATTTGTATTTATGTTCTTTAACTTTTCATTGTATTAAAAAGTCTGCTATAATTGAACGTGTAGCATACTAATTAATAAGAAATCTAAATATTTACGTTTAAAATGAGTATTAAGAGTGATACAATAATGCAGTATGATGAATTAAAATTTTTACCTTACTTCCCTAGCAATATTAGTACTCAAGTGTATTAAAACCAAATAGAAACATAATTTGTGACACTTCATTAGATGTAGGCTAAATCTTTAGTGTGGACACAGCCATGGACCACAGCCACAGCTGTGGACACACAATATCCATTATCTGTCCTTTTCTGATGTTGCAATGTATCACCATTCTTTGAAACTTAACAACAAATGATCTGCTTTGAAAATTTGTTTAATGTGCATCACACACACACACATACACTGGTTTTAAATTTTACGTTTAAGGGGACTTTCCATAGACACTGATTTTTAATAATGTACAAACTGTATATTCTATCCCAAAACCTTAACCCAACCCCTAAACAAAAACAAAACATTATTTAGTATGATTTATACGTATGTTTTCCCCAGGGGATCCAAAATTACCTACAATGTAAAAAATGATTCTAAGAATAACTGTACCAAAAATGTTTTATTCCTTCCAAGGGGAAGACAAAAAGTACAGTCTTTGTTACTGAAGATTAGCTATAGGTAAGAAAATCAAATAAAATGATAGACGGACAAACTTTAATCAATATAGTCATGGAGGAAAGTGTTGCCAAAGCGCTTTCATGGGAGCTGCAACCAGCTGAGGTCATCAGATCTGTGAAAGCAGAGAAAATCCTGTCTTATGTATATCCCCTAAACAGGTTTCACTTGTATGCATGCAAAAACATTCAATAACCGCTTTAATTCATAGCTCTGGCACATGGATGCAATTAATTGAGGGTTACTTACTGTGCCTGAGTCTTAGTGATCCTCTTCCCCATCAATAACTTTTCCGCCAACCTCGCGACCGCAGGGTCATAGTTCAAGCTGGCAGCTGCAACAACTTCTTCATCTCTGGATTATGAAATAAACAGCGATGAACGGAGAGAAATCCTAATTTCAAGGCATAAAGATTTGAAGAACTTTTAAGGTTTCTTCATTTGCTATCATCAGCTTACTTGATATAAAATGCCAAGAATTTTCTTTCCTTAGTACTTCCTTTAAAAACAATGTCAGTGTATCCTTCTCCATAGCCTGGTGGAATAAAAATAGATTAAGTTCAAATTTATTTATTCATGTGTTGAAATATCATATTTCCTTAGAGAAGGGAGATTTATCTTGGAATGGTCACCTGTATATCGGATGCTTTTGCCTAACAGCATGGTCCAGAAATATGGCACAGTATTAATCGCAACCTGTTGATTCAGCATGCTTAAACCAGCTATTCTTCCTGTAGAAGACCACGGCCACATATTTTACACATTACCACAAATACGAGCCTTCAATTTTTTGTTTCTCACCAAAGTTGCAAAAATACAGTAAAAAATAGCATTGTTGTGAAATATTATTATGATTTCTAATAGCTGCTTCTATTTTAATATATTTTAACATGTAATTATTTCCCGTGAAAGTAAAGCTGAATTTTCAGCGTCATTACTCCAGTCTTCAGTGTCACATGATCCTTCAGAAATCATTCTAATATGCTCATTTGCTGCTCAAGAAAATCTCTTCTTATTATTGATGTTGTAAACAGTTGTGCTGCTTAATATTTTATTCTTGAAACCATGATAATGGTTTCAGTATTCTTTGATTCTTTGATTTTTTGATTTGAGAAAGTTAAAAAAAAAAAGCATTTATTTTAAATAGAAATGTTTGGTAACCCAGCAAACACAGAACGTTCCCCTAACGTTCCCGAATGGTCCCATGAGGTTATTTTTTTGGGAACCAAAAAAGAACGTTTGCTGGGAACAATATTTTTGTATGTGCCTTGCTAAAAGAAATGTGTCCTTGCTGTATTATTTCTTTAAAAAAAAATAAAAAAATTGACTGACACCAGACTTTTGAATGGTAGTCTATTTTTGAATATTCAAAATCGTATTATTATATCAGCTGGTACCGTGAGCTTGCGCCAATTGCCAATGTCCAATATTGACTCTCTTATGTCCGACCAAAGGAAGTGGAAAAGACACCACATCTCCAGCAGCAAAGACATCAGGAATGTTGGTTTTCATGAACTGAAAAACACAGATGTCATAAAAACTACTCTATTTGTTAAGTAAAATGTTTGTTCAATGTGATATGAAGACAGTTACCTTGTCAACAACAACAGCATTGCGTGAATCAATTTCCACTGATGTTCTCTTTAGGAAATCAGAGTTGGGAATGACACCTTTGAAAGGATATGAATGTAAATGTTAGCAATAAACAGCTTTTCAGTGACAACAACAAAACTGCTATGACAAAATTGTTTTGGTACATACCAATGCCCACAATTACAATATCCGCTGGAAGGACTTCGCCATTTTTCAGAACAACTTCCCTGACCTAAACAAATAAGTTGTTTTTTTTACAATGCACTGACATCAGTTCCACGATTGTTTAGTATTGTGCTTACAGTACCTTTCCATTTTCACCCCGAATTTCAGCCACACCATTACTTGTGCAGAACTTCACGTTTTTCTCTTCCAGCATCTTTAACAGATTATGTATCACTTGCGATAGATAGCCAAAAGCAGTAAACCAAAAATGAAAGAAAAATATCACAATATTCTCTGACCTGCATTGTCATTTTCCCGATATCTGGACCCAGTGAAGACTGGAAAGGAAACTTACTGCTCCCAATAACAGTGACGCTGGCTGCCTTGTCAGACAGATAAGCTGCTACCTCCATTCCTGATTGATAATTGAAAGTCATAATGCAATATTGCCATTAACTTAGGCTGCGTCCGAAAGATAAAAAAAAAAACGCTGCCTCTGCAGGCAGCATTCGGAGACAGGAGAGCAACAAGACACGTTGAATCCAATGATTGTGTTACATCCTGTCTAGTAAGACACCTACCTATGCCTGATTTTTGAGGGCAGGATAGATGTATC
This sequence comes from Pimephales promelas, assembly GCF_988280905.1. NCBI lineage: Eukaryota > Metazoa > Chordata > Actinopteri > Cypriniformes > Leuciscidae > Pimephales > Pimephales promelas. The sequence goes on from NC_142784.1 coordinate 21,784,023, forward strand.
CTTCACTGCCTTAAATATCGCAACATCCTGTGTGTTCATTTTGTGACAGTTGAGCCAAAATCTAAAAATGGCATCTGAAATATGTGGTTGGTGGTCAGTTTGTAAATGTACATTTTTGACCAACGTTTTCCACTTTTGATTTCATTTCTAGTGGGAAATTAGTATTGTTCTAATTAAATATTCAATTTGTTCTTTTGTTGCTATCATTAAACTGTTTTGTCTGCAATCAGTTTCGTGAGGTAGTCCACAAACGCTGTCATTGCCTGACAGGGCAATGAGGCAACAAATCAACTGACTAAGCTTTTGGGTACAGCCCTAGTGTTTGTGAAAGAATACTTTTAAATTGATTTCTGTATACCTATGAATGAAGTTCCAACGATGACGGCCTTGTTGCCTGCACTCATGTGATGGATTTCCGTGGCATCCTTAAAACTCTGCAGCAATTTCACGTTTTTTAGTTCAGCACCAGGACACTGCAGAGGTTTGGCTCTAAAACAAAAGTACATAATTCACCATTATACATTGCATTTAGATAAAAGGTCCAAATGAGATTTATCTAATCTTAAGCACTTTTAAAAGGATGATCTAAAAAGTTATGATCTAAAGTTATGATCTGACCTCCCCCCTGTAGAAATCAAGAGCTGGTCGTAGTGTTGGACAGTGCCATCCTTGAAAGTCAATGTTTTAGCCTCTGTGTCAACAGACTTTACCTTTTGAGGGACAATTCTTGTTAATATCCACAAATAAATACAATGCATGTGATTCCAGGATAATGAACGGAAGATGAAAAGAAACTAAAAGAAACCCACCTCTTTTTTAGTCCACACTTCAATCCCATGGTGTTGAAGGAAATCACTCTGCCGTAGCAACACCTTTTCAATTTCAATATTCATTGCCTACAAGAGTCCATGAACACACAAAACCTTCCTTCATAAACAAGGAACTACACAGGTTAATGAATTCAATAAGGCAATGGAGAGCCAATCAAACAATCTGGTTTTGTTTAATCTATTGGTGCGTTCACGTGCTATTGTAAACATCATATTTTCCACCTGTGAACTGGTATTTATCAGTGTGTTGCGTTCAAGTGCTTTTGATGTCGTAATGTGGTAAAAAGAAGGAGATCCGGACCGGTTATTTAGCTAATACTGTTTTAGTTTGTTTAAGTCATTTGCTAAAGCAAGAAAATGATTTATCAATTTATCGATTTATTTTCTAGATCATGAATAGTACATATTTTCACCATTCACGACTCTCTCGCGTTGCTCTCCGCCATTTTGAAAAGGTCAAAGGTTATCTCATGTCACCAACTCGTGCATCAAAATATTCAACGAGCTGCCCAGTGGAAAATACCGCATGAGGGGGTGTTAATGTGCAATTTCCACATTACAGCATTTACCATAATTACCATAGCACATGAACGCACGATATGATCCATGGATTTCAACCTTGCTAAGCTTGGTCTTATCCAGAGGCAGCTGCTCATCTTTAGTAACCATTATAATTCTCCCTTCATAATCATTCTGACGAAGGGTTTCCGCACATTGCAATGAAGCTGGGCCTGTGGAAACACAAACACATAGAAATGTAGCATTTCCCAAAATGACAGACTGGAGAAGAGGCATACAAACTTTTCCAGGCCATGGAGGATTGCCTTTAATTTTATTTATTTATTTATTTACTGATGTATATTTGAAGAGTTCAGATGCAAAAGCCTCTAAGTGCTATTTCAAATTTTCTTCTAAAATGATCATTTTTATCAAGCTTGTATATTTAAGTTCAGTGATTTCACTTAAATGGCAATGATAATTACCTATTAATTTTTATTTAAGTGAAATTACTGAACTTAAATATGCAAGTTTGATAAAAATCATCATTAAAGAAGAAAATTTCAAATGGTATTTAGAGGCTTTTGCATCTGAACTCTTCATTTTTAGACATATGTTCATTATTTGGCTGACCCCTGGTCTAGATTAAGTATCTATTACTCACCTCCTCCAATCAGAACAACCGTGTGGCTGACTCCAGGCACTCTACTGGACATTTTCTTAACTCGCTTCTTCAGTTTCTAAGAATTACAAAATACAGAACATTTCATGAAATGCTCCTCAAAAGCAAAAAGACCTAAAATCGCACGGGTGCTAACCTTTTCATCAGCAGTTACATAAACTTTACCACCCTCTACCTTGACCTTAACAGGACAGGAGACATACAAAAATAAGTAATGGATTAATTCATAAAACTGTATGGGAAATTGCATGCGACATAAAATATGAATTTGTAACAGGCACATGACACAACAAAAATACAGTGTATATTCATACTTTGTATGTAGGCAGAGAGTCCAGTCCAGGAAATTCTTCAATATCTCCAGTTTTAGTATTGAAACATGCCCCATGAAATGGGCACCGAACTCGATCTCCAAGCAATGCACCTACAAGAATAAAGCCACTTTTATGATGTGTTGGAAACACAATGTCACGGTAGACTTGAAAAAAATAAAGGCAATGTAACTGGATACAGCTCAGAATAAGAATGACAAGTAAAGGGCACGAGATGATGAATGAAAAAAAAACCTGTTTTCATTTTACTTACAGTTCTAAGTAAACACAAGACAAGGTTATTTATCGCTCAGTTTGTGTCAGCCTAGTCTAGTGATTAACAGAGACCATACCCTACCTTTGATAAGTGGAGCGCCATAATGAGTGCACAGACCACCCACAGCAGAAAATTCTCCCTTATTGCGTACCAACAGGATTTTTTGCTGGTCCACCTCAACCTCCTTCATTCTGTAGGACGAACATGGGTAACATGGTGTCAGAATGAATAAATAAATACAATTATTTACACTGGCAGTCAAAAGTTTGGAATAATAATAATCATTTTTCATTATTGAAAAATTGGAATGAAAATTTTCATTTTTTTTATTACGAAATAAAAATATTATTAACTAATATAATAACTGTTTTCTATTTTAATCTATTTTAATTAATTCCTGCGATGGCAAAGTTGAATTTTCAGCAGCCATTACTCCAGTCTTCAGTGTCTTCATTGCAATATGCTAATTTAGAGCAGGATATATTCTTATATATTATTATTATATTATATATATTATTATTATTATGATATATTATAAAGGTTATCTTTTGTGTTGAAAAACACGTTTTGGAAACATTTTGTAACATTATAAATACCTTTACCATTAATGTAATGCATGTTAAATAAAAGTATTAATTTATATCTTACATTCACAACTTCTTTTAATATCTATACTGATAAGAAATTTTCTTGAGCAGAAAATCAGCATATTGAAAATAGAAAACAGTTATTTTAAATTGTTATAATATTTCATAATTTTACTGATTGACTGTATTTTCCATAAAATAAATGCTTGGTGAGCATAAAAGACTTCTTTCAACAACAAAACTTAAATCGTAATTATTTCTTGAATTTCAAATAATCATTATAGTAATACTATAAAGTAGGAAATAACTCAATTAAGCCTATTTATTTACTACAAATGATATGCTGCTGTAACATGTTTGGATCACATCGCTTACTGTCCATCCAGCAGATCTGACTCTAAACACACCATCTCCGTGATCTCTTCACACTGTTTTGTCTCCATTGTTAGTTTGTCAGCTGAAGAAATAAAAACTAATCAGTAATGTAACTAAACTTGCCACTCTCCGTTTCCAACCTGTGCAGCCTATACTACTACCTTTATACAGCAACGCTCGCCTGGTCTTCCTCAGCTTCCACGCTGTTTACCTTAAAGCTGGGAGAGGAAGAGACTTGAACTTCAGAAGTGCACTTATCTGTAACACCAGATACACCATAGGGATACGTAGTGATGGTAACTAGATTATACAAGAGCATTTAGGCTAGAGCAGAAGCAATAAAGTTATTAATTATTTATTTAACGAATGCACGTTACCAGCTGTCACTCACTGGTTTCGCGTAATACTGAAGATGAAATGTCTTGTAACGCAGGAGGAGGACAACACGATACGTCTGTATTACAAATGTTGCTAGTATATGTCGTCCTTGCGTATAAGCTACTTTAGCCTACCATTTTTCTAATATCTTACCTGTCTGGACGAAATTCTCCGGTAGTCAAGTCAAATGGTTAGCAGTCCATTCAGAATAAAGTAGTTAAATCGTTGACACCTCATCATGACGCAGCATCTCAGACAGCGACAGACAGGCTCGAGCTCAGCCTCGGCCAATCAGCGCACGTGACTGAAACATCAAACTGAGCGTGCGAAACTAACGAGCAAACTCTGACTAGCTTCTGATTTCTGTTTTCAGGTGTGATGGACATCACATTTTGACATTATTATGTGTTGTTATAAAAAGCAAATTCAACTTCCATAATATTTAAGGAGGAATAGTAGAATCATTGCATATTGAACACTGGTTTGTGAATACAGTATGCCAAGCATAGACGTTCGTTCACAACATAGCCTACTCCGTCATGTTGCTTCTGTGAGAGCATAAAACATCGTACTGAGACAACTTATAGCCTAATTGACATTCCTTGGCTCAAATAAAAAGGAGCTACAGCAGACCTACATTATTCGCAGTTATATAAATCAGATAATAAGTCTTCTTCATACGTATTTATAAGCTATCATTTTAACACTTTGACTGTATCTAAATTGTTAATGTTTTCAGCAGCGACATGTAGTAATAGCCTGTTATTGAAGCTACAACATATCTTACATTAAAAAAGAACCACAAGATGTCGCCCGACACACCATCAATTTAAACAACAAACACCTGCTGCTCTTCTAGCCATGTGGACTTTCGGAAATTAAACTCCAATAAAGCACGCTTTTCAGACTCAACAGTATGCTATTTTCTTTCAGTTGTTTAGTGTGTCCAACAGTGAAATTATAAAACTCCATGCACACTACATATCTCAAAGCACATTCTGGTGGAAAGTCCATTTTGAACATTTATAATGACCGACTTTGCCTTCAGAAGGATTGATTATATGAAGAACTAGGCTATAAAGGATAATGAAGAGGCTGGAGAAGCTCTAGCGCATCAAAGATACAATCTGAGCGAAAAACGTCGGCAACTTTCTTTTCTACTTTCGCAAATTACGAAATCCCCGCACATATAAGCCTACTACATCTCCCACAATTCCACTCTGACACGAAGGGGCGGGACTAGACGTAAAGAAATCACACGCCCGAGACGCTCATTTGCTCAAACACGCCTTACGATGAATGGGCGGGGATTCTCTTGTTTGGTTTTTGTAAAAACGAAAAAGTTACACAAGCGTTCAGCGTCAGGCTTTTGTAACATATGTATTAGATACTATTTCATTGTTGCCAGTCGTAATTGACCAGTCAGTGTCTTATCTTCAACGTTGTATCGGACCGAACAATCTGAGCACTGAAACAAAAAGCCTTTTTTTTATTAACAAAGATAGTATCGATACATTTGATTCACACAAGGGCTCTGCCTACAGAGACGACATAGTCGCTTTTGTTTGGACTACTGAAGGTTAAAATAAAATAGAAACAAACAATTCGGGATGTATATTTGACGAAATAACGCAAAAAGCGGGGTTATCAACGAAAAGTCCAGACGCGCGCGAGTATCTCGGGTTGTAACAAGTAAACAGAAGCGCGCGCTTAAAATATGGAGTTGAATTCTGTGATTTTGACCGCTGGATCCTCGGTGGGCTTTTTCAAATTGGTAAACTATGGAATCGGCAAACTTCCCATTCCCGAGACAGCTCAGAGGAACGCTTGGAAATGGAAAAACATCTCCACATCTTTCGTGCACAGCGTCATAACTGGAGTGTGGTCCGTGCTATGGTGAGTGCCAGAATTCCCCCACATGTGCATGAGGAATACACCCATATACTCCCATATGAACCGTCTGTTTGATGCCTTTATCAGATGTTTCAGAATTTTATCCAAGAGTACCATCTTTTCGCCTGCCACCCACAAACAGACACTGGCCATTTGATAGGCTGCACATTGACGACACATGTGGTTTATATCACTTGATATATGAGCGTTGTTCATTACTACATATTTTACAAATGTGATGCACTTTTATTTAAACGCCATGCCCTAATCATAATTCGTCTGTATTTGTAGTTTTTGCATGCACCCCCAGATGGCTGAGGATTTAATAGCAACGCACTCCGTTTTCTCTCACGCCCTAGTGTCTGTGTCAATCGGTAAGTATAAGGAATTTTGTTTTCCTATTTAAAAAAATGAACATAAACGCCCTCACGTCAAAATGTTAATGTGATGAGCTCGTAATCACGACTTCAACAGTAGGAAGTAGGACATTTCCGATAGCACGTGAAGGCAGCATTATGCCCATGTTTTACAAACACTCTCTTCTGTCATGTCCAGTGTAATTGAAGGAAACTGGGTCAGACTTCACAGGTGACCTTACTGGACTTTTTTATTTTTTTATTTTTATTTTTTTTGACACAATTAAGCATATCTCCTCAAAATCTGATTGCTCCTGATTAATCCATGTTTTTCTTTACTTATAAAATATTTTTATTTGCATAAATTAAAGGTACAACAAATAGTAACATGATTCATAAATACTTTATTATTTAAATCATATATAATGTATTTGCATTGCAGTGAAGGCTGCATTTTTGCATTGCAAAAATGATATTTATCTGACATGAAACTTTTTAGAAAACAAAAACATCCAATGTAATTTTTTTGTTCCCTTTTGATTATTAGCTATAATTTGTGTAGTGTGCTGTTTTGCACTGCTTGAATGTAGCACAGTTGACTGGAATGTTTATTTCAACCAATAAGTAGATGACTCCCATTTAAAATTCCAAATACCAGAAATATTCTGAATACTGTGAGGAATCCCACATACAGTTGGCAGAGATGTTAGCTTTAGCTATTGAATCAATGGCTGCCTTTATGATCCATCCCAGCAAGGCACCAGTGCTACCCCCATAGGTCACATGGCTGTTTATGAATGGGCCTTTGCATTTAAGTTTATAATCTTCTCTCAATAATAAAAATAATACAGAACATGTATCCCAATCCTGTTATCTATGCATGTATATACCCATAAAAACCTAATTGTGGCTTTTCATGGTCTTGCTCAAAAGTCTGAGGAACGCATTTTTCTAAAATGCTTCATTATAGACATATATCTATTTATCCTTTCACCTGAGATGGTAAGGCTTGTTTCAGAAAATTAACTAGTGTAATATGAACCAAAACAGGCATGTTCTTTGAAAATGCTTATCAGTACATTTATATTAATGAAGTCTCATATTTGGCTTCATTTGTTGTTGATATGCTCTAAAATTCAGTCTCTCTGTGGAGACCCTCTTATTGGGAAATGGATGGATATAAATAGCTCTCTAGAAATGACATCTTGGTAACCAACACAATTGTTGTCATGGGATCTGTTGGTTGAAAAACCTGTTGGAATGATCTTTGCACTGTTTGAGAAATACAGTGTTAATATGCATTTATGTGTTTCAGGGTACTTCATATATGACTTCTTTGATATGGTTATTAATCAGAAGATCAGCCATTCATGGGAGCTACTTTTCCACCATGTAGTGGTGAGTAGACATAAAATATGGTAAAAAGAAATTATGAATTATTTGGAGAATCCCAATTACTTAACTGCTAAATGGGTAAAACATTTGTTTAAGACCATTAAAGGGATAGTTCACTTTGAAATTAATTTTTGATATGTTTTAGCTTACCTCAAGGGCATCCAAGATGTAGCTGTCTTTGTTTCCACAGTAGTTTTAATTTGGATATTTTTAGGTCAAACCGTTGTTGTCTATCAGTCATATAATGCAGGTCTATGGTCACCACCTCAGAGCATCCACAGAGAAGTCCAAATCAAACAATGTAAATGTAAGTACACATTAATGGCCTTAGACACGAAACGAGCGGTTTTTGTGAAAAAAAGAAAGAACAGTATTTATATAGTTTTTAACCTCTTGTAACCACAGCCACGTCCAAGTGATCTGAGGGTGAGGGCACTTCGGTCTGCGCAAGTGCTGGAAAGTGCCGGAAGTGATCTCTCACGCGTGTACGTCACACCTTTCACTGAAGATCTAAACATATTTAGATATACAGAAAATCACAATAGAAGACGATTTCGATATATCAACAGACAACGTTGTTTGTGTTTCGCAACCGCACGGGAGATCACTTCCGGCGCTTGCTCAGACCAAATCGCCCACGCCTTCAGATCACTTGGATGTAGCTGTGGTTACAGAAGGTAAAACGATATAAATACTGTTTGTTTTCTCACACAAACCGCTCGTTTCGTGTCTTAGACCATCAATTTACTTACATTTACGAGTCATTGAATCGTGTTCAATTTGGACTCCTCTGTGCATGGTCTTTGAGATGGTGACCATAGACCTGCATTATATGACTGACAGACAAGAACAGTTTAACCTAAAAATATCAAAATTGAAACTAATGCGGAAACAAAGACGCCAATATCTTGGATGCCCTTGAGGTAAACAAAAACATACCAAAAATTAATTTCAAAGTGAACTATCCCTTTAAGATTTCTCAGATTTTCTCCAAGTTGTCATTTGTAACGCTTCCAGACATTTCTTGTCTCATTACATTCTGATTATTTTAATAAATTGATGCAGATTTTTTTAAATTAAATTAAAGGCCAACAAGTACCATCTTAATTTCTTAGTACATAATAATTTAAATAAAATGTCATTACTTTTTAATTACAGAAATGAAAATTTGGATGGTAATTGTGCTTCATTTTAAATAAAATAATAGAAAAAAATGAATGAGAATTAAAGAAAGCCACTGACTTGGTGTGAAGGAGATTTTGGTGGTAAACCATAACGTCATTCCAAAAGCAGTTTTGGTATTACTCACTAATCTAATTAAAGCTACACACACCTGATTTCAGTGTATTCACAAAGTAGTGCAACCTGTCTGACCACCTTTTTTTGCTTTGTGTCTTTGTGTGTGTTTAGACATACTTGAGGTGAGAAGGTCAGCAGAGGTAACCGAGGGTAAACTGCTGAAATAGCTAAGATATGTACAATAAAGAAATCAATAGAGAGGCCGTTTGAACAAATCGGTTGCATTAGCTCAGTACATATACAGATTATCACAGCCAGTGTAACCTGCTCTGTTGCTATGGGCAGAGGAAGGAGACTGTCCAAGTGGGTTTTCTGAGCTTTGGTTTGTTTGGTGTTCTATGGCGTCAACATTTGGTAAAGTAGCCAAGTTGTTGTTGTTGTTCCCTCTTTTCTTGGGATTTCATTCAGTGAAGTGCCTGGAGGGAACATGCTGCTTAGCTAGATTCCTAATGGCAGTGTGAGAAACTGTCAGACCCTCTCATCTCCACCCCATCCTGTTCTTTCCCACTGTTTACATCATGAGCCAAACTGTAATAATAAGAGAAGCTTTGTTTTAGACGTGTCTGGTTTGAATGGAATGAACTTTAATAAACATATTAATTTCTTTTAAAGAAAATTGCCTATTCAAAACTTAAATGGTAACGTGTACATAAGAACGAGCCTGATATGAGGTGAAGACGTGGAAATACTGATTGCTTGAGGAGACATAAATTTGCATTGGACAAACACGGTTAGTGAGGCCCACTATCTACCAAAGTAGTGTTGTCGGATGCCAGTATAGTAAACGGAAAAAGAGAACTGTTACTTAAATTAAAAATGGTTTGCTTGGTTTGTGAAATTTAAAAATGGTTTTGTTGGTTTGTGGGTATTACTGCTTGGCTGTCACTTTTGCAAATACTCAAGCTTCCAGAGGTGGTTCTGTGAAATACATCACGCTAACCCAATAACATTTTTGGCATTTGGATCACCACAAACCTCCTTTAAATCAGTTTCTCAGAAATGGGGCTTTGTTGAGCAAATGTGTCTCATCCCACATTCATTTAGCACAACTGAGTTTGCTAATTAAAGCCTGCAGGCCTCAGAGGAGGCTCAGATGATCAGTTTGTAATTGTATTAGTGCTCATTCATTACTAGAATCGGTGGAAAAATGCAAAACACAGCGGAGAGAGTGCGATGGTTTGGCAGAGTCAAGGGTGATTGTTAGTTCACCTAAACACAGAAGCCTGAGGTGATTGTATTTGCTCAATGACAGATTTTACTCAATAGCTAATGTGATGCAGTCGAGTGGTGCCATGCCAGGAACCTCTACTACAGCCCCCTGCATTTTCTGTAGTAACTGCCTGATAATCCAGCTCTGCTGTGTTAAACCTGCAGCTTTCCCTGACTGATTCAAGCTGACTCTGGATAAAGCTGTGTGAGTTTGCATGAGTGGTAAACAACTCATCTGTAGTAAAAAAAAAAAAAAGGCCTCCACATTCCTGACATTACAACTGCATTGGTTTTTGTACATTGAAAACAAGTTTAAATGAAACTGCATAGTTTTGCTCAACCAACTACTCGGTTTGGTTAAGTATGCTAAAGTTTCTGTTTATTTTTATTTTTTAGCAGCTAATTACCAATAAAACTAACCAGAAATGACGCGAAACAGCATATGCGCCAAAACCCAGCAAAGAAGAGAAGAACACAACACGCCAATATGGACGTCAGACAGAAACTAGTGCTGCACACTGTTTGCGCGATGATTTGCTCTGAGAAAAAAGGCAAAAAAAGAAAAACTAAGATTAACCGGTGACCTCAACCCATGCCTTGCTCTGATTTGCTGTAGCTCATGACATCACTGAGGTTGAGTCGCGCGACAGCTCTGGATATCTAGTATGCTAGATATTTTTCTGGGCTCGGCGATGCGTCTGCGAGTATCTTCGCTGCGTTGTTGGCTCTTTCATACTAACAGATTGGCAAGCGTTGATCGTCCGCTAATCCCCCGCAATTGCACGCGATAACACCCTAACCTGTCGGCGAGCTCAACGATTTGTAAATCGGGCATAAATCAGGCTTAAAATCCTTTAGTGTGAACTTGGCTTAATAATCTTTAAAACTGCTGTAAAAGTGTTTTTTTTTAAAACAATCATGAAAGCATATTGTAGAACACCCCAAAAACAAAATCAAGACTTCGTAAAAGGGCATAATAGAAATGGTACCCCTTTAAACATCACATTTATCTTTTTTTATTGCTGAAAAAGAGCGTTAAATTTTCTTCTCCTGCAACATTTCACTTTTGGTTTGAAAGAGCTTTTTGTTGTTATTTAAAAACAAACAACCAAGTTCAGCCCAGGAGAGAAAAAGTAACATAATGCATTACTTTCTTTAAAAAGTAACTAAGTAACACAAATAGTTACTTTTTAGGGAGTAATGGGATATTTTAAATCATTTCTTTTAAAAGTAACTTTCCCCAACACTCTGGTTTGATTTGATATAATTCCTTTGTAACCTAATGTAATTTTATTTAAAAAAAAAAAAATGTATTACCTAGTTACCCACAGACTACCGGTATATCCGCTGCAGTTGTTTCTGCAAATGATAACAGAAAGTGTATACATTAAGTCAAAGGTTAACAGCTTTGTGTTGGAAGGAAATGGAAAGAATAAGAGGCATCGGAGGAATGAGAAGGAAAGAATGTGTACTAGCAAGGGAACCACTTTTGTCTCTAGAGTGTAATGTATTTGTGGTTGGATCCCTCCTCCTTTTGCAGCATGCATTCAGCATTTTCCAGACAGAAGCAGAGACATCTGGTCCACATATGCTCATGCTTAGCACCCTAATAAAAGAGATACTCAATTTCCTCTAATTAAAACCTGTAGATCTAGAAACCTCTGTCTTTCTCTGATATAGACCCTTCGCCATATCACGAGAGACCTCTGTTTGTACTTACTGCAGCAAACATTCCTGGATAACATGATGTCTGAGCCAAAACAATCAACTTATAAAATAAGATCTGTCCTCTAGCAACCAAAAAAAAAGAAAATTTACATGAAATTCTGAAAACGTCCTGGCATTTCTTTTAATGGAACTTCCTTGTATGAAGTGGTTTCATCTGATGTTTGTCTTTCCAATAGATAGTCAGACTGAAAATGTTTGTAAATTTTGGCACTGAGTGATGTGATGATCACAAAACACAGGAATGCTGCCGGCTAAGGAACGATTATTGGCGTGTTGGGTTCAGAGTGTATCGTACTGAGAATAAGGCCTGAATTCACATGGTCCTGTTTGATTCAGAGCGTTTCAATGCCTCAAGTCTGAGTACTTCTAAGTGGATCTGGAGCACCACCCCATAGTACATGTGTGGTTCCCATGGCAACTGTGTTGTGCATGTGTGAATGCATGATGCTATGCACAGTTCTCAAATTATGAATGCTGTTTTTGTTCATCAAATGGAGGGATTGAAACGCTATTGTGCTTAAAAATAGCTTGGTCTTTTGTGTGTACAGTTTCAGATTTTTTCATATCAGTACTTTAATATTCTAATGCCAAAAGATGATGGTACTGTCTTTGTTTTGTCTAGTTTATTTGGGTTTACATAAACATAGTATACTCCAACAAGTATGAACAAATACATGCAAAATGGCTTGTTGTAAAAGGGTGAATTAACTACCGTAAGTTCAGGGCCAGTTAGATATTTTTTAGCAAGGATGCGTTAAATTGGTCAAATGTGACAGTAAAGACATTTATAATGTATTTTTTTAAATGATTTTTTTAAATAAATGCTGTTCTTTTGAACTTTATACTTTTTTTTCAAGATTCTTTGAAATAGTGTTTTTTTAAAGTCCCCGTGAACCGGAAGTTGCAAACGATTTTTCTCCAGTGCTGTGACGTATTTCCAAGTGAAACGGAATATTGAACAGAGGGCAGGGTTTTACTCTAGCGCTCCTCCTCTCCATCTCTCGCTCATAGCAAACTAATGGTTTGAGGGGAGTGGTTAAGCGTTTCCCCACCCAAACTGTGAAACCTACGTCATCAGAAAAAGAAACCGTTCCAGACCGGAAGTAACTTTTCCGATTTTGATTAAAGATTACCAAGGTAAAACATTTTTTAAATATATTTTTACTTGCACGGATTAATTGTTCACCACAAGACTAGTAATATGTGCTAACAAAGTAAATAGGTTCAATTTTGATTTCACTGGGACTTTAAGCAACTGTTTTCAACATTGATAATACTTTCTTGAGCAGCAAATCATCATATTAAAATGATTTCTGAAGGTACATGTGACACTGGAGTAATGAATGAAAAAAAATTTTTTTAAATTATTTTATTTGTTACTTTTAAGCCGTGTGTCCACCAAAGCGTTTTTCCTCGCACTTGGCGTATGTTTTCAATGGGAGTGCTGCGTTTTTTTAAACGCTATGGTTACTGAGAGTTGAAAAATGTTCAACTTTGGATAAAACGCAGCCCTCATCACGGTCACTTTTTACCTAGCCGTCCAATCAAAGTGGAGGAGGGGCAGGACTAATACCTCACCGACCAACTGTCACAACTTTCTTTCTGTACAACGACATAAACCGGTAGAGCTAACCAAACAAAATGGATGAAAAATACATTTTTAGTATGAAACAAATCATCTGCGAAATCAGTTACAAGTAAACTGTGCTGCGAATATTCTGTATCATAGCAATGAAACATCTCAACGGAAAAAACGCTGCGCTACCAGAACGCTCTCAAATGCCCTCAGCTAGGCGTCTTCAGCAGAGCGTCTAGCGTTTTCAGCTCCCTAAAAATGCTTTGGTGGACACACGGCCTGACTGTATTTTAAAAAATAAATGCTGACTTTTGTGAGCATAAGAGAATATTTCCCCAAAATGGTATTAATCATTTTTACCGACCTCAAATGTTTGCCTGCTAGCATGTGTAATTTTTTGGGGAGGGTCCTGCCATTATTTGACATGTGCTTTATGGGGGTTGTACTAACCTAGCCTTGCTTTCCTCAGGGTCAAATTATATTTACCCTGTCTTGTCAGGGTGAGGTTTGTGACTTTTTCGTGTTTTATTTCACAGTGTGGACTTTGTCCTGACCATGACTGGGTAAACATCTCCACCACAATCTGACTGTCATTTACAAAGATAGAAGGGAAAACTGTCAGCATCTCCTACACTTTTTAGTGTTCATTTTCAGAGAGATATGTGGCTAGTGGTTTTCCAAAGTTAGCCACTCAGTATTTTCACTGGCCACACTTTTGATGTGGATACCATGTCACTTTAAGACCTGACATTTCTCAAATGTTTCCGTTCACTTTAAACATAACTGACTACGTTTACATGCAGCCAATAACCCGATCGCGAACGGCCATGTAAACACCGGCAAAAATATGCTCATGTCCTGGATTTTAAAAACATATTTTAAAAAAATTTGGATTTAAAAAAAAAATATTATACCTGGGGTACCCCTTTTCTAACCCGAATTTTTGGTCATGTAAACGCGTATCGGCATATCCCCATAGTGATTTGTGTTCTGGTCATGTTCTATTCGCAAGGAATCTTGGTCTTTTGAGTAGAGAAACTTCTCGGCACATACAAAAATCCATGTGCAGTATACCAGAAGTAAACAAAATACTGTGAAGATTAAAGATATCACCAAACCCTGCTAGGAAGTTTGTCTCCACAGAAAATTGTTTGGCTTAGTATAGATTTCATATGTCTCCATCACTCACAGCTATACATATCTTGGAATGTTTCAGAAACCTTCTCTTCTCCCCGGCCGCTTCAAACTCTCATGTTACCCAACTTTAAAATCATCAATGATTCACTGGATTGTTGGACTCATAAACACAAACTGGCATGTTCATTACTTATTTTCCCAACACTAACACTTCACCACACCCTTTGAGGTCAGCTCTCTCAACACCTTCATTTCACAACCTTGTATTTTCACATACACGCCTTCAGCTTTATCTCCCAGCCCAGTTTCACATCCTCACATCATCTGGCCCATCCTTGCTCTTGAACTGGGAGGGACTTGCTTATTAAACATATATATATATATATATATATATATATATATAATATGTAAATAGTGCATATTTGTAAATAGTGTAAATATGTAAATAGTGCATATTTTTTTAAATTATTATTAAACAGTGGTTTATTAAACAAATTGTGTCTCTGTCTATAATTGATTTCACTTTTAATTAAGTTTCATTTAATTAAGTTTAATTAAGATAAAAAAAATTCAAGTTAATTTATTAAATTGTTCTCGAAATACGCGCAAATGAATTTGTGCCAAAATAAATGAACATAAATGCAATGATTTAGCGTATTTTGACCAAACTTGTGCTGCGTCTCAATTCGCCTACTTATACTAGACCCTAAAAGTATTTACTCTTTTTGTGAAGAAAAAGTAGATACTTTTGAGTGTGTAGCAGAAAGTAGACAAGCTTTGGGACATACTATCATGTATACAATTGCGTCTTTAACTAGCTCTCTCTTGCATCCTGACATGGTAAACTGGCCTGTCAATCAAAAATTCTCCATTTTATTTAATTTCCTACCATAATTTCGAATTTGCCGATTTTCTCAATGGCGGTCAGTTCTAAACACAAGAAAAGCCAAAACTTTTTCATTTAATGTGAAAATGTAATCAGTATGGGGGTCTTCACAATTGTTATTCAAGAATAAAAATCCAAATACATAAACAAGCCTTGAGCTTTGGCAATTTCTTATTTAAAAAAAATGTAAAAGTCTAACTGTCGAGATTTTAAATAACTAGAGATGGAACCACATACAAACATACTTGCATTTGTTTGCAGCGCAGTCTTGCCCTCAATATGGTGAGCGTGTTGATGTTCCAAAGTGGCCAATAGGGCCAGGGGAACTGGCGAATGTTCAACACACAATTTAATAATAAAATGAACAAATACAAAACGAAAGTAAAAGACAGCAGTCCCTTGCGGACAACTGCTGTCACATATAATAAAATAAGTCCAGGCCTGTCTCTCTCTCCTAGAGAGAGATGCAATGCCGGTGCGTCGCGCCAGTGTTGCACATGAGCGCAAGTGTTTCACTAAGCGCCAGTGTCGTGCCCTTCTCTCACGGCCCTCGGCCTCGCTCTGCATGCTCGCCACGTATACCGTCCGGGGATTTCTGACGTACTCTTTTTCTAATATGCTTTGGGACACACTTATTTTAATCATACACTGTTTAGGATGGATAGTATGGACAGGGTATGTTTGTGTTATGAAAACCATGACCTGAGTGTAGGCCTATTTTCTGGACAGTGTCACCCAGTGGTGAGGAGAAATTGATATTTTTGCTTATATCTGAAAGGTTTGGCCATGATAATTGCTGTTAAATTTTAAAATATCATTTATTTCTGTGATGGCTAAGCTGATTTGTAGCGGTCATTCAGTGTCACATGATCCTTCAGAAATCATTCTAATATGCTGATTTGGTTCTTATCAATGTAGAAACGGATGTGCTGCTTAATATTTTGAGGGTTCAAAAGAGCAGCATATTTGATATGATTTTGTTACATTTATGAATGAACAATTTTTTTTTTGTACTGACCCCAAACTTTTGAATGGTGGTGTAAATAGTGCACAATATATATGGGCCACTTTTAAAGGTTTTTCTTTCTTGAATCATCGTAAAAGTGACCGTACCAACTATCCATCAAATGCTTTCATTTGTGTGCGTTTGTGTTTATCTTCAACGAAGTTTGTGTCCTCGCTGTTAAGGCTGATTTATACTTCTGAGTCGGACCTACGCCGGAGACTCAACGCGATAGACTACGTGTTGGTTTTCATTTATACTTCTGCGTCATTGTCTGCGTTGACTCGCAATGGGCTTTATGCCCAGCTGCACTACTTCCTAAACTTCAGCCAGCTCCTTGTTTCCTGTCTGCAATTATTGGCCAAATTGATTAATCCAGGTGTGCCTGACCTCAGTTGTCATGGCAACAATAATCAGACACACCTGAATTAATCAATTTAGCCAATAATGGCAGACAGGAAACAAGAAGCTGGCTGAAGTTCAGGAAGTAGTGCAGCTGGGCATAAACCCGAAGGAGGGGTTCTAGCAGACCAATCACAGCGCTTGCATCCGCATAGAATTGACTATGAGAACTTTCTCAGTGAGCTTGTATTCCTCACATGCTGCTCAAGTGGGCCTGTAGGCAAACCGTTTCACCTAAACGAGTTTCACCTGTAACCAGGCTAACTGGTTTCAGACTGGAACTGCTACCCCCATACTCAGGAGTTGTTTGTGTCTGCCATGTTTTTGTGTGTGTGTGTGTGTGTGTGTGTGTGTGTGTGTAATGGAGAAATTAGAGACGTACTAGTGATAATTGACCCCGCAGGGAGAGGTTAATGAAACCAAAGACACATACACAGACCTTTAGGTTTACAACAGGGAAACAACCTGTTGGTTTACAACAGGTAAGCAACATGGGGGCATTCTAACAGGCATGTGCTGATCTGATGTTATTATTGCATCAGCATTATTACTTTTTATGCATAATTGTATTGAAAATAGGGTTTTTTGATGTAAACAAAAATACAGGTGTGATCAGCATATGCTTTTTTTATTGCTCCCATGTTTTTTCTTTTCTTTCTATCCTCTGCATGTCATGTCCAGGATTGTAATTATTCTCACCAAGGATGCATTTATTTGATCAAAAATGTTGTAAAAACTGTAATATTGAAAAATATTATTACAATTTCTTGTTTTCATATGACATCACGCCACTGCGTTCCCATGGCGCGAAATGCAGATGGAGGGCAGGAAGTGATTTTCTATATTTAGGAAGCACTATAACAAACTCAAAATTCCATCATTTATGGTTGCTCAAATTGATCAAACCACAAGGAGTTTTTATCGTGTGCCAAAATTTGTTGTTCATAAGGGGGGGTGGTAAAGTATTTGTAAAGTCCAAGTATGTCTGTAAGACGAGTTAGTTGCTGATATCTACAGCCTCGATGGCAGGAAAATCTCAATTCAGTTGAAAATCGGTCCTCTTCATAACGTAAGGATCACGTCCAACATATGTTTAGATTTTCTGTTGATATATTTCTCTTGTAATTTTCTGTTGATATATTTCTCTTGTAATAGCGTCTAAAATAGTACAGTACGGATTTTCCTCCATCTCGTCCATTGCGCTCTTCACTCCTTGCCCTCCATCTGCATTCCACGCGTCAACACAATCACGTGACTGCAAACCACCTATTCAAAAAGAACTGATTTTCTTTGAATATATTTTAAAAAGTAATTTATTCCTGTGATACTAGTTGAATTTTCATCATCATTACTCCACTCTCCAGTGTCACATAATCCTTCAGAAATCATTCTAATAAACTGATTTGCTTTATTATTATCAAATTTAAAACGGTAGTGTCGCTTAATATTTGTATGAATAATACACACATTTCTAATATAATAAAACTAATGACTAGAAAGTTCAAAAGAACAGCATTTATTAGAAAATTACTTTTTTGGTAACATTATAAATGTTTTTATAATGTCATTTTTTATTAATTTAATGCATCCTTGGTGAATAAAAGTGTGCTGTACATTACAGTAAAACTATACATTAAATCAGTATATGTGTCTATAACATGTTATGTGACGAATATGACATTAAGACTTTGCTCTTTTGTTGTCAATGATTATGTTCTTGTCAAGGCTGAGAAGGGTGTTAAAGTGTTTTATCTCTTTATTATGGTCTCCGTTCAAATATTAGGAATTGTACAATAGTGAGTGTTTGTTTTTGATGTCTTTGACTGGCGACATGATGTCTAATTTTGTGTTTAAGGCAGGTCTTGTTATATTCTTACTAATATGATATGTTCATCAACATAGTATTTTACTACTTCCATATAGTAGACTGATGTTCTTCTCACCTTTAGGAGAAAAATAGTCTCCTGAAGATAACAGGTTTGTTTGTGATGTTCAGAGAGTTATCCAACTCAAGCGTTGTGTAAGCAGACAAGTTAACCCCATCAAGAGAAAGACAAAGTAATAACCAAAGGTCAACATCCTCCCAGTCATAAGACTGAGGTCACACAAATCTTATTTAGTAATCAACCGTCTTTGGAAAAACAGGCCCTTCACTTTCTTTTCTGTGTAATTGCTTTAAATAAAGTAAAAAAAAAAAAAATCCAACTATTACTGTTTACTGTAATCTGTGGTCTAACTGTAAACCTCTTTTGTTAGACAATGTAAAGCATACTTGGAAGTGTTTACAGTCCACATAGCTAGATAGTCAGCTATCATACATTACTTGCCTGCTTCAAACACGCACACCATGGGCTTTTGAGAGAGAGCAGCAGTGCTAATGGCAATAACATTACTAGCCTTTACTGCTGTGACATTCCTCCTGACCACAAGAACCAGGCGGGTGTCATGTGAAAGGTTGCATTACAGACTCATCCCGCGAAATTTATGTTCTGTTACAAAAGCAGTTGCGTCACTGGAACAACGCCCAGTCATGTAACTTAGTATTGGACGTCATGTAACCGCACCTTTGTGCTCTATGTAAGACTCATGACACCGGTTTTGATAACAGATTTGTATGTTATTTAATTTTAAACGTAAATAAATTATATAAATTGCACGAGTTCAGAATTATAATACTCATGGATCTAAATGCTCAATATTTAATAAGTGCTTTAGATGACATACAATTTCAGATTAGTCCATGGTCGTTACAATGTTTTGTAATGTTAGGTATAGACTGCCATCTAGTGGAAGATAACTTTCCTTTTCAATCCTCTTTCATCCAAAAGGAAATTTTACATTTAAAAAAAAAAAAAAAAATCGATTTAACAACAAACCCCCCACCCCCAAAAAAGATACGTTATCAGATATATATATTTTTTGAAAACAATATTTTTTTCAATAGTATAAGTAAATAGTTTTATATTGTACCATAGTATTTTTTTTCATTCACATTATTTCATTAAATTAAAATCAATGCCACATACACAGTCAGTCAGAAATTTCACCTTTTGTTTTGTTTGGTTTTTTTGCTCAGATTATTCTTAGAGCTGGTTGGTTTGGTTCAAGACTTGGTATTCTTTATTTAAAGGGATGTTAAACCCAAAAATTAAAATTGTCATGTACTCACCCTCAAGTTTTTCCAAACCTGAATGAATTTGTTTCTTCTGTTGAACACAAAAGAAGATATTTTAAAGAATGACTGTAACCAAACAGTTGTAGGGCACCATTGACTTCTATAGTAGAGAAAAAATACAATACAAAGTCAATGGGGACCAGAAAATGTTTAGTTACCCATTTTCTTCAAAATATCCCATTTTGTGTTCAATAGAGGAAAGAAATTGAACTTGATGGTGAGTAAATGGACACAATTTTCATTTTTGGGTAAACCATCTCTTTAAGAATGCTAATAAATGCTTATAGAGACAATTAAAGGGGAATGAAACTATTTGTAGTGTTGAAATCATCTCTGGGGTCGGTTTAAACTGTAGAACTCCAGCTGGATTAGTGTCACTCATTGTGATTGAACGCTTTGGCTGCTGTCATGTCGGGTTTTGGACTGATCAGCAGAGCCTTTGTGCTCCTTGTCCTCAGCTCAACCTCTCCCTGCTGTTATCAGATGATTCAAAACACACGTTCATTTGTTTCTTGTCTCCTCGCAGCAGATTAGTGTTGAGAAGATGAAAGAGCTGCTTCTGAAATTAAGCACATTAGTCTGTGTGTAGCTTAACTAGCCTATTTAAACTTTCTGTAGATGAATGGATGGGTCAGACACAACCTTAAAATGATATGATGAAAGATTGTTTCTGAAGGTAATAATTGCAATATGGATGGCTGTACAATGGTTTTGCACTAAATGTGCTAACCTTGAAATTCATGGGAGGCCACACAAATTAAGCCAAATATTTTTGGGCACAATAGGCACCCCCTAAATTAAATGCTTATTTGGAAATAAAGAACGAATTAGCTAAAAACTACTTTGCCCTCATGGGCTGAGGTGTCCCTCTAGCAGGCATACCACAGTATGAGTGGAGTGGATTTCAGTCCATGCTAAAAGCATTCTGTAATGACTCTTTCTCTAATCCACTCTGCAGTTTCGATTTCTCACTCGCATTTCATCAAATTTAATGTAGTAATCTTTAAATTGTAGGTTATATGTCATGTTTCGGTTGTCTAGTAGTCGGAAATTAATAGGAGTGTGGGGCAAAACTGCCACCAAAATGAATAAAAATGCCTCAATTTCAGATTTGGGACCAAAAATGGCCTTCTAATGAGTTGTAATATCACACTAGCTTGAGAGCTGTTTTTCTCAAATACCCTATCAGCATGATTGCAAATGTGATATTTATTTTATGTAACAATTCAATAAAAAGTTACTTTTTTAGATTTATTGCTTTATTTCGCAATGAAAATAGTTCCAAACAAACACAGCAGAACAGAGTTGCATCTTAATCTGCATTTTGAACGAATCAGTTGAATTAAACTGCGTCTGACAGAAGAGTCAACAGCGTTCGTGCACTTTTTTCTCGCATGAGAAAAATGTTTAGAAGAATTATGTAGTTTGTTGTTGTTTCTTTGACTACACACTCAAACGGTCTTGCGACCCACCAGTTGAGAAACACTGGTATAGATGATAAAACAGCATGTGAATGAATGTGATGTTCAGTACAAGACTAACAATGATCTCAAAATAAATCTATCTAGCCCAAACTAGCTTTTACATACAAAAAGTGTTTAAGAACATACACCAAGGGATAAAAGGCTTTTGCTTTAGGTAATGTGGCAAATTCTTCAGCAACAGAAGTTTCTCAGCCTTTATATTTAGCTTTAGATGTTTTGAATGTCGTCACAGGTGAACACAATTCTGCCAATCTATCGTAATATTGTAAAAACTGGAAGAACTGGTTGAGGAACAAAGTCTTTTCTTCATTATTGTGACTAATATCCAAGAGAAAATGGCTTCTCAAGCAGAAACAAAATGTAGGATGAGATTTAATTTTGTCCATCAGGAATTTATTGGATTATTAGACTGCCGTGGTCAATATTGAAAATGTATGTACTGTATACTGTCCTTGTCCAGAAAGGAAATAAAGACATCATCAAAGTTGTCCATGTGACATCAGTGGGTTTTGAAGCAACGCAACAAAAATTACGACTTTATTCAGCATTGTATTGTCTTACGGTTCTGTTGTAAAGAACCGGAAGATTTCAGTGACACTGATGACGTAAGACTCTGCTACCGTGTATCTGGTGTGTGCGAGCTTCGTTCACAGTCTGAGGGAGATGCACGCTGTAAACAAAACACTCTTCGCAAACATGTCTAAGGATTTCGACACAGAGGAAGACTTGCATTTTTTTGCTCAGCCATATATATATATATATATTTGAACCAGAATACATACACCAGATACACGTCAGCAGCATCTTACTTCATCAGCGTCACTGAAACGGATTGACTACAGAACCGGGAGACAATACAATGCTGAATAAAGTCGTTATTTATGAACCAATGTGTGGACTACTTTGATGTCTTCTTTATTTCCTTTCTGGACAAGGACAGTATACCGTACATACATTTTCAATGGAGGGACAGAAAACTCTCGGACTAAATCTAAAATATCTTAAACTGTGTTCTGAAGATGAACAGAGGTCTTACGGGCTTGGAACCACATGCGGGCGAGTCATTTATGACATAATTTTCATTTTTGGGTGAACTAACCTTTTAATTGATAATTGGTATGAAAAAGGGGGAAGGTATTGTTACTTCTAGTGCATTTGAATATTTTTACATTTGTGTTTAAATTTCCAGTAACAAATAATCTTTACAAAAAAAGATTAAATAGGGCAAGTATATATAAAAAAAAAACATGTACAGATAATTGTCCATTTCATAAATTTGAGTGCATTCCTAATAAAAAAAAATCTCAATCTCTTCTGTTTGCAGGTGATCACCTGTTTCGGGATCTCGGTTCTGACCTGTCGGTATGTGGGTTTTTCAGTGGTCGCGCTGTTGGTTGAGATCAATTCGATCTTTCTGCACCTGAGGCAAGTGCTCCGCATGGCCAGCCTGGCCAAAAGTACTTTTTACCGTGTCAACAGCATGATAAACCTGGGCACCTACGTGGTGTTTCGCATCAACACTCTGGCCTGGATGACCCGCTGGCTGGTGCTGAATCGTGACCTTATCCCCCTGGCCAGCTACACCATCGGCAGCGTGGGTCTGGCCATCATGACCGCCATGAACATTGTGCTGTTTTACCGCCTGATGAGAAGTGACTTCATGAAGTCCAGCCGTGAGAAAGAGGTGAGGAGTGAGAAGGAGAAAGAAATGTAGGAAGACGACGACGACGACTCCTGCTCTCCCACTACAGCTCCAACCAAATCCACTCTCATCGCCAACTGTTTCCAGACTTTTGGGGAAAAACTTGCTGACTTCATTACTTCAACACCTGCTTGTCCAGTCATTTTGACTCCATCTCATGAAGACCTCAAGCTGTGCTAAGATATCTCTATGATGGCTGTTGTCACAGGTTTACAGATGTCTGAAACAGATGACATATTTATACATTCAACCTTATGGTCAAATACTCCTGCACGGTTTTTAGACAATGACTTGAGCGTATGAAACACATTATGTTTAATTTCAAAGGAACTGGATCTGCTTTCCTTAATCTAATCGCATGCTAATGCTGATTGACCGCACTTAATGTATACATTACCTATTAAATATGAGCAAATATTCTGCTCAATTACAAACTACTCAAGTAAGGTTAAAAATATGAAAAAAGAACATAAAAGTTTGATTTATTTAAGCTTGCCTCATTAACACCTACAGCTGCTACCTCATTAGCTTGTAGCAGGATCATCCTAATTCTGTACACAGGGACAATTCATCCAAAAATGAATATTCCCTTTCTTCTGTGGAACACAAATGAAGAGGTTTAGTTGAATGTTCACGCTGCTATTTTCCATACAATGAAAGTGAATGGTAACCGGTGGCTGTCAAATTCCCCCCCAAAAAATAAAATCAGTTCATACATTTGAGGACAGATATTACATTTTTGGGTGAACTGTCCCTTTAATATATATATATATATTTTTTTTGTAGTTGAATTTCTTAGAGCTGAATTTTAATGGAAACTCTCTGTACTGACTAGTAATAGTAAATCAGCTGACCATGGACAGGAAGTGCTCAGTGATCAGTACTGTATTTCACAAAATTGGGGTAGGATTTGATTTGGTCGTCATGACCACAGTCTTACCCTGAGCATAAAGATCACTGTTAGTAATTTACCCTTTAAGTGGAGGATCTAAATCTCCATGCTGGAGTCTTTACAACCGTTATCAGAATTAAAAACACCCCTGCTCATTATTATAGAGCAATATGTGTGAGGTTTGAGATCTGACAGGACTGTCATTGCACAAATCATGCCTTTAGGTGGCACTACACACACACACACACACACACACACAAACAATGAGACCTCATGTTAGCTTATGCTAATGCTTAGACTATAGAGAGGCATGGTTAAAGCAGTACTTATTTTGATTTAAAGGTGCAGATTTTTTTTTAAATGCAACTTTGTAATGTTTCTTTTTTTGTGTGTGTTTTGTATAACTGTAATTTATTTGTCCTTAATATCCTTGATTGTTGTGGTTTGATGCAAACTGCAAAAAAAAAACAACTTTTTTTTTTAAACACATTGAATGGTGGAACACTGTTTTGTGCAAAATGATGTTGTGATTTTGTTGATGGTGAACAAAGAACGGTCCTGGTGAGATGTACTAAAGTAAAGGCATTTATTTGTTTAGCCTTATTTCATGTACTCCGTGCCATTGAGATTATAGACTGAAGTCGGATTATAATTTGATTGGGCAATAGTGGCCTGTTTATCCGGTGGGAATGTTGACGCACTATAATCACATGTAGCATCACCGACTTGTGCCACAAAAATATTCTTTTCAAATCACCAAAGTTTATTCATAATGTTTCTTTCAGATACTCCTGCCTTATTTTACTGATTGAAGAACAGATAAAGCTGCTCATGTCAAAACTATTGCAGGAACTTGAAAGCACGTGAAAAATAGAAAATGTAAACGTTTGCATTGAAGTAGTAAAACTGAGTTTTTTTAACTATTGGCAGCTTCACGTTGAGACTGTGTGCTTGTATATGTGCTCCCTTAGTGAGGTAATTGGTATTTCAATGTATTTAAGAAGGAAACATTTTCAATTTTAGTTGAGAGAAAAGCTGATGTGACTTTTTTTTAAATAGAATTGCAGCAGTTTGATTGTCATTTACTTGAGAGTGGAGTTCTGTACTGTGTTTGGTGAATGATAAGTTACTGTTTTATTGTGGATCTGATTTTTTTGACCACAGTGTTGCAGTTATCCAAAGCCAGAATTTCTAAAAAATAAAGAAATCCCAGCTGAAAAAATAGATTACCATGCCCATGCCTATAGGAGAGCAGAACAAAATTATTATTATTTTTTTTTTACCCTTGCTGTATGAGTTATCCCAATGAACTGAATTTTAAACAATTGTGTCTAAAAATGTATATATATAGCATAATAATTTTATTTTTATTTGGGTGAATTTTGTAATTAATATAAAATTATTTGTTTGACCACTTTGTTGTCAATTGTGAAATAAAACATGTTATTAACACTTTATTTGAAGTTTTTGTTTTATGGAAAAGATAAGATGGTATAAGAGGATTTAATAATCATATATGATTTACATTTACCAAATCATTTTCCTATTATTTGACTTTTTTTAATGTTGCTTCATGCAAAATTAGTGGTAGAATTAGTCAATTTCATCTCTGCTAATGAAGATGATTTAAAAAAGAAATAGTTCAGCCTTCCATGTTACGAATCAACTCCCATACTAAAAATACGTTCTGGAACAGCGTTCGTTCACTATGCGAGTGGAGCGGATTGGCGACAGAAATTTACACTCGTCTATAACTCAACAACAGCGCCTACTGAAATTAATTATAGAAATCAAAGCTGCCTGAATTCACTCTCATACTTCCTGGTTCTAGTGAGAACTCTAACTTCTGCGTTTTGGACCAACTGGAGTTTGTTTATTAAGCGTACAGGGCAACCACCCAGTAGAGCATTACAATAATCTAGCCTTGAGTTATGAACGCATGAACTAGTTGTTCCGCATTTTTCATTGAAAGCATATGTCGTAATTTAGATATACTTTTAAGATGGAAGAAATCGGTTTTACAGATCCTAGAAACGTGGCTTTCAAATGAAAGATTGCCCTCCCCAGCGCACGATATTTACTTCGTACACTAAATTTTGCTCTATTATTTCTAATGTGGTGGAAGCGGGAACCACCGCTCCTTGCACCCATACAAAATAACTCCACTCCGCAACACAAATGAAGCCACAAATAGCCTAGTCTGTAACAATAAACAATCCAAATAATAAAATATGAATAAACAAAAGACAAAATGACAAAAGCCATCTGTCTCTGGTCTCGAGTGATATCATTCAAACTACTCGTTTCGCGAAATGTCCCATTTGCTATGCTAATTAGTGCTTTGGAAACGCCGCTCGACCAATCAAATTCAAGGACTGAAACTAACTGTTGTAGCTAATACAGCTGTGCTAAATTAGACATTAGTTTAGATATTTTTAATACATAATGCGCCTTTTAGCTTAATGTGTTGTTGCGCGCGTGAGATGATCGGATCTGCAGTGGAGTTTCCTCAGAGCATCGTTATGTTTCCTACATCAGTTGCATCATTGCCCTGGCTGGTACTGAAGGAGCCTCTTCCTGCTGTCTGTCATCGCGATGATGCTGTTCAGTAGGCTAGATACAGGGCAGACGAACACGCTTGTGCCAGCTAAACGCCGGGATCACTTTAATCTATCGTGACATTGTCGGATAAAACAATTGTAGCCTACTTTCACCAAGATTGTGAAGGATTCATGGTTCTCGTGAAACCTCTGCCGTTAGTCCGTGGCAGATCCGTGTTTTATTCTCCCATTGAGATGTGTATTGATCTTCTTTAAAGATGTCGTCATCCTGTATGTTCATGGGTCGGTTCGTTGAAGGGCAGAGATGTGGAAGTGAAGGAGCTCGTTCATCCTCTTCATTATAACGCCTCATCTGTTGGATACTAATATGGAAAACACGGTGAGTGCTGTAATATTATGCGCAGTGTTATCTAAGCCTAAGGCTTTTATTGTTATGTAGCCTATATGAGAAAGATGACTATTTAACTGATTGTCATTTATGTTTTACGATGTAGCCTGGTTGTATTAAGGTACCTTCGAGAAGTCGACATTAGCCTAAATGTTTCTAATAACCTCGCTGCTTTATGAAGAATAACGCTCAGAAGTTTTATTTGACATCATCACACGAATAATAGCCTACGTCAAAACAAAATGTTCAAATTATCAAGTATAAAAATGTAATATCTTTTGCTATAGTGATATAATATAGTAGCTTAATAATAGGCCTTAAAATATTTTGTTCGTGCTTATATGTGCTCTTAAGATGCACTCTATTTTAAATAAAATGCATGGTGTCAATAAAATTACTATAAATAAAGTCCAAAATATTATGAATGAATCAACCTAGGCTACATTAGGTCACACCAACAATTTAAGGGTCAGGTCAGCAGATACAGAAGAACTATTCAGAAATTCAGTCATTATTGTTTATCTTTTTAAGGGCCTTTTTTTTAGCCTTATGAGGGGGGACATGTAAAATTATAAAATAAATCATTAGGATAAATATCAGATAATGCAGAATTTTGTACCACATTTTGAATTTCATGGGTATTTTTGTCAAATTTGGTGGGATTTTGCAAGTCTTCATTCATTTCTGACCCTTAGTGTATGTAAATTCATGGGGCCCGGAACCAAATATGGGTCCACGGAGAGTAGGCTAAGCTAGACCTCTTATTACGAGGCCCAGGACAACATTCTTCCCTCATATGTTGCAGGTAATATATATCAACACAATATATTTTCAAAATGTTCAGTAATCCGGTTTTCAATAGAGTGGTGCAGAGATGATGTAGCCTATTTTTGTAGGAAATTAGCATCATCCTGGTTCCTTTTCGACAAAAACCCAATAGGATTTTTCCATTGCCTCTTGGATTATTGCAGAAAGTAGGTCTGTGAGTGTGACTAATACAAGCATATGTTTCTTATGCATTTTGTTTTTCATGACAATCTTCACAAATGAACACAACATTTATGAATTTTGAAACATACAATCTTCAGAGGTCAAAAGCTAATGTTTGGCTATAAACAAATTTTAGCCTTATAACTTCAACGCCTCAATCACTTAACTTCACACAACTCTTTCAGTCTTCACTAATAAACATTTTCCCTGAAAGTTAGAGTATAATAGTTTGCAAGAGCACGATTATAACACAGGCTGTGAAAATGAACTGGTGAGATGAGTTTACCTGTTCGGATGATGATGTTTAATGTCCCCGACAAACTCCCTTAAGTCTCATTTAACAACTTTTAGCTATACAATTGTTTATTACTGAGACATACTACTATATCAATGAATGCTTGAATATGATTGGTTGACAAACGTTCTAAGGTGTGTAATTAGTTTCAGATACCACGGCTAAAGTAGTTCCAGGCAGGTCTTGACCGCATTACATTTCTATATCACTTCGCTAAATGATTACAGTTATTTCAAAGGTCATTAAAACCTACAATGGCAAAACCAAGCAAGTAAACTATGGGATAAAAATGACAAATTATTTCCCATGTTTTTGAGACAAAATTACATTTTATTAGATGGAAAGCACATAAGTTTTGGCCTTTCAAAAATAAGTCATCCCTGCACCACTTTTATTTCCTCACTCATGAGAGCATTATGGAGTGAGAAAAAAAGACAGATGCTCTGATTTAAACAGTGGAAAGTCCCAGTTTTGGACTAAATGTCAGTACTCTTAGAAGACTTAGAGGACTGGAACGTACTATCATATACTGTAAATAAATATCCCTGTGTTTTGTATGGTAAAGGGATCACCGGTGGTCTCTCTAGAGCGGCAGGTGGAGGGTGTGGAGAGGAGCATTGTCTTCCTTAGACAGGAACAGCTGTCTCTGCTGCACGGACTACACCTGGAGATCCTGTCCCTCCAGAAACGCTGCACAGGTGTGTGTCAAGACCATTCCCACTGTACAGTCTCCTGCATTTTAATTTCAGTGTGCATACATTACATGCATAATTAAATTGAGTGACATTTCATTTATCATTAAATCACACATAATTGGATGTTGTTCCAAAAATAATGTTGTCACACAATCTAAATCTAAATGCATAGACAATGCCCTGAATGCATAATGCCAGGATCCTCTGCAGAGAAGAGCAGGGTTACGTTGCTCTCTTTGCTCCACAGAGAGGACCACAGGTCAATAGCTTCCTGTCAGCGCAGGGCTTGTGTTTTCCCTCTCAGTAATATAGTACACGGCCTTTCTACCTGAACGCTGCTGTAAATGTGCTGAGCCAGCTAGGCAAGAAAAAGCAGCATATTGCATATTCATCCCTTTGCTTTTCTGCTCTTCTAACCAATCATTCTAATTCATAACCACAGGAAATCAGTTTTTCTCTTCATACCCTTTGATGCATAACTTACCATTAAAAGGCATGTTATGTTAATGTTTTCAAAGGAGTATCTCATGCTCACCAAGGCAGCTTTTATTTGGGAAAAAAACAGTAAAAACTGTAATTTTGTGAAATAAAACTATTTTAAAAGCCATTACTCTAGTAATATCAACATTTCAAAAGCCATTACTCCAGTGTGTCAAAAGAAAAGCATTTATTTTGGAATAAAAATAATTTGAAACATTATAAATGCGTCTACTGTCACTTTTTATAATTTAATAAATAAACCGAGCTTTATTATTGCTTTCACTTCCATAATCTGTGCCAAATGAAATGTAGGACGTGACATTTTATCTAATAACAATTAATTGGATCATGGATCATGCAAGACCTATGGCATGATTTATAAATTATTTTATAATGTGTCAGTTTTAAAATGCAGAATAAAAAATAAAGAATCAAAAAAAAAATATCTCACATGTTTATTACTTGCAGAACTCACACAAGAACTCAACTTGAAGCCCCCAGGCAGGAGCGTAGCAGGTGAGCTCTGATTTATTTGTGAGTAGAATTACTTATGGATTGTTAGCCCGTGTGTTTACTTGTACAAAGCAACGAGAAGAACAGCAGTAGGTCTATTTAATACAACAGCATCTAGTATCTTTACTATCTGCATATATACAGTATTTTGGTATCTGTTAATACTAGATCACATTTGAAAGACTCTAGCGTCTTCAATTGACTGATAATAAATACTATTATGCACTCAGCTCTTCTTTTGTTGTTACAATTTCATGCAATTGGCTGAATTGAAGTGATTAGCCTCAACAAGGCACATATGATGACTGTGTCTTATGATTGTAATAATAATTGATTTAAAACGTTAGTCAATATCACATCAAGAGGCATCACTGTTAAGCAGAAGACTCCTCTTATACCGCAGGTCATCCCTCTCTCCTCCAGCCCGGCGCAGCCCTTATCCACCCACAAATTGATCTTGCCTGCGTTTTCCTCTGCTTTTGCTGCACAGTCCCAGTGGGGGTGTCCAATTACTGCATGCTATTTTGCTGAGACAAAGTCGGGCAAGGAGACAGAGAGGAATAGCAAAAGAAAGCTGAGTATAGGAGAGAAAAAAAGAGATTTCTAAATTCTAATCATACGTTTTAGTAAACATGTAATCAGTTATCTAAATTAAATACCACAGTATGAACATAACACATTATACCAGCCAAACTTTTGGGCACAGTAACAGTTTCTTTTAAAGATACTAATACTTATATTCAGCAATATATACATTAACTTAACATTTTTATTTTAATGTATTCTCTACTCCAACAAAGCTGTTGTCAGTAAAATGGCCTAATTGTGAAGCTTCCAGCAGCATGATTGTGAGTGTGATATTGCTTTCATATAAGAGATCAATAAACATGATGAGGTCAATATTGTGTAACTTACACTTAAGACATAATATTAGCATTTACTTTAGGTATTTGTGCTTTGCCAATGAAAATAATTCCAGACAAAAGTAGAATCAACCTTTCAGTCGCTTAGCAACACATACCCAGCTAACAAATTTTAACATTCCCATTAAGTTATAGAATGAAATTTTCATAACATTCAGTTATGAAATAATTCTATGAATTAATGATATGAACATTATTTCAGAATGGTCTCTCATCGTTTTAAATGTCCAAAAAATGTTTTTTCTTGGTTATGCGAACGTTAAGGGAACATTCCTTTTTATCATTTTGGAAACATTTTGGGAATGTTACTTTTGAATCTTCTAACATATTGAAATTAGCAGTAATTAAAAAAAAATAATAATAATAATAAATGTTTGGTGAATGTCCAATTAAAGGAATAGTTCACTTTTAAAAATACTTTCTCTGATAATTTACTCTCCCCCATGTCATCCAAGATGAAAATGTCTTTCTTTCTTCAGTCGAAAAGAAATTAAGGTTTTTGATGAAAACATTCCAGGATTTTCTCCATATAATGCACTTTACTGGGAACCAAATGGTTCAAGGTCCAAAAGACAGTTTCAGTGCAAACTGCAAACTGTTCAAAGGGCTTTAAACGATTACAGACGATGAATAAGGGTCTTATCAAGCTAAACGATCGTTCATTTAAAAAATAAATAACAAAGTTTAAGTTTTATAAGCTCAAATGCTCGCCTTGCTCTGTTCTGTGATGTGCGTTCATGACTACTGTTCGAACTCGTTCATGAAAATGAATGAATCTTTTTTCGAGTCAATTGGTTCATTCAACAAAAGAAATGAACGAATTGACTCGGAAAAAGAATCGTTCATTTTCATGAACAAGTTCGAACAGGAGAGTCACAAACGCGCATCCTTTAACAACAACTGTTCTAACGTTTTAAGAACATTATTAAAGACCAGATAAATTTAAACAAACATTCTATTTGTTACTGGAAAAACGTTTGTTCATAACTTTGAGAGAATTCGTCAAAGAAACCCCAGAGGAACCAAACACTGATTAATAGTGAAAATGATTTTCTAATTTACAAGCATATTGCTGGCGCAATGTGAGTATTAAATGAACAATGCTTTTTTTGTCTATCATTCTTATCTGCCCTAATGTCTTTGTCAACCGATGGTTGTCGACATCTCAGTTTCATTACATATTCTATTAAAAGGGTCAGAGGCCGCAAAGAGTGAACTCATTGAGGAACAGTAGAGAGATCAGATTTAAGGATCAGATAACACAACATTTTCTATATTCACACCATGAGCTCATCTCTTTCTGGACGCATGGGTGAGGCTGATAGACCGACTGTGAAATCGGGACAATCTGGACAAATTGAGAGACAGATTTGTGCTAGTTGCAGTAAAATAAAGGAGAGCACCAGAGACAATATTTATAGAATGATGTTGAACTCAGCACGAGGTCATTAAGTTTGAGTGGATCATTTGAAGGACACTGATTACATTATTCCTTTTCAGTCCATAGCCTGCAATTGATCTGAAACACATTACATTCATATATAAGCGTAAAGACACTTGAAAAACTGGGAAATACATGTTTTATCCTTCATTTGTTTGTAATAAATGACGTGCCATACGCCAGCTGCTCTTCCTTGCTTCTGTCTAATTCTATGGCACATTTTCCTACTCATATCTGACACTAAATACTGTAAATTATGTCATTTTTTTTAGTAATGTGGGAGTGATGGTAATAGTGCAATATACATTTACATGTATTTATTTAGTAGATGCTTTTTTTCTAAAGCGACTTACAAATTAGAAAAATACAAGATGCTAATAACCGAAAGCAGAACAAAAAACAAACAGTGATAGCATGTCACATTTCCATGAAGTATTGAAGGTCTAATTGCAGAATTTTAGTTTATTTTAATATTTAGGAAAAGATGAAAATACCAATGAATTCACCTTTCAGTTTCAGTTTGACCTTTGACCATGTAGATGTATCATTTCTGCCAAAAAAACAGTTTCTTATTATGTCATTTGTTTTGTATGTGTGTGTGTGTGTGTGTGTGTGTGTGTGCAAGCAATTCACTTCACATTTGCTCTCTGCTTTGTGGGCACAGTAGTCAAGCATGCTCTGTGAGGTCATGTCCTAGACATTTAATGTGTCTGATAACCTTGAACAGATGGCAACACCGCCAGTAGCCAGACCAGAGTTGAGATTGGTTGATTTGGATTTACTCAGTGAGTCTGTAATCCTTTGGCACAGAAGAGCTCTTTGTCTGCTTTCCTCAACCACATCCACTTACCTTTTAGATCTCAGATTAGTTACAAATTCGCTTTTATGGCTAAAATCGGATTTTAAACGCACGCAGGGGCTTGTTCATATTAGATATGTCTGTTTCTTATCACAAGATGGATCATACATGAGATCATACACTCATTTTAGCAGCAGACATGTGAGATGAAGCTTCTGCATGTAAAATGTAAAACTGTAAGATGTGAATTACAGGGGGTTTTGATCCCCCCACCAAACAAAAAGTTCGGTTTCACTGAAAGGGCTTAGATAAAGCCAGGATTAGGTTTTAGTTCAATTAGGGCATTTAAGTAGCTTTTATAAACATGCCTTAGAAAAAAACATTACTGATGTGCACCCTGAGACAAAACAATGGCTCTGACATTTTTTAAGAAATGTCAGTGGAAGTTGCTTTCAGTAAAAAAAGAGCACAAACATGCATTTTAGTCTGGGACAAGCTAAAGCCTAGTCTGTAAAACTGGCCATATGTATACCAAACATTTTAATTACTCATAAACTACCAATCAAAAGTTTGGGGTCAGTATGATAAAAAAAAAAAAAAAAACGTATATTATTATTTTTATTCAGCAAGCATGGATTAAAGGAGTAGTTCACTTTAAAAAAAAAAAAAAAACGTTTGCTGATAATTTACTCACCCCCATGTCATCCAAAATGTCCATATCATTCTTTCTTCAGTCGAAAAGAAATTGAGGTTTTTGATGAAAACATTCCAGGATTTTCTCCATATAATGGACTTCAATGGGAACCAAATGGTTCAAGGTCCAAAAGACAGTTTCAGTGCAGCTTCAAAGGGCTTTAAACGATTCCAGATGATGAATAAGGGTCTTATCAAGCGAAACGATCTGTCATTTAAAAAAGTTTAAGTTTCATAAGCA
Source organism: Pimephales promelas (assembly GCF_988280905.1). Taxonomy (NCBI): domain Eukaryota; kingdom Metazoa; phylum Chordata; class Actinopteri; order Cypriniformes; family Leuciscidae; genus Pimephales; species Pimephales promelas. Next base: position 21,818,117 of record NC_142784.1, read on the forward strand.
CAAATGCTCCCCTTGCTCTGTTCTTTCGACTTGAGAAAAGATTTGTTCATTTTGATGAACGAGTTCGAACAGGAGAGTCACAAACGCGCATCACAGAACAGAGCAAGGCGAGCATTTGTGCTTATAAAACTTAAAGTTTTTTATTTATTTTTGAAATGACCAATCGTTTCGCTTGATAAGACCCTTATTCATCGTCTGGTGTCGTTTAAAGCGCTTTGAAGCTGCACTGAAACTGGACCGTTTCAGTAAAGTCCATTACATGGGGAAAAATTCTGTAATGTTTTCATCAACAACCTTAATTTATTTTCGACTGAAGAAAGAAAGATCTTGAATGACATGGGGGAGAGTAAATTATCAGCAAAAGTTTTTTTTGAAGTGAACTACTCCTTTAAATTGATCAAAAGACTTTTATTTAAAATGAATGATGTAATGTAATTTAAAATGATTTTATCCTAAACGTTTTCAAGATTGTCAGTTGATGCTAACTAATTTTGCTTGGAGCGTCTAAAGAGAGTTTAAATTGTGCTAGAACAATCCCATGAAAATTACCTTTAGAAATTTTCCTGAAAGTCCTAGTATAATTCACACAGTGCTTAAACTTGGTTCACAGAACCACTGAATCGAGGTTTTTACCTCAAAAGTTTCTGTTCTATATGTGTTCCAGATGTGCATGAGGAAGAAAAGCAGCTGGAAGCCCATTGTCAGGAGGTGGAGGAGCAACTGCAGGACCAGCAGGAGGTCCAGAGTGACCTGAGATGGGAGCTGAGCCAGAAGTCAGTTCTGGTGGGCGCTCTCCGGGCCAGTCTGAAGGAGAAGGAGCGGCGTTTCCTTGATGAATTAAAACACCGCAGCCACAGGACCACTGTGCTCAACACCGAGCTGCAGAAGCAGACAGAGGCGGCTGCATACCTGTCCTTCCAGCTGCATTCAGCAAAGCAGAAACTCGCGCAGCAGAGGCAGCAGCAGCAGCGGAGGAGGCCGGCCCAGCTCGGCACGGACAAGCCCCCTGTCCACCCTTCACCTCAGGCCAGCGCCAGCAGCCCAACAGTGATCAAACCCAAACGGCGGAGCTCGAGCCGGCCCTCCTCGCACCTCCACATCGAGCGTGCCAGGGAGTGCGTGCCGCGCGAGAGGGTGACGGGCCCCGAGGAGCCCATGGCCATGCCTGACCCCGCCCTCTTCCTGTACCCGTACAGACACAGATCCCGGCCCCGGCCGCCACACAGACTCCCCCTGCAGGAGGCAGACGGAGAGGATGTGGAGGAGCTCGATCAGGGAGCTTCAGTGAGCAGACTGGCAACAACAGTAGCTAAAGCCACTGCGACCACTACAGAGAACAACGCTGAATGAGCGTTTCTTTTACAGGTCGCCTCAACAACCTACTCGTTTTTATGATATTTTCCCCTGAATTGCACCTTGAGCCCTTTTGCATTATGACAGTGACAGAATTGTTTATATTTGCTAGTTTTTTTTGTTTTTATACACAGTTTGCACGCAGTGATGAATAGACAGAGGAGAGATTCTTGCTTACGCTCTTGTTAAACCAAAATTGAAGTTTATGTTGCTGTAAAGCATTTTTGTAATCAAAAATAACCCGCGGTCCTCTATACCGTTTCATGCATCCTGCATCTGAGGCGTTCGTTTTTTTCACTTGCAATATTAAGAGGTTACAGCCTTCACACTGACATTTATGCCACCCACACATTATATTGCTATTGTATTTCACACTACATAAATAAAATAGGCTAATGATCATCATTTACATAGATGAATTAGTCACAGTAAGATTTATAACATGCATTTACAAAATAAAAAGGTGAATTTTAATTTCATGTTGTCATTAACCTGCTTAATAAATGTAGGATAAATATCTCTCAAGATCGCCTCGCCTATTTGAAAATTCACGCATATAGCCATTGTTACTTGCGTGAACGAGCACCTATTTACCTCTGATTTCGTCCGCGATTGCAATTCACTGTTGGTGACTGGAAAACCAGGAATAAAATCGTGTAGTCTTATGTAAGCTGCATTACACGTCATATTATATTATTATACCTCTGGGTTCACATCAGAATCGAATTGACTGTGATCACTGACTGTGAAAAAAAAAACATTTGGAGGTGGTTTGAGATCGATTCTATCGCTGAATTCGGAACCACATTGTCACGCTTACCATATCTTTCTATGGCAGAAATACACTCAAAAAAATAAATGATATGTTGGCTTTAATCAACTTTTTTATGTTAACAGGTTCCACATAACTGGGTTACGTTAAACAAACATAATTTGTTCATGTAACTTCAACATCATGGAATAAGTCATTTTAAGTGACGCAATTAAGTGTTAAATGAACACTGAAGCAGTGTTAAAGTTGATTAAGAGCCCAACTAAAACACACTTTGATCACCATAATGGTGACTTGCAAATTGCGGTGATTCTGCTTGTTACCATCACGTGTCTTCAATAATGATCAATCATCCCTCAATTATTCACTTAATTATCTTGTTAACTTTAATACTGCTTCAGTGTTCATCACTTAAAAGTACTTAATTCCATTGTGTTGCAGTTACATGAACAAATGATGTTTGTTTAACGTAACCCAGTTATGTGGAACCTGCTGACACACAAAAGTTAATTAAAGCCAACATATCATTTTTTTGAGTGTAGCAAGAGTAGTATGAGGTTCCGAATTCAGCCTAATTCTATTTAAGTGTAAATGCACATGTGTTGTCATTAGGCGAAAGAAGGGAAATGCAATTAACGACTGAAAGCATATTGAATTATACAGCAATGTTTTTAAAATTCTAAAAAAAAAAAATTCAAGATTTGCTATCACAACATTTTTTCTTTTGTCAAATCAACTTTAAGATAACTTATTATTTTGAGTTTCTGATAATTAAATGAATCTCCTTCATTGCATTAACTCACTTTTTCCAGTTCAATCAACTTAAAATTTGAAGGGAACCAGGTTACTTACTTTTTTAAGTTAAACCAACAATATTTTTTTACAGTGTATATCTGACAGAAAAAAAAAAGTTAATGTACTCTATTATCTAATAATAATGTGGCGATTTGCATTTTGCGCATGTAAATGTGATCTGAAATTTGATCACACACTGGAGACGCATTAGAATGAAGGTGTAAACGCAATTCAGTTAATATCCGGAAACAAAATGTTCATGCCAGATGTAAGGCATTAAATAACATTAAAATATTGCTGTTTGGAATGGATAAAAATACAATTTAATGGATATCCTCATTGTTACACAAAGGTGTTTGAATAGATGTAAATACTATTCAAATGCCGTCCCCTCCTAATTTAAAGGAAAATAGATAAGATATATGCTATGTAACTCATAAACCACTTCAATTTCTGTATAGAGCTAGCAAAGCACTGTCAGTGTGAAAGCATGACCCTGCTGTTTATTCACTGCAGACGCATGATGTGCGAAACGTGTGTCCTTGTGAACCGGTTACTGCTGCTGAGTCTGGGTTCAACTGGTTTTAATCTATTCACTTGTTGTGGAATGCCTCAGCGCAGATATTTCTGAATGATCGGGTTATCTGGTGTCACCACAAGTGCACTCTCTCATCCTTCCTGATGCTTTATGGGGATAGATACTGGTTCAGTTAGAGAAATCCTGTGTGAATGAGATCTGCTGTACAGTCTGAATCATTTGCTTAAGTGCTTTATCTGGTATATAGTGTTTACGCGTGGGCTTGTTGATTAGAAGAGAGTGGGGTTGAGGATCAACGCGCCATTGTTCTGGCATCATTAAATGAGCCAGTGATCACAGAGGACTGATTAGTTTTATGCTGCTGCTTATGCTGTAATATTCTAGTGGGATGTTGCAGATATTGCAGACGTTTCATTCGAATCGCAATCTATAATTCTGTGAGGTCATGTGTATGTGCATATACCGAGCTTTGGTGATATGATGATTAATATGTGATACTTATTAAACAAACATATTAACTGTTCGTATCACACAAAAGCTTGTAAATTCATAAGATGCGTAACTAAAAGAGCATTAGTTAGTCTATGGAAATGGATTGAATGGGAGTGACAGACAATATTACCTTTCTTGACAATTAACAGACACTAATAATTTTTAATAATGGGGTCTAATGAGTAGGCTACCATGGTATCACACCTGCAATGAAGACTGTAATTCTGCTGAAACATGACAGTAAAGGTGGTTTACCACCTATTTGCAAACTGAGCTTTTCTAAAGATATTTACAATTGTATATGTGATATTTCTCTTTGCTTTATTAGATCCGAATGGTAATTTTGCTTGTAATGTTGAATATAAGTTTGTTAAAAATCCAAAAATGAAAAGCAGTTTGAATAGGGATTGTAACTGAATGCATAAAATGTTTTCCTTTTAGCTTAAAATTGTGTCTAATTTGACACAGCCCTAACAAAAAGTGATATTAGCTTCACTCAGGGTCTGAAATCTTATTTTGTAAATGTATACGCTGATATGCCTGACTATTTAAAAGGCCTATAACCAGTTTTTGTATTGTATCAGTGCAGACATATGAACGATTTAGGACATTAGGTTGGTTTAGACTGTGATACATGATATAATCACATTAGTTATTTAATATTTTTTTTTGTTTTTCATTTAATGTTTCATCTTGGTAACACATTGATGATTATGAAGTGATTAATTGTCTAATTTTTATTTAGCTCTTTATTATACCGCAATACTGCCGCACATGATGATTTCTATATAATCATATTTACAGCATACATATTTGAAAATTGTGTTAAATTGGAAACAATAATCCATAGATACAGTAAATGCAATATCTGATGGTTCTTATGTTATTTTGTTCTCTCCACTTCCATGCGGTTAACATTGTGGTTACCGAGGATTTTATGGTGAATTTATTTGGATTTTTTCTATCCTTAAGTGTGGAAAAAAGTCTTCCTTTTAACAGTCTGACTGTTATATGATAAAGGTTTTAAAACTTATTTTTTGTTTGTCCTGTTTTTAAGAATGACAGGTATATGACAGGGAAATAAGTGATTATGCAGCAATGTTCACACACTGTATTTGCATGTTTGGCCAATAGCATCAGTGTGCTGTTTCACAAACATTTGGAAAGTCTTGAAATGTACACACAGTACTTCAAATCTCTTACGAGCAACCCATTGTGCAACTTGTTGAATGACAATGTGTCGCAGTAAATAATTCACTGTTTACATAAGTGGGTTTATTTAAATTACTGTGTTAATTGCAACCTTAATCATGGTTAGAAATGTCAACTTTAGAGAATAACAATTGTATTGTTGCAGATGTTGTTAATTTCCTTAACACTTAAAGGAGTAGTTCACTTTTTAAAAAACTTTTGCTGATTATTTATTATTATTACTATTATTATTACTCACCCCCATGTCATCCAAGATGTCCATGTCTTTCTTTCTTCAGTCGAAAAGAAATTAAGGTTTTTGGTGAAAACATTCTAGGATTTTTCTCCATATAATGGACTTAATTGGGAACCAAACGGTTCAAGGTCCAAAAGACACTTTCAGTACAAACTGCAAACTGTTCAAAGGGTTTATACGATTCCAGACGATGAATAAGGGTCTTATCAAGCGAAACGATCACTCATTTAAAAAAAAAAAAAACAAAGTTTACGTTTAAATAAGCTCAAATGGTCGCCTTGCTCTGTTCTGTGATTTGCTTTCGTGACTGGCCGTTTCTTTTAGTTATTTATTATTTATATATTTATTTTTCTAATACAGAAGAGACATTATTTCATTCATTCATTATTTTTGAAACATGTAATAAAACGTGGAGTAACCTCTGAGCATGAGAAGCTAGCCTATCTGAATTTGTGTCATTTATAACCATCAAAATATGGTCACCCTAGGTAGGACCTTTTGAATTGTGTATTTTCATAATCTACCGGCCGTTTTGCAAATCCCATATCCTACCTCATAAAGAACGAACTAAACACCCAACATAAACTGAGGAAGCAAAACAGACAGTAAAATAATTATTAAAACCTTCTTATACTGTCTATGAGTAAAACGCGCTTCTCAAAATGGAGCTATAGAGTTGCCGTAGGCAGCCGTGTGTTTGGTGGGTGGGACAAATACAAAGGCAAGCAGGTCAAGAGGAGGAGAAACCACGTGTGACAGCCAGGCTGAGTTGAGAACCGTCCTTCTCAAGTCAAGTTGTTTTTGTAATATCTTTGGATGTAACTAGCCATTCCGTCTGACGGAAGGCCATTCAACAGACCCACATCACAGCTCTCAGCAACGGACATCTGTTGCTAACTCTGAAACCAAACTAGCATTCTGGGAAACGAATCATGGTTAGCAAGACGGATGACATCCCAGCATCAGTGCCCGTTGATCTTGCCCGGGAAGGCGAGACAGAAAACAGCAAAGACAGCAGCAAGACAGCCTTGAAGGATCCATGTGCTTGCGGTATGTAACTTAAGCATTAAAGCAGGTTGCACTGTAGCATGCAGCCACAAAGGCAGAAATCACTGTGCTCTCTCTGATCTTGTTGTATTTTAACACGTCACTTTTGAGTAAATGATGTATGATTGACTTGAACTGGATAGAGGTCAAAGGGAAGTAACGTTAGGTATCAAAGGACATAAAAGCGCTGTCCCGCAGGGGTGTCTGCTTTACACCCATTAACACCATTGTGTTTCTGAATGGGAAGTTAGGGCTTTCATTGTGCTCACAACCTTGTGCAGGCCATTAATTTTAAGTCTTAATACGTTCTGCTCTTGATTTATATCTTATCTTGCTGCTTGGTGTAGATAAACTTATTCACAGCTTGGTTCTCAGTATTATATTTTCTGTAAGAAGGCAGGTTGTCAAACTAAAATTGACTAAAAATGTCCTTGCAGTGTCAGTCAGTATGTTTGATATAGTTCTCTTTCTGTTTTTTTCCCTAGTATTTTGTTATTACTGGCTAAAATGTTTTGAATTATCTTGTAGTGGTTGAACAATTTCCATCCAACTAACTTAAATGTTTTAAAGCTGAGCAGTTAAGTTTAATTATTCATGCTATTTTAATTGGAGGCTATTTTAGACTAATTTAGGATGGTAAACTTTAGCAAAGGTTAATGTAAGGTGTCTGTTTACTAAGGCATTATTCTTTTGCATGAGTATACACAAATAGCAGTGACAAAAGGGTGTTTATTGTAATTTCATGTGTCTTATTTATATTCAACAGTATACTGTGGTTCAATTTAATTGTTTAAAAAGTTTTTAAGTAGTTAATGCTCATAAATTACTATTGCAATAAAGTAGTGAAGTAAATGACAATAGAATAACACTCGTTCAGCAAGACATATTTACTCCTGCCTCTGCTCTAGCAAAGTCAATAGAAAGTGCAGATGTGGGATAAATTATTTAACGACCATGTGAAGCTCTTAAACGTGAACGCTAGTGATTTACTCGTTATTTACAAGTTTACTTTCTTTATCATCAGTGTAAAGTGTAGCTGTGTGTGAGGAGATCTTGAAGCACATGTTCTGTTACAGCGCGCATGAACACTAATCAACTGAAGGTCACCTTCATTGGGACGGAACCATTGAGCCAGAGAGAGGAGAGCGTTGTTTCACTACGGTCTGAATCTTAAGTGGCACTATATTGAATAATTTTAATGGCCAAAATAACCTATTATATCTTGAAATTAAGAATATGTTCTTGGGAAAAAAATCGTATTAGCAATGTATAGCTTGTTTAAACGTGCGTGTGTTTATCGGCCCCCCTCCTGTTTTCATTCATTAAAGTGTTGCGCTCCTCGACCCGGATGCGGAAGTAGCTGCACATGGAAAGTCATGGTGCTTGTATGCCGATAGAAGGTTATTGCTACCAGTTATATAGTGGGATCTGTTTGGTAAGTTTTGGGATTACATACTTTGCCTAGCTCGTAGGGGCGATCCTGTAATTTACGACGTATTTTTTATCTATCTAACGTTACATGCTGTCATTAAATCGTTTTTAGAGCAAATAGCCGGCTGCTGTGCACACTGTCACTGACAGTGTCAGTTAGCTAACTGCTGCAATCCGTGTCACATTTAAGGAGACCTTGGAAGAGGCTGACAGTTGTTATGGCACCTGACAGCTGTGGAATTGGTCATTCTGATAACACGTTTAATATGTTGAATTTGAAGCCCGGGATGATGCCTACTTGTGACTGGTCTGATCTCTCTGATTGTGAATTTTCTGCTGTCTTTGTACATTTGACATGATTTGTATGCAAATGGATCATGATTATTATACACGCAAATACATATTAATAAAGCCACGTAGGAAGCTGGTTAGGCCATATTTGATTTGTTACTCTGTTGTCTGTAATTAGGCAATACTGCAAGTTGTATTGCTAATCTGCAAGTTTTGTTTAGCCTCATCACACATTTTGTATCAAATGCTTTTGAAGATGCATCATTTTCTTAATCCAAAAATGTTTTGCACATAATATGTTATCTTGCATATAATGGGTCCTCAAAGGGGAGGCTATGTTGTTGATACTGTATGATCATCTGTTTCATGTATGATCATCCCTTTTGTTTATGGATACTTTTACTTGTTAGATAAAAACAAATCATGGCAGTGTAGTTTTTACATAACTAAGATTACAAGGATCACTTCCTGCAGCTTTTGCATTTCCGGTGCCAAATGTTCCGACACCACGCTCTGTTGTCCCAACACATCATTTTGTCACTTCAAAGGGGATCTGTATGGGCTGCAGCCTCACTTGTGTGTCACTTATGCCACCATAATTTCAGTTGTGAAAGTCTGTCAATGTGTCCCTTGTGTGTGTGTGTGACTAGTGCTGGTTTAACTACCTTTTTTTTTTTTTTTTGGATTGTTTAAGTGTTATTGTTGTCACAATGGGACTTTGCACTTGCCTTTTACTTTAGCATAAGTCAAACTTGAAGTTTGGCAAGTTAGGAAGAGTGTAATTGTGAAGTATAAATATCTCTCCTGACCACTCTGAATGATTTACCTGCATATGGTTGCAAATGAATCGTCAGGGTTTTATTTCTATGAACCTCTCCACCAGTGTCATAATGTGCATGTGTTAATGTTTTAAACTCGATTGTGATGGGATTAAATGGAAAAAGGATGGAATGAAGTATTTAAACATGTTCGACTGTTATAGGGAGAATATCATATCAGTTTAGCATAATGTAAACTGTTTTCGTCTGATCCTCCAGCCTTTCAAATTCTCTGAATGTGGCGTACACCTGGACTTCACCCAGTGAGAGGGAGGAATAAAGGACAGGGGGATTGACTTTGGGGTTGTGCAATCCTAAGGCACGAACCTCATACACACTTTGTTCTATTTAAAAGTCATCCATTTTTGTGATGCAATACATTGGATTTCCCGACTTGAAATAATTTTAGTTCAGTAGTTCTTAACCAGGAGCCCGGGGCCCACTAGGGGACCCCAGCAAAATTCCAAGGAGAACTCGAGATTTAAAATGAGGGGAAAAAAATGATCCCCGATCTAAGGGGTGGAGATGGGTAGGTTTAGGGGTGGGGTTAGGTATTAGGGAGGAGATGGGTATGTTTAGGGGTGGGGTTAGGTATTAGGGTGGAGATGGGTATGTTTAGGGGTGGGGTTAGGTATTAGGGAGGAGATGGGTATGTTTAGGGGTGGGGTTAGGTATTAGGGTGGAGATGGGTATGTTTAGGGGTGGGGTTATGGATCAGGGGTGCAGATGGGTAGGTTTAGGAGTAGGGGTGGGCGATATAGCCTAAAAATTATATCACGATATTTCAAGAATATTTGCGATAATGATATTTATCACGATATAGAAAAAATATATGAAACAATGTTTTATTGGTGATTGCAGCTGGCTGGCAGCAGCATTAGTGCAAAAAAAAAAGTATAACATAACTCCTTATCATTTTATTTTAACAATAACTACAGTAATACATTAACAATATTAACAATAACTTCAGAAGCCTGCACAATATTGTCACCTAATAAAATTTACCTAAACTTTGAAGTACAAAAATTTAAACAAACAGCGGCAATCCAAACAAACCTTCAAAATGTAACAGTTGCCTTGCATAGTTTTTGGATTAGCATCAAATGAGGTATACAATACCTAATTTATACAATAATTGTATAAAATCGGAACATTTAGGGGAAAAAAAACATTTAGTGGGGAATAAATAAGAGACAATTGTAACACTAAATCTGGTAAAACTTTACACATTGCTCTTTGTATTGTACATTCATGAAAAAAAAACAAGGTAACAAATCAAAAGGATTAATTGTTATATAGCCTAGTCTACTATAAAATTGAGGCATGTTTAAAATGTATAGCACAGCTGTTTAATGAGGCAGCAACATATGAACAAATGCTATTAATAATCTTTCATTGCGCAAAAGTATTATGATATTAAAGGCTCCAATATATCGCACAGCGCTTATGCGCATCCCGAGCGCTGAATGATGCGCTTGAAGCAACACGGAGTCACAGCGCGCACGCGCAGCGCGTCGAATACTCAGCACTGAACAGTTCAAAGCACAAAGTAAATAAATATTGATGCGTAGCGTCGTGTATAATATACAGCATCTAGCTATGCAATCGTTTATCGAGTCCTTTCTTTTAACAGTTTTACATTTCAGTTACTGTGCGCGTGATGAACAACAGTGCTCTGACTTTAGTGTTTTGCTCTAACAGACACCCGGCCGGTAGAAAGTAACATGATGATTTAGTTAACGTTACAGCAATAAAGTCCAGCAAGATAAAGTTGTGTTATGCGAAACCATAGACCTTTTAGTTACAAATATAATAATAGTAACATTGAATCATCTTAGAAAGAGTTTAATCGTGTTGACTGTTGTACCCAACTGCGGAAACTCTGAAGGAAGATTAGGCGAATGCAAAATGTACGCTAGTAGGGAAGTGGTGAAACGAGTTTTCATGCATATTTGACAAAAAAAAAAATAATAATAATAATTGTGTTGTTGGAGATCTGACCTCTTGTACTCAAACAACTTCCATACTATTGAAGAGGCGCCCTTTTTAGGAACTAAATCAAATCTTGATCTGATCCGGAGTCTGACATGCTGCTGTGTTGTTGTGCATGCGCTAAGTAACGTAAATACGCCATACGTCATCATATCATCAATATCGCGATATGACAATTTTTTATCATGTAAAATTTTATACCGGTATTATCGTGGACGGTATGATATGGCACAGCCCTATTTAGGAGTGGGGTTAGAGATCAGGGGCGCAGATGGGTAGGTTTAGGGGTGGGGTTAGAGATCAGGGGTGCAGATGGGTAGGTTTAGGAATGGGGTTAGGGATTTTTGGGGTGGAGATGGGTAGGATTAGGGGTGGGGTTAGGGATCAGGGGTAGAGATGGGTTGGTTTAGGGGTGGGGTTAGAGATCAGGGGCGCAGATGGGTAGGTTTAGGGGTGGGGTTAGGGATCAGGGGGCAGAGATGGTAGGTTTAGATGTATATAAAGTGGGAAGAGTTGGATCTGGATCCAACTCCTCCACCTGGATTTCGTGTTCTGCAGTGAGGATCATTTAATTTGCTTTCAGTTGATTTATGCTCTAAATTAAAACTTTAAAATGAAAAATATGCTAAATATAAAAAATAATAACACCATGTTCCTGTTTTTTTTTGTGTGTGCCCTAAATACTTTGAATACACACTCCATTTACAGAATTTCACTTTAGCTTTTTTGTGTTAGCAGCTCCTATACTTAGAACCACCTAACCTAATGCTCAAAATTAGATTTGGATTGGATTGGGGGAGATCTGTGTAAACACTCAAATCTAGAGCAAGATAAAATACCCATATGGTGCCGCTAGGTCTGTAGAAACAGTTGGTTTCGGGTTGAATTGAAGATGGCTGCTGTAAGTGACTGAAAGAAAGCACAAGCTCCTCATTCAATTTAGTCAGTGAAAGTAAATGACTCATTACATGCTATTTACACTTAGGGATACATATTTAATACATAAATATTATGTGGATTGGGGAATTTTGTGCTCTGCCTCCCCTGTGGCCCTCACTGTCTGAAGTGTGAGACCAGCTGCTTGTTGTCATAGCCGTGACCATTGAGGAGAGCCAAGGACATGCTGCAGTTGTCTTGAGCAAACAGTGTATTTTATCTGTGAGTTATGGCCGAGACAGCTGTGGCATTGGAAAACATGTCTGCCTGGGCTGGAATGTCAAATCCTTGTCATCTAATTCAGTTTATTTAATCACAAAACATGCTGCCTCAGCAGATCTCTTTGAGTGAATCAGTCAGTAAGGCAGAAGGGACTTCCTCAAACTGTTGAGTAAGATGATATTGCAGCGGCACATTCATTCAGCCAGAGAGCGTGCCGGGAATGATTGCCCCCCAAGACCCAGGACTTAAACTGTTGCCGTGGAGATCTCCATGGCAGCTCGGTATTACGCTGTGGGAGCTGTATTGTGTACAGTGTGTGAAGTGTCACAGGCCCTCAGAAGATGACCGGTGTGTGCTAGTTGGCTGACCTAGTGGTAAAAATCCACTACCCTTATTCAGCTCCTCCGTGATTAGTGAGATTTGTGTTGTGAGTAACTTCCTTTGTGAAACTATAGAGGGGTTGTAATTAATGAATTAAGATAAGTAATATAATGATTATTGGAAAAGTTTTCTATTTTTTCTTTATATACTAAAGCTATAGATTGGTTTTCATTTTAATTATAGTTTTAGTAATTTTGTTATTTGCTTTTGTCATTTTATTTCATTTTGTTCCAGTTTAAAAACTTAAATTTTCCTACTCGTTGTTGCAGAGGGAGGATTTCTAACTCATTTTTTTTTCTTTTACTGAAAATGACTGAATTATTTGGTTCTAGTTAATAACAAAACTGTATTAAATATAAATATATAAAACTTAATAACTTAATATAAATGAACTATGGTGTTTTCTATTTGTATGTGGTAGTTTCGATCTAGGGATCGTGATTTTATTTGTACTGTTTTCAATTGTTGTTTTTTCATGTTGTGAATGTCTTTTATTTACTTATTGTCATATGAACAACACCTCAGTAAACAGACTCGCGTAAGACTTACAGACACATTTAGAGATGTACTACATGACAGAAAAATGACTTCAGATTTAGGTATCAGTTGTGGATGAGTGATTCAGTCTGATTCTAATCACAAGCAAGTTTGAAACTGTTTCAATTTTAATAATTATAATAACATAATATTTGTAATTAACTAACGCCACCTCACAAGATAAAATGTGTCAACTTCTTTTTCTGAAAGTTAATCTAATAGTAACACTTTTATTTTTCTACCCACAGGACACCGTGGGGACACTGCAGTAATGAACGGGGACGCTGGTCACGAGGAGGCCGACTCCAAGCAGGATGGCGGTGCCGATGCAGACCTTGCAGAGGATGCCAACGAACAGGAAGTGATCGTAATTCAAGACACTGGCTTCACTGTGAAGATCCAAGCACCTGGAACCGAACCCTTTGACCTTCAGGTAATTCCTGTTCTTACACTGACTTCACATCACAGACATTGGTAACAAAATATTGTAACAAAATCTGTGGTTCCTACTCAGGTGTCACCACAAGAGATGGTGCAAGAGATCCATCAAGTACTGATGGACCGCGAGGACACCTGCCACCGCACCTGCTTTTCCTTACAGCTCGACGGAAACGTACTTGACAACTTTGCCGAGCTCAAGTCCATTGAGGGCCTGCAGGAAGGCTCTCTTCTCAAAGTGGTCGAAGGTACAATTCGAGACCTTCTACCATAAGTATACGTCTCATTTGAAGGTACTGAGCTTTCAACGTTTCTTTTACCCGTGTAGAGCCCTACACAGTGCGTGAAGCTCGTATTCACGTCCGTCACATCCGAGACCTGCTGAAGAGTCTTGATCCATCAGACGCTTATAATGGAGTGGACTGCAACTCCCTCTCGTTCCTCAGTGTCTTCACCGATGGAGATCTTGGAGGTCTGTGACAGGAAGAATGTGAGGTCTTAAATGGTTTCTAGGAGATTGACAGCTGGTAATCGATTGCCTGTTTGCTCTTACCATCCGCAGATACTGGGAGACGCAAAAAGAAGGGCAGTGAACTTGAGCAGATTGATTGCACACCACCTGAACACATTCTGCCAGGCAGCAAAGAGCGTCCTTTGGTGCCCCTTCAGCCACAGAATAAAGACTGGAAGGTCAGAGTAGATTACAGATTTTTGCCATGACTTGCTTTTGTTTTGAGATTTTAGTTTACTTTTGCCTTGTTCTCTGTCTACAGCCTATGCAGTGCCTGAAGGTCTTGACAATGAGTGGCTGGAACCCACCGCCTGGCAACAGGAAGATGCACGGAGACCTTATGTATCTGTACATCGTGACTGTTGAGGACAGACACGTCAGCATCACTGCCTCCACCCGTGGATTCTACCTCAATCAGTAAGCGAATTTAATATGAATACTTGATTCTGATGGGTCATTGTGGCATTTCATGATCAGTTGTAGAGTGCAGTAGTTGGGTTGCTGAAGTAAAAATCCAATTAATTTACTTAATTTTTAAAGGTAAGGTAGGCAAGTTTCAGAGCGGCTTGCAATAGCATGTTAGCTTTGAAAGCTTAACATCCCACCCTCCCTTCAGAGCGCCTTCAAACGCCTTCTTTAAAACACATGAACCCACATCACAGTTTGTAAACCTGACTGCTGCTATTCATTTCTCCTTGCATACATTTGAAAAAAAAAAAATTCGGTCCTGTGTAAATCTTACTTCCGTGTTGATACAAGTTTCGGCTGTTTTTTTTTCTATTGTGGTCGGCATCAAACTATAGACCTTATTCAGAGCAGCGCCATGAGCGGTATGAAAGTGAGGCTGTGAGGGATAGACTTACCGTGTTTCCAATGGCATCCGCTGTAAAAAGCTCCTAGATTACTTACAATTTTCCACAGCTTACATTGTAGGGAGTTTTTTTGTCAACTGAAATTTCTTGGAAAGATATTTTTCCAGTGTTTCATGAGCAGAACAATCTGAAAACACATTAAATAACAGTACAGCCCATTGAAGAGATGCATGACTATCCCTCACAGCCTTGCTTTCATTCTCATTAAAAATCAAAGATGGCACTGCCGTGAATAAGGCGTATACTTCCCACAAAATAAATAAATAAATACAACGACATAAAGTGAAAATTAGTCATTTACAAAAACCGTTAAGCAAATATAAATTATACAGTTCCAGTACACACCACATAGAGACGTCCTGCTGTAGTCATTGCTGCTGCTGCTCGCCTTCAATTTCAGCCTCGGGATCTGATTCGGGATCAAAAATGTATGGCTGAATCTGATTGTTAGCCATTGTGTGTTTTGGGATGTCACAGCTTCCAGACACTCTCAACGCAAAAGCTTTGCGCACTCGTGATTATTTAGCTCCGCCCACACGGCATGCCTCCAACCGCTCGTTTTTTTTATGGAAAGACTCGGTACAGCCTATCTTTCTTTTATAAATATAATAAAATTAAAGACTTTTTGGAGATTTAAAGGATGCAATACCACTCCCTAGTATATACATATGAATACATTTAGACCACACAACGACTTTTAACCAGCATAAAAAAAAATTATAGAACAAATCGCCTACCTTGCCTTCAATGATAATTTAAATCTTTAAAACTGGGCCTTTGAGCTACGAGGTTGTTAACCAATGTTGTATGCTTTTGTCGAAGCCTTCAGCCTGCATCATTTCAATCATTTTCTCTTACATTATAATATTGTGATGCCTATGTTCATTTATAGCGTGTAAAATGTTTATTTAGACAAAATAGTGTAGAATTGTAATATTATTGGTGATTTGTTGCAGGTCCACAACTTATATCTTCAACCCCAAGCCAGCCAACCCCAGCTTCCTCAGCCACTCTCTAGTTGAACTGCTGAGTCAGATTAGTCCCACCTTCAAGAAGAACTTTACTGCTCTGCAAAAGAAGAGGTAATGCATTATTAATACCAGTTTAGTTTATCTTTCACTTATATTTGGATTAAACTGACAAAGAACTCCTTTTGTGTAAACCAGCTCTAGCCTGTTTAAAGAATCATGAACCGTTTTATCTGAGCTAGGCCACGTTTGCACTTAATATTACCATCCTACTCTGCAGTGTGACAAAGGACACTTGGGAGCAGCAGAATGCAAGCTTACTTTACTGTGCATTATCAACATACAGTAATGCTATGATATCGCAAGTCATCATTGCATAATCAACGCTATGAAGTCGCAGGTCATATGTGGTCACAAAATCAGAAATCCTCCCTTCAGGGTAATCTGGTCTAGTTGTTATGACACAACTGCTTGTTTTCAAAAAAATTTATTTACAGGAACAGAAAGATATTTAAATGAATTATCATGATTCATTATGTGACTTCAAAAGTTTTAAGAACGCATGTTCTTCAGTAAAAACAATAGTTATTATTTGATTTCAGTTTACATCTTGATTATCATTTTAGTTTAGGTTCAAGAATATTTGAATAATGTATTCATTTAAATACATTGCCATCCCGTGGCGTCCTTTGTTTGTTTGCTGAGGCCCCCTAGTTGAGAACATCTGGTGTAAATGTTTATTTGTGTCACAGTTTTAGAGGCATTTTGTTCTTCATTTATGCTATGTCATGTTATTGATAATAGGGTACAAAGACATCCGTTTGAGAGAATAGCTACTCCCTTCCAAGTGTACAGCTGGACTGCACCACAGATCGACCATGCCATGGACTGTGTGAGAGCTGAGGATGCCTACACCTCCCGTCTGGGTTATGAAGAGCACATACCTGGCCAAGTATGTCTTACAAAGTTTTAATTTTGAGTCATTTAATTTATAGGGCTATTAAAATGTTCTTGTTCTCTATGATAGACTAGAGACTGGAACGAGGAGCTCCAGACAACCAGAGAACTTTCTCGTAAGAACCTCCCTGAGCGTCTGCTGAGAGAACGAGCCATATTCAAGGTGAACATACCAGCACTAGCTTCAGAACAAGTCGTTTTCACTTGATAAATTGTTCTGCTCACCAACGCACTTCTGTTCCCCAGGTTCATAGTGACTTTGCCGCTGCGGCGACGCGTGGTGCGATGGCAGTGATTGATGGTAATGTCATGGCGATCAATCCTGGAGAGGAGACGCGAATGCAGATGTTCATCTGGAACAACATTTTCTTCAGCTTGGGCTTTGACGTACGTGACCACTACAAGGAGCTGGGCGGGGACGCTGCCGCCCACGCCGCCCCCACCAACGACTTGAATGGGGTGAGGGCATACAGTGCTGTGGATGTGGAGGGGCTCTACACCCTGGGCACGGTGGTGGTGGACTACAGAGGTTATCGTGTAACCGCTCAGTCCATCATTCCTGGCATCTTGGAGCGGGAGCAAGAGCAGAGTGTCATCTATGGCTCCATTGACTTTGGTAAGACCGTAGTGTCCCATCCCAAGTATCTGGAGTTTTTGGAGAAGACCAGCCGCCCTCTGAAGGTGCAGCGGCATGATGTGCTCAACGAGAAAGACGCTTCTGTAGAGCTTTGCTCCTCTGTGGAGTGTAAGGGTATCATTGGCAACGATGGGCGCCATTACATCCTGGACCTATTGCGTACCTTCCCTCCTGACCTCAACTTCCTGCCAGTGGAAGGAGAAGAGCTCACGGCCGAGAGCCAGAAGCTGGGTTTCCCCCGGCTACATCGCCATCGCCTGGCTTGCTTGCGCCAGGAGCTCATTGAGGCCTTTGTAGAGCACAGGTGTGTTCCTGCTACTTGATCAACATGTAAAGTAGAGTAAAGTTGATCTCCCATTTGTTGTGTAATGGAAGTATGGTTTGTGTACCACTTTCAGTTTTTTAGTAAAATTATCTCATAAGAATGAAGCCACATACTTTGTTGTTAATCATGATATATGATAAATCATATAAATCATTATATCATATAAAAATATGAATCATGATGATGATTTTTATTATATATATTTATATAAATATATAATTTATATAAATAATATTTTTATTTATATAAATTATATATAATTAATAGAATTAATATTATAATTAATGATAAAAATATGAATTATGATGATTTTTATTATTATAAATATAGAAGTAACTACTAGTATAAAATTAAAGAAAAATAGGTATGAAAAATCGTTTGTAACTATTATATTCATTGTTAGATAAATTACTAATAATATAATAAGAATAATACAAATTATTATTTGTAACTAGTTTAAAAGTAAAAGGTAAATATTTTTTAACCCATTTTACCATTAATTTTGTGCTATTTTTACTACTAATTATTTTTAATATTATTAATAACTTATATTAGTAATTTGTGTGTGTGTGTATATATAATTTACATATATATTATAATAATTGCACTTATATAATTTTATAATTATCTAATTTACAAATATATTTTACATTTACATTTGTCTTATCCACTGCGCTATCACCACCCACTGTTAAATTTTGTTAATAGTTAAAGGTAAAATAATAATGATATTACTGTTAATATTATATTTTTTTATTCTTAGTGACTTTTTCAAAAAATAGAAAGTAAATATTTAAATATATTTTAGTTTAGTTAGTGATTTTTGTAATAGTTACTAATACTATTATTAATAGAAATATAACCATTCAAAAATTAAAAAAAAAAAAACTTAGAAAATGTGTGTGAATTAGAGATTTTATTATGTTTTAAGTATTTAATTTTCTCCTTAATTGCATATTTCTTGAATGTCCTGAAGGCTAGTTTGTCAGTGGGTGTAAACATGTCATTCTCTTGTGCCTCAGATATCTCCTCTTCATGAAGATGGCCGCACTCCAGCTAATGCAGCAGAAAGCAAACAAAGACAAGGCCGCAGCCCTGCATGACACGAGCACTGCAGATGTGGAGTCTGAAAGCAAACCGCAGGCTCTTGAAGCATCTGAAAAGGTTCCTGACGACAAACCAACCTCTCCAACTTCCTCTGAGTCTGAATCCACTCTGACCCCTAATGACTCAGAGTCAAACACTGTGTCCGAAAACTCTGCTCCTGAGAACCAGGCAGCCCAAGTTCCTACGGCAAACACCAACGGTACTCATGAGCCTTCAGCTCCAGAGAGGCAGAATGGAGGGTGTGATA
Source organism: Pimephales promelas (assembly GCF_988280905.1). Taxonomy (NCBI): domain Eukaryota; kingdom Metazoa; phylum Chordata; class Actinopteri; order Cypriniformes; family Leuciscidae; genus Pimephales; species Pimephales promelas. Next base: position 21,837,231 of record NC_142784.1, read on the forward strand.
GTCTCTTGGAGGGTAAGGAAGCTGATGAAATAATTCCTGGACTTGCCCAAGCTAAAGAGCTGGCCGAGTCCTTAGCAGCGGAAGATGGATCAGGTATTGGTACGTCCTGTGAGCGACCGAAAAGAGCATGAGAGGGAACAAGAGCAAGAGCTGGCAGAGACATGCACTCATATTGGGGTCCCCCCCCCCCCCGCCTTTTCTTATCTTAGCTTCATCTGAGTTCTGTCATCAACTCATTAGATATGCCCTGCTGTTGTCTTTTACTTTTGCTATCTGTGTGTATTCAGTGCATCTCTCCTCTTGCTGTGTGCTCATGTTCTCTCTGAGACTCATTAACGGAGACGAGGATCTCCTAGATTGGCTATATAGTAATCTGGCTCCACTGTGTTGGGATTTCAGTTTATTATCCCCACGTCTTCCACCTGTCAACACTCTCCCTTCTAATCTTTCTCTGTGGTGATTAGAAAACCTGAGATTTTTCCAATTCAAACCAAATGAATTTATTGTGTGTTGGATTAACGTGTGGTGATTATTTGTTTTATAACCCCGTTGTTAATTATTCTAATAATTGAAACCAGGGTTTTTCAAACTTTATATAGATGTTTTAATATTCAAATGTATTATTTTGAATATATTTTAATGTTTGTCAATTTCCATGGATTATACTTAGATGATTTTAAAGAGGTCATGATTTGAGAAATCGCGATTTGAGAGATCTTTTGACATGTAAGAGATCATTTGTGCTATCAAAACAGCAAGTTTCAGAACTCAAAACAGCAAGTTTCAGAACTCAAAACTTCCCCGTTAGTCCAAAAACGACGTGAGTAGATCTAAATATAATGCTATCAATACTTTTCATGGTTAGTTTATCTTGACAGCTGTAATAGTAAAAATGTAGTACAAGTGTACTACACATGTAACACATGTCCACATGTAATACTTATTTCAAATGCAAAGATGTTAGCCAATCACAAAAGTGAGCGTTTACACTGGAGTCTTAAAACAGACACGCCAACAAAGTGTTCAAAACGGTGGGCTAAAATCAGAGTAAAAAAATATTTTTTTACATTTTTTTACATTAATTTTTGATGTAAAAATCATACTAACAATTACACTTCAGGAAATATTTTATAAGAATATATAATTGCCGTTCATGACCCCTTTAAATTCTTTTGTAGTCTTTCAAAAGTCTTTTGTAGACCACCAGTTTGAAAACCTCTGATTCAACCAAACACCCTATTATGGTTGTCAATCGTTTGTGATTGTTTTGTTTTTTTTTATTATTATTTATTTTAGTGTGTGTTTTTTTTTATTTGTTGACATTTTGTGGAACATTTGCCTTTACACAGACCCTAAAAGCAGAGAGGTGGTCCTCAACGCCTGTAAAGCTGTAGGCTCTATCAGCAACACCTCTTTCGACATTCGCTTCAATCCAGATATCTTCTCTCCAGGTATAGTATATTTTTTTGTGTGATTTATCTTTTTGACAGTATGGGCAAACTTGGTCACATGACCTCATCCATCTCTTACAGGAGTCCGCTTCCCAGATGACAGTGCTGAGGACATCAAGAAACAGAAGCAGCTTCTCAAAGAGGCGGCAGCCTTCCTAGTGTCCTGCCAGATCCCTTCTTTTGTTAGTGAACACCTGCTTTCTCAAAACAAAACAAAAAACATGTATATTAAAGCAATAATCTATCACAGGCTGTGGGAAAGTAATCTGAATGCACTCCCTTAAGTGGCTTATTATTATTATAAACTTGCAGGTATATTGCAATATGATAAAATAACCCACTTTTAAATAAATATTAAAACAATATTCCACCAATAGGCCATTCATCCTAAATGATATGATTCACTGATATGAAATCATGTGCTGTTTGCAGTTTCCAAGCAACATAGCAGCTTGACACATTAATATTATATTGTTGCACATACTTATTTTAGATAACATGTACAAAGGCATAGATGCCTTTGAAAGTGTTTTTAGAATATAATAATTTGACTGCTGACCTAAATGTTTTTTTTTTTTATCTTTGTGTGCAGGTAAAAGACTGTTTAGATCACAGCACTTTGCCTATGGATGGTGCAACAATGATAGAAGCCCTTCATCAGCGTGGCATTAATATACGTTATCTTGGTACTGTGCTGGAGTTTGTGGACAACATGCCGTCAAAAGCACAACTTGAACACATCTATGTAAGTGAAGGATGATTCGGTAGCACTTTATTTTACAGTCCCGTTCCACATGTACATAGTATGTACTTATTATAGTTATTGCTATAATTAGGTACTGACCTTGCACCTACAACATAACCTTAACCACGTTAATTTTGTTGCCTTATATTCCTGGGTACTTTCTACACTCAAGTGCATATACTGTAAAATAAAGTGCACCTGATATTTTAATGTTACAAAAAAAAAATATATATATATATATATATATATATTAGAACTTATAACTTTTTTTAACTTATAAAAATATAACTTTTTTGTAATATATAATAAAGACCATATATTTAATTTGTGTTTATGCAGAGAATAGGTATCAGTGAGCTGATCACCAGATGTGCAAAGCATATCTTCAAAACATATCTTCAGGTAAGTTACTACTTTGGTACATTGACAGGAATATCATGGTACATGCTTATTACTTTTTTTTTTTTTTTTGGCATGCATGCATATTACTATTCAAAGGTTTGGGCTTTGGTAAGGTTTTTCTAAATGTTTTTGAAAGAAGTCTCTTATGCTCAAGCCTGTATTTATTTGATTGTAATATTTCTAAACGTAATTTACTATATATTTTTTTTTATTTAAATATGATTTAAATTTATATATTTATTTTGATTTTATAATATATTTTAATTTTTCATTCCATTTTATTATTTTATCAAAGCTGAATCAGTGTCACATTATCCTTCAGAAATCTTTCTAATATGCTGATTTGCTGCTCAAGAAACATTTTTAAGTTTTGTTGAAAATGTTTGTGATGCATTATATTTTGTGGAAACTGATACCTTTTAAGAAGATTTTAATCATATATAAAAATTTTCAAAGAACAGCATTTCTTTGAAATAGAAATCATTATAAATGTGTGTGCTTTCACTTTTGATCAATTTATTGCATCCTTGCTGAATATAACATTTATTTTATTTTCTTTTTAAATGACTCAACATTTTTGAACTATAGTGTTCATATCTAGATATAAATGATAAGTATATCTCTTTACCATGGTAGTTAAATGGGATTGTTGATTTATGGCATTCATTTTTGATTTATGTTATGCATCTTGAAACTTTTCCAAAAAAAGAACAATTGCTGAACCATTGTACTGTTTATTACTTAAGAAGTATTTACCTTTGTGTTAATGCTCGTATTTTTTTGGATTTGCAGGGTGTGGAGCTCTCTGCTTTATCCGCTGCGGTGAGCCACTTCCTGAACTGCTTCTTGAGTTCTTTCCCAGATGCAGTGGCTCACCTTCCTGCAGATGAGCTGGTGTCCCGCAGAAAGAACCGCAAGAGACGTAACCGTGTCCCTGGTGGAGGAGACAACACGACCTGGGCCAGCCTGACACCCAGTGAGCTGTGGAAGAACATTACCTCTGAGGCACAAAGCTACTATCACTTTAATCTGCAATGGTGAGAACTATATATATATATATATATATATAATGTAGTATATGTAGTATAATAAAATACAAAGTTTTGTTGTTACTAGTTGTACCACGGCTTTAATGGTGTTGTGCTTTTGTTTCGCAGTGAAAGTGTGGACCAAGCAGTGGAGAAGTACAACTTGCAGAAGATCACACTGCTGAGGGAGATATCAATCAAGACTGGCATTCAGGTAGTGCTGTTATCGATCTTGCTACGTGTCTCTGAGGTTCTCCGTCAGGCCGGTAGTGACAAGGCTTTCCTTTGTGCTTCCCCTGCAGATCTTAATAAAGGAGTACAACTTTGACAGCCGCCACAAGCCAGCCTTCACCGAGGAGGACATCCTGAATATCTTCCCTGTTGTGAAGCACGTCAACCCCAAAGCCTCAGATGCCTTCCATTTCTTCCAAAGCGGGCAGGCCAAGGTTCAGCAAGGTACTTTACGACACATCATCAATGAAACTACACATACAATGGGTTTGTTATGCTGATTGATATTTCCTCGTTTCATAGGCTTCTTAAAAGAGGGCTGTGAGCTCATCAACGAGGCATTGAACCTCTTCAACAATGTGTATGGAGCCATGCATGTGGAGATCTGTGCCTGTCTGCGCCTTCTGGCCCGACTCAACTACATCATGGGTGATCACCCTGAGGTACATCCTACAAACTGTTACAATTCACATGTTTGGATAAAAATGAATGAGTTTGTCATAAAATGATTTAAAGGGATACTTCCTCGATTAACATTAAGCTTTGTATCAGTAGAAACCCGGTAGTATTTTCGAATGACCATGCTTCCCTCCCTCATGTACCTCTGAGACGGGAGATTTCTGTATTGTGTGTCTGGGAAAAAAACTTACCAATGACGCAAAACTTTTGCGTCATTGTAGGCTTTTTTGGCCGGCTTTTTTTCAACCTGCCCATGTGGGGTGGGATCTCACGATAAAATGGCGTCTTTTCAGTTTCGAGTCAACTAGTAGCCTAGTTGTAGCATTTCTTCCGATAGGCGTGTCTTGGGAGTGGCCTCATAGGGCAGTAAAGCAAGTGCATTCTGGGAGTTGTTGTCTTTCATCCACATAAGCCAAAAATAAATTTTATGGCTTTTCTCAGTTTAGAAGGCACCAGCTTCTAAAATAATTTCACATTTCTACTACATAAATGACCCAATTTAAATACACATTCATCTTTCCAGAGGTGAAATATCCCTTTAAAAAAACTTTATATTTTATACTCGTGTTTAATTTCTTGTGATTAATTTTGTAGATAAATGTACACTACCGTTCAAAAGTTTGGGGTTAGTAAGATTGTTCAGCAAGGATCCATTACATTGATCAAAAGTGACTGAAGACATTTATAATATTATAAAAGATTTCTATTTTAAAATAAAATGCTAAATAATTTGATATTATTAATTGAAAGTGTGAACTAATATTATAAAAATGTAATATAATAATAAAAAAAGACTTGTCTATTGATAATTCTTTAGGATTTAGTGATGCTGATTTTTTTTCTCCCCATCTTTTCAAGGCTCTGAGCAATCAGCAGAAGGCTGTCCTGATGAGTGAGAGAGCACTGGGTATTGAACACCCCAACACTATTCAAGAATATGTAAGTAGTCACATCATTTTCTGTACATATTTTATTTGTTTGTTCTATTTCTCTTACTTTAAACAAACCCTATTCTCTTAAATCGTGTGGTGCGCTGTTACTTTTCTAAGGGATAAGACATAAGATAAACAGATGATAAAACTGGAAAGAAAATCGCGTAGACAAGCATTGAAGAACTTGTATTGCTATAGCTATCACCTAGAAATGTGCTAGCAGATATTCAGATCTGATACTGGCTACCACTCAGAAAATGTACAAATGCTACAAAGTCAAGTTAAAACAATAAATGAACCTCAAACCAATAAATGAGTCTCTGTGATCTCTAAATGTTTCATGTTTGTTCTCCACAGATGCACTTAGCTTTGTACTGCTTTGCCAACGGCCAGCTGTCCACTGCCTTGAAGCTGCTATACCGCGCTCGCTACCTCATGCTCGTGGTGTGTGGGGAGGACCATCCTGAAATGGCCCTGCTCGATGTAAGCCTAAAACGTTTATTATGCTTTGACACTTAAAGCTGCAGTCCGGCATTTTTCCTCTTTGTCGCCATCTCTGTTCGAAATCTGCAATTGCATTATCAACTTTACGTGAGTTGTACTTCAACACCCTCGACACGGGACAATGTGGATGAACAGGATGTTTGAGGAGAGTGTGCAACTGTCAATCAATGTGCCGGTGTAGATACTGGCATTCAGAATCAACAATCGCTTATACGTTATATCACGCAAAACTATACTTTGTTCTCAAATTGTTAATGTTAACAACATCAGCATTGCGTGACTACACGTAATGTCCTTCCAATATTTATCCTTGTTTTCACATGAGTCTGGTTGCGATCTTTTTTTTTTCTGTAGCCACTCCGAGTCTTTTGCATTTTACAAAGAGTGAATCTGTTGTCACTGGGGATTGTCGTTTGAACCTTTCTGGACCTGCCATCAAACTGATAAGTTTAATTATATCAAGTGTTGTGAGAAAAGGCTATAAATCTCCCCCTCTAGTATCCTTGCGCAATATAGCTTATACTAGCCGAGACTCCTTCTTTATGTGTACAGGGGTGACGTAATGACGTAAAGACATGCTCGAATCTCCAGTGGAAATCCACCAGTACCACTGGAATTAAAAACATTATTACAAGCTTGCCGTTTTGAATCAAGCTATGGCAAGCAAATAGTTTTGAACACTGGCTTGTTATGTATTTTCACAAATATGTATTTTGGATAATTTTTAACCCCCAAAAAAGCAATGGACTGCAGCTTTAACCTCTGGCCATCCTGTTCTGACCTTCTTTTGTTGATGATGTAAACCCTGAATTGTCAACGATAGGAAATTGAAGTCTTGCGGTCACTTAGTTGAGGCAAGTGGAACAATTACAACGTCTCACTGTGATCTTTTGTCTTTGACGCAGAGCAATATTGGTCTGGTGCTTCATGGTGTGATGGAGTATGACCTGTCTCTGCGTTTCCTGGAGAACGCCCTGGCCATCAATTCAAAATACCATGGAACACGATCCTTGAAAGTAGCCCTCAGGTACATATGTCTGTTTACACTCTAGTTCAAACTAGACCTGGTTATTGACACAGATTTCACAATGCATTTGATTTGATTGCAATTCAATTATATTCAATATTGATTCGTTTGGCTATGTCTGGCACAATACAATCTTTCAATCGCTCATCTGAAGCAATTCTGTCAGTTGGTACGTAATGTAAAAGGTTAAAATTAACAACCTCAAATAAAAACAGTCCTGTATACAGACATTTAAATGGCAACTTTTTAATGATATAATTGTTTCTACTCCAATTTGTCATTCAAATATAAACATTTAAATGGTTGCTATCAACTTGTTTTCATGACAGATTTATTCAAACATACAATAAATGAGACATCACTTAAAGGTGTGTAAAAAATATAATGAATGTGCAATATAGTTTTTCATTTTTTTTTTTTTTTCAAAATGTTCCTCTATTTTTCATGCTGATTAGCGAGTTATGGACATTTTAAATGGCTTTTCTGAGGTAAATGTAGTTGTGTAACCGTTTACAAGCTGTTTATTGATGTCTTTCTGTGGCTGAAACACTGTTTGAGTGATTACATGAGACATGATGCATTACAGTAAGTTTAGTCTCTTTTGACTTATCTTCTGATGTTCCTTCATGTTTATGCTATAACTAGTCATAAAGTGGAAGAGATAATCGGCCCACTTGCCGCTTGAACTTTCACGGCATATTAAAGAATGCCAAGACGGCATTTATTATTTGAATTTCCAGATAAAATCGACAATTTCAAAGCTAAGACTGTTTCATATCATGTTACAAGCTTATTACAATTATTGAATGGGGGGTGCGCTACAAATAACGATCAGTGAAGTTTTGTTCATGCATCAACAGAAAACAGCTGCGACTAAAAGATCAATTCTTGGGATTTAAGAATCGATATTGGTTCATCAAACTAATCAATGTTGCCAACCCAGGCCTAGTTCAAATCATTGGTGTTATATGCAGTCAAAATGTGTAGTAATGTTCATCCTCTGTTTTTCTGTAGTCATCACCTGGTGGCCAGAGTTTATGAGAGCAAAGCTGAGTTTCGCTCTGCACTGCAGCATGAGAAGGAGGGTTATACCATATACAAGAACCAGGTACACTCAACCTTACATGTACAGTATATCAGACCTGCTATCCCATATAGATTGAATTTTAATGATACATTTAAGGTGCAGTTTTGTTAGTAAAATTCCATAAAATTTTGTAGCCAAAGAAAGTCCATTGTCCATTATCTATAGTGTACCAATTTTATGAAGCACTACTCACACAGAAGTCACTATTAGATCAGATCAGCCTTCTGTTGGTCAATGCACCAAATTCATGTGACCATATTGAAGCCGTGGGGAAATGTTTTGATTGCATGTTGTAGATTCCTATTGATTTCACTCGTGAAAATTCACAAATAATGGTAAATCTGACTGCACTTTTAATCTTACAATTGGTTGTACAAACCTTTGCAATTTAAAACGCTACACAAATAAAAGGCTGATTTTAATAATGAACTTGTAGTGCACTGATAATATCATAATAGATGTTAATAACAACACAATACACTTTTGTTTAAGGTTGGTGAAGGCCACGAGAAGACGAAGGAGAGCTCTGAGTACCTGAAGTACCTCACACAGCAGGCTGTGGCTCTACAGAGAACCATGAACGAGATCTACAAGAATGGATCAAACGCTAGCATAATGCCCCTCAAAGTCAGTCACACCTTAGCTGTCCTGAGCCTCGGTGGCTAAACATTGTTGCATCTTTTCAGGATCTTTGTTGATGGTTTATTTTTCTCTCTCTGTAGTTTACGGCACCAAACATGGCCAGTGTTCTGGAACAGCTTAATATTATCAATGGCATCATCTTTATTCCTCTCAGGTGAGTAAAAGTTTACACCGCTTTTAGTCGTCAGTTTAAAGTCAGTCTTTTAAATATTTTGTTATATAATTGTAGTCCATTTTTACCCAGAGTGAAAAGGCATATAATTATTTTACAAAAACTTTAGATAAACTTTTATCTAAAGCGAACCAAACATTTTGTTTTGACAATTTTTTTTTTGTGTCATTTTAAACATTTTAAGCATATAATAGATTTTTCAACATAATCATTTTAAGCATATAATATATTTTTCAACATAATCATAACACAACATGTAATAACTATCCTTGTGAGATATGCATATATGCATACTGTGTGTGTATGCGTCATCACCACCCCCAGTGGAAGAAATACTCGGCTAATTAATATATATATATATATATATATATATATATATATATATATATATATTAACTAGCCATTCAAAATTTTCAAAAGAAAAGAAGTCTCTTATGCTCACCAATGCTGTATTAATCATTACTCTAGTCTTCAGTGTTAAATTCAGATTAGCATTACTGGAATAAATTACATTTTCAAATATATTCAAATAGAAACCTTTTTAAATTATAATAATGTATAATTAATTATATATCAATTCAAGCCATTCATTTCTTCACACAGCCAAAAAGACCTGGAAAATCTGAAGGCCGAGGTGCAGAGGCGGCAGCTGATGCAGGATTCTGGAAAAATTGAGGAGCAGCAGGGTAGTCAGTTAGAGCTGGATGACAAGCTGCCAGTGGATGATTAAAAGACCCAACCATACAGCCCCTCTCCATATGAGGAGGACACGATGCAGCAGCCATCTGTATGAACCAGTGGACCTGAGAACTGAGCTGTCTAATCTAACCAATTCAATTTGAGCATAATGGGGAAGGGAGGACCAGGAACAGGTGACAAATAAAGTGTACAGAGTGTAGTTTATAGCTGTAAAGAGAATGAAAGCAGATGTTTTACACGTGCAATTCAACAACATGACCCCTCGAGGTCTACCAGAGGAGGAAGCAGGAGAGAATGGAGTCCTTCCCCTCTGAGTTTGCAGAGATGAGGCTGGTGGTGACCAAGGAAGACCATGACATTTTATACCAGAGCCTTATCCATCCACCCATCAACCCCATCTCATACCTTCTCATCTGAGCCCAGGATAAACCACAATCCGTCCCAAACCAACCCACGAGTGTAGAGAGATCCTAAAAACATCCTTTTCTGAAAACTCAGGTGATTTCTACACTGCTCGCCAGATGAGATACGTTCACCGTACAATTCAACAGAGATAGACATATGAGAATCATGGGCTTAAGAATGTACACTTTAGAGGTCTAGTCTCAGGACCGAATGGTAGTATTGTGTCCCATACGTTATTTCTGCGCTCTCCATGGCTTCTGCCTTTAGACAAAATCAGATCAATGCAACTTTACAGATGCGTGTTCTCATCCAGTCATTTAAGATTGGTGGTGTCTGTAAAACAAGGAATCTTTTTGTAAAAGTACATGAGAAGCTATTAGATCTTTCAAGTAAACGTTAATTTAAGCCATGTATGTTTTATAGAAATACATTTGGAAGCTGTATAAAGCTTTGTCATGGGGGTTGGACGGGAGCTTGATTCGTTTTGATTGAAATACAGATTTGAAATGTCCAGTTTGAATTAGACTGTTGTGTTGAAACTCTTTTTCACTTTAAACGTGTGTATGTGTGCGTGTCTATGTATGTACGTCTCTTTATTGTTGTCCATGCTAGTGCTGAAATGGATTCTGAGGATTCCTCCAAAGCTGCTGCAACAGAACAATATTGTGATGATATTTTTATACATACATTATTGATAACGCATGGACTCATGCAACCTGCTAAGACGAAGATGGTGAAAATGTGGTACTTGTAAATGTGGTTTTTGAAACAAGATCAATATATTCTCCAGAATAATTTAGCACCCCGTTCAGGAACTTGCGAGCCTCGTGTTTCTCCCTAGCAGTATTTATTGCACTTTCCAGTGCTGAATTTTTGAGTGGTTTTCAAATAGTACCACCAAAGGAGGAATAAGATTGGCTGCTTTGATGCAACTTACCAAAAAAAAAGAAAAGAAAAGACGATCAAGGGTGATGTGTTTGCTTGTATACATGCTTTGTGTGTGTCCTGCAAATGTCAAAATTGTTGCTGTGTATGAAGCAATATGCTGGAACTAAGTGCACCTTGGATTATGTACATGGATGCAAGAAAACGGCTAGCCTGGTTGTATTTCTCTATAAAACAAAAAGTAAAATTGTTAACAAAATGGTTTGTCTCTGAAAATTGGTGGGGAAAAAACAATTTTACTGGTAAATGATATTTATGAGCAAGAATATCTAATAGTGTGTGAGATGTGTGCTTATTTAAGTCAAAATGTCTGAAAACTGTACTTTTTTTTTTTTTTTTTAAATTGTCAATTCATCAATGGCCACCAGTAGATTTTTGTAATGCGAAAGCTTGGATGTTGGACAGAAGTCATTGAATGTCTATTTCAGTACCCTTAGGTGCCACATGGGTGTGCTGCAGTCAATATATTCGATTGATAATGGACATAAACTAATTTTTTGATGCATTACATTATAATATGTGAACTACATTTGAAACGAAACAAGTGCTGGAATCGAAAGTGGAGTTAAAAAGGTATTAACACCCAAAACTTATTAGAAACTTGACTGATTTTCTGTTGACGTGGTGGTAGCTTAGTGGTTAAAGCTCTGAGTTGGTAACAGATGCATCTCAAGTTCGGTGTCAAATAAGTATGACCTTTGAACTGAAGGGTTAATGAGAAAATCCTGTGTCTGTGTTCTTGAGCCTGGTACTTAACCTCAGGTTTTTCCTGGGCTGTGGTCTATAAAAATAACAAGTAAACAATCTGCAGTCAAGATTGTTAAGTATGATCTTAATTGAATATCTTTATGCTTCTATAGTTACACATCTCACAGAGAACAAATTGGTAGATTAAAACCGTTTTGAATTTAGCCGCAAAGTCATTTTCATAATAATGTTCACTAAATCTGTGATGTGTTCATGTAGTAAATCAACATGTCCAACAAGATTTCAATAACTGCTTGCATGACAAACCAATTTAATGTAATTGAGATGTTTAGTGTTTTTTTTTTTTTTTTTTTTTTTTTTGGGAAAGGTTTGGGTTTTATTTACACCAGATGTAAAAACAAAATGGCAGGTATTTGTATTATTTTTTTCCTTTCTGAATTTGAAGTGTCTTGAATGTCTTCCTGGGTAAAATATTTAAATTACAGTTTAATCACAAAATGTTTCTGTGTGAAGGCCTAACAAAGAAAACAAGTTAATTTTTGGAATTTTAAATTGTTTGAAGATAACTGAGAACATTTTTTTTTTTTAAGGTCAGAGACTTTAAGGCTTAATTCATTTAAATATCTTATGTTAGCAAATGATTATGACACCTGCCACACTCAGTCTGCAGCACATTTAGTTACATTTGCTCTAAAATAATCTGCATAAAACTATTATAAACTAGAACGTACATTTTTTTAATGTATTAATTTAGAGCAATGTATAGTGCTCAGTCTCAATGTCATCTATCTTAAAGCTGTCATCTGTCTAACAAACAGACCCCAGGATGTCTGAATTTCTTTTCTTTTTTTTGTTGTTTTGAATTCCCTGTTTTCGACATGAAATATTTGTCATGTCCTTTGTGTGTCTGTTTTGGTTTCTTTAATGAGTGGTACATTAATGTCAGTTCTTCTAAATAACAATCTAATTATTTTTGGTCTGAGTATCCTTTTGTAATAAAATGAATAAAGAAACTAGAAAACAATTATAGGCCTATTCATTGAAATATGGTGTATGTCTAAACGCAGGACACTTTGTTTTCGGTATTGTCTAAATTTTCTTTCAGAGGAACTAAAGTTTGTATTTACTTAAAGTTTGTATTATTACTCCTAATAGATGTATCAATATAAATAATTTGCATCATGAGGCTGGGAAGTTACCTTCAAAGCCTGAATCACAATGTTAACTGGTTTGTGCATCTGACTTGAGAATGACACTAGTGACTCTAACAAACGCCACGCGGTCTGATTGTACCCAGATTAAAGTTCATTGATGTGGGTCATGTAAAGAAATCATTTTTCACGGTCCATTTTTGCGACGAGCTGAATATTTATTCAAGTAACGCCCACAGTTTTCGAAAGGAGGGCGTGAGATTGAAGGGCGTGCGCGCGTCCGCCTGCTGAAGTCAGCCCATGCGCGCTCCCGTGCTATGTAGAGTCGAATGCGGCGCTGCAAGGAGGCAGACCCCGAGACTTCAGCCCCCCTTCTCAACACGAAAATAACACGCATTTCGTCCCTTACGACCGTCGTCTGAGGAGTAATATTTTGCGCTAACTCTGTAAGGTAAGAACATCCCTTTTGTTTCTCCCTTTGTGGTTATGCTAGATAAAAATTCGCCGGTAGAAAAGCTGTTGATGTAATTTTTGCGCCTCCTTTTCTCGGTGTCTCAAAATGGCGGACGCGGCCGTTGGAGGAATACTTCAGCTTCTGTTTTTTCTTAATTGGTCGTGAATATATCGACAGCTCCAGCAGTGTGAATTGGGTAACCGTATTTATTGCTGTAAATACAAGAAATTACCGGCCCAGGTCTGTTTTAGCGGGTCGTTATAGGTGTATGTTGTCGGCGAATCAACACGTCGTTACATCAATGTCATGTTAGCTAGCAACAGTTGGCTAACGCCCGTGTCAACATAAATCTCTATTTTATCATCTATAAACGTTAAGTTTAAGGTTGACCTTGCCATATCCACTTCGGTTTGGGTAAATACATAAACGTTACATCATTCATATTGTCGGTTTTTTTGCATACCGGTTGAGAATAAGGGTGATGAGGGCTGTGTTTCAAAACCTAGTGAACTACTTACCTAGATGGCATATTTGGGGTTAACTTAGCTATGTATGATTGTACATACTAAACAGAAACGTTTAGTATTCAAACGAGCTTCAGATTGTCAAGCACCTTGGTTGTCTTTAAACATAATAATGAAGCTTAACCTAGACAACATATGTGCTATTGCTTCAAGGTTATGAAAAACGAGATGTTTGACATTTATTAAGCTAACGTTATAAAACATGCAGTCATTATGGGTGAGTTAAAGATTTGGACCGGTACCTGTGCTGAACTGGTCTCAAATGTAGGTCAGCTAATTCTTTGCATGCAGACCCGACACTGCTCATTCCGTTGGGACTCTGTGATGGTCTGTAATGTTGTGATGTGAATGTAATTATCACTACTGCAGTATATTTGGTCATCTTTATAATGTTAGTCCAAAGCGGTATGCAACAATAATGTTACATGCACTAATTTAACGACTGCAATAACAATACCTTGCAAGCAGGCATAGACTAAACATGCTGAAGAGGCAGGTGTATGCATGTTTCTTATCAAGGTGTGAATGCTTTGAATAAATGTGGCACCGTGTGTACTTTGGATGTACTTTAATCGTTAAGGTTTAAGCTATTGTGCCCAGTTTGCTGTACACTCCCTCTAGTTATTTGACAGGTGTCATGTATGGTTGCATGTTATAGCTTGTATTAGGTTCACTGAACAGCCTAATATACATAATAATACTGAAAAGTTTGGGTTTGGTTAGACTTGTTGTGAATTGTGATTTCACTGGTATCTAAAATTTTGATAGCATAGCAACCTTATTTCCAATAAAATATACCTGTTTTAAATCACTATCAAGGAAAAAATAGATAACCATGATGATTTTATGTAATAGATTAATACAAATCTTTTTTTACATTAAATGTCTTGACTGTCACTTTTGATCTATGTAATGCATCCTTGCTGAATAAAAGTATGAATTTCTTTAAAAATAATACAAAATGTTTTAATGTACTGCTTCATTGTGATCTCAAGTTAGTGATATTCAGCTCACGTCTGGTCATCTTTTGAATTCTGTGCCATTCAGATTTGCTGCTACTCAACATTGCCTTAGTGGAATTGTTTTGTGATCCTGCAATTCCATTAAGGAAATGTGAGAAATTATTACAAGTCCAAGCTTTTTTGGCTGTCTGTCTTTGCCAGCTTGCACAATTTCAGAAAGAGGGGTGTTTCCTTTTGCCATCTGTCTTAAACTTAAGAATCGACTTAATTGAATCGACAGACTTGCAGGCCTGTTTTTTGGGTTTGAGATGCACAGAAAATGATGGAAACAGATTACACTTTGCTTTTTTTCTTATCATGCAACATTTGTGCTATAATAATAATTAGTCTAGCCTAAGTCCTTGTTGAATATCTCTCATTATCTCTTCCTAATAAACAAATAGCATAAACCAGAATACAGCAAATGTTGGATTTCTTTGTTTCATTCTTTTTCTTAATAACATACTCTTGTTAGTGCTCTACATTGGTCTTTTTATAGCAGTAACGGATAATCACTACTGGACTGTTTTGCCTCAGTTGAGTGGTTCGGCTGCACACACACAGACGGTTGCTGGAGACCCCTCCAAGCCCTTGACTGAAATAACGCAGGATAATTGTGTGTTTGTGGAGTCCCAACAGGCAGTTTATAAGGACTAGGATGGAGGTGGCGTGGCATGAAGTACCGTTACTGTGGGTTTGGTTTGCTCACTGGATGTGTGTCTGTAAAGAAGCAGCCATAATGTGTTTCGGTGCCAGTGGGGATCAGTAATGCATTCACCATGGCAACTAAAAGCTCCACTGTTTGATGTGTGAAATGTAGATTTCAAGATGGTGGTCAGTTGGAAGGATCAATAGCATTTTGTCCCTGTTTTTGATTCAGTCTACATGCTGAAATGGACAGGATTATATGTTATGGCTCAGTTTGGTATGAAGTATGACTAAGGGCCTTATCTAAGGCCTGTGAGTTTGAGAATGTATAGGCTTATAACTACTTATACTGCTTATTTGTGGCCTGAACCTGCTTCTCTGACCCTAATCTAATTTTCAAAAAGATTACAATTGGTCTTGCAGAAGTCTCAAAGCACTTTCTCATATGAAATTGTAGTCCGAAGCAATAAATGTTGTGCCTCTAGTAAATTGGGTCTGCATGAATTGGATTCCCTCACCTGCTGTTAATGTTTTGCATGACAAAGACTGAAAAAGCTACTTTAACTTTACATTCTATTTTAACTTTAATGTTCTATTTTTAACATTTAAAAGAAAAGCAGTGGTTGATGGGAGATAAAGAGTTTGCTCTGCATATAATTCTCATTCCTGTCATGGCATTTTGTCCTGCTGCCCTTGTCTTGCGCACTGTGCATCACATGTAACGTTGCTGGGATTGGCAAGCCTGCTGCTGAGGCTGTCATGATATGGTGATTTGATTTCTGCTTCTCTGTATTTTTCAGTGATTATCTGATTCGTTTTAATGACAGGCCTGTCAGCATATCAGAGCCTCTAGAGTTGTTCATAGTTCAAGTGGTGCTTGGGTTCTGGCAAATTTACAGAGACATGTTTGGCTCAGCAGGTCAAATGCTGATAGTCATAAAGTCTGTTCTCTTACTCTTGTTAATAATATTTAGTTTGAAAGCACTTCAAGCCATTCAACTGCTATTGTTTTTATGGGTTCAAATTCACTTCAGAATGGTTCAAATTGTTTTTCAGGACAGTTCCAACTTCCAGGACAGAGGGAAAAAAGTTAGTCTGGAGCTCTGGTCTAATTTATTAATAGGGCCACCGGAATGTAACCAAAGCACAATGAGTAGAAGGCTATAGTTTATTGTAAATCATACACAATAAATGCCATGATCACTAAATTATATACATGTGTTTCTATAATGATTTTGTTCATGGGGATCAGCAACCAAATATTGATAATGTGTAAGTTACTGCCTTTTGCCTTGGCATGACTTCTCACTTTTTGCTGACAATACAAAGGCAGAGTACAGTAACTTTAAAATAGTGGTCAAAAGTCAAGTCAAGAGATCAAAATTTTGTTACAAAGATATTCATTACTCAAACATCTAATTGCCAGACAGGACAACAAAAAATCTTTTAAAGTCATTTTTCTCAGTTCCACACTCTAGCAAGTTAAGGTCTTTTACCTTTGTTGGGCAGTACAGTACTTTGATTATGGTTGCACTTAATAAGACAACTGAGACAACTGTTATTTATTTTATTTTTACTTTTATGTTCAATTGGCTTTATGCACAGCTGCACTACTTCCTGAACTTAAGCCAGCTCCTTGTTTCATGTCTGTCATTATTGGACAAATTGATTAATCCAGGTGTGCCTGACCTCAGTAGTCACGGCAACAATAATCAGACACACCTGAATTAATCAAGTTCGGCCAATAATGGCAGACAGGAAACAAGGAGCTGGCTTAAGTTCAGGAAGTAGTGCAGCTGTGCATAAGGTCAATTTGTGGATAGCAGTTCAATTATGAGGTGTCACACAGCCTCAGTCAACTTCTGAAAGCTCATAAATACAGTAAGGTCTGAAGAGACTTATGTGAAATCATACAGGAGAAAAGCCAGTCAGTAAAAACCTTTTACAGTGCTTGTTTATTGTTATCTTTCAATGCATTTGATGAGTCACACTCATAAGTAGACCTGAAAAGACAGACATTTGAAGATTAGTAGTAGTGTAATGTTTAAATATTTAGTATTAACAGAAATGCAATATGACATCCATAACTATGTTTTCAGTGGTGTATAAAGAACTTGCTTAATAAACCGTAATGTTTTAATTACCTTAGCTTAGTTTTAAAAGCCACGGGCACCTCCTTCTATAAAGGTCGACATATTGTGACATCATGGTTCTACCGTAGGCGACAGCAAACAAACAGAGCTACAGAACGCGGTTCGTCAAAATGAACACTAAATGTTATTTTAGACAATGAAATGTAACTGTAATTAAATATTATTATGAATTATATAATTTGCTAATATTCAACTAAACAATGTTAATGATATGTTAATATCACAATTTGAATGGAAATTGTGCAAATTAAAGCTGAAAACTGTATAAGAATATATTGTCAAACACGTCATCCAAGTATGACCAACATAAGAATTTTCACAGGAAAATGTAATCTGAACTACTAAGAAACTAGTTCTTATAGGGGTGGTGATGGCACAGTTGATATTAAAGGGTTAGTTCACCCAAAAATGAAAATTAAGTCATTAATTACTCACCCCCATGCTGTTCCAACCCCGTAAGACCTTCGTTCATCTTCGGAACACAAATAAAGATATTTTTGATTGAATCTGAGAGCTGGATCACTCTTCCATAGGCTTCCTAAGGGACTGGCTCTTGACGGCCCATAAAGTAATTAAAGAAAAGGTTTAAATAGTCCATGTGCCTACAGCGGCTCAATTATAAGTTTATTAAGCGACGAGACTACTTTTTGTGCGAAAAAAACATAAATAACGACTTTATTCCACTATTCCATTACTTCCTTATGGGCGCATGCGCGAGAACTGAGACGAGGACGTTCTTCTCCTTCGACTACTTTTTGTTACTGGCTGCTCCACTTAGGAGTATTACCGCCACCTACCGTATAAAATGATGATCCATATATAAGGCGCTCCGGATTAGAAGGAACACAGTCGTTTTTTGAGAAGATTAAAGGCTTTTAAGTGCACCTTATAGTGCGGAAAATACGCAAATTGAAAAGCGTACGCATCTTCCTCTGCTTGTAAACAGAAAGTTTTGCGCTTCCAGCTATATCAGCACATCATCTTATACGGTAAGGGGCGGTAAAACTCCTAAGCGGTGAGCAGCCGGTAACAAGAAGTAGACGAATGAGAACGTCCTCGTCTCAGTTCTCGCGCATGCGCCCATAAGGAAGTAATGGAATAGTGGAATAAAGTCGTTATTTATGTTTTTTTCGCACAAAAAGTAGTCTCGTCGCTTGATAAACTTATAATTGAGCCGCTGTAGGCACATGGAATATTTAAACCTTTTCTTTAATGACTTTATGAGCCGTCAAGAGCCAGTCCCCAAGAGGCAGTCTATGTAGGACTGATCCAGCTCTCAGATTCAATCAAAAATATCTTATTTGTGTTCCGAAGATGAACGAAGGTCTTACGGGGTTGGTACAGCATGGGGCCACCCTTAAAAATATTCTTGTTTGCCGTAACCCGACCGACCCTGTCAATTTAGGGCCGACCCAATTTTTTTTTTTTTTCCTTTTAGTCCGACCGACTTGCCGGTTGTAACCTGCGTTCAGACCGACCGATTTTTTTTTTTACTCTTCAAACGACTAATTCAAAATCAATAAAATAATATTAATTATATTTTAGTTAGTATTGTAAAAGTTGCTTGTGTCTACATAGCCAACAAACGTAGGCTACGTTCTTTCTTAAATAAAAACCCGTGGCGTCATAGTCATCCGATTATGTTTACACCATTGGTTTAACGTTGAGCGTGTCACTATATGGCTTGTACGTTCGCTCGTTTCAGTGTTCCCGCTTGGTACCCGGTATTAAAAGGGCAACGGTGCTGAATATCAACCATTTCTATAATAAAAATATTAAACAATTTGTCTGTGATGCAATTTTGCTATTCGCAGTCCAGAAGAGAGAGCGATCTCTCACCCGGAGCCACAGCGCGCACAGCACGACAGCCCTGCTTAATGAGTGACAATGAGGACAAAACGTGGTTACACTTTAGATCTGGGATATTATTCTAATTGTATTTTAGATTTCCGCTTTCAAAGATTATAAAAAGAAGATATTTGAGATGAAACCATTACAGAAGCATTGTGTCTAGCGCAACTTCCTTCCCTTCACAGCGCTGCGCTGTCATTTCTTCCTAAAACCCAAACGTACCGTCAGAATCAGCATGATCGGTGATTGTTGTAAAATGCAGTCTGTAGGCTACTGTTGCTAAACTGCGGACGCGTTCAATCATTAAAAGAGCTACTAAAAGCACAAAAGTCTGCGCAAGAGAAGTTGTTCACGACGCGCGACGCGCGCTCTGAAATGCACTAAAACGAGACAAGAAAAGTAGGCTATCGCCTCATTTTGGGCTTCATGTGCGCATCTAAACCATCAAATATACATAAAATATAAAATGACCTGCTCTGAGATTCATTTAAACACAGTTTATGTCTTAATTGGATGTAAATTGGGAGAAAATGATGGTGCATCAGTCATCTATTACAGTAGAGTTCTGCATTTGGTCTTAAAGGGGCAGTAGTCTAATAAACGTGACGATTGAGCCAATGCGAATCAAACAACAAAAGGCAGATAAAAATCACTCACAGCTCTTGAATGAATAACTTAAACTTTAATAAGCATTAATCTAACTATGATAAACTATGTAGTGTCATTTTACATTTGATTACTAGCTAAATTAAATTTCTTTTCAGAGAGAGCGACAGACTTGACTGAAAAGCTAATTTTAGACCTTCCTGAAATTAAAGCACTGTGTATATAGGCTAATTTGTATCTTTGTTTAATTGTATTCTTTGTTTGACCATGTGTTTGTGCTTGTTTTTGCTGATCTCATGTATATATGCATAACAAATAGATATTTTATACATTTTGTGACATTTTGAGCCTAAAATGTAACTGGTCGTATTTTGCATAGCGGTGGATGCACAGTTTGAAGACCCAGTCAGTGACGTCACAATATGCATTTTTTTTTAAAAATTCACGATCACCATCTCCAAAATTGTACCTTTTTTTTTTACACTGAATCTTGGAAAAAAAAATATAGACCTACCTACCGACCCTTTTTTTAAAAAAAAATTGCTGTTACTGCAAACCAAAATATTTTTAAGGATGGCCTGGGGGTGAGTAATTAATGACTTAATTTTCATTTTTGGGTGAACTAACCCTTTAAGCATGCCTTTGGTGTGAGAGACTCAGGTTCGAATCCACTGTGAGACACCAATGTGTCCCTGAGCAAGACACTTAACTCCTAGTTGCTCCAGAGGCGTACAACCTCTGACATAACTAGCAATTGTAAGTCACTTTGGATAAAAGCATCAGCTAAAATGAATAAATGTAATTGTAAGAAACATCCACCTTTGTTCTGCTTCTGACATTGCAGTAAATTGCGCTGATTAAATCTAACACATCGCTTAAGTTATGCTATCATGCAAAACCTTGCAAATTATACTTTCTTCTCAAATTGTTAATGTTAACAATGTCAGCATTGCATGACTACATTTAATGTCCTTCCGATATTATCCTCGTTTTCGCATGGGTCTGGTTGCGGTCTCTTTTTTTTTTCTGTAGCCACTCCGAAGTCCAAACAAAGTCTTTTGCATTTTACAACGGGTGAATCTGTTGTCACTGGTGATTGTCTTTTGAACCTTTCTGGATCCGCCATCAAATTGATAAGTTTAATTATAACAAGTGCTGTGAGAAAATGCTATAAATCACTTCCTCCAACATTCTCACAGGCAATATAGCCTACTAGTTGATACTACTTTATGTGTACAGATGTGATGTAAAGACAAGCTCGAATCTCCTGTGGAAATCCACCAGTACCACTGGAATTAAAAACATTACAAGCTTACCGCTTTGAATCGAGCTACGGCAAGCAGAGAGTTTTGAACACTGGCTGGCTATGTATTTTCTCAAATATGTATTTTGGATAATGTTTAACCCCCAAAAAAGCTACGGGACTGCAGCTTTAACAAAACCGTGATAACATTAATAATCGTGATATGAAATTTTCATACCGTTTTATCTCGATACCCAACTCTGTTGACTGGGGATTACCAGTTGTTGTGATCTTCAGGCCTTGGTTGTAAAGTAGCAGTACTTTTGCTATCCACACTGCACTGCACAGTGATCTCTCTTTTAGCTGAGAGAAATTCAGAGGCCTTCTTGTTGCTGTCAAACTGTGCATCTCACTGGAGTGGAGAAGTAGGTTGATGTTAAAATCTGGGTCAGCGGTCCCCTTTACACATGTTCAGAGCTCCTGACAGGGGCAGCAGGAGTCCGTAACAAAACGCTCCACATGGCAGCCGATGGGGTGGACTGAATGCAGGCTAGAATGAGATGCGGGCTGGGGGAAATAGAGCAGATGGAACACCTGATATGAAATGTGTGTTAGCCCCCAAAGCTACTGTCAGAGGAACAGGGTCAGTAGCATATTTCCACTGTTGCCTTAAGCCTGTATGAGCACTGCGCATCCTGACTGCACTTATTGCATTCTGATTCTGTCCTGTTATTGTGAATGAAAATCTTTTTTTTCTCTCTTCATAGATGCAAGGACTTTCTGGTTGGTAGATGCCTGCAGGCTCTCAATACGTGGTTTTCCTGGAGACCGTCTTTAAGGAGAAGTGTTTTGGGTGAGCTGCTGATCGCCCTGCAACCGGACCCGGCGTCCTCTCTCTGATCTCCTGCCAAGGAGACAGCAGTTGCTGCACACTCTACACCTGACCCCATCCCCGCCCTGTCCCCACCGCCACCATGGTGCTGTCACAGAGGCAACGTGACGAGCTGTAAGTTCTCTGATCTCTTCTCAATCGCAGAGCTGTGCTGTGACCATAGCACACCATTTAAAATACATCTATGAATGTGTGATTGACATCATCTTTGAGTGTTCGTACCTCATTCAACTTTTGATTACAGTAAAGGACCGTGGATTTATCAGGGAGTTTGACATTTCAAAAGATCACTGGTTCACTGTCATGAGGAATCAATGAGAAGATGACTACAGGCAAAGCCTGGATAAAAACAATCCTTTTGTGTCATATCAGGATGCACATTGTTGTAATAGGCTCAAGAGAGCTTTCAAACCACTGTGAGAAATGTTTTAGATGCGTTGATGCCACACGCTGTTTTATTTAAAAAAAGGACTGTTATTTGGTCTGGTTATTGAGTTGTCTTGCAGTTGTATGAGGTTAAATCT
Source organism: Pimephales promelas (assembly GCF_988280905.1). Taxonomy (NCBI): domain Eukaryota; kingdom Metazoa; phylum Chordata; class Actinopteri; order Cypriniformes; family Leuciscidae; genus Pimephales; species Pimephales promelas. The sequence goes on from NC_142784.1 coordinate 21,859,715, forward strand.
GTCCTGAGGTCCCATACACAGTGTAATTAACCTTCGAACGTGCATGAGTTGGATAGATAAGAGCATTTAATCATCAGTATGAGGTAATGAGGGAGAGATTAAAATAAGTTGAATATGTAAAGCTGTTTACCCCTCCTCCATTGCACAGGCTGTAGCCTGGCTTTCAATGAACAACCCAATGAAGATATCGATTGCTGGAGCTTATCATTTGTTATCCTGACAAAACGTGAGAAATACAGATTTTCTCTCTGTTTGGCTGTTGATGGCTGAGGGTTATGGTTAAGGTCCTGATATACTCGCTGCAAAGTTCTTTTTCTTTCTCCGCTTCTAGGTAAAAAGAAGTTTGAGATGTTTTCAGTGATATTCTGTTAGAAGTTTAATGTTGGGATAAAAAAAAATGACAACTGCAGAAAGGTTAACTTCCCATCCTGCATAGATTCTTCAACAAATGTGAATGGCAGCAAATACTGGACAGTTTTTGTGAATACCGATAGAATACCAGGGGGCTTCTTGATGCATTACTTACTGCTTGGATTCATTGGACAAAAGCAGAGGGGAAATGGAGGCATTGACAAGCTGACCGCCTGCCTCAGAAATTTTCCTCTTTGGCTGATTTCATACTGAACACATGAATGGAATCTATGTTTTTCAAGTTACACAGGATTTTCTCAATATATTAGAGCACAGCTGCTGGCCATACAGAAATTATACTTGGAACGATTTATAAATCTTTTCTGGAGAACATAAAGAGTTTGTCTATTGTAAGATTTGTTCTCTTTGGCTGGGGTTTTTTCTTGCCTGTCTAGGTTTTTCTTGTACATTTTATATATTCATTTTAAGGAGTTTTGCTTGTTCATTAAAAAAATTAAGAATTATACAGCATTATGAAACTGTGTCAGGAATCCTGGGGATGTTTATCTTGGTCATACGGTTGCACAACCTCTTAAAATTGCTATATATAGATACAACGACATAATGGAGTCACTCATACAAGAGCAGATTGTGTTTGTGCATTGAACGCTCGGCAAAGATTGAAGCCTGTGTGGGTTTGTTTTAAAAATAAACTCAGTAGACTGCTCTGTAGACACATTTGGATATCAGGTACAATACATGGCAAATTTTCTCAAGGAAAACAAATCTCTCAACTAATGCTGTAAATTATGGTCACTAGTAGCCTACTAGGCTTCATTAGCCAACTATAATATTGATTGAAGGTAAAAATTTACTGATTTGTATACAAACACTTAGCCTAAATTACAGATTTTTTTTTTTTAAATGTATAAAATCATAAAAACTTGCCAGATCTATTCAAAAATGGTGCACATATATTTTGCAAAATGCTCCTCAAGAGTTAATTTTTCTAGCAGACTAATGAGTTTATGGTCACTGGATTATGGTTTTTCTGAGGTAAATGTGATACCTTGTTTACCAGCTGTTTTACTGACGTCTTTCCATGGTTGAGACACAGAGTTAGTGATTGCATGTGACATGATACGGATTTCGATAAGTTGTACTGTATCTTTAGTATCTAATCACTTATGAATGCTCATTCATGTTTATTTCGCTTTGTAACTGGTATTATAAAGGCGGAAGAGAAGATCATGCACTGCTGCTTCTCTTGAGCTTAGCCAGAGCGAACTCACTCCACAGCTCCAAAAGGGATGTTTTTGAATTTCGTAAGAAAATGGACGTATTAATTTGAAATCTCAGTGGGTAGGATGTGTGCTAGATTGTTCCGTTCATTCATCAACTGAAAACAGGATGACTAGCCTAACCGACTCTTGGGATTTAAGAATCGATATCGGTTTGTAAAAGTTTGAATCGATTAAAATCGGGAAATTTATGATGGAAGGTTTGCTTTTCTCATGTTAACATTGTCTCAGGAGTCATTGTTCTCCTGGAGCGAGAGTTTAACTTTCTCAGTGTGAGCTCATAGGTCAGGTCTTCCTATAGGAACTAAAGTGCTGTTGACTCTGCGTTTGAGATAAAATGTGCTCTCATCTTGCGCCGGGCTGTCTGTATTTGGTTGTTGCTTGTATCTTGTTATTAGATCGTACCTTCATTGGCTTTGGGATTTTATTCTAATTCAACAGATTTGCAAGTTAATTGTGAAATTATTCGTTGCTGATCTACTCTAAATAATGCTCCTTAACCTTCAAAATCACCTCAGCGCTGAAATCTAGCACTCCATTCATGTATGGTTCAGCATTTGTCTACATTTAAAATGAATATAAAACAACAAAAATAATGACAACAAAAATACTAGCTATTCAAGTCTTTTACTTTTTTATATTATTTCAATTAATAATAATAATTGTTGTTAGTATATTTAAATGTATTCAGTTTAGCAGGGTTTTAAACAATGTGAATGAAATATATTGTGCGTGTGGTTGTGTAGTTTCATTGCGACAGCGGTGTTGTCTTAACAGAGTTTTAACTATAAGCGTCCATCTCACAGTTATATATTAAACGTCACAACCCCCCTAGTTGTGTTGTGTTGTAGGTGTGGCTGGTGTGTGCAGGCCTGGACTCTGGAGACCACCTCATTCTAAAACATAGTCTCTTTGCCAGCCCCTGGCAAGCTCTGATAATGTTACAGCCAGCCAATCAGCAGGAATCCCATCACCAGTATGGATTTAATCTGCAGACTGGCACACGGAGGTGGTAATGGCCCTTCTGCTGCTCTTCGGAGCTTCACCCATCAACTTAGATGCTACGTCAGCACCTCTAGATTCAGTAATGACTTCAGATTGTGATTTATTATGTTACTGTAGATGGCTGAAATAGGGTAATTGAAATGCCAAATATTTGAGATGTTAAGAAAAGGTTTCGGCAGGGGGTGTTTGAATTGCAATTTTGTGGTGGTGTAGTTGTTTATGATTAAGAGATTCCTGAGGAGGAGTTGAGCAAAGCTTTACACGCATAATACATGCATTAGTGCCACATGCAGTCAGAGATTACTATGCCAACCGCCACTCCTTCAATGCGGCGAGGGAAGGGGAATGCGTAATCTAAAGCTTCCTCCCGATAGAGTGTGGAAATCCCTCTGCTCCTGCCTGCTTGTTGTGTGTGTGCATTCCTGAGATTGTGTCATGGCTCAGGACTTATTCAAATGATTGTAAACAAAAACAGTATTAGTGCTAAGACCTGCTAGTCGTCTTAAGGGGTGTGGCCTCTACGGGGCAGCCCAAATCTCATTAACGCTTCTGTCAAAGGGTTTGTGCGTGTGTGTGTGAGACAGCTGGCTAAACACTCCCATGCTGTGCACACACACATCCAATTGCATGTGCCCGTTACACACTCAAGCTCAAGGTCTGCAGTCTCTGAACTGCCAGAACATAGAGCGTTTGCAATTAACCCTCATTCATCATATAATTTTCATTCATTATTTATTTATAAAGCACATTTAAGAACAACCCACGGTTGGCCAAAGTTACGATGTAATTCTCATTTAAAGCCAAAGAATTGTGTGTAAGCCATAGTTTTACTTCCTGAAAACATGCAAGGATTTCTTGTTTAAATGGAAGATACAGTTGGTTTCGTCAGTGAATAAATGAAATGATACTCTGTATTTGGAAAAGATGGATCCCAATAACAGCAAGTATAAAGATAATATATTACTAAAATAAGACTGTCTGAATGTTTCATTTATTTATTTGGCTTTATTCTCTAGCGTAGTAGCATCACATTTTCTGGGTAGGTTTTCAATTATCAGCACTGAAGGATTTTGGCCTTCAAGGTCTTCAGATTGGTTTAGCATGCTGCTATGCATCAACTTGGGTGTTAAATATCATTTTAAATGGCAGTCACCATTTTTATCAGGTTGTTTATAATATTCTGGTGGTGCCTAAATATGGTCCTTCCTCCAATCCATGTCAAAAAAAAAAACCCATCCCTATTTCCAAGCAATATTGTTTTGTAATGTATGCAAGCAAGACAAACTGTAATGCAACACGACATATACATTGTTATATTTAGGCTACATAATGCATAGTTTGCTTGCTATATCCTTGGTTTGAACAATAGCCATATTTTTACCAATGCACTAATATCTCCTTCATGCGTGTCAATATCATGGTTTCATTATTACATGCTCTTTTTTGATTTTAGCAAGCTCACTGTTCATATTACAGGCATTGTTTGACCTTTTCACTGACATGTAGTATGGATGAAATTAACAAGGCTTTTTGAGAACTGATAAGGTCAGAATTTTAGATATGCTGTGACTCCTGCATTATTTTTTGGGGTTTTGAAGTTTTGGAGTCATCAGATTTGAGAGCTTATTTGTGATGGTCTGACATTTCTTGAACTGGTTCTTACTGGAAAGCAGTGTACAGTCTACTTGGATGCTTCAAGAACACATTGTGTGCGCTTACTCGGCAGACTTAGCCGCAACCTCTGTTTAGGAGCCTTATATCAGGGAATAAGAACTTCTCCCGTAGAATCCCTGGATAGTCACAAAGTGAGAGTGCTAGCTTTGATGAAAGCCACTTTCTGTCGGCCATGTTGTTTCATGTGCAGGCTAGCTGCAGGGAGATCAGACTTCTTTTTCTGTTTGTACAAAGGTTAGCAACTTTCAAAGCCTGCATAGGGACTCATTCTGCAGTCCTGTGATGCCATGTTCTGATACATGATGGCAACTGGATAATAAAGCAAAGCAAATCCAAATGCCCAGAGGCAGGCAGACAAGATATACCCACAGGGGATCATCTGAGTCTGATAAGACTGTTTGTTTACTGAGGAGAGATGCACTGGGTTTGTGGAGTCGATGTGGGAGGGGTACGGGATGCTGTCTTGCTGGCAGTGGTGATGTGGATCCGGAAGCAAGCGTTTAGCGGAAATGATGTTAGAGCGAGATGACTCTCCTCCAAAAAGAATGAGGTAATGCTGCTCATCTCTTCTCCTGCAGCCGCTCTCCTTACTCACTTTACACATTGCACATGTATTAGGGATGGGCATTTTTCAAAAATATTGCATTCGAATATTTAGGCTCATAAAAATCGAATATTAGTTTATTTAAATGACGTTTAACAAAGACAACATTATTTTTAAGATAATAAGGGCATAGTCCTACAAAATTATTTTTAATCACAGCATGCGCACAGAGCAGTGAACAAGAGGGTAGCATCATCCCTAACTGCAACACAACCCCATATTGAGAAGCACTTGTGTGAGAGAGATATGAGGTTGAAGTTCATGTGGAGTGGAGTGTCCTCATATAGTAAGATGGTACCATGCTAAAAACTCAATGGTAATGTTACATCATCCAAATGTATTATACAGGGAATTCCTGTATCTGTGTCTGAAATCTGTGATTCCGTCTGCATTTTCCACATCTTGGAAATCATAGGGCTGTATGCACTAGCCAAAAATGCTGTCTAAAGAGGCAGCTCTGCATGTTTTGAGACAGTTCTTTGGTTATTTTGAGGAAGCACTCTCTAACTGAAGATTATCTTTTGTTCATTGTCTTAAAGCATCTCTGTCCACTGAAGTTCTTCGCCACTTCGCTTCTCGGTTTCCATGGATCCCAGCCCAGAGCTTTGAGCACTCATTTGTTTGTTCTCAATGTTTTCTTTTATTTGCCATTTTTTTATTTTTTTAGTACTATTTCCACTTTTATTCGTGTTGCGAAAAATATCTCTTTTGGCTTGCTGTTATTGAGATCTAGGGTTTCAAATACATTTATTCAAAAGCAATTGGGCAGTTGTTTGAGGACTATCATGCACCTAAGGGTCTAACTGTCACACGCATTTTACCTTCTGCGGGGTGATGCGTCTTCAAATGCATTATTAAGGCAAAACAGGAGGCAAAAACATAGATTTTTCATGCAGTGATCAGATTTGAGATTTTGGGCTAGTTTACTCCTTCAATATGTGTTCTTTCAAGCTGCTATAAAGAAAACGTTGAAAATATACTTTAGATGTTTATTTTATTACATTTTGTTTACTTATTTCTCCTGAATTTACCAAGAAGTTAGCATTCCAGTGCGTCATGCCGCGTCCCGCCTGTGTTTACTGAAGTCTGTAATGAGCGGTATTGTTGTAAAGCTCTGGATCTCATGCGCAACTCTCATGCGCAACACCCAAAAATGTGCATTTCCTTTCTGTTAGTAACCAATCGTGAATGTCCAAAGGGTGATTTAAAGCTAATGACGAAATCTCGTTGGTTAATGGTATGGTTTCCATTTCTAACGTGATTCGCTCCGACACATCACGTGGTGTACTCTGCCAATGTTAATTCATTGAGTTACTGCAGTTATGGGCCTTATATGCCTGCCATGTTATTAAATAATGATTTTTCATGAGCTTTAAATATTATATGTTAATACTAAGGGCCTGAGCATTTATTCTGTTTTTGAGCAATTTTTTTCCAATAGAAATGTTTTAAATTCCCTACTTAAATCTTTAAATGCCTTTTTCACAAAATTAGTTTTTCATTAATTGAATTTCATTAATCAACTGAGGACGTTTCATGGTGATTATCTATGATTTAAAAAATTTTACCCTATTCACCTGTTTTTACCCTATTCACCTTTTACCCTATTCACCATTTGAGTAAATGATAACATAAATTTCTTTATTTAGTGAACTAAAATTGACCTTATTTAATTGAAGTCCAAAATATAATGCTAGTGATGTTTTAATTAATTAAATTTATTAGATGGTTGCATTTATTGGTTTTAAATTGATTTTGAACTGCTGTCATCACGTGTTTGCACGTGTAATTGACTGCTGTATACAATAAACACGCTGAATACGTCATTGAATTCATGGCTTTCACTGCTGCATTTAACTGTGGTTGTCACTCCCAAAACTTTCCAGAATGTACATGGCCAAAATCATCACAGTTTTGTTTTGCTAACGACCCTGTTTGACTCACAAAGATTCATTGTTGTTGAGCTGTGTCTCTAGGAAAGGTATCTGTTAAGCATGTCCAACTCAAAGCAGAGTAGAGTCTCACACACACACACACACACACACAATTGTCCCCTTCAGCATTAAGCAGTGTAGTGCATTCCTGCTGTCTGTCACATGAGAGATAACCTCATGCTAACCTTGACTTTAATCAGAGCACCCTCACTGTCAGTAGATATGATGCTAGTGATCTGTCACTTCATTGTCTGCTCCTTGGTGAACTGGCCAATACACCATATAGTTCACACTGTGTAAATATAATCACTTTATGGATTTCTAACCATGAGTTTTTCTTCTGCCTGTATGCTGTTAGACTCTTTGTTGTCTGGTGACTGGTCTATAGATATTATAATTCTTGTTTTCTATCTTGATTTTGATCTTGATTTAAGAGAATATGTGCACAATGTGGCTGTCTTGCTGAAACCGCATTTCCATATTGGGCTGTGGATCCTTCTGGCATCACAATGCCAGGAAGAGTTTGGACAGCAGAGTGGCGTCTCTGACAGCCTTCTTTGTCTTCACTATCACTACTATCAGTGAATATCTTCCGCTCACCACAGTCTTGCTGACACCTCAGCAGCTCAGAATGTGTTGAAAGCAGAGGTGGATGCTTCCTTCTAATAACTGACATATTTTTTCCCTACTAAAGTAAAAAGCATTTGTATTCTATTTGATCATGCACACATTTTGGCCCGAAAAAGAGTCGCCCGAGTCAGAATTCGGCTCAAAATCAGACAGTGTTTGGCTATGCCCGTCTTAAGAGAACTGTTATTTATTTTTGTAATTTATACTGTTTTTATTTCTATGTTCAATTTGTGGAAAGGAGTTCAGTTATGAGGTCACACACAGCCTCAATAAGAAGTTCTGAAAGCTCATAAATGTACAGTAAGAGACTTGTGTGAAATCATACAGGTGAAAAAAAGTGTCATTAAAAACCTTTTACAGTGCTTGTGTATTGTTGTTTTTCAATGGATTTGATAATTTATACTCATAAGTAGAACTGAAATGACATGCATTAGAAGATTATTAATTAAAACATTTCAAAATGCACCTCCATACTATTTTTCCAGTCATGAATTTTGTTTGACGATTTATGAAATTTTGCAAAAATCTCATCTCATTCTCATGAACCCAATCTCGTGTCTCGTCACACCCCCCTAGTCGTCTGTCTAATGAAGGAAGGCTGTTGGAATTTCCAATACTAACAAAATAAAGACAAAATACACAAATAACATGTCTTCTGTGTTTGAATAAATAAAATTGTCATAAAATCGCAAGTCTTTTTTGATTTCATAAAAATCTTATGGGTAGATGACAAATGAAAATCACAAACATGACACTTATGAATAAAGTCTATTTATAAATAACTTTATTTACATGTAATTTCATCTTAATCAATTAAGGAAAGTAATGTATGTGCGTTTATTGTTATCAGTAGGGGTGGCGACTGGCGAGACGAGACAAGATTGGATTCACAAGAACGAGATGAGATTTTTGCACAATATTTTATAGAAATCATTCATGACAAAATTAATTTCTGTAAAAATAGTCTGCAGGTGCGTTTTGAAATGTTTGAACTAATAATCTTGTAATTAATGTCATTTCAGCTCTACTTTGAGTATGGATTATTAAAATGCATTGAAAGACAACACTTTACAAGCACTATAAAAGGTTTTTCCACATCCAACTGACTTTCTTTTCCCTTAGTGTACATAAATAATGAGTTTCTAGAACTTCTGATTGAGGCTGTGTGAGACCTCATAACTGAACTCCACATACAAAGAAATAAAAACAGTATAAAAATAAACAACAGTTTTATCTTATCAAGGGCCAACAATAAGTGCAAGTGCAACCATCGAAGTACTCTCTCAATATTCAAAGTGCAAACATAGACCAAAGCTACAGCTACACAGTCCATAGATAGGTTTGAAATTGGAAGATAGGCTATTGTATGCAGACTAATTTCCGTGTACCAGGGAGCTTGTAGCACGGGATCTCGTCACACCCCTGGTTATCGGTAATATTGCAAAATCTTACCCTTTAAAAGTAGATCAATCAACAATTTGTACACTAATGCTTTTTCCAGGTTTTGCTCTTTGTGTTTTGGGTGATTTATCCAAGCTAATCAGATATACTGCCTTCATAAGTGTATTTTAAGGGCACATCTTTGGCTCAGGACTGAAATTTACTGAGCAATTTGCATATCAGTGTTTTTCCCTGCACACTCTTTATCGATCCTGATTCACCATTATTAAAGCATAAGGAGTTTTCCATGAGCAGTTGTTTTGTCTCATAACGAAATTCCAACATACCACAGTCTGAATATGTGTTCACATGTTCTTTCAGTTGTGTAAAAAGCTCTTACCACAGCTCTTTTCTTAATCCTCAATCATAAAGCCTGGTTATCAAGAGAACTAATTAGGCTTTCTTTGTTTTTCAGAAACCGAGCGATAGCTGATTACCTTCGCTCCAATGGTTATGAAGAGGCATATTCCGTTTTCAAAAAGGAGGCAGAATTAGACATGGTAAGTGTGGGAACCCCCCTCCATTTAAACCTCAGTCAAAGCAATATTTCTTCATTTGAAGTATTCCCCTTTTAATTGGCACCTCTGTATGAGGTTGTGACTGACAGCGCACGTGCTGAATTAAGGTAGTGCTGAGATAATTATGATGTGTGGTAGATGTGTAAACCCGATGCTCCCTGTTGTCTAAGCGATGGTTCACAATGATAAAGGGACATGCTGAATAGTGTCTCCATTATCACAGAATAGACCAGGATAATTACTGAAATTCAGCAAAAACGGTTCTGCATAATATGCCGTCTGGAAATGTGAGAGCCATTTGCACACATAGAAGCTCTTGTTTAAAAGCACTCCTGTTTGGACAGAAGATAAATTGTTTATTTTCTTTGTACAGAGAAGGATGAATTATTTATCAGATTTATCGACCGGAAGGTGGTCTATGGTGCTAAAAGCTCTCTTTAATTAACTAGAATGCTATTAACATGGCTTCATTTAGCAGAAGAGATCTCTTCATTGATCCTTCCAGCTGTTAAGAGGTAGCAGGGGTTTGAGACTTAAGGCATAACTGTAGATGAAGAGTGTCTCTCTGATGGCTGGAGGGAGATGATGGACTGTCAGACAGGAGTGATTAGAGGCTGGCATGGCTGATGTGGCTGGTATTTAGCCATTGGCCGCCACACGTGGCAGAGGGTCCAGGCAGATGGCGGATCAGACCTCTGCAGAGGCTTTAAATGACCCTCAGACGCATGACACGACCCCTCTCACTCCACTTTTCATCACAAAAACGGCACCTGTTCTGCTGGACACCTCTAATATTACTCCGAAAGTGCTTCTCCTCTCTTTGTCTGCCACATCCTTTTTTTCCATCACCCACAGATCTGGGAGTTGTCTTATGCTTTTGCATATTTGATGGTTAGAGAGCAGTCTAGTGAAGCAGAGCCATGTGTACACTTCTTTCAGCAAACAGAACCTTCATATTGGTTTCCAGCTGAGACTGTTCAGCTTGCCTATTTAAAAACACATCCGTAAAAATGTCTAATGTCAGGGTTTACGCACAATTAGTCTTGTTGGATTTTCATACTTCAGAATTTGACTGAATTATAATTAGTCTTGAATAAAGTGGAATTGCGAATGAGGGTAATGATTCACAGAAGGAAAAACAACATTCATGTCAAGTGTTTGCTATAACAGGCTCTGGTATTACTGTTCTGTATGTTTAAGAGGAGCTCTTTGTCCAAAAATCGACATAAATCTCAGTTAAATTTAATTTATTGTTATTATTTATGCATATAAAATGGAAGTCATACTCTGCCTACCCCTATAGATATTGTTAGTACTGTAGTTATTTGTTTTGGTTTTTGGTGATCAGAGAATGCTAATGGGATTCATGTCTCAAATTGAAAGCTAAATGTGACTTACAGAAAGGTCTAGTTGGTGCCAGGCACCCTCAATTTTTCACTGTACTGTGTTTGTGTAATTGTAATCTTGGTAAGCTCTCGTTGACTGCCAGAGATTAAACCATGTGAAGGGATTTAATGAGAATTTACATTTGCCACCGGGGTGATGGGTTTTGCTTAAGGCTGTATGTAATTCTTGTATTTCTTGCAGTGTGTTGTGCTAAGGTGTAAAGTTTGTGTCATCTTTTGTCACCAGAATGAGGAATTGGATAAAAAGTATGCAGGTCTTTTGGAAAAGAAATGGACATCAGTCATCAGATTACAGAAAAAGGTTTGTGCCTCTCATATATAATGCAAATCCTATTAAGAACCATGAAGGCAGCCTTGACTCATTGACTATTCATGTTCTGAAATGGCAAAAGTCTGGGATTAAAAACGCTGTGTTTCAACTGCAGAAACTGTGTTCCAAAAAGTCACTCTTCATTTAATTTGCTGTGTTTAATGATGAGTCTTACACATTGTGCTTTCTGCTAGGTCATGGAATTAGAATCAAAACTGAATGAGGCAAAAGAGGAGATTACTTTAGGTGGGCCAATTGCACAGAAGCGAGACCCCAAAGAATGGATCCCCCGTCCGCCGGAGAGATACGCCCTGAGTGGCCACAGGAGTCCTGTCACCAGAGTCATTTTCCATCCTGTTTTCAGTGTCATAGTCTCTGCCTCAGAGGACGCAACAATAAAGGTGAGGTCTTCTGTGGCGTTATCAAGCACTCATCCTGCATGGTGTACATCTCATACCTATAAAACTGGCCCTGAATTTGTTACATTGGTTTGATCAAATCTTGATTTACAGTGTCAAAATGGCCCATCAAATTTAGACTAACTGACTGATATAATTGCAGCGCCTTGTCTTGAATGAGCTGTAAATTTGAAATTTGAAATTTTTTTCTTGGCTTGTTCATGCAGTATCTCTTGAGACACACACTATAAAATATACAAGTCTACACAATATACAAGTCTGCTCAAGCAGTATGACTATCCCGTGGTAATAAACGCTGTTTCTGCCTGCCTGCTATTCATAACCGAGCCCAGCAACCTATTTATAGCCACTTATTGAGGATTTTTTTGTTGCTGATTTTAAAGCCAAGAGGGAGCATTTTCACACTTTAGATCAGGCAAAAAATTCAGAGGTATAATATATGAAAGGCATAGTCCTAGTCCTCCCAATAAATCCTTCAAAGGATTCCCTTTTTTTTCCCTGGACATTTGTTTTTTGAGTGATTAATTTCCCACCTTGGTGCTGGCAGCTATGGCCACCAGTCTGAGTTTGTGCCCCCTCCTCCTGTGCCCTAATTTTGTACTTGGTGCTATTAAACCCTGCCCTGCCCATCTTAACATGGGTGGCCCTCAACCAGACAGCTAGAGCTAAACCAAATATATTCTGTCCCCCATCCCCAAATATATTCTTTTCTCTCCATCCACATATTCATAGCTAATTATCATGGAGCCTGAAGCTGTGCTGCCAAATTTTTTGGGTTTTTCTCTCCAAATTTTTTTCGGTGTAATGCAGATGGCCACGGACGGCTGTGGCAGGACTTTTTTTTTTTTTTACTTAAGCATTTTTTTCTTTCTTAAACATGTTAATAAGCAGTTTGACAGCTTTTTTGACAGTTCTCTTGCTTAGCCGGGTTATTGAATCAAACAAAGTTTGAACCAATTCAGGTTTGCAGTTTAGTTTCATGTGCAAGTATGTTTTTTTCAGACTGTGATGTTTTATACATGCGCATGAAAAGATGACATGCGCTCGAACATTCAGTTTTTTTTCTTTCATCTCCACAATTTATCTGAACGTCAACATTCTTGTCTAAAAAAAAGCAGTCTCGGTTCATTCAGCACTTCATGGTTAATTTCATCAGCATTTCTCTTGTTTTTATTTTCCCTTGCTTTTTAAGCCTTGTTATATAGTCTTGTTCAGCCTCTGTTCTTCAGATAAAAATGAACTGATTTTTAGGGACGCACAATATGTTGGGACCATATCTGTTATTGGCTAAATTTATTGATTAGCAAATAAATTAAATTGTGCATGCTAATTTGCTTTGTTTTTACATTTAGATTACCTTTGCAAAAATCCAACATATCCACATAACTAACATCTAACACTCAAGTTAGTCTTTAAAAACATAATTTTATAAATCTCTTCAATGTAATCTTAAGTACCTCTCAAAAGCTGTGATACTTTTCGTGTTTTATCTTCAATTTATTTAGGCAATGTACTATGTAATTTCAGTATTGGCCATTTATTGGTTAACTTAGCCATAGCAAGAAAATAATTATTGCCTTATTGATATCAGTCAGAATTTATGCTGTAGTCCTACAATTTCCAAACTTTTTTCAATTTAATTTGTATTGATTTTTGTAGTAAAGGTGAGAGTATGTTGATGATCAGGCACATACAGACAGATCAATGAGGGCAGATATAAGTCCTTGCTAAAAACAGATGTAGCATACACTCTATAATAGTATTGCAGTCTCAGCCACATTGTTAAAGCTTACGTGCTTGACTGACCCAGGTGTGCCACATCAGGCTTTTCTTGTGCGTGTTTTCTATCAGAACACGACTGGTTAAGTTCAGTCTCCCCCTTTGCAAGCAGGAGACAGATAAGCAGGTGGAGGGGCTTCTGTCACCGGCCCCCTATGTAGCAGACAGAGCTTATCCCCGTGTGTCTGGCTGCCGCCTAGAAACTGCTGAAACCTGATCTTCACATTAAGCCCTGAGGCTGTTTATCATACTGCTGCATCCAGGCGAACAAGCAGATAACATTTGCCTCACTTCACAAAAATGCTTTAATGATAAAGAAAATGATGAAAACTGAGTTTTAAGGTAAACCTGTCAAATATTCTGCCACAATTTTGCTTGGAGTGCAGTAGATACTGTAAGGTTAATATGGGATGAAATTCTGACAGGCTGATAAAGACTAAATGAAAAAACGTTCACACTATAGATAGTATCCAGAGGGCAATCTTGCGTGTTTGATAGCGTTTAAAAGCTGGCTGCATAACAGATGTTTCACTGAATATATAATAGCAGATACTAGTCCAAACCTGCCTTTTATGTATTACCTTATCATTACAAGCTGCCAAACAAGTTAATGTTTTTTTTAATTATTATTGAATAGATGCTCATCTTGGGCTAAAATGTGTTTTGTGTCTGATCCAGGTCTGGGACTATGAAACGGGTGACTTTGAGCGTACCCTCAAGGGCCACACAGACTCGGTGCAGGACATTTCCTTTGACCAAACTGGAAAGCTTCTAGCCTCCTGTTCAGCAGACATGACCATTAAGCTCTGGGACTTCCAGGGCTTTGAGTGTATCAGGACCATGCACGGTGAGCACGGTGTCATATGTTGTCATTGGTTCTGGGAACTGTTAGGAGCAGTGTGGCGTGTCAGGGGGCAGGTGCTGAATGCAGCTCATTAATGTGCCAGCTTGCCAACAAATCCATAAGCGATACTTCCTGAATAAGAAAAAGCCAGCCTTCAACACATTTAATCAAATATAACTGTGCTGTTTATGAAGGTTTTATTGTATAATTATTTTATTATTAATTGACAATTCCTATAAATATATTATATGCAAATATATTTAAATATTTGTTTATAATTCATATTTATTCATTTGATATAATGTACAATGTTTATTCTTAGAACATTTTGATGTAAAAAATAAAATAAAATTCCCCCACTCCACAAAAGTGAGAGATCCAGTCTTCCGAAAGCTATTCCTTGTTTAAAATCCTAATTGCTTGGTAAGGCCTTCAGGCTTTTCATATGGGAGATCACACCATTAGTGAATTTGCATTTTGCCTTACGGGTGGTGTATTATGTCAAAATATATCTTTCCATGTGTTAGATGGATAGTTAACACTTAGTGTCATGAAACCCCCGTTTTAGCTGGGGTCAGATCTCACCACAGGTTTGGAAAAGTGCAAAAACAGTCTGTGTGAAAATCTGCGATGAAAAGGGGGGATGGGGGCACAACTGTCTGCGATCCAGTCATTTTATATTCCACTAATTATAAAGTTCAAACTGTATCAAAACCTCACTAATACACTCAAAATGCTCAAATAATTGTTTTGTTTTAGAATCTTACAATACAAACCAAAAACACTGATAATGTGCATCAAAATACACAAATGCACTTTTGCAGCGTTGGTTCAAGAATAAGTCAGCTGGTTGGTTAACAGTAAAGATAGATACCGTGGATGGATGTGGCCTATCATTTGTCTTGCACAATACATAAATGTTTGTTAACATTTAAAAAAACATGTTAAGTGTTCTTAGAGTTTCCCTTGAGACATTTGTAATCCATATAAAAAATGTGGAAATCCTCAGTGGTTATAATCCAAATAATGTGTGCGACAGCTTGTAATATGCACAAATCTAAAGGCTTGTAATTTACACCCATCACTAAAGCTGGCGTGATGCCCTGAGACTAGGGTAGACTGTTCTAGCACAGTCTATCTTTGAAGAGGTGGCAAAGGAACCCCCCTACCTTCTGTTTGCTAGTCCCCCTTCTGCTCGCTCTCACTCTCTCTCTCTCTCCCCCCGTCTCGCTTCGTGGGTCGGCTGCTTTAGTGGAAGATTAGGAGATTTGGACAGCAGTTTAATTATCCTCTTTGAGACGAGATAACATTTTGTGCCCCCCACCCCCCCATATTTAAGACTGCTTTTTCTAGGCTACTTAGTTTCATCATCTATTGAGGAGCTTAAAAATGGCGTCCTGTGTAATTAGCTCATCTTTTTCCCTGCACACTGTGAGAACAAAGCAGCCCAAGGCAAATTAGCGGCTTCTTATTTTCCATTAAATTTTTCAATGTGTTTTAAACCTTAACCGTACATTGTCAGACGCTAATGTGCATGACTGTCTGATTTGTATGGTAGAAATGTGCATTTTGTGCACTGAATCGAGAAATGATTTCAATGCATCCATCTCAGACACTGTTGGGCCTTCTTTGAATGACAATTTCAGGACAGTTTAGAAAATGTTAAACTTAATTCTTTACTAACATTTTTTATTCTTTTCAGGGCATGACCATAATGTTTCATCTGTAGCTATTATGCCCAATGGAGATCACATAGTTTCTGCCTCAAGGGATAAAACCATTAAAATGTGGGAGGTGGCTACTGGGTAAGTCATTTAGCAAATGCAGTATGCAGGTTTCTTCTTTTTTATTTGATATTTATTACATGCATATTGTTGACATGCATAAGTCATGACTATACATGCATAAGTCCTGGGCTGCTAAAACAGGTTGGTTTTAGATCAATGTGTCTAACCATAGCTTCCTTCAACAAAACTGGCCTTTCAATTACTGTGTTGAGTTACTTCAGCTGAATAGCGCCTGTGCAAATGTTCATACAAGTAATCAACTTTTTGCTCTCAAAGTTGTAATAGTCAGATGTGACTTGCAAACATATGTGACAAACTTGGAGATATTTGATACCTAAAATGTTCTTGACATAAATAAATGTGGCTAAATCTGTGTTTGTTGGAAATGCTTAACAGGTACTGTGTGAAGACATTCACTGGCCACAGAGAGTGGGTGCGCATGGTGCGGCCCAACCAGGACGGGACCCTGATCGCCAGTAGTTCTAATGATCAAACGGTGCGTGTTTGGGTGGTGGCTACAAAAGAATGCAAGGCGGAGCTTCGTGAGCATGAGCATGTGGTGGAGTGCATTTCTTGGGCCCCTGAAAGTGCTCATCCCACCATCCTGGAGGCGACCGGCTCAGAGGTGAGAGCACAAAGTGAAAATTAGGGGGAAATAATGTAGCATTGGTGATGGCAAATATTTGTTGCCATTATAGTATGTTACATAATTACTAATTCCATAGATGCTTTCTGAAACCACTTTTAACAGATTTAAAAGGAATTCTGTGGTATTTATAATGGCAAGTGTTTTTCTTGTCGATAAAGTTCAGTGAAAGACTAATTTCATATATATTAGAATTATAGTTAATGTGTAATTGCTGACTAATAGTAATGAAGTGCATGTCTGTAATTATTTTGAACAGCTTCTCCGATTGTTTTTGCTATAGTAATTAGTGGTGGACAGTAAAGTATTTTTACTTTGTTTCTGTAATTGAGTACATTTTGTCAATTATATGTTCTTCATTATTCATTTTACTTCACCACGTTTCCAAAGCATGCTATCATACATTTATCTCCACTACATAAAAAAAAAAACATTATGCCTTGTTATTTTAAGCTAAAAGATATTGGCAATACAATGTCTGGTTTGTGAATAATCTGATTCTTTCAATGAACCCGATAAATCGGTTGGCAAATCGCACTCATCGATTATTCGTCTCAGCTTTCAGATTTTATTACAGGTCAACAGGAAAAATAATTCCACTTCTTTAAACCTTTTATTTAAAAAAAAAAAGGTTTGAATCAATGGTTCTTTGTTTTTGTAAATGCTAAATTTTTAAAATATTATATTGATCCCTTTGCTGTGCACTGTAAACACATTTTGATGGTCCTTTTGATTTTCAACTGACGATTTAAATTTGTCATGTACAATGGTTTGAAATAGACCATGAAATTACATGGATGGGATTAGTAGTTGATGGCCTAAGGTGAAGAACGTACCATTTGGATTTTTTTGCCAGTCTTATGATCAGCCATATCCAATTTAATCTTTATCTGCTGAAGCATTAGCCCTCACAGCAAGTTAAATACAGACTTTAACCCTTACAGTAATTACTATTGTGTAAAGGAAACTTTAGCCTCAATATTAAAAAAGCAACAATATTTGGTCTTGTTGAACCTATTCAGGTTGGAATTAAAACACTCTCTTGATATCCATAAAACCGCCACAGATGTTAATAACAAAGCCTTGTATGTCATTCCAGCAGCTCTGTGTCAATGTCCCTGAACACACTTGTCTGAGCATGCCAGCCTCTCATCAAGAGCAATTTTGTTTTTGTGTGTCGTTCACACTTCACCTCGAGCAGAGTTGGCCTTTTATGGCAGGGAAATAATAGATAAGGCCTTGAATGTAATGACCGTCCATTCTTTGCTGAACTATCTAAATGCATTATCGCCTCAAACACCGCTGCTCTTGTTATATCCCTCTTTTTATTGACGGCACGAGATGTGTAATGGGTCTCTGTACTCTATTTTGAGGTGTGGAATTCAAAGGACAGTAATTCATAAGAGTGGTGTTATTTAATGTCTGTTATAGGTACCTCCACTAAAGTGTCTGTCTCTCCTAATGTTGCTGTTGTCGGCATCAGTCTTGATAAAGCAGTTTCCGTAACCTTGTTTTAGTTTAAAGACTTGACTAATGCTAATATTGTCTAATACTGTTAATCTATACACACATGATTTGTGTGATGTTATATATCTGTAGCTATGTTTCCGTCTGAAATTTTGAATTTAACTTGTGTGCAAAATATTAAACGCATAAAACATTAAATAAAACACCATTTGCATCCAGCGAGTTGAAGAGAAAGAAAATTGTAACTTCCTGATTAACTGCCATCAAATGAAAGTTACTGCAGTAGAAGTTACAGTGGGCCTTTTTTAACTAAAATAGTCATTTTCATTTTCAATAGTCAATTTACTCAAGTCATTTTCAAATGACAATCATTTTAGGAAGGTGAAGATATAATAAATTAAACACAGTCATGTTATCTTTCTTTTGGAGGCGGGTACCTGCTGTTTGGGAATGCAGTTGTGTAATGTTCATTTTGGCCTGATTTTGTTCGAAATTACATTTATATACCAGTTCATTCTTCGATTTCACTTATGTATGACGGGGCCTTAAGATAGTCCTGGGAGGTAATTTTACTAAAACACTTTGACCAAGGCATTTACGGATGAGCAAAACAACACTTTAGATTCTGTGCAACAAGATCAGTCCACTGGTTAGCCCAGTTATACCGTTCTATCATGCCCCAGTTCACATGATCTGTTGAGGCAAAGTCACATGAATTTATGAAGACACATCATGGAATTTAATCAGTAAATGTGTTTCCTTTATAGTTTATGGGGCTGCTTACATGTTGCCACTTCATGCGTTTTCTGTGATTGGATAGCTATCCGATCAAGAAAAGACCAGGTGTTGTATATGCCCTTCGAAACGGAGATGACGATTTGAATCCGATTGCTCAAACCACTTCAGGAGGTGGTCTGAGCCGCATTCCAGACGAAACTGGACAAGTCTAAATGCTCCTCTTGTACTCCTCCCAACAATGCTAAAAAAATAAAAGTGTGTGTGAGAGCGTATTATAGGCTATATGTAATGTTATAGTCAAATACGCAAACTATCGCAAATCAAAGTGAAACTAAATCGCAGACACTTAACACACAATCATCTTCATTAAAAGTAAAGAAATGAAATGATCTTACCAGGGCTGTTGCCACTCTCTTATTGCGGCCTTTGATTTTGAAATTAGCTGATGATCAATAAAATGCAGCTCATCTGTTGCTTTCGATGATGCGAATCTTCATTAAATCTGCCTATAGCGCAGGAATTGAAGATCGGATCAGTTTTAGGAAAAACGCTTTATGTGAACAGGTGTAAATGGAATCGTTTCGATAAATCAGATAGCTGTCCGATCTGAGAAAACGCATGAAGAGGCCAGTTGTCAACAACCCCTATGCGCATGTCGTCTTACCAGATAAATTGTCCAACTCAATTGAGAACATACATTTTCATGAATTTTACGATTTTATGCGCATCTTGGCATTTTCTTATTTATGCTATACCCCATTATTTGCATAAAAATGGGTTGATGGAAGGTGTCAGGGAAGTTGTTTTTGTTTGCCAAGCTATAAGCTTTTGTTTATTTATTTTCCTGGCAAAATTAATGTTTTCGATGACATGACAGCATCAAACTTGAAAACTGATACATTGACACCAAATATATTTAGAATACAAAAATGTTAATAGATTTTAATTTATTTGAGGGGGGAAATGATTTTATTATTATAATTGTGATTCATGATATGGTGCTACTTATCAGTGACAACTGAAAGCTTACTGGTTTTTAGTATTTTAATAACAGCTGGCCTGCCATTACACTAGTTGTTAAATTTATAGAGTTGGCTGCTCCACAGCATTGGTTCAAATGCTCTTTTTGTGGTTTTGTTTTGCCAGACCAAGAAGAGCGGGAAACCTGGTCCTTTCCTGTTGTCTGGTTCCAGAGACAAGACGATTAAGATGTGGGATGTGAGCATTGGCATGTGCCTTATGACACTGGTGAGTCAATCTAGTAAATTTAGTGTGAGTCTCTGCATTGCAGAATGTGAGTTTTTTGAAGTTGAAGTTTTTTGTTTGGTGTCATCTCTTTAGGTTGGCCATGATAACTGGGTCCGTGGGATTCTCGTGCACCCTGGAGGAAAGTTCATTGTGAGCTGTGCTGATGACAAGACTTTGAGGATCTGGGACTACAAAAACAAGCGCTGTATGAAGACCTTGAGTGCCCATGAACATTTTGTTACCTCTCTGGGTAAGTGGCTGTATTTACAGTAATGACCATGGAAGGGTAAAGATGCCTTTTAGAGGTTTACAGCACCCCCTTACTTCCCCCAAAGAGTGATTTTGAAGTTTGAAACTTGACAAAAGGTAGTCCTGTCAGCCGTTGGCAGCTTATTTAAAGAGGATGCTGAACCCTCCAGTCTTTTGACTGCTCGAGTCCAGATCTTTCAGTGGATCAAGGCACTGAAGCTGTTTAGAGATACTTGATGTTATTCAGCCAGTTCCCCTGTAGGCTCCTGTGAAGATTCAAACTTCCTTTTATAGGTCCCTTGACACTGCTTGAGCTTGTGAATCCTGCTATTTGAAGTGTTTTTTGTATGTTTTAAAGCTGAAGTGTGTCATGTCTGTGCCATGAGCATCACCAAAAGGAATTGGTGTCCCCCCTCTTTCATCTGTCAAATGATCAGATAGCCCCACCCTAAACTCATGCCATTGACCTTGCTAACACTGCCATGTTTGAGAAAAATGATCACATTACACAATATCTTTGGCTTTTTTAATCATAAATTATTTTGTCTGATAAATATCAGAAGTGGGATTTTTATTTTATTTTTTTCTGATTGCAGATGGATAGGATCTCCTTTTCTCCATCTGCATTAGTTAACTGTTTTTTTTTAACACTCCTGTTTAATAAATTATTAGACTAACTGCTAAATAAGGAATCGGTATATGAAGAAGTATTACAGTGTTTGCCTTTTTATTATGAGTAATACTAATTATTAGTTCAAGTCTGCATGTTCCTGAAGAACAGTGTCTCTATTCTCTCCACAGATTTCCACAAATCGGCTCCGTACGTCGTTACTGGGAGTGTAGATCAAACAGTAAAAGTGTGGGAGTGTCGCTGATCATAGCCGCAGGACTCTTCACAACACCTCCATGCTCCCTTCCACCCCCCGGACCCATTCCACTTCCCCCTCAGCTTCCTCCTGCTCTTCTGGATGCACTCGAAACACCACGGTTATCACCCACCAAACTCTGGTTCAATAGCGTGTCCTTTTATGTAAATTATTCTGGATGTAGATCGAGCTATTAAATAAAAAAAAAAAGTATTCTTGCATGGTGAATCCAAAACTGTAAACTGTAAATTTACATAATGTTGTCTAGAAGTACCATAGGTTTAACACGGGCTGATCTTTCACTCAGCCTGACCTACCGAAGGCAGAAGCTGACTGGGTTAAATGTAGGGCACTAAACTGATAATTTAATGACAGTGTCTGATTTCTTTTTGTCTTTTTGTCTTTTTTTTTTTTTTTTTTGGTCCACTGTCTTAGTCTGTTTATGCCTAGCTTGGAGACCTTTCAAGGGGCATATGCTACAGAACGAACCTATAGTGCTGAGGAGGAGAGTTGATCTGGGGCTTGTTATCAGAGTTATTCTGTAGCTTTGTTGCATCACTTCTGGAGTGTACTTACCATTCTCTTCTTGTGGATTTAGATAACATTTATTGGTTGCATCTAAGAACGTTTCATGTGTTTTGTCTGGAAACCTTTGGGAATAAACCTTTGTACACTTGTCATGACACGTCCTACTGAGAAGTACAATCCCAGAGACATGACTTTACACTGCTTAATTATAGGAGTGCATTCGTACGGAACTCCTGCGTCCAAAAAGCCATGCTGAATAGTGGGCAGCAAGAGTTTTTCTTTTTGGTCCAAATCAGAGATAGCTTTAGTAAAGATTTTTAATTTTGACCTCTATGATTTGTCAGTCACTCAGGAGCACTTCAAACTTGTAAGCACCGTAAACGTTGCCTTTACGACGCACTTGATTTGGCCCTCAACGTTTAAGATTGCGTTCAGATGAAGACGTCCTGATTCTTCCTTTGTTGTTTAATGATCTCGTTGCCTCAGATGGCAGTTGCTCGGAGACTTGAAAATTCATAAATTTCAGTTTAGACATGGGGTTCAAAGCATGACAAGAGCTCAAAGTTTCCTCTCATCAGGGGATGTGCAAAATCTGTCCTAAAAGAATGGGTGCAAAGATTTCCATGGTGAAAAAAAATGAAACGATGGGCTTACGATGAAAAAAACAAACTGGATAGCTCAATCTCATAATAATCCAACAGGTTGTGGAGCTACGAACTGATGATCTGCCTGTTCTCTCTGTGGAGAGTCCTGATGGTGACTCCTATTGTAAAGGGATCTTCATACTGTGGACCATAGCTGAATATCCCTAAAATAACCACAGGTGCTCAAGCCATGACTCAAGTGTGACGAGTGGCACTTTCTCTGCTTTATCTATTAATAAATTAACAAAAAAAAAAAAAAAAACACAATGGGAAATGATTTGATAAAGTCCCAAACATGGAGATAAACCATTCCATATCTTTTGAGGAAAATACATGCCTTTGTGCGAAGACAAAAGATGTTCAATTAACTTGCACATCCCTGCTATTGTTAGATTTTCGGTCCCATCGGATTGAAGGTTTACGCAATGTAAGGCTTCAAAATGCATTTTAATTAGCCTTTTCATTCCAATGCAATTATATAATAAAGAATTCACTGCTTAACCATGCTTTTATCAAGCGATTTCCTGTTGTGTGTGTACTGGGTGTACCTACTGCTACTGAAAATCTGATAGTGACTAGTCTGAGATCTGTACCTGTCCACGTAGCACTGCTGCATGTAACCGTACTGAGAATTGAGCTGTCTGGTGGGGAACCATTGGCCACTTTTGATGTCCGACCATCCTCAAAAGGTCAAAGTGACGTTGAATATATAGATACAATGTGCTATGATTGGTTCACGAAGCTAGACACCCTACCAGATAGGTCAGCTGGCGTGCTAAGAGTGGGCCGCTCAGTATGTGGTTGTAGAAGCCGATCTGTGTGTGCTTGAATGAAGGAAGGTGACGTCTTTATTTTCGCTATGGGATTGTGGCAGACTGAGCAACCCAAGGGAGAAGTGCCCAACGCAAGCAAACACCGTTGATGCCTCCTGTAGTTTCTAGTGGAGACGATTGACATTGGTTCTTCAGTCACTTCACTGTGTTACACAGCACCAAAAAAGAGATTCATATGCACTGGGGCTGTAAACCTAAACCAAAAAAGTGGGTAATTTTGGACAAAACTATTTCTCAATCTAATCATTTGTAATATAAGCATGTATTAACTTTGTCCAGAGTTTATTATCCCCATGAGAAGTGCTACTCCCTTGTGATTGGCTTTCCTTAAGACCTTAAGATTGGACATGCCTCTTTAAAAAGGTCTTGATGATGATGATGATGATGATGATGATGACAATGATGATGTCCTGTTTTTATATGTGTCCGGAGAGAACGTTTGCTATTCGCAGGTCCCAAGCAATCCCACTTCTGCACATGCTGGATGGGTTCATGTACAGACAGACTCATGAAGGTCCTGTCTGTAGGTCCATCCTCCAGCCACAGGTCTATCATCAGCTATTACTTTGTGAATATATTGGAGGCTTCAGTCTTCACAGCTTGAATGGGACTCTTTGCTTTTTATGGTATCACTGTTCACACAGCCAATTGTTAACAATATATCTGGATGTTATTGTTTGCAACATAATTAAAGAAAAAAATATGAATGTGTCTGTTGGTAGTGATGCTGTATAGTCAAAACAGGGATGAGGCACTCAGTTTCCAGTGGTTACAGTTACAGTTCACTACATTTTCTGCATATCCCACTTTAAAATTAGTTTTACAGGTTACATATAGTGCAAACTGTACAAAACGATTAGTTAAAACTTGTTCTTACACACTTACATGGTTTCATTTTAAAGAAAACAACTAAATAACAAATTATTAAATGGGTCAGAAAAAAATAATGCAAACTTTGATAATTAAATAATAAACATTTATATATATATATATATATGCAAAAAAAAATAGATTTTTAAA
Organism: Pimephales promelas; assembly: GCF_988280905.1. NCBI lineage: Eukaryota > Metazoa > Chordata > Actinopteri > Cypriniformes > Leuciscidae > Pimephales > Pimephales promelas. The sequence goes on from NC_142784.1 coordinate 21,883,956, forward strand.
AAATAGCAAATAATATATCCATTTATGGAAGAAAAAAAGATTTCAGGTTGACATTAGCAAATTACGCAAGAAGAATAGAAAGGTTTACCTGCCCTACTATAGTTCGTATTTTAGAAAATGTGTGACTTTTTGTTAAATATTCAAATATAAATACAAATAAATATATATATTAGCAAATGAACTGGAAAATACAACATTTTGTTTTAAAATAACCCGATCCCATGACGCCATATGCGTGCGCCGACGCAGAATTGTGACCAAGGCGGAACCCGGGAAGAAACACTTGAACGTTGGTACAACGTGATTTGCCTTGCCAATGACAGCAGAGTGTGCTGAACACTGATAAACTCCCGAAGTTTTCACCCATCGGTATTCATCTAATCTTCCGATATTTTTAAACGCTATTTTAAAAGAGTGTCGCCTGTGCTATTCGTTAGAGTTGCATGTTTGCAGTGTATTAGCTGTTTGGCTATTCTCTTAGCATAAACCAAGAGAATTATCCCTGAGCGCGTTTGTGATTCGTGATAATTTATTACATTAATAAGTTACATAGTAATAAGACAAGAGTAATATGATTTCTCTTTAAATAGACATCTGTAATAATAGCACATATGTGTCGCATTTTAAATCATGCTCATGGAAAACCAAATTTAAAGCAACAGTTCACCCAAAAATGAAATTTCTGTCATTTAACTCACCTGTATGCTATTTAAATGTTTATTAATTGCTTTCTTCTGTGTAACAAGGAGATGTTAGGCAGAATAATTGGGGCTGACAGTCTCACTCACCATTGACTTTCAAATTATCGTTTTTACTCAATACAAAGAAAGTGAATAGAAAACTGGAATGGAATGAACTAAGTTATCTCTTTAATTGTATTTTACTCACGACTTAAGATTCGTGGATCTTTTTGATTGCTGTTTGTAGTGACGTGCAATCTGTCTTGCAACATTGCAGGAAGAATGGCCCTGAATAAATCCATGCATCCTCGAAACCGTTATAAGGATAAACCTCCAGACTTTGTCTATCTGGCCTCTAAATATCCTGATTTCCAGAAGCACGTGCAGACCACACTGACCGGAAGAGTGACGTAAGTAATGTTGTTTTTGTATCTTTTAAGTGTCATATGATTTGCTAGAGGAATTATGACGTAAATGTGTTGTGTTCTAGTATTGTGAGAGTGATCTTCAAATGACACAAGCCGGAGGAGGATCATAAACTCCTGCCTTTGTTGCAAATATAAAGATATATATTTATTTAGGTTTGACTGTCTGCTACAAATGATAGTAGCATAGAGATGTTAGACAATCACTTTTATACGTGTCAGGGAATTTCAAAGTTCATTTAAAATTACACCTAAAATTAGCATCTTCTCTAGGCTCCTTTAAAAGGGATCTGAAATGACATTTATTTGCATTAGTTAACGAAGGTTAACGAAGAAAGAGGCTCTCGTTGATCTTGTGTATCTGATTCTGTTTGTCATTGACTGTGTGTGTCAGTATTATGGTGTTATTAGTTGAGTAATGTTATGATGTTATTTTTTTATATAGATTTTTATTTGATTTATGATTGTACAGTACATTGGTCAACATCCAATTAATTACTCTTTATCTCAAGACAACAGGCAGGCGCTCTATTTCCTCAAAAAAATTGTTAATATAAATTAGAGATCACCTTTAATACTCACAAACTAGTATGTTTATATCTGCTAAAATGCATGCAGTCTCAGAGAATCAGTCAGCAGACTTCTGGTTTGGCTGTGTAAGAGGAGAGGAGTTATTTGTAAATCAATAATCACTTTGGCGCAGTACTTTAGGCCTGTCCCATTGAAGCGGCTGCTATGATTGGATGAGCTTCCTGCTGTGACTGTCGATGCACAGCAGAGCATCCAGGCCTCCAGGGGAGGGGTGGAGCTCGTGCTGCTGTTGTCAGAAAATGAACTTGACAAGCAGGGAAAATTAAGAGTCCCCCCCCCCCCCCCCCCCCCCTTCTCCGTCTTCTTTTATTTTTTTAGCCTCACTTGCGAGATTAGTTTTTGGTCTAATGGGAATCATCTTGTGCAAACGCCCTAAAGTCATGTCTGAGGCTGAACATCTAGCATTTTTTTGCCAAGTCTCCATATTTCCAGTCATTCCCACTTGGTTGTGCACCGTTACTCTTGACCTTGCCAAGAGGTTTGTGTACTTCTCTCACTACTGAGTGAAACGTCCCAAAGGCTTTAGAGGTAGTGCATGCAAATTGCCTGCTGTGCCTACAGGGTTTCAGTCTTAAAGAAACAGGCGATGTTTGGTTTTGTGAAGTCTCGACTGGAGCAAAGATCTCAGCCTCTGGGAGTTTAGCGCTTCAGGTACCAGAAAGCAGTATCTCAAATCTCTTGGGTGTACTCTCCACAGTCTTATCCAAACCTTAGGGCTTGTATAGCTAAAGTTTTTACAGGCTCAGCCTCCATCGTTATTTCAGCTATTGTTTTGGAGCCGTTTGGCAGCAGAGAGAAAGACCGCACTGATTATGCATGTATGAGAGGAAGCAGGAATCTTGGATGCAGCCTTTCGACACTGGGCTGTTTCCTGTCCGTATCTGTGGGAAAGCACTGCAGATGTGCACTACAGAGCTGTTGAGTGGCAGGTGGAAATGATTACAAAAGCATCTTGGTGCGGAAGAACGCCTCAAGTGTTTGAGATTTGGAGGGTATGGAGCTTGTAATTGGGAGACGGTAATATGAAATACCTCAGGCGGTGTATGCCTCAGTGACAGTGACTCTGTTTCAGAGTGTCGCCTTTGATCATTGACTAAACATCATATACTAAACATCATAGAACTGAGAAAGAACATTAAGATTTGATTAGTAGTTGACCAATAGGGCTTTTTAATGACGATGTCGGTATCCAGAGGTCAATTTGGCTTATATTAAACTGATATGTATTATTGATATCAAATGAAACAAAAAACCTGAATTATTATTATTACTTAATGTATATTTATTACTATTTTTGTATTTACTACGAATGTGTAACAATGATTGGCTAGTTTTCCAAGAATGTTTGACATTTTTAATGGCAGTTCTTATATTAGCAATTTAATAGGGTGCTTTAATTTAGATTTTCTTTGGCAAGTTTCTTATGCTCATCAAGGATGCATTTTTTTTTTATCTGAATTACAATAAACAGTAATATGTAATGCGATCTGGGAAAACCCGTCGGATGTCGCGCTGGTACGTTTTGAGTAAAGTCTAAATATAGATTGAATGTCAGTTTTTTATCAAAATTGGGTTATTATTATTCTATAACATCTTGTTTATATCTCTGAATATATTTTGGGAAAAAAATAGCGATTTCTAATGGCCAGCTGAAAAGACTGTTTCTCTTTAAGAACACGCAGGCGGAGCAGAGGGGCAAAAAACAATATCTCCCGTTTAGCTCTCCTTCTCTTAACACTACAAAGACAGTTCACCTATCAAAATAAACCACATAACAGAATAAAGTCCAGTCCTGGGTGAACTACAACAGCCCGCAATTTTTTATTTATTTATTTTTATCCAGCGTTATTGTGTGCTGAGATGCGGAGCACTAGAGAACAGCAGAGTCTGAAGCTGCTCGCTTAAAAGACCTTGCTCGCCTCTCAATCGTCCAATTTCAAAACGGTTTTCACAGGTTGAATTTTGAGTTTTCAAGCTTTCGAATGATACCTAATCTATGATGATTATTAAAATATCTGATATGAAAAAAGGCAAGAAAAAAGGAGCGCGAGTCGTCCCGCTAGCAGGACGTGACCGTTAATTAAACCTGTTTTTCTCAAAATTCCATTTCTGAAAATCATAGCGATCAGCCGACTTCAGATAACCATAACTTTTGTTACAGACAAGCTATAAAAGAAATAAAAACACACTTAAAAAAAAGGGTTTGAACCCTGCTTTAATATGGTCTAAAACCTACAATATATCAAATTTCACCATGTGTTGGGTTTTCCCAGATCGCATCACATATTGTAAAATAATTAATATTAAAGCTGCAAGCATCAATGAAAAGGGCTCTCACACCCGTGCCCGTAATTTGTATTTGCCTCACTTCCTGCTACCAGCTGGTGGCGCTATTGCTATAACTGAATATGAGCGTGGTCATATGTTTAGGAGAGTACTCTTATCAAACACGTGAAGTTTGGGGCAGATCGGACATTGTATGGCTGAGTTGCTGCAGGCTGTCTGTGGTTGCCTAGCAACATCGGACCTGCATGCAATATTTACACAGAAATTATCTGATGATGCATATTTCACCCAGAGGCTGAAATTGGGTTTTGCACATCTACATTTGTCAGGCCGCCGAGGACGCATCCTTCGACGAAAGCTCTAGATATTCACAATTGAACGTCGCAAAGGCCTTAATATGACTGACAAAATATGATGTGGATCTGATTAAATCTCTATAGGGGGAGTTTGTTAAAGTACAAAAAACTGTTCAAAATCAGAGAGGAAGTTCAAAATAGCTCATCTCCTGTTGTCTCCTACGCACCTAAGATACTTTTTTTGTAGGTATTGGGGTATTACATGTATGTACCAATTTTCATAAGCGTATGTGAAACGCAATTTTGCCTCACCCAATTCTGAAACCCACATCACATGTACATTTTCACCACTTCTGAAGCGTGTGCAAAGTTTCATATGTTTTCGTGCATGTTTAAGCCCAAAAATGCAAGTCATTTCAGAGAAGAAGAAGAAGAAGCAGCAACAAACGGAGCAAAAACAATTGGGTCCTCTCACCATCGGTGCTCGGGCCCTAATTATTACAATATCAGCATCATTACTCCAGTTTTCAGTGTCACATGATCCTACAGAAATCATTATAATAGGCTGATTTGGTGCTTAAGAAACAAACATTTCTTGTTATTATTAATGTTGAAAACAGTTAAGCTGATTAATATTTTGTGTGGAAACTGTTGTACATTATTTTCAGGAATCTTTTATTATGAATAGAGTTTTATTTGAACAGCATTTATTTGAAATAGACATTTCTAATGTATTTACTGTAATTTTGGATGAATTTAATACATCCTTGCTTAAACTTGCCAAATTTGAGTCACTCCACACATTTTAAACAGTAGTGTATGACACCACACACTTTTTGATTTAAAAACTTATTTAATGTTTGAATAACCAAATTAAAATTAAAATGTGTAGCATGCAGAGAAATTCTGCAATAAACTAAAATATAATTTATTTTGCATTCTAAGTACTTTGAAAGTATTAATATGAGCTTGAGAAGAAGTCAGTCGGTCAGGATTTCTGCGTTTAATAGAGGTATATGATATTTTTGTTGTGTGTATTTTCTATTATTGTTTTGTTGACTATAATAATATCACATAGAGAACTGTAGTTGGCCAGACTTTCCTCACCCACAGCGCTGATCCTGTCTGGTCACGTCACATTTCCTCAGCTGGAGAAGTCATTATAACGTGACAGAGAGAGAGAGAGAGAGAGAGAGATTTGTGCTTCAGATAAAGCAGAGGAACAAAGGAAAGACCTGTGCTCACAGCCCCAGACTGTATTGACGTCTGTGCACCTGGAGAGGCTCAGCTGCTAGCATTAGTGTGTCCATCTTTCTGCTGTCTTTTCTCTCAGGTGCTCTGTCAGGTCTGGTCGTAGAGGCTGTTTTTGAAGATGCGGCTTGAAAAGAGTCCCGTGTTTCTTTACCCTTTGATTTCTAATGATGGTTTTGAAAATTCTAACAACGCCCCTGGAGCTATTCGCCTCTGCGGTCTAATTAGCAGGGTTTTACAGCCTGTCCACCACAAACTCCCTCCTCCGTTAGCCTTTCTTCGCCTTCTAGTCTTTTGTCCTTTTGCTAGTGCACATGTAGAGCATACAAATAGCATTCATTTTTAAATATGTTGTCAAATTATTTATTATTTTTTTAATCAGGGATGTACAAAATATAGCATTACCATTATGATACCTTTTAATTGTTTTTTAAAAAATGATTTATTATCAGACTATATTGAATATTATATATTGGATATTTAATTGTGCTTTCTTATTTCGCCTGTTTACATTAAGATTATGTTTGCAATCAACTTAAAGTTTTCTGAAAGTATTTTTTATACACTAAATATAATATTTAGCAATTGTCAAAGTGAGTATGCGTATTATACTCTATTATATTTTGTATTATATTAATGTTATAATGTTTAAATTATAATTATACATTTTATATTGATATATTTTAGAATAATAAAATAAAATATTAACTTATTTATTTTACATCAATGCATTTCTAATTTTGTTATTAAGCTTTATGGACCTTAAGTGCACAAACTACTTATATTATACTTATATTAACACTGTCAAGTTAATATTATGTGAAGTATAAGTTAATATCATACATGTTAAGTTACTAAAAGTAAATAGTTGCAGGTAAATATGAGTGAGATGTGAATTAAATTCTGATTGATTTTAGTGAGTTCAATTAGTGACAGTCTCTGTTCAAGTGGTGCATAAACACCTGATCAGCTCAAAGTCCTCATTTGTTCCTCATGACTTATGCATGATTGATCGCTTTGATCAAGCCAACATCGGCCACGTTTATCCAGGTGGATTTAGTTAGCACAGATCTGGGTCAGATACACAACTATAATAAGGACATTTGAAATGACCACACTGGTTTTAACCGAGAAGAGGGGCTTTGTTTAGTTACATATATGAATAGTAAATAAGTAATAATATATAAATAAATAAAAAATGTACTGTTTTACATCTACTTCCTTTTTTATATCTCTTGGCATTGATTGCTGAGGAATTGTATTACATTCAGGAATTCTGGACAAGTGTGTTTTAGGAAGCGTTTTGAGCGTTTCATCCACACGGTACTTTGGTCAGCTGTCTGGAGATGTTTACGGCTCATGTTTATGCATGTTTGGTCTGACAATCTCATTGTCAACAGGAGGAAACGACAATTGTTTAAATGTAAATTAATTCTGCAGCAGGTGTTAGTTTGACACATTTGCATGTTTTTTTTTTTCCTAAAATATAAAACTGTAAATCCTCCTGCCGTCTGCAGCAGGTGTATGTTACAGCACAGTTACCATCAAACAGTGTCCTCCCTGGACCACATGCTCCTCATCTCTGTTTAACACACACACACTTTCTCTTTTTCACTTTCTCTCTCTGATTATGCTCTGACAGCTGTGCTAGCTTAATAACCACTGTGCAGTATACATTGCATATTGGTTACAAATTTTATAGAATGTGATATAAAATGCATTATTTAAATAATTGACATTTGGATAATACAATTAATATCACATGCTATAAAATTAAAATTTAAACAGTGCTATTTTTGAACATGGGCTGTTTAATTGAATCACATTGCATCTTTAATTCAGTTTGTATCAGACACCATGTATATATATATACATATATTAGGAGAGTAACGGTTTACAAAATGTCGGTTCGATACGATACAGTGGTGACACTGTTCGGTACGTTTTCAATACAGCAAAAAGTAAGAAATGCCAGAGAAATTTCCTTGATTTTTAATTTTTAATTTATTTATTAAAACTAACATAATAAGGTATGACCTTATTTTACTTTGAACAATGATGGAGGGACACTTAACCCATCTTTTGGGGTGTCTTCTTAGCAGCACATAAAACAAAAACTGCTCCTTATAAACATAAAGTAGTTATGAAGGGTTTATTTTATTTCAGTTTTATTTTAAGTTTGCAAGGCTCCAGATTAAAATTTGAGGGCAGCAATTTTATTTATAATGTTGAAATAACAATTAAAAAGCAAAATGATATTAAACAATACATATTTGGGAGAGGCAATAAGGAAGATATAAAGAGGAAAAAAATTAATGTATTTTTTTTTTTTTTTTAAATACTGAGACCTTTCCTACATCTTGAAACTTTTAATTTTATTAATGGGGGTAATCTTTGAAGACTGAACAAATAATGTTTTGGTCATCACATTAAAAAATAATTTAAATATAAATTTAAATATTTGAGTTTTGAAGTGGTGGAAAAAGATGTGTGATGCATTTTACTATTCCTGCCAAACTTCCATGGTTACAGTTAGTGTTACTACATTAAATCTATGGTGAATGTTGCTGATTTGTGGACTTATAAAAAACCTTTAACTAGTAACTGTTTGTTCATTCATGGAACAGTGTTTCTCTTGGTTTCCATGTCAGCGCTGTTTGAGTAATAGTAATAGAGTAATAGAGTAATATTACAACCAGTAATAGAGATCTACAGTTCATAATGTAGAAATTCTCACTAGATTTCGCAGCGATGTTATTGCTTCTGTATGAATTCATAACAAATTCAAATGCTTTCTTCACTGGACTCTTACAGTAAAAGAAATGGACACAGCATCCCTATAGACTTGATATTATATATATGACTGAATTAAACCAAAATTTCCACTAAAATGGAAATTACTAAATTCGTAAATTCGCGGGTACTAAATTAAGTTACATTCAAGCTATGTTAAGGCTTGAAGAAATTCATTTCACATGCAAAAAAACTTTTAAAATGAAGGTTTTTGAGGAAAACATTCCAGGATTTTTCTCCATATAGTGGACTTCCAACAGGGACCAACGGGTTAAAGGTCCAAATTGCTGTTTCAATGCAGCTTCAAAGGGCTCTACTGCATATTCTCAGCTGAGGAATTGGGTCTTTGTCTTGCGAAACGATCTGTCATTTAAGATTTGTTGACTGCAGGGAAACTTAAAGCATTAAGTGCTTTGCTTTGCTAATTAAGTGCATTGCTAATTTTGTGTAATTGCATCAGATTGCATTTTAATTCAGTAGCTGATGTTTTTTCTACAAATATAACTTTTGACAGTCTTAAATAATGAGGCACGAGTTACTATCTCTGGCTGATTCAACATGTTGGCGGTACAAGGTCAAGTCAAACGCATTTCGTTCTGTGAGATAGTATTTTATGCCGTTTTTTTTTCTTTGCACATCTTGAATTAAGTGATAGTCAGAAAAGTATAAAATACAGAAAATTTGCATGATGTGCACAGTATTGCAGGAATAGTCATCGTAGAATATTAGATAATATTCTTGTGGTATGCTTAGAGATTTGCTAAAAACTGATCTGGTATTTAACCAAAACTTCACAAGTTAGCATCGCAACTTAGTCTTAAGACGTGGGTTGTGCCAAAATATTAAGTTTATTATCATCAGCTTCTCCTTTTCGTCATTCCAGACTCCAGACATTGCTGGTTAGATAAGCTTCCTTCCATTTCTTTCCTAAGTCTCTTATGCCACATTTTTTTGAGGATAGGGTTAATCTGGAAATAGACACTCACTAAGAGGGATATGGGTACGACAAGGAATCCTTTCCCCATCATTTTTCCTCTGCTGCCACTGGAGGAGAAAGATATAAAAGGAGAGGAAAGATTTGGGGCGCAGATGTCATCCAGAGAGAGATTGGATTAGAAGGCATGAACCAGAGGCTCGTGAACAACCTGGAAAGAACTGGGGAGCATTAAAAATTAAAGGAAATATGAAACCCAAACCAGGAATTCTGTCGTTCACAACCCTCATGTTGTTCCAAACCTATATTGTTGAAATGTTTGGCGTCAGTAAGATGTTTTTGAAACATGTCTCTTGTGCTCACCAAGGCCGCATTAATTTTTTTTATGTGATCAGTATTGACCAATAATTTTCTATTTTAATATATTATAAAGTGTCATTTATTCCTGTGATGGATTTTCAGCATCATTACTCCAGTCTTCAGTGTCACATGGTCCTTCTCAAATCATTCTGATATGCCTATTTGGTGCTCAAGAAAAAATCTTATCAAACATTTGTGCTGCTTAATATCTTTTCTGTATTCTTTAATAAATCGTAAATTCAAAAGAGCCATTTATTTAAAATAAAGCATGCATCTTTGCTAAATACAGCTTTTTAAAAATAAACAAGTTATTAAAATAATACATCTCTATGAAGTGCAATGCAGATTTTCGCTTAGGCGCGAGTTTGATGTCATGTTACGTTTGCTGTTATCGACATCCTCCCTGTCTGATATTTGGCTTGATAGCTGCAGCAAAGATTAACTGATGAACAACAATGTAGTGCACAAATTATATGGACCACTTTTAAGATGAATTCAATTTTTATGTTAAAAAAAAAGAGAAAAGAGGTTTATAATTGCGTGAGGGTGAGTAAAACATGACAGAATATTAATTTTGGGAGAAACTATCCCTTTAATTTAATTCTGCAGTGAAAAGAAGTCTGTGTGTGATCTTTCAGTAGCTTCTATCTGCAGTAAAAGTAGCATTAATCTCTGCACCCTGGCAGACAGTGAATTGCATTATTGATGCAGCGGAGGGCTGTCCTTGGTGAGGGCCCTCTGCTGAAATGTTGGGCGTAATTGTGGGGTTCAGCCTCAGCTCGCTTACAAATGAGATGCGGGGACATGGAGGGGGGCGTCTCGCATGGCTCATCCTCTCTGCTCCCTGCGACAGGGCTAATCCTAAATTTGAACTCACGCTCTCCTTGTTGGGGTGTCAGTTTCTGACACATGCCAGCATTAGCCATCAGCTTGTGTTGGGAATAGAGCAGCCAAAAATGTAAATTCTGTCATCATTTACTCATCCTCATGTAATTACAGACCTGTATAACTTTCTTCTGTGGAACGCAAAAGGAGAAATTTAGCAGAATGTCCAAACTGCTCTTTTCTATACAGTGAAAGTTAATGGTGACCACGGTTGTTAAGTAAGATTTCTATTCATCATTATACAACAATATTGCATGTCTTCAAGATTTTGAATACAGTTCATAAATTGCATGGACCACTTTTATGATGCTCTTAAGGGCTTTTTGGAGTTTGACAGCCCATGGTCACCATTCACTTTCATTTGGAAAAATGCAGCTTAGACATTCTTCAAATTATCTTTTGTTTTCCACAGAAGAAAGAGTCATACAGGTTTGACATGAAGGTCTGAATAAATAATGATTTATTTTAAATTATGTGACTGCAGTTTGGCTTTTAGTTAGGGATGCACGATATATCGGCCACCATATCGGTATCGGCCGATATTTGTTCATTTTTATGTTATCGTTATTATCGGCCCGATAATACATTTTTGCTGATATATTAAAGCTGATAAATAATGAATTATTTCCTTCAACACTTGACACCTGAGACACTTAAGATGCGCACTGTTCAACATGATTGATCTTAATTGCTTGAAATATGATTGGAATCAAAAAGGAAAATATAGTTAAGTGCAAAATGTGCTGTCATATCGGCTACATGAAATTATAATGAGAACATTATAATTGTGTTAGGGAACGGATTTTAATTGTGAGACTTTTGTTTTTGCAATCAGGCTTCCAAAAATTATTTTAAAAAAATTGGATTTCGATTTATTGACCGATATATCGGTTATCATCTTTCAAATATAAAAAAATATTGTTATCAGTATCAGCCAAAATGTTCATATCGGTGCATCCCTACTTTTAGTTTCTACTTTCAAAATTTCAGAAACCGTTCTCTTGTAATCTCAAATCTTAGAGGTGAACGTCCCCAGGATATTCATCATGCTTGTGTTTACTGCCGTGTTAAGTTGAAACGAGATCCTGGTCGACTGGAGATTTGAGGTGCTGACAAAACCAAAGAAAACCTGACAGTTGGTTGAACGCCAATCCTCATAAGACCACTCAGCTCTTCATTATCTTATTAAAACAGCACAGCTATATTCTTTGTTCTTACAGAATGCAACAAAAAGCCGTGGATTGTTTTCAGCATCTATGCTTTGTTTGCTAATGGTCGGCTTTGGAAGCATTTGAGTTCAGGGTATTGAAACGTGGTTTAATGGAGCTGTAGAGGTGACCTTGTGTTGCTGATGATGGTGCTGACGGGTCGACCCATGCTGCGCTGTTAGGTTAGTATGATTAGTTAGCAGATTTCACATAAATTGCAACCCCAACATAGTAGTAAGTGTTTGTGTAATTTTTGGTTAGCCGCCTTAAGCGTGACTGCAATATTTGTTATTATTAAATTTTTTTGTGATATTCAGACACATCATATTCTTGATAAACCATCCTTTACAGTATGTTTTTTATCGTTTATTCCAGTCTGTGTCCTTGAGTCAGAGGGTTGCAGTGTCTGAGTTTCTCATCCTTTAGCCGATATGCCCATATACACACCCAACTCACGTCAGCATCGCTGTCCTCTCACACACTAACACACATCCATACTGCCTGTGCTCTACTAACACACACTCCTCTGCGGGGCGGGTGAGCTCCTCACATGCGCTATAGCAGTTACTGTGGAGACGGCTGGGCTGCGGCACTTGGTGTTCGTCCAGTGCGCCGAGCGATTCACATGGAGGCTAAAAATAGAGGGCGGGTTAACGGCGCTCACTGCCTCGTCCTCTGCACACTGATTATGATCTGACGGATGCAAGGTCAGCCACAGTTACACCGGATCATTTACACACTGTGCGATTTTACCATATCTGCCTGGCCCTCTTTGTAAAGTCCACACCTGATTCTTTACAGAGCCTTTGTTTAATTTACTGTCGACATTTGTGCTTCATGAAGGTAGTTAATCCTGTTAAGTGGTAGCCATGGAAACCTTCTACGACATCCATATTCATATTTAATTCCCAAGGTCAAATTTTCAAGATTAATAGGCTGGATTGAAAAAACTGGATTAATTAGGGCTAATGTGTTAATAAATTATAAAGATATTGGATTTTTCACATGACAAATGTTTCTTCTCTTGTGTTGTGGTCTCATTTTGTTTGAATAAATGATTCTTGCAATGTAAAAGACTGTGGTCCTCTGATGTTCCTTAAAGGGATACTCCACTTTTTTTTGGAAATAGCCAAGTTAAACAGTTGAGTTTTACCGTTTTCGAATCCATTCAGCCGATTTTCTGATATGGAAGAATATCAGTAACCAGACGGTTTCTGGTCTCATTGATTTCAAGTCAATTTAAGTCATTAACTCATTTTTTCTAATGTATATTTTTTTCTATATATATAATGTATATATAATTCTCATAATCTGGTAGTTTTAGAATTTGGACACCATTATATTTGTGTATGCATTCTAGTCATATCCTTTAATAGGATCAATAATGGTTGTTGATTTTATTTCCACTGTCAGTGGTTTTAGGTTGTCCCACATATCTTATAAGCTTTAAACCTGATTGTCATATCAATTATCTTCTTTTTTTTATCAATTATATTTAACCAACAATAAAACGAAATTGCTCTGTCTTCCCAAACTAAAGCCAGAGTCTAACCATTTCATAAAACTTGACTGCTTTCTTCCTCTGGCCTACCAGCAATCAGCTATATTTCCCAATGAGTAGCCAAAAAGATTTGCATCTTTTTTTTTCTTGTGCATTGACATTTCCATCTTTAAAGGAACACTCCGACTTTTTGGGACTTTAGCCTATTCACCTTATCCCCCAGAGTTAGATAAGTCCATACATACCTTTTTCATCTCCGTGCGTGCTATAGGTCTGTTTGACGCACCCACCGCTAGCCTAGCTTAGCACAAAGACTCGATGTGACTGGTTGCAGCTTTCATACTGATCCAAATGAGTGGCAAAATAACGCAAACGTTTTCCTATTTACATGTTGTGATTTGTATAGTCACATAATGTACAAATAACAAAGTCAAATGAGACACAGACATCTTTTAACCGTATAAAACCTGGGAACTATTCTCTGAAGGCGAAGCACTGCTACTTTGACGGCGTAATAACCGCATCACCGGAGACACGCTGTGGTGAGGAGCGGAGAGTTCGCTCGGTGTTTGGGTAATAGAGTCAGCAATTTATAAATAGTAAAAGCGTAGTTTAGAGTCATGGGTTTTCGCTCTATTGTAAATAGCTGCGACTGTAAACAGGGGAGGTAATACATGTTTCACAGAATTCCAACTAAAAACGCTGACTGGATGAAGAAATGGCTAACTTACTCTGGATATTTATCCAAACACACCTAAGATTATCAAGGGACATTATGTTTGCTCGGTACATTTCAATGAGGACGACTATTTTGAAAAAATGGAATTTGCCACACGGACCATAATGTGCTGAAGGATACGGCCATCCCATCGATAGCACAGACAGGACAAGTGGATCACCTGCGGCTGAGGTAAGTGTTCCGTTATGTTTTTAGATGACCTACTGTAACAGTGCCTTTAGCCAGATCTAATGTAACGTTAGTGACACTATTATATGATTAGGGTATGAATATGTTTTTATCTTAATGCGGTGCGGACGCGCTTGGGAAAAAAAAACGAGTGCGTTTACCGCGTTGAACTTGCACCCTGCGCGCGGCGCGCCTAGTAGCCTAAATTTGAAATAACCATGGAAATAACGAACTTGAGCGTGCAAAAGGGTACGATAGGCTGTGAGTTCATTGTGCAAAAACAATTTGTGCTATTACTTTCCCCTTATTCTATCCTATAGTAATGCAATACTGTATATTATATAGGCAAATGTATTTACTGTTGAATACATTTGGTTCAGCTAATAAATTGCATTTAAAATATATTGATTCCTGTAATAATAATTATTTATTCATGTGATATTTATAAATCTGGGTGCGTTTTTGGTTGGAAATCAATGAAACATGGTACTGTATTACCTGGTCTCCCGTGTTTATTGTCACAGCTCATACAATAAAGCAAACACCCATGATAAACTTTGCTTTTCTATCTAACGTTAGTAATTGCTGACTCTTTATTCCAACGCTGAGCGAAGCGAACTCTCTGCTCCTCGTCACGGTGCGTCTCAGGTGATTGTTATCACTCTGCCCAAGTAGCAGTGCTTCCCCTTCAGAAAATATAGTATTTATACGGTCAAAAGATGTCTGTGTCTCATATGGCCTTGATATTTGCACACTCTGTGACTATACAAACCACAACATGTAAATAGGAAAACGTTTGCGTTATTTTGTCACTCATTTGGATTAGTATGAAAGCTGCAACCATTCACATCCAGTCTTTGTGCTAAGCTAGGCTAGCGGTGGGTGCGTCAAACAGACTTATAGCACGCACGGAGATGAAAAAGGTATGTATGGACTTATCTAACTCTGGGGGGTAAGGTGAATAGGCTAAAGTTCCAAAAAGTCGGAGTGTTCCTTTAACATATTTACATCAAATGTAATATCACAATCATCAGGCTGTTTTGGGCTAAAGTACTTTTTCTAATTTTATAATGCTTTCACATCTCTTTAAGCCCAGGACAGCAATTACTTAAAGAATTCTCTCCTTAATGTCACATAGCCCTTTTGTGATGAGAGCTCTAAAGCTTAGGGTGGGGTGCAGGTGTTTTTAAAGGCTCTGCAAAATAGCATTTCACACTCCATGGCTTTGTTCCACAGCATCATAGCCACGCAGGACTAACATGCACATCTTGCTTCCCTTCAGATGTGTCAGACATGGACTGCTGCATGGAGCGTTTAATTACATCTATAGAGGTGTGAGTGTATGAAAGCACCCTAATTACACCTCTCACACTCCTCGCTTTTATAACCGCAGAAACGTGACATTACCACCTCTGAATGCTTTAAGATGTACATTAAGAATTTAGAGTGAATAGGACTAATCTTGGTGATGATTACATCATATTTGCAGAATGAAATCCAATAGTTTTTTGTTTTGTTGATGATTCCAAAATAGTGCATTTTGCTCTACACATCAATTTACCTCAAAATATTAAGTGCATTTTGTAGCAGTTTTGATTCGACAACCATTTGTAAGATGAAGGCAAGGGCTGTCACAAAACATAAAATGCTCTGCACATAAAATACTCTGCATTTATTTGTATTTTATTTTTGCAGATTTGCACATTATATATATATATATATATATGTTAGGGCTCTCAAATGATTAATCGCGATTAATCGCATCCAAAATAAAAGTTTGTGTTAACAACATAATATATGGGGGTGCACTGTGTATAATTATTTTGTATATATATAAATACACACACATGTATATTTAAGAAAAAAATATTATTTATATATAAAATATTTATATTTATATAAAATATAAATTATATAGAAATCTATATAAATTATATACATGAAAATATTTCTTATAAAATATATACAAGCATTTGTGTGTATTTATATATATATATATATATATATATATATATATTAAATAATTATACACAGAGCACCCACATATATTATGTTAACACAAATTTTTATTTCATGTGGTGACAGCATTTTTGAAAAATTTCACAAAACGTTCATGGCCTCCAGAATATTTTGTTGAATCTGAACATACAGTATATTAAAAGAACAGAGCCTCTGCTTTTAAAAAAAAAAATATATATATATATATATATAGAGAGAGAGAGAGAGAGAGAGAGATTTTTTTTCTAGCTTCATGTATTATTTTTATCAACACTTGAATGTGGGTAAGTTTCATAAAAAAAAAAAAACATTTTAAACAAAAAAGCTGATAAAATTGCATTTTTTTCAAAGACTATGTCCAGATTGGATTGAGAATGATATAGATTGAGTAGATTGTGTCCATCAACACCCTCAAAGCTCAGTCCTATACCTTTTCCTGGGTCAACATTTCAGTAACGTTAGGCAGATTTGATTTACATGCTGTTAGCTTACATATGCATAAGCAATGCTTCTATCACTTGTTTCTGCTGCTGCTTCACTTTTATTTTTGGATTCAGAGATTGTTCTCTTTCAGAAGCTGCGTAATAGCACCCCCAACCGCATGACGGTGAAAACATTGCGCGCAACAAAATTGCTTCAATGACTGGGAAAGAGTTAATACATTTTTTCAAACCAACTGCATCTGGTGCTTCATTGTGTTTCTCTGCATGGTTTCATTCAGCACTAATGAATTGAGAAGAGGCTGTGGTGTGTTTTTAAGAATGGCTATTAGCTGACCCCTCCCTGTACTTTTTTGTCTATTACCCCCCACTAAACCTCATCCCTCCCACAGGCTCAACTTTAAAGACCCGGAGGCTGTTCGGGCTCTCACATGTACCCTGCTGAAAGAAGATTTTGGCCTAACCATCGAGATCCCTCTGGAACGGCTCATCCCCACTGTGCCGCTCCGCCTTAACTACATCCACTGGGTGGAGGACCTGATTGGGGGACAGGGGAACCCACGGAGGGGCATCGACATTGGTATGCCAGCTCAGACTCACTGGTGTTATCCTGTTAAAGCTCTTTGCGGTCCCGCAGGCTGGTGGAACGGGGTTTGGCAGGTGCTGCTTATTGGTTTACACACACACAGGCTGGAGAAGAGTAAGACAGTGCTGGCAGTCGCATGCCACCAGATCCTCTGGATTAAAATATTCCACTTTATTACCATCATCACATCCATCCTCTCTGTCCTGTCTCTCTAAATACTTTAGCAACTGTCCATGTTTACTGTTTTCAGTATAGATGGGACACAATTGTTGAGAGATGAAATATAATATATATTAAAACTTAAATATTTCTAGAAATAATTAATATATATATACATATTTGTGTATGTGTGTGTGTAATAAAATAAAAACAATAATATAATAATTGTACAAATATATACAAATATCTTATGTATTAAAATCGTCTGTCAATATTCATAATTCATTAGCATATATACATTTTTTAGTTTGGACAGTATTTGCGGCAGAGCTGTGATTATTAGCATGCAACCTTTTAGTTTACTGTTTTCAGTTATTTATGAAAAAAAGTCTCTGAAAAGTTGTCTTTATTTTCTCTCCTTAAAAGCATTGGTGTTGCATCCATACACATTCAGATGGATGTCTTTGGCCGTTGTGTCAGGCCGTTGTGTGAGTGACATAGTTGTGGCTCTGCTGATTGGGTTAGATTGCAGATGGAAGACCTTTGTCAACTGTGGGATGAGATTAGTGGTGTTAGTGTCACACACATGATAAATAACCCGAAATCTATTTTATTCCGACCTTATGGGTCTCATCTTTGTTCAGTTCTGCTAAATTTCAGTCCATTTAAAGCCCTGCTGACTGGATAATGGATGGATATAGCTGTCCTGCCTTAGTCTAACTGCATTATATTCATAAGTCACTCTGTCAGGCAGTTGCTTGCACTTCATATTATCATACTAATGCTTGAGAGTCCTAATGTTTAGTAGTAAAATTATGTTTGTGTAACAATTTCATTTGGAATTGCTATTGTACTTTTCGTTTAATTCCAGATGTTTTGCAGCGAAAATTACAAAAATATGGCATGCAACAAAGCACATTTCTAGTAGAGCTCACTCATTATAATGAATTATGTTCATGTAAATGGTTCAGGTGTTTATTCAGGTTTTGTTGTACTGAATTTTTTATTTAATAATATTTTTTTCTATTTTTTATTTATTATATTGGCTTTTTTAATCATTTTATTTCTTTTTTTATTACTTTTTTTTTTATCAACATCTGGAAATGCAGTTCTTAATCCTTAATCCTTAAGGTATTAATATTACATCTGATTTCTCCTTTCCTAGATGACAAATTTAATCAGCTAATATGTTGCACAGTGAATAATTCCTGTTAATGACTCCTCCCTCATTCTGTGCTCAGTTTTGATGCAATAAAAGTATTCACATTTTTTTAATCGCACTTTCGATTTGAAGTGTCGTCACCAAATGAAAAATATGTTTACGTAAAGATTCAGGCAGATCATATTTCATTTGTATTGAAGCCTGTGATATGATGGGTTTTGGCTGTGTGCAGGTACTGGTGCTTCCTGTATTTACCCCCTGTTGGGAGCCACAATGAATGGCTGGTTCTTCCTCGCCACAGAAGTGGATGACATCTGCTTTAATTATGCGAAGAAGAACGTTGAGCAAAACCACATGGCAGAGCTCATTAAAGGTAGGTATGGTTTGTGTGTGATGTAGTGAGAGAGCTTGACAGTTTTATATGTAATTTAACCCACTGAACCGCATAAATGTGTGTGTTGCAGTGGTAAAGGTGCCCCAAAAGACTCTGCTGATGGATGCGCTAAAGGAAGAATCCATTGTCTACGATTTCTGCATGTGCAATCCTCCTTTCTTTGCCAATCAGTTAGAAGCAAAGGTACATTCAGCTCCAGTGTTTCAGCAGACATTACCCCCTTGCAGCAGTATCTATCTCTTTGTGCACAAGACAATAGCTGTTATCCATTCAGTCCTCCGTTTCTTCCCCTCTTTTCTGTCATCTCCGTCAGGGAGTGAATTCGAGAAACTCCCGCAGACCTCCGCCCAGCTCCATCAACACAGGGGGTGTCACTGAGATCATGGCAGAGGGTGGAGAGCTGGAGTTTGTGAAAAGGATCATCCATGACAGTCTGCAACTAAAGAAGAGACTTAGGTCACACACACACACACAATCACAATAAGGACCACCCAAAATAAAAAGTATAGTTAAAACGGCTATATATAAACTCAATGGGGGAATTTATTATTTGATCTCCTGCTGATTTTTATGGTAGGTTTATTTTAATGGATAGAGACAGAATATCAACCACAAAATCTGAAGAAAAGAAAAGCACGTTGTATAAAGGTTATAAATAAATTTGCATTTCAGTAAGGGAAATAAGTATTTGATACCCAAGCAAAACCGCCTTTATTGGCAAGCACAGAGGTGAGACGTTTCTTGTAGTTGGTCATCAGGTTTGCACACATCTCAGGAGGGAATCCTTCAGGTTTCTTGGCTGTCGCTTGGCAACTCAAAGTTTCAGCTCCCTCCACAGATTTTCAATAGGATTACGGTCTGGAGACTGGCTAGGCCACTTCAAGACTTTAATGTGCTGCTTTTTCTTCTTCTTTGTTGCCTTGGCGGCATGTTTTGGGTCATTGTCATGCTGGAAGACCCATCTTCAGTGTTCTGGCTGAAGGAAGGAGGTTCTCATCCAAGATTTGACGGTACATGGCCCCAAGTTTTCCTGTACGCTTACCAGAAAAACAGTTGCAGAGCATAATGTTTTCACCCCCATGTTTGATTTTAGGGATGGTGCTCTCGGGGTCATAGTCAGCATTTCTCTCCCTCCAAACACGGCGAGTTGAGTTGATGCGGCAGTGGCTCAGTGGTTCTTGTAGATTGTATACAAACTAAAAAGGTTGGTGGTTCAATCCTTGGTTCCACCTGACCAAGTGTCGAGGTGTCCATGAGCAAGACACCTAACCCCAGCTGCTTAGGACGACCTGGATGGCGCCTTGTATGGCTGACACCGCCGTCGGTCTATGAATGAGTGTATGATTGGGTGAATGTGAGGCAAAAATGTAAAGCGCTTTGGTGGCCATTAGGTCTATGAAAGCGTTTTATAAATGCAGACCATTTACCATGCCTAATGCCTGGTTCAGATTACACGATTTTTTTTGCCTGTTACGATAGTCACTGTGTCAGATTCGAGATTCGGACGACATCGACGACCGTTAAAAAAATTAAACATGCTAGTCTTTTTGTCGTGATGTTGTGAAGCATCGCAGACGCGACGTAGGTTGTCACCCACTATGACACACTATACGAGATGATACAATCGAATCTTGCGTCCCGACGCCCGTTGTCGTTTACGAATCCCCACGACACCCTACGTCAAACGGATCGTGCCAAAATCGGGCTAAAATCGTGTAATCTGAACCAGGCATAAGAGCTCAATTTTGGTCTCGTCTGACCACAGCACTTCCTCCCAAGCCGTCTCTGAATCATTATATGTTCATTGGCAAACTTCAGATGGGCCTGTACATGTTCCTTCTTGAGCAGGGGGACCTTGTGGGTGTTGCAGGATTTCAATCCATTGCGGCGTACCAATGATTTGCTTGGTGACTGTGGTCCCACCTGCCTTGAGGCTCCTCTTGTGTAGTTCTGGGCTGATCCCTCGCCTTTCTCATGATCATCCGTACCCCATGAGGCAAGATCTTGCATGGAGCTACAGACCGAGGGCGATTGATTTTTCATTTTGTATTTCTTCCATTTTTGAATAACACCACACCAACAAAAGTCTCCTCCTCATCAAGCTTCTTGCTGATGGTCTTGTAGCCCATTCCAGCCTTGTGCAGGTCTACAATCTAGGTCCATGATGTTTGACAGCTTTTGGTGTTGCCCATGGTAGTGGACAGGTTAGAATGGAAGATACAGATTCTGTGGACAGGTGTCCACTGAGAATATGACATTAGGAGTACTTTCTTAATGTGACAGCAAGCAAGCAAATTATTTTATATAGTACAATTCATACATCGAACCAATTCAATGTGCTAAACAAAGAAAAAGAAAAAATTTTATTTAAAAATATCATCCTATGTTGATCCATTGTTTATCATCGAAAATGGTCTTCGATTACTTCTCATAATGGCCAAAGATCAACTGATATATCAGTTTGGCACCAATGACAACACATGAGGGGCTGTGAGGAGCGTAATGAGAAGGGAATAAACAGCCACGTGTGTCCGGGTCTGCAGACGAGGTGTAAGAGAGAGCCAAAGAGGGGAAGGGGTGATGAAAGGGGTAGGGCAGATGGATCCTGGGATGGCTCTGTCATACAGAGTTTGTGTAATTAATTGACAGGGAAAGTAAATAATTACCCGAGGCGGTATCCGGGCCACCCGATGGGAGCAGCTGTGTATGTGACTGGGACAGACGACGAGCCTCCTCGTGCCAGGACTGTCAGTGGAGCGCTGGAGTGAGGCGGAGGAGCGGTAGAGCAACCTACATTAGGCCTGATTAACCATGTCATGAGCTGAGGAACGTGATTGTGTGTGTGTGTGTGTGTAGAAAAGTTGAATGGTATCTTTTAATTTTCACTGTTTGCATAACAGTGAAATATATCACATGTAGTTTTAAACATTAGTGTGTTTTATGCATCTTCTGCGTGTGTTGTGAATAGACTGGTGACCGCAGGGAAAGCCGGGCTCTATTTCATCTCGCTGTTACCAGCTCCCTCTCTCATGGGTTCAGACTATGCAAGCAGACTTTCATAAAAGCGGTGTGTGTGTGTGTGCGTCAGCAGGTGCCCGTAGAGCCATCCAGGCGTTCTGATTGGCCCTCTGAGATGCTTCTTCCTCTCCAGCCCCTCAGATCTGTAATTACTGCCAGTCTTGCTCCAGCCCCTCCTGTCTCGCTTACATCCTAAATACAACTCAGATTTTTCCTAATGCCAAACAATCTGTGCTATTGAAATTGTAATTGTTACTACTTCCTCCTCAGGGCCTGATAACTAAAGAAAATGAGTAAACAGCCCCTTTTCAAGCCCTGATAGATGCTTTAGTACCCCATTATTAACGGAGCGTGCCATGTGCCGGGGTGCCACACATCCTCCTTCCACTCCAGTTTGGAGAACATGTGTGGATATTAGGGCTCTTTAATATTTCATTACACAAAATGAAACAATTGTCAGGCCCCTGAGGCTCCATATGCAGTGTAATGTGTGTTCATCTATGCTCCCTCATTCTTGCTCCTTGATAAACCAAAACCACCACCCAACAAAAGCTGTAGAGTCTTTACACGACTGTTGGTGAAGGTGAGGTGGTGAAGTCAGCATGGAGTTCGATTTGCTCCTGTGTACTTTTTTCAGGTCTTTAGTGCACAATTCATCCGAGCGTTTTCTTAAGAAAAAATGTTGTCTGTAATTGTAACTTGTTCCACCTTTGAAACTATTTGACTTTTCAGAGACGTCAGCTTAATATGCTAATGTTACTCAAACGTTTTGAGCTTTTAATTAAATGTAAATTCTTTTTACGGTCTAGTAGGTTTACTTAAAGGTTTTCATGGGCCAATATGAATGTCTCGATTTAAATTCAGAGACTGTATTTTCATGACAATAAATTACACGAAGATTGCCATGCTACTTGACATAACTCTTATTACAGTAGAAATTATAAAATATATTTTCTGCCTTATTCTTTGGGAAAAAGCCTCAAGTGTTAGTGGTTTTAAAAGCACATGCCATTACTTTTTTACATTGTATAAATTCCATGAAAAATATGTATAATATGTATAATAATTTAAAATTGTAAATATAGTTTTTAAATTATACATTCAGCATACATGAAGCTGCATGTATATTGCATGTGTATATATATATATATATATATAAAAGAATGATCAAAATGGAATAGATTTATTGAATATATTTTACACATTAATCATTTTAAAAATGCATTCAGTAATGGATGAAATAAAGTATATTGTCGGTAATGTCATAAAAGTTAGGGCACTTATAGAAATAACGATGGATTTGATGAAGAAATGTTACCATTACAATGCACTTGAAAGTGAACTTGACCTTCAGCCACCGTGTTCTGCCCACAAATACTCATTAAAATGGGTACCATCTGTCTGTCCTCTATAATGAACAAATGTGTGTTTACATCTGGATATATTCTGATATGTAACACCCACTTTCCGCAACCCAATTTATTCCTGAAGAATAAAATAAAATCTTGCCCTACATTTACTCATTAATTATCATGTTTTAACTCACAGATATAAAATGTCTTCATGTTGACCTTTAAGCTATTCTTCAGTATTTAAAAGCAAGATTCTGTCAATTTAGAAAGCAAATGAGCTAAAAAAAAAAAAAAATGTAAGATTTGAGTACCAATCATGCATAGACCGTGTTATCCTCCTATTCTCTGTGGGCACTGTCTGATGAAGCCTCATCTTTTTTTATAATGGTGGATATGCATTGATTTTTGTCTCGTGCGCAACATCAAAGCTCCCTGTCAAAAAGGGGTTTTTAATTAAACATTGAGCCTCATATCTTAAAACTATAAAGAGTAGCCCAACTGACCGTTCCCACAGAGCGAGCCCATATTCAACCTACGGCTCTGAGTCCTGTGGTTTATTTGATGTGCTCCCATGGATCAGGTCTCCAGGCTGGTGGTTTCACTACTCCTTTTTTTTTGTCTACAGGTGGTACAGTTGCATGCTGGGAAAGAAGTGTAGCCTGGCACCTTTGAAAGTTGAGCTGCGGAAACAAGGGGTAAGTTTTTCTTAGACCACTTTGGGCTCTAGTCAGTGCAATGCTGGAAAAAAAAATCAGAAAGGACTGATATTAAAATTAAACGTCTGATAAATGGCCAATATTAAAGTTCCATACTGTTTTGCGTATATTATTTATAAATTTATTGATATTAAAATTAAAATTTTATGTATGATAACTGATAAATGGCCAGTTTAAAATTCTAAACTATTTTGTGTAAATAAATGAAAAATACGTAAATTCAATCATTTTAAATGCCACCAGTAAATGTAATGCTAGTATGAATTTTTTATATTTGCTAAAAATATATCTATTAATAAATTATATTTTCTATTTAAATTATTGATTATATTCAAGTGAGTGGTAGATGATGGCAAAGCTAATCTAAATGGAAAAATATGGGAAATGAGCATGCACAATTAAATATTCAATATCGACAGATACCAATAAATTAAAAAAATCTGTCTTATTGACTGATGATAACTTCTATGATTCTAATATATTGTGCATCCTGTTCAAATGTATTACAATTTTCCTCTAGGGTCTTTATAGATAAATGAGAGGGCGTTTCCCCTAGACTTCAGGTTAATTGATCTTAATGAGTTTCAATAGCGTGGCATATAAACGTACCACGACAGGGAGCGCTAATGGAGTAGATTTCATTGGTTCATTAGACATCATTAGCTCTCGCATCACCCCTCCAGCTCCTCTCGATTACCCCCACCTGTGTCTGACTCTGTACAGTCAGAAAGCTGTGATATCTGTGAATGAAAGGCTTTCGTCCTGCTCACAGGTTATTAGTCTGGTGTCAGTCAGTCTGCTCGACTCAGACCTGAAGTGTCGTTTGATTCATCTGACGGTGTCAGAGTCCTGTCACCCCTCATTAAAGTCATTGTGCTCCTGGCCGATGTCCAGGAGACGGCCCGCTTCCTCCTCTCTCCACTGTGGCTGTAATTAATATGCTAATGAGGTTCTTTCTCTCATTCTCGTTCACCCTCTCACTTTCCCCTCTCCTTTTTCTCTGCTATTATCTGTTGTTTGTGTAAATGCCCTTTGGCTGCAAAGGTCAGACTCAGATGGTGTTTTTTTTTACTGAAGAGCAGTTGGACTTCTGGATATCTGTGTTAAAACACACTCTCCACTGTGTGAATGGCAGGTCTGGGTCTATGATGCTGTATTTAAGACTTCTGGGAGGGTCTGGTGTCGGTCATAGACTCGGCACATACACGCTTCTACATAATCTTTCCCCAAGTCATTTTCCTGTCAGTCCTATCTCTCTTTTATTGCATTGGGACAGTTTGCATCCTTGAAAATCAAGCATATTTAATCCCCTTCCTCCAGATATCTGCAAAATCTACAATTGTGGAGATAAATGAGATTATTTCACTTTACAGTTATTAGAATACAGAAATGCGCTTATTATAATGAATATGTGCACCCCTAAAAATGAACCTTTCTTTAGTTTACACAATTTTTTTTTAGTTTTTTTAGTTTTTTTCTAACATTAACCAGACTTTTCTTGATGTTTTTTGTAAGATTATCTGCCTATTTTGAGTTTGAATCCCCATTGCTGAGCTCCTCATCATCTTTTGTTCTTTCACAGGTTCCCAAAGTAACACACACCGAGTTCTGCCAAGGCCGGACCATGCGCTGGGCCCTGGCTTGGAGTTTCTACGATGACGTACCTGTGCCTGTAAGCTTTGAGCACTTCCTGCATTAGAATCAGCTAGACCTCACATAACCCATGCACCCTAGACTATTTGATGTGTTTGTGTGCGAGAAAGCAACACCTGCTGAATATTCACAGTGCTCAGCGCTCTTTTTAATAATGCATCTTTAGCCCATTCCATCAGATACACTTGACCTGCTTCCTGAGGCAGCGCACCTCCTTCTTAGCAACAGTTGCCCAGACAGGGTGACGGTGCTGAATAGTCACGCACTTTAGAGGGGATGGAGCTATAAAACGGGGAAAAAAGGGTTGAGGGGATGGAGAAGGGGGTGGTGGGATGATTTGTTACGGTCTTTCAGGAGAATTCCCCAAGTCCCAGATGCCCTTTTCCTCACAAGCACTTGAGCAGAAAGATTGGCCTACATATCTGTCTGCGAGCTGCTCCGCCCTCATACAGCAGATTTCCAGGGCTGTACAGACATGTCTAGATCTGGATGGCACCCTTTATTTCTTCTTCCCCATTCGTGCTGTTTTCCACTTCCTGTGTCCATTCTTCCTCTCGGACGCCAGCTGAGCCCCATTAGCAGAGCGCACAGAAGCTAGATCAATCTCTTTGACAGTGAAATGTATTGCACGAGAGGTAGGGGGTACAGTGAAGACTCAGACAAAAAGGTAGGCTTTGAAAAGGACCCTGCGGTGCTGAAAGCGTGCCCGGGATATGTGGCGGTGAGGGGTCAAAGGTCATCATGCAGGACTGGGGGGAAGTGTAAGGACAGAATGAGCCCAGTTGTCAGCATCCGTGGATAACCGCTGATCATTGCGGCGCTCGTCTTGTGTTCAATAATTGAATAATGACCTTTTATTCATCTCACCGCAGAGAAAATCCCAAGGCGCATGAAAAAATAAAAATTTGCACAATTATGAGCGAGGCCCCTTCAGATGCATCAAGAGGCTCGGTGTTGAGAGCTGAAGCTATTTTATGCAGGATCTATTCAACCTACTTAGAGCAAATGTGTCGCCGGATAAATAATGGACAGAGCGGAGGGGGGTATAATTCACGGTGAAGAGGGGATAAAAGCAGTGCATCGCCCTGATTAAGACTGATAGAAATTAATTAAGAGGGAGTGTGTGGATCGATGTGTGTGTTCTTCTGTTTCCATCCATTATGTGCTCATCACAGATGGGTAGAGATTGCACTTTTTTGACTATAAAACATCCTGCTCAGTACGTCTGAGGCTTTGCACTGAATCATATTTAGATTTAGCGCAGCACGTAGTCATTGCAGAATTACTGCAGTCGTAATGTTTTTTTTTAGGTATGCTTTTGTTTAAATAGATTTTACTTTGTCTGCGGGATGATTTTGTCATGCTTAGCTGAGTTTGACAACTTGAAGAAAGTCAGAAAATGGCGCCCTCGTGTGTTGAAGGATGCTGGACTGCAAGGGGAACCGCCTTATAAAATCAGGCATGTGATCAGCTAAACAAAAAGATGGAAAACCTGTTTTTCCCCTCCATTCAATATGACTGTACATATAATAATGGTCATATTGCTACTGCAAAGATACTTTAAAATAGAGAGTATTTAAAAAAAATAACATTGTTATTATTCAAAATAATAAAACGTGCTGCGTAACACGAGAATGAACCTCATTGGTTCTTGCACATCAAGTGAACATGCTTGATCCTTGATCCTTTTACCAAAACTAAATTCAATCTCTTCAGACTAAACTGCTTGAAAGATATGGATTAGTTTTACAATCTTTTTATGAACTTTTTGAAGTGGTAGTTGCGTAGCTGTCAATGGAGAAACAGAAATCGCTCAGATTTTATTAAAACATGAATGAAGATGAATGAAAGTCAGATTACAGATTTGGGAAGACATGACAGTGAGTAATCAATGACAGAATTGTCTTTATTTCTTTTATCTTGTACATTTAATCTACCTTAAAAAGTTTGTTTTCAAACTATGGTTCAGCTAACCCCAAGGGACATCCTCCTGGTTGTGTCCCCCTGTCTGACAATGACCCTATATGAAACCATCATTCAACTGTTGTCTGCTGAGACATGATAAATTTGACGAACGGCAGAACCAGCAACTTCAGCACAGGGAGTTATTCATAAACCATAACTAGATGACTGTCCCTAAATCGAATCTGCTTAATATAGTTATCAAATATGAGGAAGATAGTTAAGATGTATGGTCTACTGTGCCAAATGTGTTGTTTGTCCTGACAGGACAGAAGCAATGGGGTATTAAGTGGGGTAAGATCCTGTGATGGATGCCAGATTACCTGTGTGATTTGTCTTGAATTAGGATTAACAGTCTCAAAAAGCACGAAACAATGGATCTGTCTAATAAAAGGTCACTCA
Organism: Pimephales promelas; assembly: GCF_988280905.1. Lineage (NCBI taxonomy): Eukaryota > Metazoa > Chordata > Actinopteri > Cypriniformes > Leuciscidae > Pimephales > Pimephales promelas. The sequence continues at coordinate 21,911,915 of NC_142784.1, forward strand.
CAGGAGGACTAAATATGAGAGGTGTTTGTCTGGCGAGTTGTAAACTCTGATGGATGACTGCAGTAGTAGATGATGGGTGTGGTGTGATGTGTTTTTCGGCACCGAGGGGATCGTTCTATTGGCTTGTGGTGAGTCATGTTGTCCGTTTATCTGCTCTTACAACAGATGCTCTGTTAGAGGAGAGAGACATGTGACTGGAGCAATGCTTTGGTTTCTTCAGCTCGTAAATCAGCTTTGATGAGCTGGAAAAGTCTAATATGACTGCCAGCACGTTTAATGCGCCTGTGTGTAGTGGCATGTCTCAGTTCAACATGATTCAGTGGTTGTATCCATCATGATTGACTCCAAGATAACTCATTTTCTGAGCTGTTCAGATGCAAATGATTTGTTTCTATGGCAACACGTATAATGCCAAATTTAATGGGCGGCTTTGTTGATGACACTTATTTACTGCATTTATTTATTCTTATATATTTGTTTGCATAATATGCGAAAGAAAAAACGGACATCAGGTAACACTCAGTGGCATTTGAATCAGAAATACATGGAGACTGGTAAAGTAGAAGCCAATTTGGTTGATTTTTAGAGAGAAATCGGCACTTTCATCATATTGTAATCTTTAATGAATTACTAAGAAATTAATGTTTTACACTAGTCTCAAACTTAAATAATAATAGTGTTATTTTAGTATTATTTATATACTGTCAGAGTATTTATTAATATTTTGGACTAGCTTTAATTTTTATATTTTTGTTTTAGTATTTTTATGTACTTTTTGTGAGTTTTAGAGTTTGTTTTTCTATTTATCTTTAATTTGTTTGTAGCTGTTGCAGTTCTAATTTTAGTACTTCAACTTTTTCTAATATACTTATTTTATTTCAGCTTTATTTCAATTAATGGAGTTTTAATTAGCAATAACACTAATATAAAAAACACAAACAAGTTTGGGTTAATGGGTTGTCATTGTGGGATCGATGAGTTTGTCGTGAAATTGTGTGCTATTCATCTGACAGCAGCAGACAAACACGAGATCCACAAGGAGTCTACAGTATTGTTTATTGAACTCAAGGCCAAGGTGAACTTTGTGTTTTGCTGCCCTCTATTGACAACCAGCTATTCTTGAAGTAAAATTGCATCTTTTTCGTGTGGTAGTTCTAAAGCCGCAGCCCTCTTACATGAGGTGTAAACACTCTTAGGTTAACTAACAAAAACTAATTTTGTTTCTAAACATCTCTCAGTCGCCCCCCTGTAAGAAGCGGAAGCTGGACAAGGCCCGTAAGCCCCTCATCTTCACTGTACTGAAGCCCTCCGTGGATGAGCTACAGGCGCAGGCGCCCAGCATCGGCTGCACTGACGTCAGCCCCACAGAGTGTGTGTGTGCCTGGCTGGAGAACATCCTCACAGACCTGAAGGTGAACAGAGAGTCAATTTCAAACATCGCTGTGTTTCCATTTATTTTATAAGGGATTAGTGGTAACACTTTACAGTAAGGTTTCATTAATTAACATTAACTAAGAATGAACAATACTTCTACAGTATTTATTAATCTTAGTTAGTTAATTTCAACATTTACTAATACATTGTTAAAATCAAAAGTTGTATTTGTTAACATTAATGCACTGTGAAGTAACAATGAACGTCTGCAAATCAACTCGCTGTGGGTTTTCCAGATGGACAGTGGTTGAGACAATTGTTTAACACTGAACTTCCCATCTTCAGATACTTCACAAGCGAGTTCCTTGTGGCGAGGCGGAGCTCAGCCTCTTCCTGACAGCAGTGGAGAACACCTGGGTTCACACACGGCAGAAGAGACGAGAACAGGGACGACATCTACGCGAGCTCCCCAGAGCGCAACCGGCCTCCGCCTCGGATACCTCCACTCCATCTGTTCCAGCTCCAGAGGAAACCACAGCAGAGGGCAGCAACGGGAAGGAGCACAACCCGGAGACAGGTGTCGAAGTCCCTATGGAATCTCCCACCGAACCCAGTGAAGTGGCTGTTGGCGGCCCTCAAAACCCAGAGACGGCACAGCACTTTCTCTTCAAGTGCCTGCTGAACGTGAAGGAAGAAGAGAATGATGTGGTGGTGGAGATGCATTGGGTGGAGGGGCAAAATAAAGATCTGATGAACCAGCTCTGCACTTGTTTGAAGAACTCTCTCTTCCGACAGGTAGCCAAAACCACCTAACGCTTCAGAAGTTCAGACACAGATTCAACACGTGACACAGACCATCATGCTGTGAGCCAATGGTAAAGCAGCAAATTAAACTAAACTCCAAACCCACTACCAGATGTTCCACTGATCAATGTTGTGATCAGACCTGTTTGAACTAAGTTTTATCATGTTTGTAATAAAAATATTTTACATATTTGTGTTGTTGGTGTCTTAGTTTTGGTTATTGGTGCACTCAGTAATTTATTTTGTTATTATGTTATGTTTTTATTTTAAACTCAGAAGTACCATTTCCTTTTTTTTAATGAGAGAAAAAGTGAAAAACACATCTTGCAGTTGTTATAAACCTGTATGAAATTCTTTCTTCTGCTGAACACAAAAGAAGAGATTTTGAAGAATGTCGGTAAATTGATCAATCTATTGGTGGTTGATTGAATTTTTAAATGTCTTAAGTCTGTTGTTTTTACCGGAAGATGAAGCTATGACATTTTGATTAAACATTTCAAATTTTAATATATATATATATATATATATATATATATATATATATATATATATTAATTAAATATATTCACAATTCACTAATGAATTGTTCACAATGAAATCTGTAATATGCATTAGTGTTTTAATTTCATCCAGACTTTAAAGAAATGTAGATGTATAATAGTTTTGCATAATATTCTACTGACCAAAAATATCCTTCAAAATTTTTTTTCCAAACATTTAGCATTCCTCAGAAGTTTAATAATTTTAAATTATATAATTAATAATAAATTATTAATTTATTAAAAAATTAAGTCCTTAATAATAAATAAAATACAAAAATATGATTAAGCGGAATGTTAAAAATAAATGTTTTGAATTTAAATGCTTTGACTTTTTTTAATAATTAAAATAAATATATTCTTTTAGATACATTTTTTTTTTTTACATTTTTTGGTTTATTAATAGCAACTTTTGAACCTGGGTTTGACAAAGATTGCCCCATTGATTCCTTTGACAAACCCTGGTGTTCCTCAGCATTTCCTGTCCCTGGAATGCCTTTTTGGTTGTATCACAGGAAGTTTGAGTCCCGAGAGGAGCAGGGCTTCCTAACAGGAAGCAGCAGCAGTCAGCGACAGGACCACGAGCACATAATGTGCAGTCACGTGAAGGTTTCCCAGGGTAAACAAGCTCTGGGGGCAGCTTCTTGAGTTGAAACAGGAATTTATTCACAGTTCGCCATGCATGTGAGAGTCATATGAAAGTGTAAAGGTGGGGCCCTTTACTTTGACCTTTTCTAGTGATTAAAAGGAAGAATGACTTGACATGCAAAGCAGTCAAACACTAAGCAGAGGATAAGCAAACACTAAGTGGAAGGCTGTTTTTCAGAAGGTTTCCCGCTGTTTTGGTAATGCAATAGCTTAAAAAGTAATATTGGAAACTGCAGAGAACGAGAGTTCAGATTGAGAGGAGGGGAGCTGAAATGTATTCCTATTAGTTATTGCTGGAAATGTCTAGCATTTCCAACATTCATAATTTTCTGTCCTCTCCTCTATCACAGACCGGTTGCTCTCTCTTTCTCTTCAAGACTCCTAACTGTCCTGCAGCACACTGCCTCGACGGTTACCATAGATACAGTCACATGACTGGCCCTTTATTCAGTCAGTGCATGTATCATGGCAGCAAGGGAAAAGATTCTCTGGTACTTTGCTAGGATCTCCAGTGAAAAAGGACAGCAGCATGAAGTGGACTTTATTTATTAATTGCCATAAATGTTGATAGATGGGTGATTTTTTGAGGGGTAGCAGAAAAGTTGCATATCTCTGGTTACAGAAAATGGTTGTCGTAGAGTAGGAGGCCAAAACATTTCTTTTCAGCTATAGAAAAACTTAAGATTTGTATATTGCTGTAAAGCAGTGTGTGCACACTGTTTATACATGGGTGTACTGGTTTGTCCTACACTATGAGGCCATTAAAAGGTATAGTTAAGCTAAAAAATAAACTTCTGTCATCATTTATTATTCCTAGTGTTGTTCCAAACATGTATTAATTCATTTCTTCTGAACACAAAAGAAGATATTTTGAAGAATGTTGTTAACCAGACAGTTGATAGACCGCATAGACTTATTCCCACTATGGAAGTCAGTGGGGTCTATCTGTCTGGTTACCAACATTCTTCAAAATATCTTTTTAGTTAAACAGAAGAAAGAAACTCATAAACGTTTGGTACAACATACCAAATGATGACAGAAATTTCTTTTTGGGGTGAACTATCCTTTTAAGTCATTATATTGTGTTCAGAACTGTTGTGAATCTTTGTTCTTTCTAATAGAAAAATTTCTTCAATTTTGTGTTTTGGTCACAGGCAAATTATGTTACTGCAGACTGTTTATCGATACTCGTTGCTTTTTGGAATCAGCTGGAATATGGATTTGTCTGCAGGTTGCGTTTTCGTCTTTAGTTGGCTTGCAACCCGTGCAGAATGACACCCATGTGAGCAGATACCATGCCTTGTGTGTCTACTTTCCTATTGGCTGCTCTAATCTCATGTTTTATTAATCAAGTTGAGCCGTGGTATGTGTAGGAGTATTGCGTAAAACCTGGATTTGACATTCACATTTTAAGCCTTATGTGTTGGCCTTTTTAACAATAGATACGAAACGTTGCAGTACACCTATATTACTGACCATATAATATTCGCGTTCTGTCGAAATTTGATGAAAATATGCGATTTTTATGAAGAACGGCCATCTCCGTGTTTTGAAAACCAGCGCGTGTGGGGGCGTGGTCACTGAATCAGGGGCGGGTCCAAAGTGTTTGTACAATGGCCCGATGTGTTGACTGACTGAATAACCCGCCATCTTGTTGTGACTCCTCTACGTGCGTGTGGAACAGTGACTTCAAGGGGGATCCAGTCACGTCTTTCCTTTTTTTTTTATATATTTTTTTTTTATAGACGACAAGATTGGATCCCGAGCAGAAGCTTTTGAATCTAACTAGTTAGCATTTTAATTCAGTTCTCCAATCGTTTTCTGGACCATAACACGAAAAAGAGATGAGTATCGAGACGCTTTTAGAGGCGGCGAAGTTTTTGGAATTGCAAGCCCTGCAACAACAGAAAGCACGTGGTAAGAAATGAAAATTATGGGGTTGCAGTCTTCTATAACAGGCAGAGGGTCACTTTACTGAATCAGTGTTGTTCTCTAATGGAGTACCAGGTTAATTTGAGACATTGTTGCATGTGATGTCACAGGCTGATTCGGTGTAACGTTAGTGCGTGACATGCAAGATTTGTGTTGTGAATAATCCGATAATAATACTCTGCAAAACTACAGTATAATATCCTTACGCTTACTTTCTAGTGTAGTAAACTGATGTTTTTCGCATAGTGACAGCCATGCGTTAAAATGCAGAGAATGTATGTTTATCTGCTTTGACTGTTGAGGTAGTTAGTGATTGAACACTTATTTACTGTGTCGATGTAGGAAAACATACCTGCTTGAATTTAAGGGCGGTGGCTTACAAGTACGTGCGCGAGTGCCAGTTTCTCTTTACATAATTTTTGAAATGTCACATTGCGCAGCTCTTATCTGCATTCTTTCTGTAGGAAGGGATGGGTGTAATGTGGTATTTAATTTTATTATGGTGTTCTGCAGCGTAATAGTGTACGGCTTATTTTTCTCACTATTGTTTTCTCTCCCGCGCTGCATACGTCCACTAGCGCTTTCTGAAGCTCCTCGGTGACGTGTCAGCCGTAGCCACGCCTCTTAAGCGCCTGCCTGGTTGACGTATCTGTCATAGCCACGCCTTTTTGTAAGAACCGCGTGGACAGAGCCCTCCCTCTTTCCTCCATGTGCGCGCCAGGCGATCCTCTGTGTAGGGAGGGGGTTTACAACCAGAGGGAAAGTAGGACAGTAACCCCCTGCTTGCGTTTCCGAAATGTACTGCAGTTATATAACGCACAGTATGCACTCCTGTATTTTTTTTTTTGGATCATCGTGTTGCTCTTAGCCAAGTACTGAAAGAATGACAAGCTTTTTTCTTTAGGATCACTCAATCAATTGAGAACCCCTTAAATCAGTTTAGATATTGATGTCAAAGATACTTGAAAATGTATAGAATTTATTGATGAACATTTATTTATTATGTTATTATGAATTGATAATTGCGATATTACGGATTTCCCACTCCCAGTTAGGAGGAGGCAGTTCTGTGTGCATTATTTATTGAATATATATATATATATATATATAATACTGTATTTCATGCTTCATGAAGTTGACCTGAACATGAATGAATATTATGTTTTATTTTTGTACATTCAAATTGAATACTTATCGGTATTATTAATTACTTATTCCAATTATAAAAATTATAGAGTAGATAGAGCATTTGCTATTGCCAGCCCTAGGCTGTGGAAAAGCCTTTCAGTGTATATCAGATCGGCACAGTCTTTAAACGTTTTCTTGGCTTTCAATACACTGAGCTTCTGTCATGAATGTGTGGTTTGCCCTGTGTTTCTTTTGTTTAATGCTTTGTTCAGCACTCTGGTCAGCTGAGTTTAAATTTTTTTGTAATTGTGCTTGATAAATAAAACAAACAAATTATAAAAACATATTTCTTATTTGATTTTTCAGCTTATTTTCTATGTCTCATTTGATATCGTATTCTAAAGTGCCACAAATGGCCTCTCATAGGCAGTGTTTAAATGCTCTATTTTTTTACGAACATGCGTGTATTTTACTCCAGTCTAAAGGGGGGGGGGGGGGTAAAACTCTTCTCAGTTTCACTTCTGTATTTCACCACAGCTGACTGTAATTCTACTCATCATGTGACTTGGTAAAAGCATTCAGACAGCATTTTAAGCTGGGCTGTAAATTGTATTGCAAACTGGTGGACAGTTATTTCCTTTGTGCAGTTACCCTTTGCCCACTGTAGGTGTTAAATAAGTATACCAAAATACTTTGGACAGTCAGGTCACAGGTGTTGTCCATGGGAATTATGTAAAGAAACACCTGAGGGCTTCTCTTCCTTGTCCGACAATATACAGTGCTTTTAAATCGATTAATCGCATCTAACATAAAAGTTTTTGTTTACATAATATATTTTCTTGTGTGTGTATATATATATATATATATAAATATATTTGTATATATGTCTGTGTGTGTTCTGTTTATACCCACACACGTATCTATACAAAAATATTTTTGTGTTTATGTACCACACACACCATATATTCACACATATTATGTGAACAAAAACTTTTGTTAGATACTGTTAATCGATTTGACAGCTATATATATATATGTGTGTGTGTGTGTGTGTGTGTATAAAGAGTTCAGATGCAAAAGCCTCTCTGTCCCATTTGAATTTCTTTTTTTTCTAGAATGATCATTTTTATCAAGCCTGTATATTTAAAGGAGTAGTTCACTTTTAAAAATTTTTTGCTGATAATTTACTCACCCACATGTCATCCAAGACGTCCACGTCTTTCTTTCTTCAGTCGAAAAAAAAGTTAAGGTTTTTGATGAAAACATTACAGGATTTTCTCCATATAATGGACTTCATTGGGAACCAAACGGTTCAAGGTCCAAATGAAAGTTTCAGTGCAGCTTCAAAGGGCTTTAAACGAGACCAGACTCTGAATAAGGGTCTTATCTAGGACCCTTCGAGTCATGACTCGTTCATTTTGATGAACGAGTTTGAACAGGAGAGTCACGATCGCTCATCACAGAACAGAGCAAGGCGAGCATATGTGCTTATAAAACTTAAACTTTTTTATTTATTTTTTAAATGACCGATGGTTTCTCTAGATAAGACCCTTATTCATCGTCTGGAATCGTTTAAAGCCCTTTGAACAGTTTGCACTGAAAGTGTCATTTGGACCTTGAAGCGTTTGGTTCCGAGTAAAGTCCATTATATGGAGAAAATCCTGGAATGTTTTCATCAAAAACCTTAATTTCTTTTCGACTGAAGAAAGAAAGACGTGGACATCTTGGATGACATGGGGGTGAGTAAATTATCAGCAAAAGTTTTTTAAAAGTGAACTACTCCTTTAAGTTCAGTAATTTCAAATAAATGACAATTAATAGGTAATCTCCATTGCCATTTAAGTGAAATTACTAAACTTAAATATACAAGCTTGATATAGAATGATCATTCTAGAAGAATGTATTTATATATATATATATATATATATATATATATATGTGTGTGTGTGTCACATTACTCTTAATGTCAGATAAGGGAGGAACCAAACTATCACATTTCACTTGTGTTGACTTGAAAGACTTGCTTTTTCATGTGTATTGTGCTTCCTTGTGTATTCTCGTAATTGGTTGTTTGGTTCCATATGAACTAGACATCCACACCCCCCCAGCTTGCGCTGTTCAAATAGCACAGTGGTGACTGGTTGGGGGTGGATTGCTGCGCTGAGATTAGGTTGGAGCACTTTCACCACCCCCTTCGCTGACACACATGATAAGAATGACTGTCTTAAGTCTCATTATCTTCTGAGTGCACATGATTTGATGCTGTCCTGCTTTTCACCCTAATGAGATTCATGATGTTTCAGGTGCACACACACACACACCTGTGTCTTTTCATTTTATGTAGGGCACCCTTATATGCCTGTGACCTCTTTACTACCCTGGGCGTTAAGAGGATTTTTAAAACAAGTAGCATTAGATTGCACAATTAGACATTTTTAATGTTTTAATTGGCGTTAATTGGCTGATAGGTTCGGGACATGCATATAGGGCAGTGGTTTGCAGGCACTGGTGTTCTGGAATGAGGTAAAGTCCAAGTTTAAATTGATATGCCAGGTAACACTAGTCTGTTCAATTAGACTAAATCACGAATGCGAAACACACACAAAAAAAAGAGGCGGGATTTATCGCAGGAAACAATCATAGCGTGATGGAGGCATTGCCCACTTTCACTGACTTTTCCCCTTTTCATTCTCAATCCCCCCCCCCCCCCCCCCCAACCAAACCCACCACAAGCTTTAGGGGGTCTGTTAAAAACTCAATGGGCTCAGGGAAGGCAAGAGAGACATGGACTCCCACTGTAACCAGCGAGTTTCGACGTTGGATTTAAATGTCACATTTTGTATTATTTGCTTTATTTTGTTTTTGTTACATAGATTATGGAGGAAACGTCCCTGTATAGAGAACTTTTGGAATTAATTGACTTGGATTAACCACAAAACCTCTGATCAGGATAATTCTCCTTCAGCCCCACAACCGTGAGCTAATATCTAAATGTACTTTAGCTGAGCAAAACCTATACATTTATCAGGTGAATTCAGTGTTAATGCAGAGTAATGGCTGCTGTAAATTCAGCTTTGCCATCACAGGGATAAAATATATTAAAATAGAAAACTGTTTTTTTTTAAAATTGTAATAATATTTCACAATAACTGTTTTTACTGTGTTTTCTATCAAATAAATGTAAACTTGGTGAGCAAAAGTGATGTCTTTCAAAAACCTTAATTACTGTGTGTGTACATACTTTTCAGGAAAATCAACCTACGAATGGGTTACTTTTAGTTACCTGGGTTTGCACATTAAACTGGGATAAACATTTAACTGGGGGAAAAAAAACAACGTGATTGAATGTTCAGTCTGTGGGGCAATCCTTTCACCTAAAATAGACATTACTTCCTTAATTTCTTTACTGGTGAACAGCAGTGGAAATCCTGGTTCTAGTTCTCCTGTCTAATAAGTGAAAAAAAAGATTGCGTGTCTCTCCAGTGTCTGTACGTTTTTTTGTAAACAGTGTCAAGTAGGGTGAAACGGCATGTATAATTGATACTGAAGGTTTGGCGGAGGTTCAGAAGGCCATCCTGTGGTCTTTTGGTGTAGGCCTGCTGAAGAAGGGATTATAGTAAGGGAGGGGGCAAGAATCGTGTTTCCATTTAGCCCAGAGAAACTTTAGCCTGAAGCCTGTACACAATGTGCTCTAACAGTGTAGTCTCTATCCCCCATTGTTAAAAAATAACACTTATTTGTCTGTACTCACACAAAAGCTCATTTAAAGGAGAAGACAGATATAATCACAGGCTGCTTTATTGACCTATACTAATTTGTGGCTGCCTCGTCTCCATTATGTGCCCGAAATGTTATCGTATCATATGTGTGAGGTCAAAGGTTACCTGCAGTGTTTAAAATAAAGTTCAGTCTCTTACATTTCCTTGAACACTGTTTACTGGATCATACTGAGAGAGAGAGAGAGAGAGGACATCCATTTAGATGATTTATTATCTTGTATTTTTGTTATAGATGTTACCTGAATGTTTATAGACTGATATAATGATTGATTTTTAGATTAAAATTCGAATTAATTTTTACTGTTTGAACAATATATTATATATTATTTTAAATCTGGCCATTCATTCGTTAACAGCCATTACATGAAAACAATTGGTTCATTCCAAAAATATAACATCGGTACATTCCTTAAAAAGATGTTTTATGAAAGTATCTTTATGTGACATTGAAGATTCGATAGTTTCTGAATGTGTATAATTAATGAATATTTTCCTATATTTCTTTCGACAGAAGAGAATGAGCTTCAGGACAGGCGGCGCCGTGAACAGGAGGCGGAGAAGCGGAGAGCAGAAGTCAACTCTTATACTCAGCCCATTCGAATGAACCAATTGACCTGGGTGGAGGAGTCCGGACCTGAGCATCGCTACATAGCTGCCCCGGCCCAGCCTCTCCCCCCACCCCCTCCCCCTCCCCCCACTATGCCCATCACAGTCATCCCTATCCCGGTGGTAGCCTCCACTCCTCCCGCCCTCCCTCCACCCCCCACCACATCTCTCAGCCCGTCGGCAGCACCCCACCTCACGCCACCCAGAAAAGATGCCCACTCGCTGCCACACCAGCAGGCACTGCACCAGCGCCCCCTCATCCCGTCTCAGGTGAAGGCAGAAACCACATCACTGTCTCAGTTCAATAGCACCAAACTGGCCCAGCAGCACCAAACCTTCCCGGACTCCATTATGGCGGCCTCCCAGCATGCACTTCTCCCCCAGCCTGGACCTTCTTCCGCACAACTCAGCCCGTCCGATGACCACCGCAGTTTGGATGGCAAGAAAAGACCTGGCGGGTGAGTGAGGGAGTGAAGCTGTCATTTATGACCATGTTGACCAGTGTTTAAGGCTGAATCACATGAGAACTTTATGGTGGGTTTTATGGCTGTGAGTTTGTATTATGTTTGGGAGCTAACTATTAAAGACGTGTATGACGTGTTTACAGGGCAGGGACGAGAGAGGTGCACAATAAGCTTGAAAAAAACAGGTAAGTTCGTCTTTGTTTGCTTTTGGTTTACCTCTATCAAATGACTTTCACCCAATGCTTTTCTACATTGAAGGTGATGGAAAGTGTACACTACCATTCAAATTTTTTGGGAGGGTAAGACTTTTAAATGCTTTTGAAGAAGTCTCTTGTGCTCAAGGCTGCATTTATTTAATCAAAAACACAGTAATGTTGTGAAATATTCTTCTAATTTTAAATGGGGCTGTCAAACGATTAATCGCATCCAAAATAAAAGTTTGTGTTTACATAATAAATGTGGGTGCACTGTATATAATTATTTTATATATATATATATATATATATATATATATATATATATATACACACACATGCTTGTATATATTTAAGAAATATTTTCATGTATATACTGAATATAGATTTATATATAATTTATATTATATATAAATATAAATATTTTATATATAAAATATATATTTTTCCTTAAATATAGATGCATGCGTGTGTATTTATATATATGAAGAGTTCAGATGCAAATTTTCTTCTTTAATGATGATTTTTATCAAACTTGTATATTTAAGTTCAGGAATTTCACTTAAATATCAATTAATAGGTAATTATCATTGCCATTTAAGTGAAATTATTGAACTTAAATATACAAGTTTGATAAAAAATCATCATTAAAGAAGAAAATTTCAAATGGCATTTAGAGGCTTTTGCATCTGAACTCTTCATATATTTATATATATAAATAAAATAATTATACACAGTGCACCCACATTTATTATGTAAACACAAACTTTTATTTTGGATGCGATTAATCGTTTGACAGCCCTAATTTTTAACTGTTTTCTATTTTAAATAAGGTGATTTGGTTCTGAATATTATAATCAGTTGAAAACAGTTGCGCAGCTTAATATATTTATGGAAAGCGTGATTTTTTTTTTCAAGGATTTTTGATTAATAGAAAGTTTCAAAGAACAGTATTTATTTGAAGTAGTCCTTAAATGGAACTACTTTTCTTTTCACTTTTGATCAATTGAATGTGTCCTCGCTGAATTAACAAATACTTTTCTTTAAATAAACAAAATGAATATTTGAATGCTCATATAATTTGTGTGCCAAAAATAAAGATGTTTCAAACAAGTCTGCCATTGATTGATGTATACAAATAAATCAAAAACAGATTTTGCTATTGGCCTTTTGTAGTTATATAAAAATATTAAAATCATAAATAATACGTGAATGCTGACACTAGGAATAACCTTAGTCGATTATAACTCCTCTAATTCGAAATGATCTTCTTTTTTCAGACGTGCACACTTAAAGGAGTGTTTTGAGACTCTGAAGAAGAACATCCCTAATGTTGATGAAAAGAAGACCTCCAATCTGAGCGTTCTGAGAAGTGCTTTGAGATACATTCAGGTAAGTCCAACACTGTCTCTGGTGACAGATATTCACCGTCTGCTGTGCATCTGCATCTCTTGCCACGTCATCTGACCTTGACTTGAGGTGTATATTTACACATGTAAATATACTTCAATGCTCGAGCAGAAGGGAGCACCACCCGATGAGGCGTTCTTGACTTTGTTAGTTGCAGTGTTTTTGTCTGAAGATTGAAAATGAGATATTTCCAGGGCTTCTTTAATTGATCTTAAGCTCGAGATTACATGGATTGCTTCTCTCCTGCTGTGTGAGCAGAGCACCTTCCCTTAACCGTCGCTTCATTTGGTTCATGTAAACCGTGATCATAAGCTTTGCTCTATCTGATTAAACCAGCGCCTCATTCACACATGTGCTCGCCTACAGGCACACCCTTTAGAAGAAGGAGAAATCCAATCAAATCAAAGGATTTGATTTAGCCGAGGCGCAAGGCGTGCAGGAAACTAGGGCAGTGTGGAAACAGAAGTCGTGTCACTGGATCCCCCTCCCTCTCTAAAGCCGACAGACCGACCAGACGAACCATTATCGCTTTCTGCTGCCTGTTGCTCAATCAGGCTTATGGTGTATTTATTTAAAGCACATGGCCTGTTGAAAACAACCAGCCATTTGCTAGGATTTCTGCAGGATGTGTTCAGTATTCTGGGAAGTGTTTTGAATATACGGTATATTGTATTTGGAAAATTCATATTTTGAGATCTAGTTTGAAACAGTACTGGATAAAGAAGTAATAGGTACACTATATGTTACTTATAAAACAGTTAACTACATTGAAGCTGTTTTAGTCTAGATTTTAAATGTCCGGATCATAAATGTATTTTTAAACTACAAAGTCAATTGTAGTGACTACATCGTTTAAAATACATTTATGTATTTGTATCTGTATATGAATAAAACACATTTATTCAACTATATAGTCAAATGAAATATATGTGGTTTTACAACCTGAGAAATGTTTGTCTAGTACAGAACAGTGTTGAAACGCAAATTAATTTAAATGATAATTTGTTTAAAAAATATTATTAATTTAACTACTTGTTAAATTGGTTGTTTTATTATTCGTGACACTGAATAATTACTGTCTATGAATGTTTATCCTGGACAATAGGCGTGTGAGAAGTTCATGTCTATTTTTTAACTAGTCAGTCATTGATATGAGCTGTTTCCCAGCCAGTATCTCACCGTCTCCCTTTCTGTTTTGTTCTGTGTTCCTGCTAAAAGATTAGTGTGTGTCTGCAGATCACGGGGCTTCTCTTTTAATGATTTGTGTTGTGTTTGTGTGTAAGTGTGTTTTGCTATGGTCTCTGGAGGTGGCAGTGGCACAGTGTGTGTCCAGGCTGGCCGCGGGCCATGGGCGGAGGCCCCACCCACTCTCCCCTCAGCGGCCAATCAGCTTCTCCTGGAACTTAGTAAAAGGATTGTTTGATGAGATTACTCTTTATTTTATTCATCTTCTTGGCACCTGATTCGTGCCCGATGTGTTTTTTTGACATTAATAGTGAAATAATTGATTGTGATTCATCAATCACGGGACAAATTGCGTCAATCTGTGTTTAGGGCAGACGGTAACATACCAGTGTTGTTATTGTTCATTAAAATGGTAATAGTTTAAAATAAGGTCCCATCAGTTGACGTTAGATAATCCTTTAAAGCTATGGTATACGATGTTAAAAATCGGTCGAGACGGTAGGGAAGTTTTAAAAAACGCCCCTCCACACACACCCCCCTCCCCTCTGTGCTACCTGATCCCTGACGTATGTCACGTTTGAGTTCACGTCAACGCAAGATTAGCAACACATGAAATGTTCTAAACTCCCCACCACCATTATAATACTACTAGTATTGCTAAGGTTTTCAGTAATTGTTATTGCAGCATGCAGCGCATCTTGTTCAAATTCCGATCGGCTCGAACAGAAACCTCGAACAGGAAATATAATTACTTTGACTCATGATAAGCGATGCTAAACGGCTAACATTCCAATGCCGACTGGCAGCATGAGCAAGTTGTCAAACTGATAAAAAGCGACGTAACACGTCACACCATAAAAGAATAAATAAATGTTTACCTGCTCAACAAAAAGTCATCCGTGTCAGCGTTGTTTTCAGCCCCAGATCTCCCTGAAGCTTTCTCCAATGGTCAATGAAGGACACTATATTTATCCTACTTGGAGTCCGGCGTTCTTCACATTTCTTTTTAATCTCTGATCTTTCCTCCACAGACTTTCTCTTGCGTCCAAACTTTACAGTAGAGGCAAGCAGGGGCCGCTTGCTGTTGTTGTTTATATTTTTATCCATTGCTTTATCCATTGCTGATCTGATGCTACTAGCTAGCTACCATAGACAGTCTGTCAGCTGTTTGCTCACGCACGGAGGGGGGCGGGTGCGGTTGGGTTGGAGACGCGAGCGCCAGGCGGAGTTTCAAGAGGAGCTGGTGATTGGATGAGAGCAGTTGACCAATATAAGCTGTGCGGCCGTACAGCTTACATTGGTCAACTTTTCTGCGGCTGTACAGCCAATAGAGTGAATGGATTTTTTTTCGTTCTTTTTTCTATTCATATTGTTAGGATTGTACTATATAACCATAACCAGCATCTAAACGAGGATATTAATAAAGAACAATCTTTGAAATCGTATACCCTAGCTTTAACTAACAATGTGCAATACGATTGTTACTGTATTCATTAATCGTTGTTAATAAAAACACAACTGTGAATTGTTAATGTTAGCTCAGATCCTTTAAATAATATTAACAGATACTACTTTATATTTTAGTAATATGCTAGTAATTGTTAAAATTAAAATTGTAAATAATAATGTTAACAAATGGAACAATATTGCACTATAGGATGAACATATAAAAATAAAAGCTAAACTATATCCTTTAAATAATATTAACAAATACAACTTTAGTTTTAAATGGTACCGTATCGCTCTAAAACTATTACAATTGTTTTTGGTAATTGAAATAGGGATTAAATAAAATATAAGATGTAAATATTACAATGAAAAATGGCGGGTGAAAAAAAGTTTGTTTCATTTCTCTGAAAATTTTCCGAGAAAATTGTTTGTCTTGGAAAGTCTTGAGGAAGTAGTCACTCGACAGTGATTTTGACTCATTCTCTCTATTGTTATTTTGCAATTTGCAGCTATATATTAATATTCCTTGCTAGACCAGTCTCATTTTATATCTCATAACGTAGTCCAGACAGGGAACAGATTATGGTGACTGTTTCTTTAAATGTTATCCTGCAGTCCTGATAAGTCTCAGGAGTTTCCCTGCCGTTCTCATTTAGCACAGAGCTCCTCCTCCATTTCTCCCTCCTTCTGTGCTTTTTCCTCCTTCCCCCAGTCATGTTCCCTGCCACGGCCACATGAGTAGCGAGCACATGGCTAGACAGAGCCTCGTGACGTCACCCCTCCAGCCGCTGTTCCTGCCGCAGCACGGCACACTCGTAGAGCTCCATCTTAGTTTAGCCACATCCCTGAAACCCCCGCATTAGGTGCTGCCTTTTATTTAAGGAAACTTGCAGGACCTGTTTTTGCGAAGCAGGTTGCAGTGCATTGTGTTTCAGTGCTGACTGTGAGACTGATGTTTTGTTTTTCAACCTGATTAAAATATTGACAAATTGTTTTGTTTTTTTAAACTTATTTATGCATGTTTGTGGTGGTTTGGGAAGTCTACAAGGTCAGTTGTAAATATCAGTGTGCTTTATGACGCAGATTTATCTTTGCACCAACCTGTTTTACAGTCTATGGCGTCAACCCTGATGTGTCACGATCAGCAGGATTGTGATTAGACATATCATCAGGATGTGCAAAACCAGAAGGAATACACCTGATTCATTTCCTGCCTTTGTGTAGTAGTGTGAAAGCGAGGCCGATGTGGGTTAGTTGGTCATGTATTTCATGCTTTGCAGAAACTAGTGGCTTGTCCTTGTGGGCAGGATCACATGATTGCTAAAACGTATGCTGAAAGACTCATTTGTTTTTGTACAAGCCACTGCAATTCCAATGTAGCTGATTCAGCAAGTATTCTTTGGTAAATGTCAGCACCATCTGCAGATCATTTGCTTTAAATGGAAAATCCTGTCATCTTTTCATCCTCATGTCACTCAAATCTATTAGGACAAAAAGAGTTATTAGCTATTAGTTATTAACATAAAAAAGCTATTATTAGTATATTAGTTATTAACATGAAAAAGGTGCTCTTATTGACTATCTAGCTCAGTTGCGATTATAAAATGCCAACCTAATTCATATATCCTGTTTAAATTTAAAGATTGGCAAATATAGTTTTTAATACACTGTTAATCAAAAGTTTGGGGTTGGAAAGAGTTTTTAATGTTTTAAGAAGTCTCTTATGCTCGCCAAGGCTGCATTTCTTTGATTAAAGATCATTTCTTTAATTTTTTCCCCATTTTCTTTAATGAATAGAAATCCTTTGTAATATAATAAATGTCTTTACTGTAAGTTTTGTTCAATTTCATGCTCCCTTTCTATATAAAGTGTTACTGACCTCAAACTTTTGAACTGTGTGTATTTGTATTTTTAATATAAATAATCAATAGTCTACATCAATAAAAACATAATATAAATAATTAATCACTAGTTTGTTTGTTTTTTCGTGTGTTTAATCTACTCTAGGGAATTAGGTGAGCCAGGATCAATGTTCTTTTTAAAGATCTTTCTGACAACCTCCCAAGTGAAAAAAGATTACGTTTGACATTGATGACATCCCAGAATGGGTTTAATCAAGCCTGAACTGTTAACAAGCAGTAGCAGGAAATTAATGTTGTAGGTTGAGCTTTCTCTCTTCACACAATTTTAAACTGCAGTACAAGACTTCCTCTTTTTCAGCACCATGTCAAACCAGAGATCCAGAGAGATTTACAGCTGTGCTTGAATAGGCCGAGTTTCCAAATGCCTCAAACTGGAGTCACGGAATATCTTTGACTGCAGGCTTGTTTATGAGGAAGAGCGTGGCTGCAACGTGGCTCATATGCTCTCTCTCTCTCCCTTCTTTTGTTCTGCAGAACGGAGTCTGCAAACACAGGACCCCCCTTCCTCATCTAACACTGCATGTGACAACATCAGGTCAATTTTTACCTCATACAAATCCATCATATGCACGCACACTTGTATATCCAAAAACGTGACGACGCAAATGCAAACTTGCATGTTCATAGCCATGGGGGCGGAGCTTAAGTGAGTAACTGAAGATAGCAAACCGATGGGGGAGGGGGAGGTCGTGTGCTCCGCTTTCGAGAAATCAACTACATAAGCTAATAAGAGCCACTGTCAGCTCATCCCTCGTCCCTAAGTTCGAGAGCTGCTGTTCTGACAGATTTTGAAAAAAAAAAATGTTTGTCTCTTATTGTAGTCGTACGATATTTATTTATTTTTTATGCCTAATGTCTATATCTCATAGCCTATTTACACTGCACAGACAAATGCTAACAAACACGTTTGTTGGGTTTTGTCGGATCAGTGTGTTACCCCTAATGGCGTTGGTCGGGTTGGTTTTCAATCGGTGTTTGTCTGTGTCTGTAGTTGCAGTGTGAACATGAGGATTTTTCACAAAATTCTAGATCCAATGGTCAAATTGATTGTTGGTGTTTGTCTGTGCGGTGTGAATAGGCCTTTAGAGTGCTGGGTAAGCGATAAAGCCTAAAATAAACAGATTTATACCTTAGATACCGATAATAGTAGCGTTTTCTTTTTGTCCAATCATCAACACTTTTAAAAGTCTGGCACCCCCGATCCCACCTCACTATCAAATCATTACACTAAAAAAAAATATATTTTGATATGGAAAACCCTGCAATGAAACACTCATCACTTTCATCATTTCTACATTACATGCTAGCGGTGTGACGCGACAAAAGTCAATCAAATCCATTATAATTAGTGACTCTGTCTACACTGGATATGGCGTGACATGACAAATTCTCAAAAGTAAACTGATGAAAAGTGCTCGTGCTACTTAACAAAAAGGACATTTACAATGGTCGCGTCCAGTATAGATGGCTTTTCAACGTGACAACGGTTACGTCCGGTGTATATGTTTGGTCTGTTGTTGAATGGGAGCGGCGAGTTCACAATTGACCTATGGCTAAGCCACGCCCTGAGCCAGTCACAGTGCGCAGCTAACCCAATACACTCGGACATTCTCTGCTTCCACGTCCATTGAAATGCATCGCAGTTAGTCAGTTTTCATTCGTTTTTTTCTTGTCATTTTAAGTTTAAAATGGTCAAACGGTGTGCATGGGGTACATGCAACTCCAACACTAGGTTCCCAAGAGGCTGGACAACGGTGTGTTTTTTTTTACCCATTCCCAAGCCAGATCTCAACCGAGATAAGTGTCTTCCATGGATTAAGTTATGCGGTAGACAACACCAACTAAACGTGGATAAATTAAATTAGGATGTCTTCATCTGTTCTAAGTTAAGTCGACAACGTATTTGAACGTTATCTTTAAAATCTCTAACGTAACGTTAGGCTGACGTTAGAAAACGTTAACGTTAGCTTCTAGCTGCGGTGTACATCATGTCACTTAGCTTCATTAATGTATCTGTAAATAACCGAGATAACAAATGTTAACAATGTAAATACTGTAGCACCAAACGGTGATGGCAACGATATGCGCTTTATCACGTTTACACTGTGACCTGTACATTTTTGCCTGAAGTATCATTTCTACACTAGATGAAGCAACTGAAGAAGGAATTTTTAGAGGTATTGTTTTTCGGTGCCACTTTATAAGGCAGAGAGCCAACCACCAATCACACACTCGAATGCTGTTGCCACAGCTGTTTTCTTTTTCTTTCTTTTTTCCTCTGCTGATCTCCCTTGCAGTAACTGTTTGAGCCACCCCACGGCAGGCGCAACAATTTGAGAACCACTATATTATAGTATTGTTCACAAAGAAATTTGAATAAAACAGTATTACCTTTTACTTTTTAATGATTTGTTAGACGGAAGTGTGCTAACCAGGGTCGGTGCTAACATTCTCCACCTTATTTAGTTTACTGCTTCTCAGGTGCTGGTTTCCTCAGCGCAGTAAAATATTCGCTTCCTCTACATCAGCCAAGCCAAAAAACGTATCGACCAATGCTGATTATTAAAGAACGCCAAATGTTGTCCAATACTTCGCCTGAGATGACATATAGCTCAGCTACTAGGCACTGACCTGATTTTACCTCCATGTCCTCCAGGATTTATATACGACAATGATTCGCATTCATCTCCTCCTCAAACACCATCCAAATGTTGTTATTCCTATGTAGGAGATGATAACATCTCACTCATATTGAGTCAGGAGACGGTTTAGCTGTCCTGGGCTGGAGCAGGAGGGAAGGAATGGGGCCCCAGTCCACGGATCAGGAGTTCAGTGGTTTTGGGTGTTTGTAGAGCAGGCCAGTGTGTGTGTGTGTGAGACTAACAGAGGCAGGCATGCACAGCTGTGAGCTGGAGCTGTGCCTGATGTAGTACACAGACCAGAGAGCTGTCAGCATGCTTCATCAGCGGTGAGAGGAAGGGTCCATGAGGGCCTGGTGGAGACAGCTTGCAAGGAATGTACTGGAGGGCGCACTTTTAAAAAAAGATCAGAGACGGCTTTTATGACGGATGTAAAGATATTGTTAGGAAATGCTTGCACTGAGATTCAGTGTTAGATTTGTGTTCTGGTTGAAATGTAGTCCAGTTGAGCTAACATGGGTGTAAAAGTGCTATTAGCTATATATTTAGCCTTGAAATTGGCATAATGAGAAGTGTTTCAGATCATATTCTATTTACTATATCCATGTATATTAGCATGATTGGAATGCTCTATCGACCAATCAGCATGCAGAAATCCAGGGGGATGGGGTGGTGGTTTCTTTCAAATTGAGGTTTGTTTGTAATTGTCCCTTCGCTACGCTCTACCGAACTCAGATGAGCGTTGTTACATTAAGCGCCTGTCCTGCACACTAGACCTATATATGGAGCCACTGAGAGGTGTTCAATCAAACAGGCTTTTTATACCACTGCCCAGTGCAGACAGCACATGCTCACGCTGTCACACTCTGCTGCCCGCTCACCATGCCGGTTACCACGGCAACTGGGACGGTTTTCAGCTGTTGCCTTGACAACAATCCAGTACTCCCATTTAATTTGCTGAGACAAAAGCTGTCTCTCATTTCGAAGGCTGTGTCCTTCAAATGGCCCCATACGTCATAAAGAATCTCTTATTTCTAAAAAGAAACCATTATATAATTATTCCTAATTAAAAATTGTTATAATTTCTTTGGAAAGTAGTAGTGAAACAGCACCGATGATGAATGGAGCCAACAAACGCGACTTCCAGAGAACGCAGCCTTCGAAAGAGACACAGTTAAAGACGCTGACGCCTCTGGGAGGCAAAAGGGCAGTCTGAGCTTTGGAAAGGATGTGGGGGGTGTATCGATTGGCCCAGTGGCCTGTCATTTTTCACAAGAGTGCAGAAGAATAGACCTTATCGAGCTGGAAGCCCCTCTTTATCTTCTGTCTCGCGATCTACAGACACCTGTACCCATATCAAATGACTGGCCTGGATCTAGTTTCCACGCTGTTGTTGATTCTGCAATGCCATGCTTGTTCAACGCACGTGGTGTAGGAAAAGGATGAGCTTTGTGATGTGTGCATTGTCATCATTGACATTGTTCAGTGTTTGAGGGTTAATGTGACTTTAAATGTATTATATATTTTTATGCTCTGTTTTTCTGGCACATACCACAATTTGAATGTGCTCTTTGAGTCGTCTAATGAGCATGTCATTAGACAAGCTTCAAAGTCATTTAACACAATGTCCACAGAGAGATTTTATTATAAACCTTTCAGAGTCAAAGATAATTCAATTATTATTATTCATAATATTATTATATTGTTTTGTTTAATACAATATAAAAAAATATTATTCATTTTTAAATATTATATTGAGTATAAATGCTGTTATAACTACTACTACTACTATATTATTTTAAAATGTATATTTAAAAAAATGATATTTTCGACTACAACACTACAAAGAAAGACTACCTCGCTAACAAATAATAAGCAGTAAATTAGGAGTTTGAGGCAAAAGTTATTGTTAATAGTTAGTGTTCCCCATACTGACCAAAAAAAAAATATTTATAACATATAGTAATTTAAAAGTTATAAAAAAAAGTAAAAAAATAAATAAAATATATATATATATATATAGTAATTTAAAAGTTTTGTTCACCCATTAAACAACTCGGGGAGCACCATTAACTTTCTTATTATTATAATTATTATTTATAAATAATAATAATATAAATTTTATTTATATATATATATATATATATATATTGTACAATATTTTCTGTGAATATATTAACACCATATTTCCCATTAAACTATTTTTGAAATGTATTATTATGTTTTAAGTAACTTCACATTTCACTCTGTTCACACGTCTGATGCATCACTGAGCAGCATGGTTTTTAGTTCTCCTTGTTTGTACACAGACCTCTTAATCTCTTCCTCTCCATCCTCTTATGGTCTTTAGCTACTGCTGTGTCCTCGTTGCCTGTTTGTTCCTCATGCGTCAGCTGACAGTGCAGGGAAACTGGGTCGCTTGGGCCCTGCCCTGTGTGTGCAGTGTCTCGTCCTGTCCCTGCCCTCTCACTCTATCTGTGCGTGTGTTTGGAGCTTCATGTTTCTCTGATCTACAGTTTACCTCATGTTTGTGAAGTTGGATCAGTATCTGTGTGTTTACGTGGGTAGATAGAAATGTACTCTTGTTTGGCACGCTCACACTACCCAGATGTCCACTTGTGATTGGCCGAGCTCATGCGTCATGAGCTCCACCCACTAATGTTACTCAGCGTGTGTACTCTTGCACACCAAGTGAATGCCTTCCCAGAAGTGGGAGGTGCTGTCATGCTTTGGGTAATCCACGTGTGTGTGTGTGAGTATGAGAGAATAGCCATGGCAGGGCTCTGATGAAAGCAAAACAGACGGTGGGGGAGGTGTGTGCTTGACCGAGACATCCAGGAAGGACCGGGAACTTAAGCTCTACGCCTATAGATGTTTACAGGCACACTTACAGAGAAGCATGTGACATCCATTTTACTTACAACAAGTCTAAGAAATTCCCTTATGCTTCCTTATAAGAAATGACATTAGTTTCAGCAGCCTTGGTTGGGCTCTATTAGGATATGAGTAAGAGATATTATCGGGTGTAATTCCAAAATAATCCCTTACCAGAATGAGCAGAGTCTTTTATCTTATGTTTGAAATAATGTAAAAAAATACATAATTTTATATAGAGAGGGAAATAAATGACCCAAATGCATATATAATGAGAGGTTATACATATAGTAAAGTTTATATATGAAGCTCTATTTTTGGCAAATTTAAAGGCCTGTTCACACCAAAAGTGAAATGTCTAAGCCTCAGGCAGAAGGAAATTTGAATTCACACCTGTACAGTAGAGGGCACAGCTCAAACAAACCTTTCAGCTGAGCTGCCATTCTGAATAGCAGAAGAAGAAGGTTCAAACTTCAGCAACAACATCAAAAAATCAAACACAAATGTGATGTTTATCTGAAGTAATTTTTGCTCTTTACTAAGGTTGAATTGGATCGTCCAAAGCCAGCAGCAAAGACGTTGGTTAATAAAGTGAGATTAAACTCAAAAAGTGTATTTGTGTAATTTAAAAGTAATGCATTATTTTACTAGTTACTTGGCAAAATGTAATCTGATTACGTAACGTGTGTTTCTCGTTAAATATATATACAGTCTATACATAAAAATGAGATATAAAAATTAGTTTGTAATGATAATGCCTCTAATAAGCTATCACTGTATTTATATCACAATATTATTCTGCATTTATAGTTTGCAAACATGTGTATCTACAATGTAACATTTCTTCCTGTATTTTAAGCTCTCACACATCCAGTAGTTTATGTCTGTTACTGGTTCCTTTTTTTTTCTGTGTGATGTTTTACTTTTGCTTTAGCAGGTCTCATTTAATAATAGACCTTATTTAGAGCAGCGCCATGACAGGTATGAAAGTGAGGCTGTGAGGGATAGACTTACCGTGTTTCCAATGGCATCCGCTGTAAAAAGCTGAATAAAGCGGCTAGATTACTTACAATTTTCCACAGCTTACGTTGTCGGGAGTTTTTTGTCAACTGACATTTTTTGGAAAGATATTTTTCCAGTGTTTCATGAGCAGAACAATCTGAAAACGCATTAAATAACAGTACAGCCCATTGAAGAGATGCATGTCTATCCCTCACAGCCTCGCTTTCATTCTCATTAAAAATCAAAGATGGCGCTGCCGTAAATAAGGCGTATTGTGTGGGTTAAGGAAATAGCCACCAACTCTAAGTGCATGGGAATGCTGATGTTGTATTCTATTGACATGCTTTTTTTTGCACAGCAAGGTGACGTTTAATTCTTGCGGCTATAGATTTTCTGTGTACCCTGCCAGCTCTTAATGCATAGGATAAATGCTCAGGTGTTTATTTCTTCATTTCCCCCTTACAGACTCTGAAGAGGAAGGAGAAAGACTACGAACATGAGATGGAACGTCTGGCGCGGGAGAAGATCGCCTTGCAGCAAAAACTGGCTGAGCTGAAGAACGAGCTGAGCCAGCGATTGGATGTGATTGAGATCGACCGTGTTATTCGACAGACTGTGCAACCAGATGATGACCAGGCCTCTACCTCCACTGCCTCAGGTTAGTCTTGCAGAAGGGTTAATGTTTCAATTGCTATAGATAGATACAGTACTGTATATCTGCTAAAAGTCAAGTATATTTATAAAGCGCTTTTCACAATATAGATTGCATCAAAGCAGCTTCACAGTATCAATCAAAACATCATGCCAATATTCGTTTCTTAGTGGAAAAACATCCACGTTTGGTAGAGCTGATCAATGGTATTAATGATTGGTCAATTAATTTGAATATCCCCAACTGAACAAGCCAAAGGAAAAACTCCATCAAGTGACCCGATGGTGTCCTAAAACTCCATCAGGTGACCCAATGGGCTCAGTTGGGGACCAGTTCTCCTCTGGCGTTTATGAACTAGAGGCCGGATTTACAGTAACTGTAAGGTAAAAATGTATATGAATGTCTCTAAACAGACTTTAAACGTGAACCTGTGATAAACGCTGATGGCGTTCACATGCCCATTAAGAATTGATTCTATAGTTATGTGCATTTGAATATATGTGCGCATGTTTGTAATTCCCTACAAAACCATGCTTGAACAAACTGCTTGTCTTGTCTATAAATTTGATACAGAATTTTGTTTTATTTTAGACCTTCGGGGTAGGGACACGAAACGAATTCACAACGCTTTATCTGTAGAGTGGGAAATGAAGGATCCAAGTTCCTAAACTTGTTTTTAAAAATCTTGTAATAGTTTCTGACCCTTTTTATTTTGTTGTTGTCTCTACAGAAGGCGAAGACAACATCGATGAAGATATTGAAGACGAGAGCTTATCCGCCACGGCCAACGCCTTACTCAAAGTGCCTGCTGCGCTTCAGCCAGAGTTAAAGAAGTCACATTCTGCCCTGTCCCTCATAGCACAGCACATCTCCATCCCACACAAACAGTCTAAAGCGTTATCCCCGATTCCGTCAGCTCAACTATCCCCTGTGGCCGCCGCTGCCCTCATCACAACTCCCGCTTTGTCCTCAATGCCAGCACAAGCTCCCAATGGCCCACCGTCTGCTCCGGCCCTGCAGACCCTACCTCCGGCCCAGACCCATATAGTGACCACGGCGAGTCTGCAACCTACCGTCATTGCTCACGCGGGATCGGCGTCGCACACCTCTGTCATCCAAACCATCAACCATGTCATCCATCCAGGCTCCAAGCACATGGCCCACATCTCCCCATCCTCCTCGAGCTCGGTGCAGCTGGCTCCCGGACCTCAATCCATTAGCCATATCACTGTCGCCCACCTTCCTGCAATCTACCCTCAGCCCGTCACAGTCACACAGCCGGCGGTTATGAGCCACATCGCGCACACACTCTCTCACGCCCAGATGAACGGCACTTCGGTATCTGCCGCACAAGCCGCCATGGTTGGCAAGCAGACGGCTGTGGGTGCTCAAGTGGTTACCCATCACCCTCAGCTGGTGGGCCAGACCGTCCTCAACCCAGTCACTATGGTGACAATGCCCTCCTTCCCAGTCAGCACGCTAAAGCTGGCCTGAAGCGCTGACAGTCAGGCCCCTAGATAGACTCTAGACACTTAGACCACATCCGCCCTGTTTGAGACTGCAGCCACACACAACACTGCATCTAAACGAACTATAAAGCAACAGGACTCAGTACATTCCAAATGAAATGAAAGTATATAAAGACTCAAAAAGTGATGCAAAGAAATTTATTGAATGTCTAATACTATATAATGATATATAATAAAAGACAAAAAGAGATGTTTTATCTTTATGTGTGGGTAAAGGCAAAGTCTAGAGTGCTTGTGTGCTGCTCAGTGTTTTAGGCTCTAGTAGAGTATATTATGATGAAACTGTGGTCCAGTCCCAGCCTAAACCGACTCTTAGCCAGCCTATTACGTCTAACCACTGGTATTAATGACTTATTTAAAAGGACGCCCCCCCATGATACCTCATACTAACTCCTCAACTAACAGCACACCTCATGCGAAGTCTCTTCTCGGCTCCCATTAGACCAGGTTTAACGTACTGTGTTGTGTCTGACTTAAATCCCAAAGCAGTTCTTGAAGTCCCTACAGAGATAAAAGACCGTTTATTCACCCTCATGTTGTTACAACCTGTTTGGCTTTCTTTTCTGTGCATGTCTTTCTTTTCAAAACATGCTCATGATTTTTTTGTCTATACAATGAAAGTCAATGGGGTTCAAAACGTTAAAACCACCAAGACATTTTTCAAAATTTCGGTAGAATTAAGAAAGTCAAACAAGTTTAGAATGGGATGAGGATAAGTAAATAATGAGTCGTCTTTTTCTTTTTTCTTTTTTTCTTACCTGGTCAGTTTGGTGTCATATTTTAACACTATAGTTGATGCTTTAAAACATCATGACGCTGCAAAAAAAATCTTTTTCTTGCTGTTTTTGTCTTGTTTTCCTTTACAAACATCTATGAATTATCTATAAATTCTTAAATCAAGATACATTTACTTGAGAAGGAAAATGACTTAAGATATTGAGTCTTGTTTTCTGAAAAATGTATCCAAATGAAAAAATGAAAAGATATTTCAACGTGGTAAGAAATATAATCTTGTTTTCCCATAGAATTTTGATATATTTTTCTTCTCAAGTAAATGTTCCTCAATGTTTAGATATTTGTACTGGAACATGAGACAAAATACTGTGTAAGGAAATCTTTTTTTTTTTTTTTTTTTGCAGTCTACTACAGTGTCACCTCGAGATTTAGACTTCTGGAGCGAATGTGAGATGTTTACATGATGACCGAATTTACATGATGTAGCCTATCTGTAGTGCTCTAGCTGGCATAGGCACTTTAGTTCTGTGACTATCACGTGAGTCATTGGGAATCTGACAGCAGTGCCTTTAACATTGTCAATCTAGAGTTCTGTTCAATGCTGCACAGACGCCCCCTATTGTTCTCTTGTTGCAATGCACTCTTACGTTTTTCACTAACAAAGCCACCAACTTGTATCAAACTGAGTGGTGTATGAATTCAGCTTGTGCTCCCCATTCTCTGAACAGTAACTTATGAGATAGCCATCAGTTTGCAACAATGTTTGCGAATGTATTTCAACATATTCAATGCCTTCATCTTGCCACTGGTGATAAATGTTGGTTAGTAGGCCATATGAAAAGGCGGTACATGGTTATTTGTGTATGTAGCAGAATCACGAGTGGTTAAAATTTCATGCATTCATTATTTCACTGCGTGTGTGTGTGTCGAATGCATCTTACAGAGGTTTTGTGCGTGTGTTTTTGTGACTAATAATGTTCCGAGGCAATTGGAAGGTGGATGGCTGTCACCCCGTGTTCCTTAAATGAACATCTTTATGCTTCAGGGCAGTTGTAAGAGTCTGATAGAGGAAGGATGCGTGGACGGGAAGATGTCTGTATTGAGCCGCACTGACCGCCACACAGGTAGAGCATATAACCTGTGTGTGTGTGTATATAGGTTTTGATTTAAAACTAACACTGTGATCGCTAACAGTTATCCCAATAAGAGCAAACCAGGTTTACAAATCACACTAGCGTTATGTTGTGCAAGGGTCCCTGCATTTGTTTTGCTTCTGTAAGCGTGGGAGAGAAAACGCATTGAACTTTTTTTTATTTTAGATGTCAGTTTTGTGTAGGATGTACACATTCATAGACGAATTGACGTGGCTGTTTTCGCATGTAGATGGATGATTCCTGTTTCAGTGCTATCTTTTTAAAATATGTTCTTTTAAATTTCTGGGACCATGTATAGTTGTTGGGGCAACTTTTCAGACCTCTTTCCACACTGATATTATATATATGCGAATATAGTGTGTTTTCCCTATGGAGAAAGTTTAAGTTGTGTATATAGCCTGTAAATTTGGGGCTAAGTATAGACCTGACTGTCCATTTATATTATAAAAGGAGCAAAAAATAAACCAGAACAAATGTTAAATAAAATTAAATAAATCTTGATGAATTTACTTGTTTTGTGGACACTTGAGAATAATTTGACAGTCAAATAGAGAACTTTAAGGGATATTTTACCCAAAAATGAACACAAGTCAATTACTCTCCTTCCTGCATTTTCTGATGTTCTTTGTTTTGTGGAAATATATTTTGCAGTGCATTAAGAGCCTTTTAGACATTTCACAAAATAACTTTTTTCACAGATAAAAGAAGGAGATGACGACTGGTTGAGTAGCTGAAGGCAGAATTTTCATTTTTGTGTAAACTATATCTTTAACTATATCTACCTCCACTTTTAACAAATGATATCTGTTTGTCAGTTTGAGTAAAGCCATATAGTTATCAGAAAACTGATTATTTTTGCAAACAATTGAACCCGACAAATTTTGGGAGTCATGTTTCTATAGAAAATGAATTTTTAGCTCCAACCCTAATTAAACACACCTGAAGAAACCAACTAAACAATACTGCTTGTTAATAATCAGCTGGTGTGTTTGAGCAGGGTTGGAACTGAACTCTACTAACTAAACGGAAAGAAGAAAAAAACCTTTATAGTAGCTCAGCCGTTGGTCACCATCCACTTTCATTGTATAGAGGAGAAACTCCGACATTCAGAAGTTTGGAATGATGCGATGAGGATGAGTCGAGTAAATAATGGTTTTCATTTTAGGGTGAACTGTCCCCTTCTTCTGTTCACATGCATCAGTTCTTATCAGACTGTCGAATTGTATGTACAATGAATATAGGCCTCTAATATGGTGTGGCTCAGAGTAGAAAAAAATAAAAAAGGTAGGCTAAGTTTGACTATATCTCCCAAATATGACTTAATATCCTCAGAATTACATTTTAATGTTTACACTGCTGGAAATGGTCGTTGCGTGCCTTATATTAAATGGTTTAGATTACCAATATGAATTTGTAATTATACACATTACTCCATTTACACAAGTAAAAAACAAACAGGTGAGCAAGATGAGGAGCAGCAGGATCTGTGAATTAAATGCATTCTGGCATTTAGTATTAATGAGATGACACAGCACTAATTTTCACCCCTGGTGATCATCCAGCTAAGAGGGTTTGGCTGTAATCGAGATAAATATCAGGTCACAAAAATGATTCTTATCCGAATTAGTCAATATGTGATTCATAGTATTTGAAAAAGGAGAATTGATTTATGCACCTTGGTTTTAATGTTTGGGCAGGACTTCAATTCATATCTTAGGATGGAGACTGATGCTGCCCACCTTAACCAAACCATGTGGAGAATATTGTAGTGGGAAAGTCCAGGTTACAATCACATCCAGGATTTTTCTCCACATAATGGACTTCAATGGGAACCAAATGGTTCAAGGTCCAAAAGACAGTTTCAGGGCAAACTGTTCAAAGGGCTTTAAATATTTTCAGCTTAATTTTTTTCTCTGGAAAAGATTCGTTCATTTTGATGAACGAGTTCGAACAGGAGAGTCATGAACGCGCATCACAGAACAGAGCAAGGCGACCATTTGAGCTTATAAAACTAACAACTTTGTTTTTTTTTTTTTAAATGAGCGATCGTTTCGCTTGATAAGACCCTTATTCATCGTCTGGAATCGTTTAAAGCCCTTTGAACAGTTTGCACTGAAACTGTCTTTTGGACCTTAAACCGTTTGGTTCATTGAAGTCCATTATATGGAGAAAAATGCTGGAATTTATTTTCGACTGAAGAAAGAAAGACACGGACATCTTCAATGACATGGGGGTGAGTAAATTATCAGCAAAAGTTTTTTTTTTTTTAAGTGAACTACTCCTTTAATTATGAGACATGCAAAGTTTACAATTAGTGGAGTATAATTTAGTTATGATACCATAACCTTTAGTATTATTGCGGTAATCAATCTGTTTTAAATTCCCACATCTAAGCTATATGATATTACTGCATTTCACTATCACATCATTTGAGTAATCAACATCTTAATATGGCCGACAATGTTTTGTTTTATTGAGATTTACATTTCACCAAGCACTTCTCAGTCCAATAAATATCAACAAAAAAACGATGAGATAATTTATCTGTTTAAACATCAAATGTCATGAGATAAGAACATTTACGTCATGTTCAGTTTATTCATTGTCACATTTGATCTATCATCATAAACCACAATTAAAAAAGAATGACTATAAAAAGCTAGTGTGTTTTACCGTGGAATTATCAAAACTACATTTGAACACTGTTTATGACAACACACGATGACTGTCTTTCACTCAGCCGGCTCTTAATTTGAACTTCCTCTGCTTGTGCACAGCTTATCTCATCCAAAGAGCCTTGAGTGCTGTTGTTATCAAACTCTGCGGCGTGATTGTCACAACCTTCCTCTTCAGACGCCTGGGCAAGAGCTCGGTTCAGTGTGGGGACGGTGTTAAACAGGATGAACCCAATGAAGATCACCACCAGTGACACGATATACAGTCCTGAGAACTGAGGAAGAACAGGTGAGAATGAAGTTTGCAGTCATACAATGTATTTATTTTTATGCAACATGGACTGGTTGTAGAAAAAAAAAATATTTTTTATAAATAAAATACTTTTTTAAATAATAAAAAACTTTTTATAAGCAGGGGACACAGGGCACTTACAAAACCTTCACACATTAAAGAAATATAAAGCTCATATCACAATGACCTGGAATATTTGAGATAAGAACACAAGGACACATCTAGATACGTCTGCCACTTGTGTTGATGTCAGGATTAAAGAGACCAGAGCAAAATAAGACCTATTTTAAAATTAATTAATAATTTCTATTCAGCAATTATTTGATATAACGTTTTCTTAAATTAAAAGGTGGCCAGAAAAATGTGTAATAAACCTACCATTGCCGATTATAACTTTTATTACACTTACATTTGCAATTTGTTATAATCGGCAATGGTAGGTTTATGGAAATGGTAGGAAATTTTGTTGTTATGAACTTTCTATTCATTAAAAAATCCAGGGACAAAAGTGTATCGTTTCCTCTAAAACATTAAGCAGCACAACTGAGCTGATTATAATAAGAAATGTTTCCTATATTAGTATGATTTCTGAAGGATCATGTGACACGGATTCAGCTTTGCGTCACAGGAATAAAATACATCTGAAATATGATTTAGACACGCCATGCTGGAGAAAAGCCCAAGAGGAAATAACATCCATAAAGTAAAAACATAAAATAAATAATGTTTTTTTTAACTTTATGATTTTTGATTAACTAACTCTATAGTGGCCAAAAAGTGATGTCCTGCGTCCTGAGTTTGTGTAAAGTAAATATGTTACTTACATTGTATTGGAACAAAAAGAGGCCACAAAACAGGCTGAAGATGTCTCCAGTGAGTAAGGACAGATTCACCGCTGTGGCACTGGTCATCTTTATCACCACAGGCATGAAGCTATAGAAGCCGTACATGCAGAGCGCATATCCAGCCAAGAGCAGAGCTGAGGAGAGAACACAAAAATCAAACCTCAGATGAGGTCATCGACATACTGTAAATGGAAGGACTTTTAATTTCACATTGCAGTACTTTACCAATTTCCCATGTCCACTGAATTTTAGACACTTCGTTATGTTCGAGAATCCCTCTGCAAGTGACAAAACACAACAGTGCAGAATGCAGATGATGTAGCTCTGACTTTTAGCATTAGGTCTTTCCTGAAGTTCATTAACACATCTTACAGTTGTATTCCACTGATGATTGACCCGAAGAGGCCGACCATTCCCAGAAATTCCACCCTGCTCAGATTCTTCACCGTGTATTCCTGGCACACATTGGAGATGGCATACAGAGTGGCACTGACTAGAACCAGACCATCACCGAGGAGAATGTCACTGGCTGTTGACACAGGAATAAATAATGGCCACGGTTTGATTTAGGTTAGGTTCTGTGCTAAATTATCTTGTGGAGAAGCAGCTTGCCCCTCACTAGATCCCAGGTCTTGGCCAGCGAGGATGTCCGCTCCCACCATGGCTCCCACACCAGCCAGACATATACATACAGCTACATAGTGAATGATCCTATAGCGGGTCTTCAGGAAGAACCAGGACAAGATCATCAAAACCGGGATAATAAAGCAGTCCAGAAGCTGAAATGCAGTCAGTAAGGCCAGTTAGTCAAACAACAACTTGCTTTGAGAATTTTAATCAGATTCTGTTTTGCAATGTGTTACAGGTAGTGACACATCAGTGAATTAACAACATACACAACCATTTAAAAGTTTAGAGTTTTTTTGGGGGAAAAAATAATACTTTTATTCAGCAAAGAATTAAAAAAAGACAGCCCGTTCTCATCCCAAGGCGTCAAATCTTGACGCTTTTGACAATGCGCATACATCCAACGCACATGGCACCCTTTAGCGTCAATATGAGACGCATATATGGTCCAGAAGGCGCCTCCTAGTGGTCTAACCCTACCCCAAACCTAAACCTACCCATAACTGAAGCGTGTTATATTGACACTAAAGGGTGCCATGTACGTTGGATGTATACGCATTGTCAAAAGCTTCAGTTTATGACGCTCTGGGATGAGAATGCGTTGAAAAAGAGTATAGGCATTTTTAATGTTACTTTTTTTTTTCTAAAAATAGAATAATAGTATTTATCAAAAAAAAAAAAAATCCTGAAAATGCTCATGTTTCTTGATCAGCATATTATAATAATTTCTGAGTGATCATGTGACATTTAAATTCAACGTTGCTGTCAGGAATTACATTTTAAAATTCATTATAATATTTGAAAACACAACTGTTTTTACTGTATTTTTCATCAAACCAATGCAGTCTTTGTGAGCATAAGAGACTTATATATATACTGACCCCAGACTTTTGAATGGTAGTTTATGTAAACACACCGTATATCAACACATTCATAAAACTTTGTCACCTGTATGCTAGTTAATGTGGTGTACTGGTACGCTTTCACCACTGCATAATTCGCCTCCACATCTATCAGTCCCAACAATAGATACTTCCACCATTTTGTCTTTAATATCTGCAAAATATTGCCATCACCTACATTAAAAGAGAGATATCCTGAATATTACGTCCAAAAAACATTAGTAGATATTCTGAAAAATGTTTAATGGTTGATCAAGAATGAAACGCAACAACTAAAATAATTACTATAGGATTTGTGATCAAATACCTCTTCTGAAGATCAGTGCCATGGTGTAAGTGATGCCTAGGAGGCTGTAATTAATAAAGCTCTGCAGCATGGGTGTATCTAGGTAATAAATGGACGCCAGATACTGAGATGTTACAGCAGTCCCACAGATCAGTGCGGAGAGGCTTTGACCCATCAGCAGAGTTTTGAAAAGTTGCCTGCAATGAACATTTGCTTGAATATTTGCTTGAATTAACATTTGCTTGAATGTTCACCATTGGATGAAGGTTTTGAGACCGGTCAATCATGCACTATTAATAAATCCTCTGAACCATCTGGCATACTAATGATCACATACTTATACACATTCAAAATATAAATAAATACTAAAATAGTCTATAAATAATACTAAAAATAACACTAAACCCTGGTGATAATTTTATACACGACTTGAGAATGATTTTCAAGTTTAGCCTCAGAATACAGTATATAAACAACACTGAATGTAAGCTTGCATCCACTTACCATGTGAAAATATCCCTCCATTTAGGCAGTCCTTCTTTTATTTTATAGCAGAGAGTGTCCACCTGCTCCTGAGGCATCTTGTGTCTCCTCTGTGAATCTGTGAATAATAAGATCAATCATTTACAGTATAGGAAACAAAGTGCACAGCTGTAGGGATCTTGAATTCACCGTGGGCTAATGATGAACTTTAAGCTTAGGTTCTGGAGAGATTTAGAGGACAAGAGTTCACATTACAAACAGTTAACCTGTTTTGACTCTGATTATCTTCCAGAGACACCCATGAGGGTAATTGCGCTGGAGTTTGTATAGGACAAGTGACCTATGGTTTAGCTGTCGCTGAGCACCAGAGGTGGACAAAGTACACAACTTTACTTGAGTGAAAGTACAGATACTACTGGTCAAGTATAACTCCGTTACAAGTAAAAGTTGTAAAGACCTATTTTTACTTAAGTAAACGTACAGAAGTAGTTCCAGTAGTGAGATTGAATGTGAGATTGAATAATTGCACTCAATTATGTCCACAATGTTTCGGACACTCAAATGGCTTGTAATGGGATTCTAAACATCATGAGTCTAAACATCAAGCACATCAGTCGGGTTCTGACGTCAACCTGACTTTCATTTCCAACAAAAATCCAATTTGTAACAGCTCGACTGTGGAGAGAGTCAGCAGCACTAAATTTCTGGGGGTGCTCCTCTGGCCAAATTATCAAACATATTGCGATTATGATTCCAGGCTGCATCACGTCAAATTATGGAACGTCATAATATTATACATAATTGTAAGCATGACGAAACTGTGTTATAGTCCTATGTAGGTCTGGTATAGCCTCTGTGCTGAGGACTGTACTGAGGACGGACCAAATAAGTTTTACATTAACTAAAAAAGAACTGTCCCATAAGAGTAATTATTTGGCGAATCATGGTTGTGCCGTGTGTTTTTCATGAGTTATAAAGTGGTCTCTCGTGGTCATTAAATAAATGAGACTAATCAGTTTCACTCTCCCCTATTTTACAAAAAAATCTCACCAAGGCTCCGGGCGCCACATCTCCACTTCAGACTGTCTGATGAATGGCTTGTATTGTGCTCTTCCTCACTGGAGATTTGGATCACCTGCTGAATGCAAAAACGTACATATTTTAAAGACCCACTACATCGGATTTCAATGTAGTTTTCTTTTTATCTGTCTTCCCTCAAATAGTATGTTACACTATACCTCCTGAACAATTTTCTACACCATTTTTCCTGCTTAAACCATTTATGTTGTAAAAGCTCTTCCAACGTTGGTGTCTTCCCTGGTGGACCAAGGCACTGATCCATGAAATCATAGCATTCTGTAAGTTTTCATGAGAGACCTGGTTAGTCATGCACATTCATTATGACCATGCAACACCTTAAAGTTTGTACGTAAAACTCTGTGAACATAGAGGCGCTCTGCTATGTTTTACATGAGCTCAGTTGAATTTTACTTATACAACAATTATTTTCAGTTCTATCCCTTTTTTGTTGCTTTTGGTGAGCGGATTGTGCTTTATATTTGTGTTTAACAATGCAATTGCTTTTGGCATTGTGTGTTTGTTTTTGGCCAAGTCCAAGTACCTTTGGAGAAACTGGGATTGTCATCCACTAACTGCATTAGGATTACACCCAGAGACTTGACTGTTTCTGCGACAGCTTCAGTTTTGATCTCTATCCAAAAAGAAAAACAACAGATTTTTTTTTTTTTTTTGAGAACTAAGAGACAGTAAGTTTATTAGTCACTCTACAAAAGACAAAAAGGCCAACTTACCTGAATTTGTAATTGGCAGACCAAGGCCAAAGTCTATTAATTTGATCTCCAGTGTCTTTGTGTTGACCAGTATGTTCCAAGAATGGATATCATTGTGGAAGACACCTTGGGTAACACATTGATTTGCTGCGAGCAATGCTTGAAGCACCAAGCCACGTATCACTTTTTCCTTCAGATGACGTCTGCTTTGAATCATGAATTCGTCCAAAGTCATACAAGGATGTGGATATTCCATGATGATTATGTGTCGATCTGCCTCTTCAAACCAGTCCAGCATCTGGACAATGTTGGGGCTGATCGAAGGTTCTTTCACCAGCAGATTGAGAGCCACTTCCTGAAACAGAGGCTGGGAATACCCAGGCTAGAAAAGTATTCCTCAAAAAGATTAGCTTACTACTGCATGCGTGTGCTTGATTTCTCTCACTATTTAATAAACAGTAAACATGAAATTAGATATATTACACGTCATTAGATATAGTCTCACCAACTTACAATCAAAATATAACGGTCCTCTCTACTCTTAGGGACACATTTGATAGCGACCTGAAAATATGAATAAATATGGTAAATTAATCATAGCAAATCTTCATTTAAAATGTATTTAATTAAAATGTAATTACAATCTTCAATGTAAAGTTTTGACGCCAGTTTTGATCTAAACTGGAAATTGATATAGGTTATAACTTCAAAGTTCACAAAATATAATGGACAGATAAAAGGATGGTTAAGTGTCTACCTTCTTGCCATCAGATTTGCGAGTCCCCACAAACACACTGCCAAAGGCTCCTTGTCCCAGTTTCTCTCCCACTCTATAAAGCGAGTCAAATAGAGCTGGAAAAAAAACAATACACACACATTCTAATGCTTGTTTCTTTGATAGTCTTACATGAACTCATTGCATTGCTGGCTGTGACTTTATAGGCAGAATAAATATTCATCTGAAGAATGTGGATATTAACAACTCGTACACTATAGGGACATCTGTCAAGCAATAATAAAACTGAAAATAAAGACAGAATTCACATGAACCAGAGTAATAATAAGGCAATGAAACCAACGTATGTCAGGCGTGGATGTGACACGGGAAGGACCTGGCTGGGGATCTTCTCTATCTGTGGCGGGCTGTGGTGAAAGAGGTGCCACTTTGTTGCCTATGTGACATATTCTCTTGAAGAATGAATAGATGCCTTTCTTCTTCTTTTTTGTTTGTTTTTCTGAATAAATAGATGGGTTATCTTTAGAATTCAAACACAGAGACTAGACTTCATTGTTGAAACAAAAATATGACCAAAAATTAAAGGCACAAAATAAAGGTCTTTAGGCCTAACTTCAACTCCCAACAACTGGCCGCTGTGGTTTCACAGATTAGATTTAGATTAACCAGGATTAGGCCTCATAGTTAAATTGTGACATTTAAGTATTTTGTAAATATACATTAAAACAAAACATTACTTGTTTGCATTTTGGGGAAAAAAACAATATAGCACTAAAATGTTTTAATCTAGGCCTATCTCAGTGCACGTTGCTTTCAGTTAAAACTCAAAAACTGCATTTTAGCCCAGGACTAGCCTTAAATTTTGTCTGTGAAACAGAGCCTAGTTAAAGCAAGATTATATCTTAAGATTTTAGGCTTTTTAAAAAAATGTTATTTCTATATGAGTGTTATTGGAAAGATTGCCTTTTGGATTTTTCTCCATAGTCGCTGCTATATAAGAAGCCTGTTTCTCTTCTGAAGCAACTGGTCGTTCTTCCATCATCTTCACAGCATTAAATATCCCAGTCTGGAAGTAATGTTGAAAGCCTCACGCTCAAGTGCACTTGTAGACATGAAGATTCACACTGAACAGAAGCGATAGAAAAGATCTTGTCAATAGAAAAGACTAGCTATATGTCTTTGTGACGTCATATACTAAACATTCGAAACATTCTTTTTTTGTTGTTGTTGCTGCATGCTGGTGACTCTTAGGGTCGTTCCAATTTCAATTAAGAAATTTTGACATTTATGATTTATGTTTTAAAAATATTTATTAGCTATAGTATTATTTGTCATATATTGTTTGTTTGTTTGTTTTTATTTTTTATGTGTTCTTGTAATAAAGTCTTCTGTTTCGATCTGACTGCTGTTTGCTATTTGCAAAGGACATGCTAGGCTACTTTAATGTTTTTTTGCATTAAAGTGTGTGATTGATGAATTGTTTTAAAACCAAGTTTGTCACACAAACAGTATAATAAGTAATATACAGTATAAGCCGGACTGAAAAGGAGATAGGCCTATTATATTGGAGTCGTTAAAATATTTCGATAATTGAAAGAAAATATTTTTTTTTTCAAATATTTTCACCACACTGTTAATTATTGAGATAGGTCTGTAGTTATTAATGTCATGTTGATCACCGTTTTATACAATGCAGTAACTCTAGTACGTTTCCAGGATACATGTAGGTCAATGATAAATTAAATAAAGCAGACAAATGATAAGACAGGACATGTGAGGCCATTTTCAGATTCCAATCCATATCTGGCCCTGCACGTAGGCTACTATCTGAATCTAAACTGTCGTTAACTTGCTGGACTTCTATTGGACTGATGGATTCAAATTAAGGAGAAGGAGTTTTCGCAAATATGATTAGAAGAAGTATTAAAATTAGGGTTAGGAACAGAGAAATCAGTAGGCTAGATATAGAACTCGCTTTGGTGAAAAATTGATTAAATGCATCAGCAATTTCAAAGGAATCATTGATAATTACATTATTTATTCGAATGAAATTAGCTTTATACCTTTAGCTACTGAAGTTCATAGTAGCCTAATAGGCAAACAGTCCGACAGACGAACAGTACTAGCAGTAAAAAGGTAGAAAAGAGAGCTTACTCACTCATACCCACATACACATTTCTACATAAAGACATAATC
Source organism: Pimephales promelas (assembly GCF_988280905.1). NCBI lineage: Eukaryota > Metazoa > Chordata > Actinopteri > Cypriniformes > Leuciscidae > Pimephales > Pimephales promelas. Next base: position 21,950,766 of record NC_142784.1, read on the forward strand.
TAAATAAAATAGAAAATTAGACAAGCTCAGTCTGTTTTGCATTTAGTTAAATGGACTAGGAAATATTAATAAAGTCATATTGATGGTGGAAGCCTTTAATTAAAACCACAGAAATAGCCTATACAATAATATATTTGTCATCGTTTTTGAATTAATAGATAATAAGATCTCGCATTTTAGGATTATTTGAAATACTACGAGAATAGTCTCGTGTTGAATCTCCAGCTCGAAAGATGGCGCTAATGAATCACATTTACCCTGTTCATCGACAACGGTAAAGAAGCATTAACGTCAGCACAGTCAGGAAATAAAACGTTTGTTTACTGTTTACAATGATGGAGGATGAAGAATTAGAGTTTGTGGAAGATTTGGAGGCGATATTACACCTTACTCCAGAAGTGCAGCTGGCCATTGAGCAGGTAAGTGATCATTTGGGGTTGAGTCTGTTTTTATTGTAGTCAGTCAGAGTGTCTTCTCATGAGATGCTAATAGCCAGTTTAATACTTCTCCATTGAAGCCCCCTAAAATGTTTTTTCTTGTCTGTGTTGTAATTATCATTTAATTTTTTTGTTTACGTAGATAACTGTTGTCAAAACCGAATTTGTTTTAAAACGACGGACCCCCAAACGTAAATTTGTCATCGCTAGCTTGTATTTGGTGGGATGTGACTAAAGTTAGACAGGAAAAAAAAAATTGACACATTCAAGATTTTAAACAAGGGAGTCCGTTTAGGCATAAAATGAAGAACTTAAATTGCATTCTGCAATTTCTGTCGAATTATATTTGAATTAAGTATTTATTGGGGATTGTGAATGTGTGAAATGTACTAATAGTGTTAGTCTATGTTCTTAACACAATGTTTATTAATGTTTACCAAAACGCAGTGAGAAAGAAAAATACCTAGACTAAAGAATCATCATTGGAGAAGAATGATGTGCAGAATTGTTTTAATTGTTAATTGAACAATAATAATTCTAATCCAACATTTAATGTTCAACAATTTTATTCATTTGGCTCGATGATGCAATTTTCTTCTAGAAACAAACTTTGTTATATTATTTTCATGTTATCACTGTGAAGCTGGTTTGATACAATCTGTGTTGTAAAAAGGCGCTATATAAAGAAAGGTGACTTGACTTGACTTCCTCTGGCTCCAGTTGAGTCCAACATCAGGAATAGCCTACAACTGGCTCTTTAGATCTATGTGTTAAGGTCTTTGGTGCCACCTCAATGGACTCCAGTGCAGTAACGCTTGTTGTTAACTTCAGACTCACAGAACATCTGATACTCAATCAACAGACACTGCTTTTCTTGGCTTGACCTTGTCATATGACGTCTGTTAACTTTTTTTAGGTTTTCCCCAGCCAAGACCCTTTGGATCGAGCTGACTTCAATGCTGTTGAATACATTAATACCTTGTTTCCAACAGAGCAGGTGAGTCTGAATTAGAATACTTGCTTGCATAATGGTCAACATTATGAATATACCTTCATTCTGAAACTTTTAGTTCTGAGCAATATACTATGCTCAGAACTTAATCAAATTTAATGCCTGTCTATCTGTGTATAGGTCACCCATATTGAGGCTAGTGACCATTATAATACTACTAATATTTATTCTTTTTTTTCAGTGTGGCCTATTGAATGTTCATATTCTTGGCCACTAGAGAGCACTACTCTCTCTGAACTTGAAAATCTTATTTTTGTTGACTTTTAAAAGAGATAAATGAAATTAAAGGATAGCTGATGTATTTCAGTAGTGTTTATGTATCCCCCCTTATTATTTTGTAGTCATTGGCGAACATAGACGATGTGGTGAATAACATCCGACTTAAAATCAGGTGAGTTTTCAATATTTAGACCCTGATGTGGTCTGCATTTATATGTGGAGGTTATTGATTCTTATTAAATTCATATTGCATATAATTCCTTTAATCAGACGGTTGGACGACAACATCAGGACAGTGGTGAGGGGACAGACTAATGTGGGACAAGATGGCAGACAGGTGAGCATTTTGGTTCCACATACATAATGTCAGATCAATGTCATATGTTCTGTTGTGATCCAATCAAGTGATTTATAACTTTGAATAATTTAAGATCAAAATAATAAATAGTTTTCAGGTAATAGGAATAAATGGCAAATCAATAGGATTAAAGCAATGATCTGGGTTCATCAACATTATGCCACATGGTGTACCAGGCTGTAAGATGATTTTTTCATGACTGACTTTCTTCTGTGGAACACAAAAGAAGATTTATTGAACTGTTTTTGTCTATAAAATGAAGGTCAATGGGGTCCAAAACAACATCCCACTGACTTTAATTGTCAGCCCCACATTTTTAAAAATATCTTCCAAACCTGTACAACTTTCTTCTGTGGAGTACAATAGAACAACATGAGACATAAATGATGTTTGGGCGAACTAAATAAGTGTTTTTGTGCTCTAATCAAATCATTGTAGTGGCTAAAGCAGCTTTCGAATGTTGTCCTGTGCGCGGTAAACCTCTCTGTCCGCTTCACAGCTCTCGACATTATGGATGTCTTTTGCATCTCTTCCATCTCACGTCTCTGGAAGTGACCGAGGTTCTTGACAGTCCCAGATGCTCTGTCTTCCTGGAAAGGAAGGCACACTTTACCCCGAATTTTCCTGTTCTCTGCAACGGTTCCATTCCACATTGTGGTTTAGTGTCCTACTATTTCTTGGACCAGGCTGAAAATGTTGATTCAACACAGATCTTTTCTTAATCAGAGCAGCAGGCTGAGGTGAAATGCGATTGGGTTGGTAAAAGCCAGTGTGGTTGATGCCTATGAGTGGGGTCAGATGAGCTTGAATTACCCAGCATGCACCGCTTTTGGAAACTTGTCGTGTCTGGAGGGATCGCTGTTAATGCGGGGCCACGAGTCTCACGGCCCGTAGCCTTCTGAGTTGTTTCCACAGAGCAAAGGAAAAATCCTTTCAGCAGATGGGATGGCGGGGAAGTGTGGATTACACATCCCAACTCGAGGCTAGGAGTGATGGTGGAGACAGCGGGAGAGGACTGGAAAGACCCTCTGAAGCTTTTTTTTGTTTAGTCTGTGTAGTATTTATCAGTGAGATGGAGACATCCGTGTCTGGAACGGGATCCCAAGGGTCTGCTTGATGACATTTCTAGCTGTGTGGAGGAGGTGGACGGATGTGATTGTCTTAGCTGAGTATTTTCACCTTCTCCCCTGTGGTAAAGAAAATGCTAAAGTTAAAATTGTGCATCGAGCATCTTATATGTGACTGAGTCTGTTTGAAGTTTGGATGAAGCTGAGGGCTTGATAAATAGTGTTTGAGGCAGTCACAACACAGATGTTTCACCCTGTTTAAAGTCCCAGACTCCTCTCTGGTTTTGTTATCGTCTGCCTGCTGTTTGGGTCTCTGTTGTTTTAGAATAATTGAGATTCTATGTTGTTGTTTTTTTACTATTCTGAATTGGTTTTCAATTTAAATTTTATTTTTAGATTCTTTTTATTTATTTTAGTTTTTAATTTTTTAATATGTACATACATTTCTATTCATTTTAATTGTAGCTATTTTAGTACATCAAGTCAAACTGAATGAAACTGAGAAATGGTTCCTCGGGAACTAGCTGAAATGAAATTACATTTGTATATGGTTTCAGTTAACTATAATAACTCTTATGTGGATTAAGTGGGGAGTTGAAGGGGGGCGGGGAGTCTTTCCCTGACTTTTCTAAACATTTTGTGGTTCTTATCAACATTTATTTGCAGTGTGAGTAAAGTACTATTTTATATTATTGTTAATGGACAGAAACCTATTTGGAAATATTTTCTGAATTGGAAAAGCATTTGACAATGTGGGGAAACTTGTTAGATTTGTGATATCATTCATAAAGTAAAATCAACAGTGAGCCAAAACATTTGGTGTGAATTATTGGAGGAGTCCCTCACTTTGCCTGCCCCTTTATCTCACGCAGGGTTTGCGCTAATATACATTATTTTCCTCAGTGCTGCAGAAAGTTCCATATAAAAAGTTTGCCATGTTGTTGTTCCCAGATGGAGCATTCAGATGAGAGGTTTATAGCTGTCAGGGAGCCAGTTGGGATCAGGATGTCTCATGTAGTTTTTGGCATCTGGAGCTGCTTATTAGGAATGCCAAGAAGGAGCCTCCCCAAGAATGTAGTATAAATATTTAATCTAAACACAGGATGGAAAGTTTGCTGCATGTGTGGTTTTCTATTAGTCGTTATAGACTGATCTCTGATTGTCCCTTTGGAGTTGTTTTAGTCATCGCAGGCTTTGTTGACGGGTTTTATCGACTTAATGCCTATGTTTTAACCCTTGTTTGTTTTTTTTATTTCTTGTATGGTATTTGAGTATGTTAAAATTTATTAAAAGTATTTGTTTTGAAATTGAGCCACTGTACATTTTGCTGATGTCATAAAACTGTCATATCAACAATTTAATTTAGCTAAATAGTTTAACAGAATTGTTGAATACATGGAATACAGAAAATGGGCTTTTACAAAGAGTCTCATCCAATCAGGTTTTTACTGACTTTTAAAATAAATTTTACTTTCACTAATACAGTGAGACATTAAAATGGGTAATACAAAAAGAAATTAAAACTGCAAAGGAGGCGACACAACCATTCAAAAGTTAGGGGTTGATGAGATTTCTAAAAGAAAAATGTTTTTGACGAAAGTCTCTTATGATCACAACGGCTGCAATATTTGATTTAAAATATAGTATTTTGTAAATGTTGTTTTAATGTCATTTTAAATGTATTTTTTTAATCCTGCGACGGTAGAGATGAATTTTCAGCATCATTAGGTGTACTATTTCACATTTTTGTGGAAACACAGATGCATTTTTTCAAGATTCTTCAAGAAATAGAAAGTTCAAAACAACAACATGCATTTATAATATATATTTTGGTAGTAATGTAAAAGTCTTTACTGTCACTTTTGGCAACTTGCTAAACAAAAGTATTAATTAAAAATAAAAACTCTTACTGACCCCTGACTTTTGAACAGTAGTGTACATCCATTCCAATGTTGCTTTTAGTCAATATTTAAGCAATTTCTAGGTAATGACATTTAGAGTATACAAACATAAAAGGGGATAACTAGGGTGGTCATAATCTCTTCAGCAATTATAAGAAAATAATTACATGAAGGATAATCACCATTAGTGCACGTGTGGAATGCTGTAAATGATTGACCACATTATCATTATCGGTCTCATTCATGCCTGTCAGCAGCTGTTAAACTGTCCTAATAATCAATATTTTCTTTCTCAGTGCTCCTACATATTCTTTAGTCGAGTCACAACGCTACAGGGAAATGTAGCAGGCATCCCAGCATCCATGTCGTCCTGTAGTCTGTGGCCTGCCTAAACCATCTGTGGGTGGGGGGGAAACATCCTGAACCTGCAAATAGAGTCCACATGCATAGCAGCTGCTCTCCTTCCTGCCAGATCCAAATAAACCTCTCTCTTTCTCTTTCTTCTGATCAGCAGTATAAGAAGGAGATCCAGAGACTGTCCTCCAAAAAGCAGTGCATTTTTCTAACCTCGGGAAAAACGAGTCTGGATAGCTTCTTCTTGTGCACAACTACAACATGGCCACTTTAAGCTAGATGCATCCCAGTTAACACCTGGGCTCTAGTTCTGCTTTTTGTTCAAAGCCGTTAAAAGTCTTGGCATGACCTTGCAGTACTGCAATTTGAAAGGAGAATTGTTTTTTTGAAAGGAGGATGCATTGCTGTTAACATGGCGTGGCTCAAAGCACCTCTGTGTTTTTGAGGAGGCTTGTAAAAGTGGTAAATTCCAGGGGGCAGCTGGTGCCGGCTGTTAGCATTCCATTTGCCTGTGAAGAAGCAAGGCAAAAGGGACGGCCAAACTTTCTCCACTCTCAGCCCAGGCACGTCTCTGAATACATTGGCAGCAGCCAGTATTCCCACTCATCCAGTGTTGCAGCTGCTTTTAAAGGAAGTAGTAATTATGCATTGTCAGAGTCCAAACACTTCCAGTGTGGCTGCAGTGGGAGGTGTGCCACTTGCTGTGACTGCATTCGAGTGGCCAGGAAGGTCGGGAGCCTTGTGATGTGGTGGCATCAGGTGGGGCAACATGTGGACGGGCCAAAACTGCAGCTGCTGCAGTCTTCGCATACAAGAATGTCAAGTAAAAACTGGTTTCATCAGGCCATGCGGTTTGTTCCCCACCCTGTTGAAGCACAGACATCTTCCCACTAAAAATAATATACTGTAGTAGCTGAAGGGTTAGGAGGGCAGGCAGGAAGCAAGTTCATTAAAATGTCATTCAGCCTGTATTTTCATATTAAATATGGGTTCATTATTAATTGCTTTTGATGTGGCTGTAAGATTTAGATTGAGTGTCTTGTTTTTCTAATCGCCTAGTTTGAAAGCAATGAAACCAGCCCAACGCAAACTGAACTCAAGCCAGTAAACTTCAGGTTGCTGTTTCACAGAAAACATTGAACTGACGGCGAGCTGTAAGAAAACGCTACTGCGGTGCTGTTTGGGTCATCTTAGATCTTTTGTCTCCTCTTCCAGGCATTGGAGGAGGCCCAGAAAGCCATCCAGCAACTCTTTGGCAAAATCAAAGACATCAAAGACAAAGCGGAGAAATCGGAGCAAATGGTGAGTAAAAATAAGCCTTCTAGACAGGAACCTAGTCATTTAAGGTCTGAAAGTCAACCCAGAGTAAATAGCCATTCACCACCCACCCACCCCAACAGGCTGGGTAACTAAGGCACAAGAAACTGTGACATCCTGTGGTTTTGTCCACAGCACTCTTTGAGCCCAAGGTAATGCACTGGCCATCTGTGAATGCTATGCAGTGCAGAACTGAGGAAGGGCAAGGGGAGGAAGGCAGGAGAACAATAGCAATAGCTGTCCCTGTGTCCCCTGCAATATAAAGAAGGGTGGATGAAATATCGGTAACATAAAGGTTATTAGCCAATATTGGAGTGTTTTTAGTATTGAATAAATAATAATGATAAATCATCTTTAGTATTGGATCAATAGTAATTGAATTGTGCAGGTTCATTTTGTCTATTTTTTGAAAATGGATTACCTTTGCCATCATTTAATGCTCACGTTCTCAACACTAATAATTTAATAACACTTTGAAAAATAATCTTGAGTGTGTGTGTATATATATATATATATATATATATACTTTATGTATGTATGTGTATATATATATATATATATATATATATATATATGAAGAGTTCAGATGCAAAAGCCTCTAAGTGCCATTTGAAATTTTCTTCTAAAATGATCATTTTTATCAAGCTTGTATATTTAAGTTCAGTAATTTCACTTAAATGGCAATGAAGATTACCTATTAATTGTCATTTAAGTGAAATTACTGAACTTAAATATACAAGCTTGATAAAAATGGTCATTTTAGAAGAAAATTTAAAATGGCATTTAGAGGCTTTTGCATCTGAACTCTTCATATATATATATATATATATTATGTATATGTGTGTAAAAAAACACTAAATTATTGATGGGATTCCTAAACTTACTTGTCACGTTTTTGATTGATTTTTATTTTTTAGTGTTGACCAAGTTGAATGGACTTTTTTTTTTCATCATCAGCAATAAAGTTACATTTTTCGCTAATTTACAATATAATGTAATCTAATATAATACCATTCATAGGTTTATGTTCAAACAAATGTAAAACTAACAAATGTTATTCTTTTGACCTTTCTATTAATCAGAAAATCCGGGAAAAATAAATGTTTTCAACATTGATAAGAAATGTTTCTTGAGCACCAAATCAGCATCATAGAATAATTTCCATAGGGTATTGTGCTATAATATAATATTAGTGCTTTTATAGATTATTCATGATTAATCACATCTAACATAAGTTTTTGATTACATAATGTGTTTGTATATATAATCATATTTATATATTTGTGTGTGTGCATGTCCGTGTGTGTATATAGTATGTATACACACACAGACATGTGTATATATAAATATAATAATGTATGTACACATTATGTAAACAACATCTTTGTTGGATGTTATTAATCTAATTGAAAGCACTAAATATAGTATTATACATACAGTAATATTATAATTATTATCAACCAGAATCGAAATATCAGTGCAGATATCAATGCGTCTAAAAAAAAATTCTTCAGGTGAAAGAGATCACACGGGACATCAAGCAGTTGGACCATGCAAAGCGTCACCTGACGACTTCTATAACCACCCTCAATCACCTGCACATGCTGGCTGGCGGTGTGGACTCTCTTGAGTATGTTTATTCAACTTACCTTTTCCCAAGAACAGTATGTTTGCTCATTCATAGTGGTGTGCTAAAAACTTGTCTTGTTGTACCTTTGCAGAGCTATGACTCGAAAGAGGCAGTATGGGGAGGTGGCCAATCTCCTTCAGGGTGTAGTCAACGTGCTTGAGCACTTCCAGAAGTACATGGGCATCCCCCAGATACGCCAGCTCTCAGAGAGGTAAGGATACAAACACAAGGCTCTCTCAACACTGTTTATTTGACTAAATCAGGTGCTGAGAGTCTGAAGATCCTGTTTATGTTTACTGAAGATGAGCACAGGAAGGAAATCTGCTTCACAGTGTCTCATTATTTACTTTTCCCCCCACTTTGGAGCTTTCCCAGAGCGGAAAGCGTCTCTTTGTTTCAGGCCTTTCCCAGTGGAGGTGCTTTCTCTGGTTTGGGTGGTGCTGTCCACGTCCCCTGCAGGCTCGGAGACTGGGCCTTTTGTTCGGGTAGAAACGAGGCTCCGGTCCCTATGATTCTGTGCTTCCCATTGCTTGTTTATGTTGGATGCTCTGATAAGGCTGTTGTTTCATAAGCAGATGGCAAGGAAGGGTGTGTTTGATGTGGAAATGTTATTCCCCTGGTTGTTCCAGGTTCTAAATGTTTCTCTGGAAAAGCATGTATCTGCAGTTCCTTTTGAGTGCCTCTGTAGTCAAGTTTACCCATTCGGTTCATAAGAACATTCACAGGCGTCCTTGAGTGATGATGAGAGTTTGTTTGGATGAACGTGCATTTGTACATCAAGCGAATCCAGTGTTTTTGTTAAAACAGCATTTAAGTGTGCCAAAGTACATCATAGCTTTTTTTTTCTTCTGACCGCTGCTTGACTCATTTTTTTTTTCTTGTCCGTTTCTTTTTGTGGTGTAGAAAGAGATTATATTTGATGAGGGTGGGGATTTTGCCTAGGAATTTCCAATGTAAATAATATTAGCCCCCCCTTTGGTGATCGGATGGGCTGATTTTAGTGATGTTGTTTTGAACTACACAAGCTTAACGCATATTATGAGGACAAAAAAAGTCTTGTGATGCCTTATTGGATCTTTGTGATGTTTAATATTAGTACATGCCAAATATGGAGAAACTGAGATGCTTTCTTTCCGAGCCCGACTGTCCCTAAATGGAGATGTCTGGTTGGTTGTAACTTAAGGTGTGGCAGAGATGTTTCAGAGATCAGGGGTGGCAGCTGAGGGATGTGCTGTGGTTCAGACAGTGTGGAGGTCTTAATGGAGCTGGTGAGAGAGCAAATTGGCAGCCATGTGCCACGTTGAAGACTGGTGTCTGACTGGCAAGTGCATGTGTCTCCGTCTCTCTCTTTCACTCACTCACTCTCTCTCCCTCTGAGTATTTTGTTGTTTATTTTGGATGAAAATTGTGCCAGCAACTGATTCAAGAGCATCTTCTAATCAAGTTGTGTTTCTTCCAGACCCTTTTGGTGGAATTGGTCTTGTGTTACACTGTCTCTGATATTTTTAGTCAAAAGTACAGCCTCATTGTTTTATAGAATTTAAATTTACATCTGTTTTCATACATTCCCAATTGCCAATAGTTCTAATTCAAGCCAATATTTTAGGAGGGATCTAGGTACTAGCTATTCACATTACTCTATTTGTCGAGTCGAGATTATAAACAAAGCCTCATTATAAACAAAGCATTTAATTAAAGATTGGGTTGGCAATGTTTTTCAGAAACAATTTTTGTTATACTGGTTGAAACACTCTTAAGATCCTGATAGCAATCATAAGAATAGAAGTGACTTAAATAATAACAAATGTACATATACCTTCTGTGGAAGTCTCAGGACCAAAACATTTTTGTCTTATCATTGCATTCGGTCCGACTTTAGAAGGATCCCAGAGTCGGAAACAAGTGGATGGTTTATTTTAATGGCGTCCTGGATTGAGTTGGAGGATTCAGGATTGTATGTTTGTTCTGAGCATTTTGAGATGCAGTAGAGTTCGCAAAGAAGCTTTTGTTGAAAGATGAAGCAGTCAACTGTAATTTTGGATAAAATTGGATCTGAATGCAGCTGCATCACAAACCGCAAGTAAATTATTTCATAATGCTTTGTCTGTAAATTACAGTTTTGAATAGATAATGTTTTCAAAACACTTACTTGCGTGCAATAATGAGTGGGTGTTAATGCAGTTTCCTATGCAATGACGATGTTAGCCAATCATAACAGTGGCATTTACAAGGCTTAAAGGAGCCTTAGAAAACCGATTTTAAAACACAGGGTCAGAATGAAAGTCGAAAATAATAGTTTTTCCGCACACACACACACAAACCCATTTAAATTCAGTTGTTATTGTACAATTTAGCTGGTGTTGCTCTAGATTCTTACATTTGGTGTCTTGACTTAATTGTTTTGATAATCTCACTAGATCCCAGGGAATTCTGAAACTACCAGGTGTCTTGTAAACACTAACCCATGTGTTTTGCCCCTCCTCAGAGTTAAAGCCGCACAGAGCGAGCTTGGTACACAGATATTGGCTGACTTCGAGGAGACTTTTCCTGCCCAGGGGTCAAAGGTACAGATATTGCGTTCTGATGAAAAGATATTACAATTAATCATCTTTTAGTATTAATGCATAGCTAGTCTCTGTATATTTCCTGTGACAGATAAAAACATTTAGCTTGTTATTTACAGAAATCTGGTGGTCCTAGCATTGTTCTCAGAGATGCCTGCTTGGTGGCGAATGTCCTGGATCCTCGGATTAAGCAGGAGATCATCAAAAAGTTCATCAGGCAGCACCTGTCAGAATACCTAGTTCTCTTCCAAGAGAACCAGGATGTGAGTGTGTCCTTGTGCATCCTGTACATGCAGAAATTGTGCTAAACCATATCTCTTACGTTCTGTTCTGCTTTTTGTTCGGTGTACAGGTGGCATGGCTCGACAAAATAGACCGTCGTTATGCGTGGATCAAGCGTCAGCTCGTGGACTATGAAGAGAAGTATGGACGAATGTTCCCTGAGGAGTGGTGGATGACCGAGCGCATTGCTGTAGAGTTCTGTCAGATCACCAGGTACTGACTGAATACCTCGCAATAACACTGCATTCACATAATATTGACTCTTTATAAGTTTATTATGTCATTAGTCAAATTTTTATGTAAATAGTGGGATTTTTTTTTTTGCCAAGACATTCACATAAACTACGATCAAATAAATTCCTGAATGCACATCCAAAAAGTAATATGCATACATCTCAAGTCATGTGACTGTATAATAATAAAAACTTCTAGTACCAGTTATTTTTATATTTCACAATATTATTGTATTTTTGATCAAATAAATACAGTCTTGGTGAGCATAAGAGACATAAAACATTAAAAAAAACTGTACCACCACAAAGCCTTTGAACTGAGTGGATGTAGGTACCTCTACATATTTTGTGTTTTGGGGGAAAAAAGAGAATATGAAGGAAGGTATTTATAGTAATTATGTATTTTGCTGTCTTCAATGACAAAGCCAGACATGGGTGCATGAGTCTGACAAGTCTTGAGTAGACATGATATCAGCACAGCATAAATCCTCATTATCTCCTTTTACATGTGCATTTAGTGGTTAGCTTAGAAGAAGACTAGACATAAAGCACACCACTATGGCATGATTTAGAAAAAACATAATTGTGCACAGTATGACATGAATGATTAGATGGAAAGGAACTGGTTACATGTCTGGAATTTCAGTAGTGGTATTGATAAAGTGTAAAGTAGGCTATGTGTGTTGTCCATAGTCGAATTCCTCTCAAAAGAGTCATAACAAAACCCTCAATCCCTGGAAAGAATGTCTGAGGTCCACTGTAATCCAATCTAATACATTTCTCATTTTTGACAACTTTATATAAGAATGCATACACCACACCACCATCTCCTCTCTATGTTGGCTCTCAAAAAGGTTCTTTTTCAAGCTGACGGTAACAGGATCTTTCCTTTTAAATATAACACTGATCCACTGTGTTCCTTTTATCAGCCAAACCAGGCATCTGCACACACTGGCCTATAAAAGCACTGACCTGTAGCTTTAGACGCAGGGTTGTGAGCAAAACCTAATGTGCCAAGGAGGACTATGTCTGTGTTTCATTTGCCCATCAGAATCGAGCTAGCCAAGCTGATGCGAACCCGTGCCAGGGAGATCGAGGTCAAGCTTTTGCTCTTCGCTATTCAAAGGACCACCAATTTCGAGGGACTGCTGGCTAAGCGCTTCTCGGGGTGCACCTTGAACGACGGGCCCGGGGTGAGGAAATTGCGGGCAAAGAGCTTTACTGAGGCGCAAACATGCTGGCAATCTGGCTGTTGTGTGATGTTTCTTTTCCTTTGCTCTCTTCAGCAGAAAAAACCTGAGACGCCTCTAGAGCCAACAAACCCCTTTCTGGAAGACGAGTCAGGAGAGGACAACGTATCAGAAAAGGAGGAAGATCTGGATAGAGTGAGGCTGCTTATCTTTATTTGCTCTCTATCATGCAGCAATGAGCCTATTTGCACCGTATCCAGTCTACTCCACCCATCTTCTGATAAAAATTTGATACCGCATTTGGTTCCATTCCAACATGCAATTTACATTTCTTTCTAATGTAGTTTAATTTGACTTGCATCTGAACTCTAGCCTGGATCATCAGGCGCTTATTTTTGACGTGTTATGAAAACATTCAAGACACTGTGTGTTTTAGAAGTTTTTATTTGCTATCGGCTATTGACTTTGGCTCAGGTCCTATTTATTGCACACTTATTTCCTTTTTATCTTCAAATTGGCAATGATGTTCTCAGTTTTAGGTGTTGTAAGAACATTTCTGATGATTTGGGTTCCTCAAAAGTTCAGTTATCACTGTGGTGTTTTTGCAACAGAATTTCCTTTCACCTTCCTGTCAAACTGTAGCACATGCCAGGGTTATTGTCATTTTTTCAGCTTGTTTCTTAGGCAGCATTTCTCATTTTCATTCTGTTTAACTTGAAGCACGAAAATAACAACTTTATTTATTAAATACAAATGAATAAAAACTAAAAAATTTAAAAAAATATATACTAAACTGATAAAAATGCAAAAAAAAGTAAAAAAAAAACAGCTAATAAACTAATCTAATTAGCATTTCACTGATAATAAAATGACACTGGCACACATAAAGGAACCTCTTAAGACATGTCTGATTGAGTAATGTGTTGCTGTTCACAGCCAAAGAAGCCCAAGGCTCCAGACAACCCCTTCCACGGCATTGTGTCCAAGTGCTTTGAGCCTCATCTCTACGTTTACATCGAGTCGCAGGATAAGTGAGTGAATGTTGTGCACAATCATGTCAGACAAGCCAAATGGCAATAAGCCCATTCATTTGGTTTGTGATCGTTTCTCTCTTGTACACCCCCTTTCAGTAGTTCTCTTGTTTGACTCTCTCCACCTCACCACTGAGGCAAAAATGGTTTCCATTAGCTGGTAACCACTGATGCTGCAGACAACCTGAAAATGGCTTTATTCGGCTGTTCTCGTTCTCGTCCCCACTTACCCTCTCTCTCCCTCTCACCCACGGTGCTCCCGGGAAAAGGACTTCTTGTACAGGCCCTTCTCTGGCCCATGTAACACTCTGCTGGCACTGCCTAAAGCAGAATGACCTTTCTGCTAACAATGGCTTTCATTATACCAGTTCACACTGACCTGTCTGGCATGAGATTGTCCACATTCTTCTCTTGGGGTCAGCATCTATCTGATTACTCCGTGCTGAGAGAGATGGCCTCCTTACTGACCTTACAATACATCGCTGTTCAAAGAAAGTTTAACACATTATGATTTCATTCATAGTCAGATATGTGGTGCAGGTTGCTTTTTTATTATATTAAATGTTTTTGCTAATTTAACTTTTCAGTTACCAAGATTTTTTACTTTATTTTATTTTTTTATTTAGTAGTTTTTTCCAACACATAGCATCCATCATAGACTTTGTCCCCCCCAAATAACAAATATTAAGGAGATCCTCCTTGCAAATATTTTATTTTATTTCTTTTTTAATATTTAGTACTTTTCCCCCCAACAAAACAGAGATCAGATTGGTCACCCCAATACCCCAAAAAATTTCACCTTGGATAAATTTTATTTAATTTGTTTTGACATTGAAACTAAGCAGTACTGAAAACATTCAAAACATGTAGATCTTCAACCATCCTGGTATTTTTAATAAAATAAATAAAAAAATGCAAATTAATAAAAAACAAAATATGCAAGACTCTAATTAGTTTTCTGTTTAACATATGTTGCGATGTTTAAATCCATTCCACAGATTTATGCAGTGGAGGAAATGTAGATAATGTCTGGGCCTAGTGCCATTGATGTTTTTGTTTTTTGTCTTAGAAATCTCGGAGAGCTGATCGACCGCTTTGTTGCTGATTTTCGGGCACAGGGTCCCCCTAAATCAGGTACAGATGAGGGAGGTGCTGTGCTTCCCAGCTGTGCAGATCTCTTCGTGTACTACAAGAAGTGTATGGTGCAGTGCTCGCAACTGAGCACCGGAGAACCCATGATTGCTCTGAGCACCATCTTCCAGAAGTATCTGCGCGAGTATGCCTGGAAGATCCTCTCTGGAAACCTACCCAAGTGAGTTGAGCCACCTGACTTTCTCACATAACTTTCTATTTGGTCCTTCTCCCTTGTTATGGTAGAATTCCGCCCAGTTGCTGGGGCTTTTATTCGGGGTGTTTATGCTGTGGTGATGCTTGAGAGGAGAGAGAGTGGACTTTTCTGTGTGGTCGCATTTGTGGGGTTTCTTGTTGCCGCTTTTCAAAAGAAGAAAAATCCCCACCCGTCGCCTTGTGTGGTTTACCCCGTATTGTCTTTGGGAGTTTCAAAAGGGATCTTTGTTTTGGAGAAGCTGTCTTGTGGTTTCCATGCAGTCTTTCTTTTGTGTCTTTCAGCGGGGTGGGCTGGAGGGTTGAGTTCGGGTTCTTTGGTAACCATCTTTGTGCTTGTTTGCGTGCAGGACCAGCACCAATAGTGGTGGTCTGACCATCAGCAGCCTGCTGAAGGAGAAAGAGGGATCAGAAGCGGCCAAGTTCACCATGGAAGAGCTTTGTCTCATTTGCAGCATCCTAAGCACAGCCGAATACTGCCTGGCTACCACACAGCAGGTGACCAACACACATACATCAATTAACATATCATAAATATAGGGGTTTTATATCTTATAAAACAAGATGTCTTATATCATTCATGTCCACTCCACAGCTGGAGGAGAAGCTCAAGGAAAAGGTGGACAAGTCATTGATGGAGAGAATCAACTTAACTGGGGAGATGGACACCTTTAGCACGTAACTTGACCCTCCCTAACCACTAAATAAAAACAGATTTTTTTTATTATTATTTTTTAAGAAATTAATTAATAGTTGTTAAGTAATGTTCCCATAAATCTCTTTGTTTGGCAGGGTTATCTCAAACAGTATCCAGCTTTTGGTGCAGGACCTGGATGCTGCATGTGATCCAGCCCTTACAGCTATGAGCAAGGTACTATACTGATATCGTAGCAGTTATCGGCTGATATAACCCCCCCAAACCTACTTATTGTACCCCTATTTTTATCTTGACCGTTATCTAACACTCATGTAGCCCTAAATCGGGATTTTGTGACTTTTCATACATTATCTATCTATACATTACACTCACAAAAAACTGGGCTTGATTCGGTTCTTCGGGGTCAATATGACCCCACATTGAAATAAATGGGAAATGTGAAAAAAACTAAATATATTTCCTTCATGTGTTTATGTTTAGAGCATAAATGCAATGTATCATAAAAAAATAATATTTCAAATGCAAGCTAATGGTGTAGTTGAGGAATTGTGTTATATGGATACAAAAGTATTTGGAGTATCTCCAAAAACACAGCATTAATGAATAGATGAGAAGTAAACAAAAAAATTATATATTATTTGTATGATTAAAAATGTATTTTTTTTTGTACAATTAATCAATTGTTGGGGTCGTAAAGACCCCGAAGCCCAGAAGTGTAAACAGGAAACGAAGACCATTTGAAGGTTAAAATTAAACTGTAAAAACAAAAAAACAAAAAATTATTTTGGTTTTATATTTATTTTATTTATTTAATATTTTTGTGTCAATTTAGTATTTTTATACTATCATAGTATTTATGCACATTTTTAATATTTTCAGTTTTCATTGAGTAAATTTGGTTTGTGCTGTTGCATTCTTTTTCTACTCAACTTTGATTTTCACTTCAGTAATTTTTAGGTTTATAAATCTAATTTTATTTCAGCTTTATTTCCATTTTTTAAGTTTTGGTTAACAACAACAACAACATTGCTTTCCTAAACAGTGTCTTTAGGATATTTATACTAGACTTGAAGTTGATTTTGTCTATGTTTGTACAGATGCCATGGCAGAGTGTGGAACATGTGGGAGACCAAAGCCCGTACGTGACCTCTGTAATCATGCACATCAAACAAAATGTGCCCATCATTAGAGACAACCTGGCCTCCACCCGGAAATACTTCACGCAGTTCTGCATTAAGTTCACCAAGTCAGTACCGCAACCACTCACTAATCAGTGCAGCAAAGACTCTTTCATAACACAGGCTTTTGGTAAACCTCTGCTAATTGTACTTTCTACCCATTTGTTTCAGCTCCTTCATTCCAAAGTTCATCAACCACCTATTCAGGTGTAAACCAATCAGCATGGTTGGAGCAGAACAGGTATGAGGAGATTCAGACATTGGGATTTATGGCTTTCATAGACCTGACCAAGTTCAAATGTTTTCTTTTTTTTTTTTTCTTCTTTGTCTTCTTAACAGCTACTCCTGGACACGCATTCCCTCAAGACCGTTCTTCTAGACCTCCCTTCCATTGGCTCTCAGGTGGTCCGTAAAGCCCCGGCCAGCTACACCAAAATAGTGGTTAAAGGAATGACTCGAGCGGAGATGATCCTCAAGGTGGGAACCTTATGTGCATTCACGACCCTTAAACATTTGAGAAATCGCTCAGCTTTCACCCAATTCTTTTTTAAACAGGCCTCCCTGATGAGAAGCTCAATACAGGAAAGTCTTTAATGATCAGCTGCTCATAAAGCTCCGTGTGGTGCAGCGCTCGGTTGGAGTTATTTACTAAGCTGTGCACGTCTGGTTTAATGAGCTCTCTCTGAGAGACAGGAAGTGCTCACATGCCTTGGCTTTTGTGCCTGCAGCCTTAGCAGTCCACAGTTTAATATTCTTCACTCATAGATCTCTACTTGTATGTACATATAGACTTGTAACATACAGTGGGGTTCAAACTTTTTTCTCCTTTTCAACTTGTTGTTTTAGTCATTTTTAAAGGTTGGGAGTTATTATAATTATTAAGAGAGAAACATGGATTTGAAAGTGAATTTGATGTGATCAGAACAAACTTGTTGATTGTCCCTATTTTGCTTTAGTGACAGCTGCATTCAAGCTGTTTAAAAGCCTGTTCACACCAAAACTTCTAAATGAAAATTTCACCATCTTGACAGTTCTTCTGCTATTCACTGTCAATTAGCACAATAATTGCTACGACCAAGTTGTAGTTTTATGCCCCCTCCAGGTACATGACCAGAAGCACAAATCCTATTGGTTGGCCAGTTTTCCTCACAATGGAATGGAAAAGATTTCACAACACCCTGCTGTAAAAATCGGTCACATTGATGGATGAACAGATGCAAACAGCCGTCAAATTAAAATGTTTTATCGGCAAACTTTCGCTCTTAATCTGAACAGGCCTTAAACCTCTCAAAGATCTTATGATTATCTCCCAAAAAGTGGAGGGATGAATGTAGTCATTTTTAAAGGTTGGCAGGCACAATGATTTCTGGCCCATTCTTGTACCTTGGTTTACAAAAAATGGTCTAAGAGGGTTTACCGATTTAGTTGCAAACATTAGTTTTTCAACGGATACTAAGAAGTGTAAGGAAAATCGTGTTTCCCATGATATGCCCCCATTAATATCATGGTGTTGGCCGATGTTCTGGTTGAGTGTATGAGCTCTGTGTTGTACTATGAAATACAACAGGAGGAGAGGATAGCATGTGCCTTAGTGAATCTTCCTTTCCCTGGTCTCCAGACCCACCTTCTTCTCCATGACCCTTATCTTCAGCCCCACTCATGCTCCACAGGCTTTTATGAGGTTCTCCGGGGCTTTCCTGCTCCTGGTCTTTTAACTGCCTGGAATTCAGCCTTTATTCACCTAATGTTCATACTAAGTTTAGCTCTAATTTTGCAAGATCGTGCAAAGAGCATTTACAAAAGAGGAAAAAATGCTATAAGAAAACATGGGCTACATAAAAAGGGATAGTTTACCCAAAAATGAAAATTCTGTCATTTACACACCCTTATGTTGTTTCAAACCTTTACGACTTAAAAACTCAAAGATATTTTTGATTAAATAAATAGATAAAAAAAAAGGCTGACCCATACTTTCTTGACACAAGTACGTTTGAGCTTCCGTTCATCATATTTGACGAGCTCTATGTATGTGCGTTGATCAATATTTATATTTGAATAAAAGCCCAAGTAAAATCTGTTCATCATAAAGCGATCGTGTCTCTTCAGAAGCCTTTGATTAAACCGCTTTTTATTTATTCAATGGTTTTAAGAACTTTTTGAATTTACATTTTTGGAAGAATTAACTTTCAATGGAGTTTAAGTTAATTCAAAATATAATACTTTGTAATAACTTTGTTTTGAACATGAACAAAAGTCTTATGGGTTTGAAATGACAATGGTGACTAATTGATGACAGAATTTTTATTTTCGGGAAACTATCCCTGCAACAGCTGAGTTTGTATCTTTCCATCTCCAGCCAGATTAGACAATACACTGGATAAATATTGATGAACACATGACCTTCATTAATTGAAATTCCAAGGTCTGCGTATGAAACCTGGCCTTGATCTTGACTTGCATACGGTGGGTCTTTAAAGTCTGTTTGGCGTTTAATGATTGGCTTTGTTGGACCCCAGGTGCCTCTCAGGTAATTACTTCCATCTTCATCAGCAGCATTTTGCTCTGCGATTCTTGGAGGAGTCATTCATACTTCAGTATGCTCCTTAAGCATAAGGGGCTCTGCCATTTGGCCAGGCGAATCAGTGGCTGGTATTGTTTGCTTAGTGAAACAATGGCACAATCGTTTGCCACCTCAGTCTCACTTTGTCGTCGTTCTTTCTTAATCGTTGATGAATTACATCAGTGAAGTGTGACACCGTTTAAGCGATTCATGGGTGAAATAGGACCTTCATTGCTGGTGGTGGCTTGGCTGTCCACATGATGCTCATTACAGGGTAAACGTGGAGAGTAATCTGTTAAAGATGTCTTCACTTTTTCTCTCTTTTCTTGGCTGGGAATGAGTTCCTGCCCATCCTAGGGCCCAAACCTCAGAGAGATGTGAAGCTGAAGGAGGTAGCGCAAGCCAAGCATGCTGCTGCTGCCTGTGAGACGTGGCTGTTTTCCACAGTCTTCTTGCCTGTCTCACCCCCACCCCCCATTGTGGCTGTTTTTGGAAATGAATGGAAAGGCAGACTTTATCCCCTTCCTCGCGTTTTCTCTTTCGTGCTCTCTATTCTTTCTTTCTCATTTATGAGGTAACTACAACAAGCCTTCTCGAGGCTTATCCTTGGCCTGTCTCCAGGATGGTCCTGTGGTAAGGAAGGAACGTTCAGAATTCAAGATGATCCCGCTTTGTTTTGACCCTTATCCGCATATCGTATCCCTTCAGGTATGGAGAGTAAAGAGAAAGAATAATGGGTATTGTATAAAGGGAAATGTTGCACAGGATGCTGATTAAGATATCCCCCCCCCCCTCCCCCTAGGTGTATCTGTCAGCCATGTGTTTTCTGCCCTGTTAGTCACAAGATATCCAATTAAAAAAAATCTCCCAAACTTGGAGGGAAAAGAAACAGATTCACAATGCAGGCCTGTACTCCATTTAACCTATTTTTTTACTGCTCAATTGATAGTCTCTAATTATACCCCACAAAAAAATTACCGGTGAGGCTGATTCAGCTTTGTTCAAGCATAGCGTAATTATGCTGTTAAAGTATCCTTAAATAGATACTTCAAGCACTTTATCTATGAGCTCACTGTATTATGTTGTCTCCTGCTCTTAGAGTGTCATGTGTTCAGAAAACCCAGTTGTAGTTTAGCTGACTTTTTCTTTTTCTTTTTTCTTTCACCTCTCAGGTGGTCATGGCCCCTCACGAACCATCTGTGGTCTTTGTGGACAACTACATCAAGCTCCTTGCTGACAGCAACCCTGAGACTTTCCAGAAGATACTAGATATGAAGGTGAGTCTGTTTTATTTGCTTCAGGGAAAACTTCCTCATATTTCATAAAATCTGACCACTAATAGAACAGGAGACCCCCCCTAACCAATTTAATTAATTGGTAATGGAAAGAATTGTGTTCAAATGATTAATGCATTTACCATATCCACTCCGCCGTATTTACCATATCCACTCTGATTGGTGACGAACGTGAAGCAGGGCAACAACTCACTGTGTGATATTGCTTAGAATGCAGATATAATGCCCTAAAATCCTAGATATTGGGACAGAAATGTCCTTGCATGAGTTATTCTCATATTTATATAATATGATCTAGTTAGAATATAACTGGAGTAACGAGTGCAAATGTAAAATACCCATTGATCTCATTCCATTATTTATGCAATTGTAATTGCAGTCTAATAAATTCCTTGTTGAATCAAAAAAAAAAATGTTCTAATGCAATTTTTTTGTAATGTCTATTTGATGATTTTCTCATTTAACACAAAAATGACTTTAAATGTTCCTTTAGGGGTAATTTCTCATGTAGTTAATTTCCTATTTATGAGCGAATGAATCTATTAGTATTGAGTATCAGATCTTTTAAAATAACTGGTTCACAAATATCTCTAATTGATTCATTAGAGAATAAGAATAATAAAAACACAATAATCACAAATGATCGAAAAGATCTTTGAAATTGATTGGTCTATTTTACCCCTAAATCTTTAGGGTCTGAAACGGAGTGAGCAGAGCACCATGCTGGAGCTTTTCAGACAGAGGTTGCCCACTCCGCCCTCAGGACCAGACGGTGGCCCATCATTGTCCTTCAGTGCCCCCACCCCTGAACAAGAGTCTTCCCGTATCCGCAAACTGGAAAAGCTCATTAAAAAGAGAATTCAGTAAATTAGCAGGAACTTTATTCCCATCAATATACTGATGTGAGCGCTCTCTTTTGTGCATGGCCTGACAACATGTCTCCGCTCAAGTTATATCATGCTTAAAATGGGATGTAAATAGTACTGCTATGTCTTTTGTATGCATTTATGTTCGGTTACAGATCACTGTTTAACTTTGAGGCTTTCATGACTTGCATTACTATAGGCCTTATGATTCAAGTCTTTTCCTGAACCTCAACACATTACTGGCATGAATGAGTCATTTTCCCAGCGACCCCCCCCCCCCCCCCCCCCATTTTTGGCTCCAATTTACAACACTAATACCCACAGTGTCATTTACTTTGCACATTTCTCTGAAATATGCTTGCACTTAAAGCAAAACAGAGGGCAGTGTGGCCCAGAAAAGAAACCTGCTGCTATTCTGGCACAAAGTCTTCTGCCCTGGGGTTTAAAACATCAAAATGATTTAAAACCAATGTTTTTATAATTGTCCCCTCACTATAAGAGTAAACGGCTGTGTGTAATATAGCTTTTGCTCTGAGTAAAGGTGCCTGCGGAGAAGAGGAGTGAGATTTCAGGTCTCAGGTACTCCACAATGGAGGAGCTTGGGATCTCCTGTCTCCTCTGAAATGATAAACCAGTTATATTGACTTTTAAAATAATTTCCCAGGTTGGGGTGAAAAGAAAGAAACACTCGCATTGTAGATGTTTTTACCCTGCAGGAGCTGTAAGAACTGAAGAATGTTTTCCCATGCTAGTGATATTTTCTCTGCGAACAATAATAGTTCATGGGAGATTGGAATGCAGATGGAATGCAGAAATGTGGATACATTATTCTACTTTACTTAATCTACTGTTCACTTTTGGAAAGATAGTATTTGTTTTTGTCCATTGTTTGACATGAATTATTTTATAGTCCTTTTAATAGATGATTATATGAACTCCTGAATCGGTTTACTGTACTTTTCATCATCATTTCATCACAATCTCCTTTATGTATTTTTTTTTCTCTGCACATGGCTTTGTATTTGTTAAAATACCTCAGCAGCAGTGTATATCAAAGCTAAAATGTGTGCAATGAAAGTATGATTCATGTGTTGGATGGGCTATTGTGATGTGTGAGGTTATTGTAATAATATTTGCAACTATTTCTGCTGTTGATTGCTTTAATGAAAACATTCCTGCCTTCTGTGAATATTACAACATCTTTTTAAGGTCAACTGCAGATAGAAATTCTTGTTAATAAAAATCTGTTGATTATTGGCTTTGACAAATTTGTTTTTGTCATTTTCTGTATGATGGATGAACAGATATATAGATTTAAGATTATAGTTTGGAAGAGTAGATGGATGAGCAAATAGTTGTCTGATATTGTCTGTGTGTTTGATTGATGGATGGATGAACTGAGGTGTGTGTAGATAGATAGATCGAGAGATAGATATCAATGGATAGATAGATTTCAATGGATTTGTTAAGCTTGATTCTGAAGTTGGCCTCTGTTAAAAGCAAGGGCCTCCTCCTGACTCTCTAATTGTCACTCCAATCATCAGTGGGAGGCAGTTTTGAAGGCGTCTCCTCTCTTGCAGGCGCTTGTAAAACAATGAACTTCTTTGAGTGTGGACAATTTTGAATGCAGGCAGGCTGACAAGCGGGTAAACTTGCGTTCACTTCCCCGGCAATGACCCCCTGACTGAATGCGCTCAGGAGCGAAGTTTCCATTTTGCTCTCAGTTTTTATAAACCCATTTAAACTTGGCGACAACAAACACATTTGCAGCTTCTTCAGATCTGCGTTTCAAAGTCTCGGAGGAAACGGGAGCAGTGAGCCAGAGCCACGAAACGGATTATCGACTGATAGTCCACGGGACCACGGCATCGCACAGCTGGTTTACTTTATACGAACCGCTCGGATCTCTTTTAGACAGAGCTGCCCGCAAGATCAACAGAGAAAAACTATTTTGCACATAATTCGATTTAATTGCATTGTTAGGAGAGCTTGTGGAACCTGCCCGCAAGTGTTGAGCAACTTAAAAAAGCAATGGTGGGAAGACTGAACTTGCGGAATGTGTCTGACGACGATCCGCTGGGTATGAATTTTAAAGCTGATCGGCCGCTGGACAGTCCTGACTCCGGTCTGCCTCCGAGTCCGAGTCCGAGCCCGAGCCCGAGCGTCTGGTTACTGCAGGGCACCGGGGCTGGAACCCCGGTTACTGAAGACGAGAGCAGAAGGACAGCTGTGGTATGATTCCTTCAGGCTATGCCAAGACATTTATTACTTCAAAAATTACTTCAAATGGTTAAGTTTTTTTTTTTTAATCTAAAATGTACATTTCAGCTTCTTTTCGATTAACAAACATGCTTTTTATGTGTGTAAATTATAGAAAAATATATTGCATACATTGTTTACCTGTCCCAAAGTAGTCTAATATAAAAAAATTGATTCTATTAAATATTAAGAAATATTATTCTTTTTATACAGGTTCCTAATAATCGCCAACTGCATGCATTGTCCTACGGAGAAGGAATTGAACTTGATCCTCTGCCACTAAAAGAAATAAGGTGATGTTTTTTTCTTTTCATTTTTTTTTTAAGGCAAGTTGCTCTGGTGCAATTCATATAATGCAGTTCTAACTTGTTACATGTGTTTTTACAGATACACATCGTCTGTACGTTATGATTCCGATCGACACTTCATCCAGGACGTGACCCTGCAGCCCAAGGGTTTGGGTCTGGAGATGTGCAGCCAGACAGTGTTGGCCCTGCCTCAGAGCACCTGGAGACATTACAAGACCCAGTTGGAGTTCCAGCCCCGTCAGCGGGTGCAGCGTTACCAGAGCACCACCATAGTGTACCCCAAACACACCCGGACCTTCTACACCACCCAGCTCAATTACGACGGGCACAAGTTGACCAAGCGCTTCTTCTCTGCTGTTGAGCTGCAGGCCTCTGATTGCAAGGCTGGTCTTTGAAAGACACACTGGCATATGTGCCTGACATTACGCCCATATGTCCCAATTATAAACCACCGCCTGCATTCATTGAGTCCCAAGAGGGGGGAAAAAGGAAACTCTGACTGAAATTGTTGCCAGTTGGAAAGGGGTTCCCAAAACAGAAGTGCAGTTAGTGAGTTCAAGGCTGGAGAAGGGAAAGCAACTGTGTTGTTTAAGGTTTGGTTAGGTTTAACCATTGTTTTAAGGTTAGAAGCAGGTTTGGATGGTTTTCAGTGTTTAGTGGTAGTGTACACCAATGGGTTTAATTGTATGTAGAAATGTGGTTGATTTATTTAATAGTGAGATTAAAGTTTAAGATTTTCTGATATTGGACCATCACTGGTTTGAAAGGTTAGATTTGATGTTCTGACTAGGACACACATTTAGTAGACCAGGTGAAAACTGATTTTGCACACCATTAATTATGTTTTAGAATAACAAAATGGAGTATTTTAGGGTTGGGTTACAAAGTTAGAGCTGCCACACACCATATGTTTCATGTGATTCACATTTCACTGAGATCTAGAAAAATGAATAAATCAGGGCCTAAAAACAGGAAAAAAAGAAGGATATTTTAGGGTGTCTTGCATAAGGGTTATGTCTGAGCTGAAACATTAAATCCATCAGAATATCAACTAACCTGCATATTTTTACTACTGTAGCCACACTTAAGTCGTTAACCATATTTTCTTTACGTAAAAGGCTAGCTAACTTCCACAGCCCGGCTTGGTTTTAGTAAGTTGTTCTCTGTATTGCTACTCATGAAGGAAAAATTACAAGTGAGGTCACATTATAAATGAGCTCAATCATGCTTGATACTGCAGACTGAGGTATATGAAGACTAGAGTTTGAAATAAATTATAATGTAAATAACAGCACTTAATTTTTTTTTATTCTCTATTTATTTCTTGTTTTATTTCCCTTTTTTCTGTGCACAGTCATTGATTAAGTGAGTAGCACAAAATGTGCTGGCTTTAAAATCTGTAGTTGTGCTGTGTACAATTATTTTAACTCTGATTTTATTCATATTTACATTAAGATGGATATTAACTCCTAAAATGAAATAAATTCATTATTTAAAGTGACATGTTGGTTTTTATTGTAATGTGCATTTTCCTTAATGTTTGCATCATGCTAGAAAACAAGACCCTTCAAATACAAGTTAGTAGTGTAACTAGTGATCTTCTCATTTGTTGTACCCGAGAGCCCCCTAGAGGTGAAAGTAAGTATTAGAGGTCAGGTGTTGAAGGGATTACCCCCCCCAAAAAATGACTTGCCAACACTCTTCAAAATATCTTCTTTTGTGGTCAAGAAACTCAGGTTTAGAACAACTTGAGGGTTAGCACATGATTTGGGACTGCCTCATGAACGTCTTTTTAGGTTGGTTGGGCCTGGCTGTGCTCAACCAAAAATACCATTTCATTTTTGTGTTGACTACTCCCTTTTTTTATTATTATTATTATTTTATTTTTTTAAAAACTTTTTTTCTGGTCTTCTGTGAGCATGTATGATCTCCAGGACTGTTCTCCAGCTTTCTCATGCACTCAAGTGT
Organism: Pimephales promelas; assembly: GCF_988280905.1. Taxonomy (NCBI): domain Eukaryota; kingdom Metazoa; phylum Chordata; class Actinopteri; order Cypriniformes; family Leuciscidae; genus Pimephales; species Pimephales promelas. Next base: position 21,976,797 of record NC_142784.1, read on the forward strand.
TAGACTTTTGATTCTGGTCGATAGGTGATTCATCTTGTGTTGTTGAAGAGTTAATCCTCTTGAAACTGTACAAGTAAGTTAACACAATGTCCTGTTTTATGACCTGGCATGTAATTATCCAGTTATGTTTCTTGGGAAATTGTTTTCTTTAAAACTTCGGTCGTATATTTGAAGTGTCAGTTTGTCAACAACTGACCCCCTCAAACGTGAAACTTACACTTAAACTGAAACTTACCATCACAACCTATTGGTTTTCATTAAACCGGGAACAATTGAATTTTGTTTTATTGACTATCACTGAGAAATGGTCTATTATTTAAAATGCAAAAAACATTTATTATTTTCCAAGGTGAAAAGGATTCATTTGCCTCGATCCACGCCGAAAAAAACGTCTAAATGTCACATTTTTAATGAAGCAGCCTAAATAGTCTTCTTTGGAAAATGTGTAGATGTCAGGTTTTCATTAAACCGAGAAAAATGGAATTTTGTTTTATTTACGATCACTGAGAAATGTTCTATTATTTTAAATGCAAAAAAATATATAATAATATTTTCAAGGTGAAAAGGATTCATTTGCCTGGATCCACGCCGAAGAAAACGTCTAAATGTCACGTTTTTAATGAAGCAGCCTAATGAGTAAAATGTCTATTTTTCCGGCGTCCCCCAGCTCCTCATTTAAGCAAAAGGTACGCTAAAACAACGTATTACATCGACGTTAAACCACGTTAACCGTGTTAACCATAACCTTTTAAATACTCGACCATGACTATGGGTCGTCAAAAACGCCATCCCTTCCGTGGCTCACTGTTGTTACGCTAATAAACGATTCTTCGTGGCAACCGTATAATTTTATAATGGTTTATTTTCCATTTAATACTGTTCTTCTTTGCTTACACTAAAGACACAAAAAGTAAGAAAAACGTCTGTTGTTTCTATCATGGAGAGTAAAAGAAAGGTTTTTATCGGTTTTCATTAGAAGACGCATTTGGCACTGAAATCCAATCGGATATGTTTCTGGCGAAACGTAAAGAAATGGGTGGGGCTACATGGAGCAGTAGCCAGAGCCAGCCAATCGAATGCATTTGTTGATGTTGAGGGGGCGGGATGTTAACTTGGGATACTTCCTACTTGTATGTCGTATGCAACTAACCCGAATATAATGTAAAACATCTATAACAATTCTAAGAACTAATGGCGTGTTTATTTTATAGCAGTTTCTGCAATATTGGTGTAAAGATGTTTCGATTAGAATGAGCTGGGAGTTACTTTAATTTCGTTTTCAGATGGATGCTTCTGGATCACAACAACTGCTCGATGAGTGGGATAACATTAGCGACTCAGAATTTCTCAACATCCCTTGCGAGCAACAAACCATCGGTAAAATATTGTTAAATTCTCTTGGGAGCCCCAAAAATGTGTAATTTGGATAATTTTTTGCGATCGTTTGGGTTTTTTTTCTTTGTGTTCATTTGTTTGTATAATATCTGTTTCTTTCCACTGAAAGAAAAATAAGATATAACTATCATGTTGTTGTTAGGTTTTATACACGTAAACAGTATTTTTTTCTCTATGTCTTTTTAGATCCCCATCGTCCTCTCAGTAGAGAAACTAATTGTGAACACTCAGTGGACTTTAACAGCCCCATAACACCCACTTCATCAGTGTACAAGTAAGTCTCTTGTGTGATGCTTAGAGAAAAATTGTTTCTAGATATTGTGTGCCAACATGCAACCCACGTCATTCTGCAACATGTTTTTTTTGCTGTTGTCACATAATAACATAATGCTCTTCTACTTTTCAGCCATAACAAAGAGACTTTGGGGCAAGAAGCCGTAAAAACTGATGATGCAAGGGGTTTAAAGAGAAAGAGCCTCCATGAAAATAGCCTCAGCCCAATGCAACGCTTCCTCAAGCGGCATCTGAGTGTGACTCTCCTGTGTGACCAGTCTTGGTGTGAGATGAAGACTGTCTACAGTCTTTTGAAGCCACATCTCAAAAGAAAAGACCTGCAACGGTCTGAGGTTCAAACCGGAGCAGAAATACATTTATCAAGAGGTGATGTAATAAACTGCATTGGCTTTCAATACGTTGTGTATTATCATGCATATTGAGTAATTCTATCCATGCCTTTCATCTCCAGAACTGGAGATACAGAACGTTGTCCCCATTGATATCCGGACTAGAGAGGATGCAGAAGCCATCAAACTTCTCAACATGTTACACATGATTTCACGGTTGGAAACAGGTGTGTTGACAGTGTAGAAATAATTTTAGGTATTGTTTTGATACTTGGATGAAGTTTAAACATTTAAATCTCAAACATTCTTATTTCAGGGGAGCGTGTGCGAGAGTTCCCTGTGTTTGGTGTGCTGGAAGGTGTTTTTTTCATGGGGGTCATTGATGAACTGATGTACAACCAGAAGGGGGAGCTAGTCCTAAATGAGCTTAAGACACGCAAACACAACTCCATGCCTAGTTCTGCACAAGATAAAGTTAACTGCTTACAGGTGAGTTGGAGTTATTTATTACAGGTCATTATGATGCAGCAGTTAATGATTACAATGTGCTTTTGTGCACAGCTGCCTTGTTTTCCCTGGACTTCATTGTGTTTCCACTACCATATACATGTGGGCATATAGTGAGGGTCAATGATGCTTATTTGTAAAATCTATGAATTTATTTACAAAGAAAAGCCCAACATTAAAATGACCTGAATACAAATTGTTCTATTTTCTATAAAGAGCAAGTTTTTTTTTTTGTTGTTGTTGTTGAAAATTATAAAGTAAAAAAATTTCCTAATAGCATAACAATAGAAAAAAATCCTCACGAAAGAAGTAAATTCTAGAGATTAAATATTAAGTATAGCTTGGTGTAATCCTTTATTATTATTTCTTAGTAGAAAAAAAATCGGGTTCATGGTAGTAGTATGAATGTATACACAATTATAGTATTTCTTTATATTTTAGCTTTTATTTTTTACATTGTTAGTTACTCTTTTTCCGGTTTAAATTCAATTCATTTGGTTATGTGATTTTTTTTTTTTTTTTTAATTTAGTTTTTTTTCAGTTTTAGTATGCAAGTTAGTACTTTAGCTTAAATGTATTTATTTCAGTTTCTAATTTTCTACATTTCTAATTTGCATGTTATACTTTTCATATTTTATTTTATTTATTTTATTTCAGCCTAATTTCAATTACCAAAAAATATTTTTAATAGTTTGTTTTATTTTCAGCTTACAACACTGATAATGGATCATTTACCAAAACCGTTACAAATATTTGAACAAATTATGTCTGCTAAATCGAAGTCATGTGGTGCAACCAGAGAAATCACGTGGTTTGACTCCCCAAAACTGAATTCATAATTGAATTATGAATATTTATAACTTATTTTTTACCATTAAAATATATATATATATATATATATATTTATTTATTTTTTCTCTCAAAATCATATGAAACCAACATGAATATGAAAAGCGCATTTCTAAGAACTTGGCACAGATTTTTCTTCCCTTTTCTTTATGCACACTCTAATGCACCTGTCCATCTGTTATTTAGGTGGGCCTCTATAAATTGCTATTTGATGGACTGGTGAAAGGGGAAGTGAAGAAAGACCATATATTAAATCACCTTAAACTGCGTTCAACTCAAGTGCTTGGAGCGGGAGTCCAGGCCCATGCTAAAAGCATTGGGGTTCAGGTGACTACCTTTGAGGAACTGGTTGATGCCTTACTAATAACTGTGTCATGTTCTGATCTTCCATGCATTGACCTGCTTCAGCTTGAATACTATCACCAAGGCTCTAGTGGACCCATTGGGACCAGAGTCGCTCCTTTCAATGAAGCCCAACTACGGGCAGAGCTTCAGGGTTATCTGGCCTATTGGACAGGCCAGAGGGAACCCAAAGGGGTGGACATAGAGGAGGCCTGGAAATGTAGATCATGCCTGTATGAACAGACTTGTGATTGGAAAAAGAATAGATTGCAAGTATCTGACCAACAAGCAGCTCATGCTAGCTCCTGCTCATGAGTTAACATTTTACAGTCGATACAAACATTTCTATGTGGCGACATTTGTCATATATTTAGCTTTTAGGTTTTATACTTTAATAATTGTCTAATGTGTTCTATTTCAGTTTTTAAATAATGATGTGATGTGAATGTTACTGTGAAACTCTATAATAATTGTGAATGATGCATTGTGGATCCATAATGCATTATTTAATCCATAATGCAATATTTGGATTAGAATGGCTTTAATGGAAGCAAGCTGAAAGCTTTCTTTATGTACATTAAGAATTTTAGCCCACTTAGATGTGCTTTTCAATGAACTTCAATGACTTTTTATGGCTTCAGTCAAGGCATGCCAATATAATCAATATAAAATACATTTAAAGTGAGCAAATTGTTTAAATACAGAACTTATATTGTTCTGTCATTTTGTTTTAAAACAAAGATGTATATCATTAACCTTATCCATTATATATTAAGTTATTAATAGCTAAATAAATAATAATGTTAATCCCTAACTAAATCATTTATGTCATTTTCAAAAGATTGTGTAATATTTGTTTTATAATGAAATAAGTGCCACTGGATGGTGCTATTTTACCATAAATAATTACTTAGTCTCTGAATTTACTGAAGGTTTAGAACGTTGAGTCATTTCTGTAAGATGATAATATGATAACTATGACATTATCAGTTTGTATTTTACAGTTATTGCTAATATGAAATCAGTGATGCGGTGTGCCAATGACTGACAATGCCATATTTTGATTAGCAGATCCCTCATAATGATTCTCTTGCGTAGATACGGAGATGCTTGTTTATTTGGGCACAAAATTTCATCTGCCCCAGCACTGACCTCAGCACTGCTTTTCTTCGCATGTCGTCATTGAGCGCAGGCCTTGGAGCATGTCCTTGTTATCAATATGACACTGTCAGACTAGGAATGACACATCTGCCATTTAAAAGAGGCCACACACTCCCTCAGGGTGCTTTTCATGTGAACCTAAATCCCACACCAACACACAAATACTTTAAATTCAATGGACAAATGTTTGAGTTTGTTCCTATGCTGTTGGGTAAGATGTGTAGCTGCCTTTGCATGGCGCATATGTTTTAATTGTCTCTGGAGGCTTGTTAATTTTTATAATTAATTGACTCACTATTTTCCTTATTGCTGATCAGCACACAACTGACTGCAAATCTTAATAGAGACGAATCTGCAATCTAATTTGATTGCAGTAATGATTTTACCCAGCATTGCACATGCTCATTGCATGCATCAAACAGCCAAGAGGCCGAGAGAAGCCGCTATTAGATTGTGTTGGTTAAGGTCTGTTCTAATCTGCTAGTCAACAGGCTAAAAGAGCCATACCCTGTGCTGTGTTTGCTCATGTGTGCACTAAAACATGCATCTTCCTTAATGCAGCGGCTATAGGAACCTGCAGTACAGTCTGATCTGATGAAGTCACTCAGGTGCTAATGACCCCTCATTCAAGGCTCTTAAAAGCACTCCCACTCACTCAGCCTCTAGTAAAGTGCTTCAGCACTTCACTTCAGCCTTTGTAAACTCTTGTCACCTGGCAGACAGAGGAGCCATCCTACACTAATGTGGCCCGTCGGTTCATGCTCTGTTTGTCTTGTGCACTGATTTGCACCAAACTCAATTCCTGCCTTCCTTGATCAATAGGATGCCCAACATAGGGTCTCTGAATGGCGATTGCATTAAGGCACGGGCAAAAAGAAGTTAAAAGGCTCCATTCTTGATTTTCCTATCATGTTAGAAAAGTGTTTAATGATGTGTAAAACTAAGTGCGAACACATGGGGTGATCGAATATATTCATGTGAGTGTGCAGTGCATGGGAACTAATGCAGGAAAAAAATTGTCAGGACTTGGGAATCATTTGTTTTGCATTGTGATATCTTACATTGATGAATGTCATCACATTGGTTACATAATTCCCTGCAGGCAAACGATTCTAATACCATAACGTAAATCTCACCTAAATCACATAGTTAATATATTGTCTAAAATGAAATATACCATTCAAATGTTTGGGGTCGGTAAGATGTTTTAAAATGTTTATTAAAGATGTCTTTTATGGGCACCGAGACTGCATTTATTTGATCAAAAATATAGTAAATTGTGTACTATTGTGAAAAATTATTATAATTAATATACATTTTTTTATTATTAACCGCAACCGGATCCATGTGAAAACAAGGATGCATATCGGATAGACATTACATGCACTCATGCAATGCTTACGTTGTTAACATTAACAATTTGAGAACACAGTATAATTTGCACGGTTTTGCATCATACGATTGTTAGATTTAATCAGCGCGATTTACTGCAATCTCAGAACCATTTTTTTCCGGTGAAAATTATTATGTTGGTCATATTTCTAAAGGAATAATATGTCTCCTGAAACATTGTGTTCATCCTCGCTGTGCCATGTCGAGGGTGTTGAAGTACAACTCACATAAAGTTGATAATTCCGCGAATGACTGCAATTGCAGATTTCGAACAGAGATGGCGACATAGAGGAAAAAATGCCGGGCTGCAGCTTTAAAAATAATTTTTATATTTTAATAGTTAACATGTAATTTATACCTGTGATTGCAAAGCTGAATTTTTAAAATATCTTCAGTGTCACATGACCTTTCAGAAATCATTCTAATATGCAGAATTGGTGCTCAAGTAACATTTCTTATTGAAAGCCGTTGTGGTGTTTTATATTTTTATAAAAATGATGATGCATGTTTTTCAGGATTGTTTTGCACCCTTTCCAAGTAAATGTATTAAGTAAATTGTTATTAACTTATTCACCTAAACAAATGCTTAAGGTTGTTCACTTGAGTGTATTCATGATACATTTTCTAGAAAGAACTGGAAAAATAAGAGACTAAAATAATGCATAATGAATAGACTACAAACGTTACTATGCAGTAAATCCATTAAAAGTGTAAGCCTGTGACGCAGATCTCATTACAGAGTGACAGCGGTCTGCTGCCGCAATAATGTAACCGAGCCAGAATTCAGCTCCACCCTGCTCAGTGTGGAGATCCGCACATGGTCAAATAATCCCACTCTGGAGAAATTGAAACCCACAGGCCTCTTTAAGCTAAAGCAAAACATGAGGAAGTCTTTGGACCCAACCCACAGCTGTCCACAAGCCCAAATCTCACTGTCATCATTAGTCAACTGACTAAAACACCTCCGTCTCCATTTCTGACTCTTTAATCCCAGGGATCAGCCCTACACTGTGGTTAGACTGGAATCTGCTGGATGGTGATTTAAAGGGATAGTTCACTTTGAAATTAATTTTTGATATGTTTTAGCTTACCTCAAGGGCATCCGAGATGTAGGCGTCTTTGTTTCCACAGTATTTTCAATTTGGACATTTTTCGGTCAAACCGTTGTTGTCTTTCAGTCATATAATGGAGTTTTAGGGGGTCCACCTCAAAGAGCATGCACAGAGAAGTCCAAATTAAACATGATTTAATGACTCGTGAATGTAAGTACACACTGATGGCCTAAGACACGAAACGAGCGGTTTGTGTGAGAAAACGAACAGTATTTATATAGTTTTTAGACCTCTACAGTCGTACAGCTTTACCTTTACAGCTCGTACAGTCGTAAAGGACCTTTTTAAATCGTACAGTGTGCTCCGGCTTAAGAAAAACTCTGCACAGAGGGCTCTTGTGGTTTTGAATGCATTCAGGACATTTGATACCAGCCCCTTTGTTTTGCTGTAAAGGATATCTTAATTCACTCCTTTACATTTTTGGCAGAGCACAAGGCCCATTAATGTATTAGTGCCTTCATGCAAACCCTGTTAAAAATTACAGGTCTGGTTGCGTGCACATTTTGTCCTAATAGAGTAATTGTCCTCTTGTCCTGGAAAGTAAAAAAAGCAGAGGGGAGTATCATTTTCAATTCTGTGCTATGTGAAGGAGCGAGAGAAAACTGTAATATATCAGCCTCCAGGAAAGACTGAAGCATCCTTTAGTGAAGACACAAATAACTCCAAGTGAAACAAATTAAAGTACATGGGATGCAGGGGCTGAGATAAGAGAGAATGTGAGTACAGTTGTGTGTGTTTGTTTCAGCTGGGGAAGTAGTTTGCATATTAGTGGCACAAGTGTGCTTTTGTGCATGAGGATGCAAGCTTGTGTACATGAGAGATTAATTGAGCTGTTCGGAAATGTGCTGGGTTAATGAAACTGTGATCGTGCTGCAGGAAGCCCTGTAACAGGGCTTTATCTCTGTCACATGGCACAGAAAGAAACAGCTCATTATGTAGGTCACAAGTCAATTTGATAACTTGCTGTTCCAAGGGAATAAAATGCTTTTCTAAAGAACAGTCAGGACAGAACTGGAATAATAAAGGGGTCATATTATGCTTTTTTTACATTTTCAACTTTCTTTAGTGTGTGATCTTGCTGTTTGAGCATGAAAACGATCTGCAAAGTTACTAAGCACAAAGTCCCCTCTAAAGGGAGTTACAGTATTCTCCATATCAGTCGCAGTGTTTCTGAACTCCCTGAAATGCCTCAATTGTCTCTTGAGTCTTCTTCTGGGAACGTACATCACAGTATTCCTCATTTAAATAATTCCTGCCCAATACATACTCATTAAAAAGGGACGAGGCCTGGTTGAGTTACTTTATATGCTGCATCCAAAATTGAATACTACCCTACTATATAATAGGCAAAATACAGTATGTCTGAATTTACTGTATTCATTAAAGAGTCAGCAAAAAGTACCCAGATGACTCGCCTTCTTCCGGCGAGTTTCTGAATGGTGCATACAATGGACACGTTACTATCCCATGAGAATTTGTGAATGGTATGAGCAACATAACTGACGCTGGTAGGTCACATAATAATGACAACATGGCGAATGTACTGTATTATGTCCAGATTACATTTATCCAACACACATTCATACTATATAGAACATACTTTTTTAGTGGTTGTGAAGTTATTACTTATTAAAAATAAATTCCTACTCAAGAGAGTATGTAATTTTGGACACAGCCAAAGTGAGTTGAAATGTTTAGGGGTGTGACATTTCCTAAATGTGCTGTAGCGGTTAACAGTCACAACACACTGGTCCAGCCGACCAATCAGAGCAGAGCACATTGCACTTTTCGGAAGGAGGGGCTTCAGAGAGACTAAACAGAGTGTTACTGACGGACTGAGAAGAGAGGTGCAGCAACAAAGATATTGTATGTGAAAAATAACCTTGACCCTATTTTTTACATATTTAATATCGTTGAATCCTTAATATTTAACAATTTGAGTGAGAACTGAGCTGGACGATGACTTCATTTTTTTTTTTGCAGAACTGCTTTATAGAAGGAAATAACTAATTCAATTGTTGATGATCTTTAAAAGTGCATGAACAGCCACTCTCATCTAACCAGATAGAAAAAGTACATTATGTTCATTTTTATTGCACTTTTATATTTTAGACTGGTGACTTTTTCCGTATTGGCAAGGGCAATTTGCCCTTAGGTCAAACACACTCACACACAACACACATATTTTGCTTATTCATGCAAGATGAGAAGATATGAATTCATTTGCTATTTTTAGCATGCTCATATGAGTCTGCACACTTTGGCCAGGCAGAGGACGTTTGGTGATTCAAGCAGAGAACAAATTCAGCAAATCATGTAGAAAAAGCAGATGAAATGAAAATGTTGAACTAATAGTGCACATTAAAGATGTGTCCTCACAGGATTCATTCATTTAGACTGATCTGTTGCTTAGCTGGAACACTTTAAGGGATAGTTCAAATTTAAATTCTGTTAATTAAATACTGTGAATTCCAAATTAATTCTTCGGTGGAACAAAAAAGATGTTTAGCAGAATGTTCACACTGCTCTTTAAATACATCAATAGAATACTTTAATCTTAATAATAGCCCGAATTACTTGCATGCTATATTCCAAGTCATGAATAGCCATATGATTTATGCGTCTTGTCACTGCAAACGTGCCACTGTGTAAAAAATAAAAAACGGTAAACTACTGGCAGCTTTGGTTGCCAGCATCATAGCGTAAAAATACAGTGTCTTGCTGTTTTTGAAATTTACAGCTAAATACCAAATTGTCAGCTATATGCTCTAACACAAAAACAGTAACACACCGTATAGTTACGGTATGATGCTGGCAACCACAGCTGCCGGTAGTTTACAGTGCAAGTTTGAATATGCATATATTTACTGCATAAATGAAATTTAAATGTGAGCAATTTACAATTTTCTACCCCGGTTTTAAGTCTAGTCCCAGACTAAAATGCATGTTTGAGCTGTTTTAATGGAAAGCAACTTGAACTGACATTATCTTAAAATATATCAATACCTTTTGTCTCAAGATGCACACCAGTAATGTTTTTTTTTCCAAGATACATTTTTAAAAGCTAAATTCCCTAATTGAACTAATGCCAAATCCTGGCTTATTCGAAGCCCTGTTTGTGAAACCAGTTTTTTTTCTCACACAAAGCTATATATTTTTTCCAGTAAAGTTCTAGCAACCACAACTGCCATCTTGGAATTGCACTGTTTATTTTACATGAAATATCACAGATTTTTTATTTATTTATTTTTTTTTTACAGTGAAGAAATTAAGACCTCCTCAGTCCCCCAAAATGCAGGCCTTTCAAACGATATAGACATGTATTGTTTAAGTTAACAGTGTTTGTGCTTTAGACACCAGTGTTCCTCAGAACACTAATGTTTTTCAATGAAATACCTTAAACACAATCATTTGGAGCTGTTGTCATATCGTTTGTTCATTCAACTTGTGTGTCAACATAAAGACCTCAGCAGAGATTGCTGGGAAGTGTCTTCAAAACATGGTTCTATATGTGGTTTATAGTGCATCAGGTGCCGCTTTCTTTCCATTATGACAGCATGAGTTACTGCCAGCAGCACTCATGCAATTACTGCAATGATCGAATGTACTGTCCTCTTGCCACATAGTGCCCCACTGAGTGGAACAAAACAAGCTATCGAGTTATCATCTGTCTAGCAGAAGGGTCCTGTAACACTAATTACACATAATGTTCTTTTCGGCTGTGATTAAAACTAAAAACATCACCGGCTTGTTTTTCTCTATGTCACATGCAAAGTAACATGTTTCTGTGACGACTGGGTCTTTGTCCGTCACTTTGTTCCAGCAGTGGGGGGTTTAGAGCTTGCTATTTGTTCCCAGAACAGGAATATACAGGAAGCTAGAGAAACAGATGGTGTGCTGTGCTAATAAGTCCTAACACAATTCACCTGTTAGTATCCGAGCACTGATTGGTGGGACCGTGGGAGAAGATATTAGCCGCCTGGTGAGAGTTCTTTAACGCCTATGATGTCATACACTCATCCTATTTTAAATTTAGAGTGTGCCATGTTAGAGTCTATGCAAAGTTTCCTATAACATCTCTTACCGGAAGGCTCTGGGCTCTGTGAGAGCCATACAAAATGGGAGAGGGGAGAGGCTTACCATCTCAGTCTCAGATAGATGAGCAGATTGCAAGGACAAAGGGAATTGTGTCAGGGAGGTTAGAGTTACAGTGAGAGCGCAATGTACTGTACTGAAAATCTTAAGAACGACCTAATACACATAAGGTAGTGGTGTTAAAGAGTGGGGTTAACACTAGGAACGTATCCACGGTGTATATTTTTAGAAAACCTCCTCACCATCAGATGAGCGGAGAGAAGCTTTTAAGTGACTTTGATTTCTCTGTGTAAAAGGCCAGGGTGATGGATGTAGAGATTTGTTTTCTAGGAGGCCCCAATGCCCTTTAGCATGAGTTCAGTAGTTTCCTATAACTTTGGGAAAGCAGAATGTTACTGAGGTTGAAAAGCGTTTGATTTTTTTAAAATAAAGGTTGACTTGATTCATATTGCGTTTGAATAATCTGTGTTGAAATTATTTCATACAACACGCATACATTCAGAAGTGGGGTTAGATTAGACTTTAAGTATATTTTAGGCACAACAAGGCTGTATTTGAATAAAAATACAGTACAAATTATTAATATTATTACAAATATTACAATTTAAAATAATATTTTATTTTAATATAATTATTAATTAATATATTTAATGTATAAAATAGAATTATTCCAGTTTTCAGTGTCTAATTATCCTTCAGAAATAATTCTTAAATGCTAAAATGTTGCTTGAGAAATATTTCTTATTATTAATGTCACAGTATTAATTAGTGCTGCTAATAATTTTTGTTCAAACCACTATAATTTTTTTTGCGGGCATATTTGTTGAATAGGAAAGGCAAAAGAACAGTATTTATTTGAAAAACAATAACTATGTACTACTGCCACTCTCTTTCTGTCAATTTAATGCATCCTTGCTGAATAAAAGTATTAATTTCTTCTTCTTTCTTTATTCTTACTGATCCCAAACTTTTGAACGGTTGTGTATATTTAAGCATCTCATAAGCAAGTATCTCATCTTAGACACAATGTTGCATGTTACATTATTTTTGATTCACCAACAAAAATTCCACACAAAGCAACAACATTATTTGAATCACTTTAAGATATTACTCTCTCCTCTTCCAGAGAGACCTGGTCAAGATGGCAGCACAAAAAGTTTCAAACACAAGAATCACAAAATAACAATGCCACATTTTACACATTCACAAACAAATAGATAGAGGCGAGTCAAGAAAAACAGTTAGAATTGTCCTTTAAAACATAGGAGCATACAAAGAAAAATCACTTTTACCAAACTCTGACAAGACCTGAATATAAGTGTATTTTTCACTTGTTTATATACTTAACACTAATTAAAATGTCAGTGTAGTAAAACAACATACACTTGTCACACTTGATCATGTTTCCCTAATGTGTGAGTGTTGGGGTAGATGAGCAAGGGAAAGCCTTATCATGTGTGTTATGTGGGACTGTGTATCTCTTGGCTTGTCACCACCAGATAGGGCAGCAAGTTATTTTTTAGGGACAGACTGTCTCAGTTACACACGGGATGGTCAAATACAGCACAAAAGTCAAATCTACTGAAAGTATTTTGAAAACAAACTAATCACTTCATGACGGCATAGTATAAATGCATTGAAGAAGAAATGATGAGTCAGAAACCACCCGCGAGAGCCATTTCATTCGATTCCCTTCATTTGTGCGTCAGTGAATCGGGGGGTATTGAGTCGAGAGTGTGCTGTGGACATACTGTGTGTGACTGCACCAAGACATCATTTAGGAAAAGCATTCAGTTGGGTAGCAGACAGCTGACATGTTCACTGGCACGTTCAGATGAATGAAATGGGAAGTTTTTGCTCGGTCGTTTGTGGTTGTGATTTGATCTAGCTCATTGTGTTGTCAAAAGAATGGGGAGAGGATGTGTTATTCATTCTGTCACCTTGACTGCAGTACTGGATCCTGAATCATCCCTTTAAACCAAGGCTTTTATGCCTTCTAAGTTTCGGTGCCTGTGATATTTTCCACCACTGTAATAGAGAGAGAGAGAGAGAGAGAGAGAGAGGGGGAGTAGTGTAAGCACTGAGCAGGGAGGTTTTTTTTTTTGCTGAGAACAGCTGACCCAAATGACACCAGACCTAGTGATTTGGCAGAGAGTTGCCTATAGGTTGAGTAATTTTTGACAAATTATCATATTAAATATTCTTTAGATCATATTATTTGGGTCTGTGTATATACAGATCACAATTTGCTTTGGAAATGTTTTAGTGCATATCAGTATAGAGGCAACCTTCTGTCTCTCACTTCCAGTTGTATTTTTTGTGTCTCTGTCCCTCCTTCTGTGTCTTTTGGTTCACTTGACGAGAATCGTACAACAAATAGTGGCCTACCATCTTTTTCAGCCCATTCATTCAGTGTGTACTTGCCCACAGAGTTTAACACACATTCACGGCACACAAAGACCACTGACAGGAAGTACAGCTAAGTTTTTGAAAAATGAATGACATAGCAACAAAAGCAAACAAGGTTTTGTTTTGTGATGGATGATTGTGAGGTTTACGTGATCCATCGATCTCTTTCTTGAAACTCTTTCCCAGTGAGGGGTTGTTGGGTCTCTGGAGGAGAGCAGCTGTAATGAGACCTGAGCTGTGGCTTGCTGCTCCATGGCTCATTAGACGCATTCATCACTCTGGTGTGTATTAATCTTCTCTTCATGAACAGAGACTCCAAAGAGTACGTCTTGTGGCTTGAATGCTGACATCATTATCGTCATAACACATTTTCACACAATTTCCCAATAATTTTTTTTTCCATGAGAGACTTTAGAAATAACGCTTTTAACCACCAATGGTGGACACTAACATAGTATTTTGGGATTTCATTTAACCTTCATATATTGCAAGATTATAATCGATTTAGAATTATCTTGAAGTGAATGAGTACAGTAACATAAGAGAAATCAAAAATTTTAGATTTTTTTCAAAATGATTAATATTTTCAATAATTAAACATGAGATTTATATATAAGAGTATTATATATAGATAGATAGATCATTTATATATTAAGATATAACACTTATGCAAAATTATAAAATGATTAAATATATTAAATGAAATGTGTATTTAATGTGCATTTAATAATAATGAAATCATTATATTTGATATTAATATGAATTATTTTATTATTTTTTATTATATTTTTACTGCAGTTATTTACTTTTCACCGCTTTTCAAGTGAAATGAAATGAAATTAACACCTCCTCCTACCCATCAGCTTTTAAGATCTTGCCATTCATTTTCCATAAAGAAAATGGTTTTTAATGATGTGATTTGAAAATAAAGTATTGTCTTAGTAGATTAGTACTTTGATTTTTCATACTTACCGTAAGTACATTGTCCTTTAACTCAACTTGAAAAGAGCACGAGTAAAATAGTAAAAGTATTTTTCAAGTAAAATATCAGCACTTTAACACAAGTACAGGATTACTTCATCCACCACTGCTATCACTCACTTTACAGTCTGACACCAGACTGCACGACAGCTGACATTTTGTGACTTTTTAAATCCCCCATGAATAGCATGTAAAAACATCCGCTCTGCTTTTTGCTGTTGCTCATGTCTTTGGTTTCCACAGAGATCTGAACCACAGTACCTTTACAAAGCAGCCACCTGCAGTACCTCAGATTGCTAGAGGTACAGAGTAAGATCCACAACACATCACCTTCAATAGGAACTTATTTAGAACCTGTACACCACATGCTATTTACACAAGAAAACACACAAATCTCAATTTAATCTCCCATTTCAAATATTTCCTGCTTTTTATGTCTGCTTATTGAAGCTCAGGCAACATGTATAGATTCTCATGGTCATTATCTGTCACAAGTGAGAATATCCGTGCAGTTGGAGGAATGGATGATACTAGGCCTGCAAAAATATCCTGACATTTACTTTGATCTGTATCTGAGTACTCCATTAATGAGTAGGCACTGTAAAAACTAACACACAGCAACTTTACTTTGAACAAGTTAAATGAGATTAACTTCAATGAGATAAAAGAAGAGAGGACCAAAAAAGCCTTCGAAACTTCACTGCACCTGTCTAAATATGGCTGGTCCTTTGAAACAGGAAGTGTATGAGGAAGAGCACCAAGGAGGATGTGGTCAAGCGTTAAAATGCCTCACTCTCCACAGTGAGATGCACAAACTTACCTTCACCTAAAGCCGGTTAACACTGCAACATCTGCAAACCCACCGCAGCAAAGAGGGCCTGTCCCTGCATGCTCTGTAGCTCTGCTATAACCAGACCTTTGCTCTTACAGACAGTTTAAAGAGATCTGGCAACACTGCTGCATTCGAAACATTTCTGCAACCTTCACTCAGAACAAGGCCTATGCAGAGCAGTGGGTCAAAGTGAATGTTTCTGCTTATCAACTGGAGATGTTTATTTACATTCCTCTAAAGCAGCCGTGTGCGTATGATGAAGACTGCAGATGTATGTGCTCCCTCTTCTTCTATGTGCTTCTTCAGCGCTTCATTACATGCATAAACATGTGCAGCACGCCGGCTTTATGACATACGAGTGGAGGAATGGAGATAACTCAATGTTTACTGTAATGATGGTGCTTAGACACTTTTGCTGGCAAACTGATTTATGGCATGTCCATGTACTGTATACTAGTGACGTCAGGTTTGAGTTAACAAAGTGATCAAGAGGGAGACAATGTCAATATGCACCACCTGTGAGCAGCCTATTTATTACTTTTATTACTTATATTACTTGCGTCTAAATTAACCACTGTATTCTGTTTTATTAAATATATAAATAATTGATCTACTAATGTATCTTTTATTTATTATTATTATTTCTGTCATTTCAATTAAGTCAAGAAAACACATGAAAATAAAATTATTTAGGACATTTTATTGAAATTTCCGGTCGGTGCGTCTCTTGTCTTTCATTATCACTCACGCCACCGGCCTCGTGCTGTCCTCTCACGCCGCTCTCACGTTCCTCGTCCTGCTCGCCACAGCCAACTAGTAATTTTGCGTGAAATGAATTTCAAACTCTGATGGCAGCTAACGTTAGCCTTGTTGATGAAAGAATTATTTCTCTGATGCGTGCGCAGTTCCGGATTAGTGGGTGTGGTTTGCGGAGTTGTGCAATGTGATGCATTGTGGGTGTTGTAGTCTTTCATACAAATGCACCCTTCGGTTATTTTCTGACTTTTCTCGGTCAAGAGGGAACCAAATTAAAAAAATATTTTACATTTCGACTACATATATGATCCATTTTCAATAAAGATTAATGTTGAAATGGGTGAAATGCTCCTTTAAATAGGGCACCCTGATTTGAGCGTAGTCATTAGCAGTGAGGAGAGATGAACAGCAGATGCGCTGATGAGACCGTGTTGTCAACCGATAGCATTAGCAGCATCTTGAGTTCTTGGCCTGCCAGAACTGATTTTTAAAAAAAAACGTTACATTTTTAAAGACTTTTTTGTATTTATTTATTTTATTTTTCATTTCTTTATTATTTTATTATTTCATTATTTTATTTTATTTTTTATTTTATTATTCAATATAGATTTTTTTTTAAAAATAGTAAAAAAGAGTGACACTGCTTGGTTAAATTCAAACTAAACCTCATTTCTTTTTATTTCATTCTTCTTTCATTTCTGTGCACTAAAGAAAACATTTCTGTTGACTCAGTGCATGTTTAATTTCATTTTAGTTTAAAGCGGAAAGATTAAATGCTTCTTCAGTTCAGGTTCAACTCACTGTGAATTAAATCTGCATGACTTTGCTAAACGATCAGCTGCCTGAGCAGGACATTTCTCATTTATATTGTATGCGGTGCACTTTCTCTATAATTCAAGCCATTATCCAGGCTTAGATTCAATTTTAGTATTTCAGTTGGAATCAGCACTCAAGGCACTATAGATGAGCCCTTCCCAGCTCCCTTAATGGGCAATGGCAGTGGAAAAACATTAGTATAGAAGGCTTTCATCATATTTATATGGCTCAGTGAGTGCAGGTGTGTGTTATCGCAATCACATACAAGAGAGATCGGAATCATAAAGGAGGGCGAGTGGGCACAAAAGGGAATGTGATACAGTCAGGCCTCTGCACAGGGATCGGACTGTTGGATTTGTGCCCTGAAGGTCATGGCTGTTCAAAACCTTTCCCCCATTTGTCATTTGGATCCTTTGTTTTTCTCACTGTCCACCCAAGGTAATCAGAGGCGGTCTTTTCTTTTTCAAAAACTGTTTTGAGACACTTCCTGCATAGCAAATGGACACTTTCATTGTCACTAAATCCTGTGTGGGTGTGACACTTGTGGAAAAACTTGTACAATATACATACATTCCCAAAATACAATGTTTTGTACATCCTGCCACACTCCCTTGAGGTCTATATTATACTATTGGTTCTCGGATGATTTTGTTTCTGGATCCAGTTTTTACATACACACTGCTACATTAAAAAATGTTAAAGGTAAATACAAATTTCCTTAAAATAAAATATTGGAATTTATTAGAAATACTTTGAATGGCGCATTTCCAAAATAAGCATGAAATTAAAAAATAAATTAAATCATTTTGTACAGATGGAGTAAACACTGAGTTAAATATTTCCAAGTGACAAGGGAATTAATACCACAATTTGTTTGGACTCACAGCCATTGACAACAACAATACGTGGAAAGCATTATATCTAAGACTTGGAGTTTTGTCCCTTAAAGAGGATTTTGTTAGCTATTATATATATTTTTTTACATTTTCAACTTTCTTTAGTGTGTATAGTTATAATTATGCAGATCTTTTTTTGCACAAAAAGCAATATTATAGAGCACAGAGTTATTCTCTATTCTTAACTCCCTAAAACACCTCTTAGTCTCAGGTTTTCTTCCAGGAACATACACACCACAATATTACCTATTTAAATAATAAGGCATATGCAAAAAATACTGGCGAGGCCTGGTTAAGTTGCATGTGTTGTCGCCATGTCCAAGAGATGCTGTTTTTTCCTCCCTGGATCTAAATTAGTTATTATAAGAGGCATAACATTTCCAAAACACGCTTAAAGCCATTGACCAATCACAACACGCTGGTCCAGCCAACCCAATAAGAGCACATTTTCTGAAGGAGAACTAAACAGAGCGTTATACTGACAGACTGAGAAGAGAGGTACAACGTGAATTTTATTTAATTTTTTTACATTTAAGCATCAAAACCTATAATTCTAAACCCCAGAAGCACATCAAGACTTTGAAAAAAGGCGTACCATGGCCTCTTTAAATAGAAAATGAAGGATATGAAACAATAATGCAAACAGCTCCACATTTATACCTTGGCCCAATCTCTCCATCTCATAACAATTCACCACATAATACAGTATAATCCCCATTCCATATTTACCCTGTTCTGCATGAAAGCAGCAATCACGCTGGAGTGACCAAGTTAAATGTGAGAGGAAACAGATTTTGTTGCATATAGAAATCCCGCTTAAGCCTTAATGTCAAAGAAACAAAGCTTAATGTCACATGGCCCCTGTAATCGTGATGCTTGGTTTGCAGCACTAAATATAAAACATGCTGAATTAATGGACCATTTCAGTGTCTATTCTGAAGGCATTAAGAATTCACTGAGAACAATAGCTCAAGTGGTGCCAGCAGTCTCTGACTAGGCAACACACCCAGCTGGAGTTGTGCCCCCCTATCATTCAGCCATAATGCAGTTACAAAAACTGAACTCTCTGCGAAGGATCAGACTACCTTTAAATGCATTAAAGCTAAAGCAGGTCACATAAAGCTACTGTAATATGCAAATATAATATGGAGATCAAATGCATTTAAGCAGTTGACTATCTCTTTCAATTTGTCTAACATGTTTATCTCTCTAAAACTAGCGTAAACGCATTTTCATTTTAGCAAAACAAAGCAATGGTTTCAACAAAATTCAAATAGGCCTATCCGTCAAATACTGTATCTTAAAGGTGCACTCTGTACGATTTTGTTAATTAGTAATTAATTTGACCCATTTTCACTAACTAAGCTGTGACCAGACCGTTGTGTTTGCTTTCAGCATTTTGATGTCACAGCATTTATCTTGATTTGAGAAGTGGACGGTTTGTTTTGTCACTGATTGTTTAAATTATCTTCTTTTATTTACTTTTTTATATGCTCTGTATAATATTTCATCGCTGGCTAAAAATGCTAAAAATAAAATAATCATTATGTTAGCTGTCTATGAAAGTTCGTATCTATGGCACGAATGTCATTTCTCGTGGCATTTATACGCCAAAAGCACTTTTTGCGTGTATTTGGCACGCGATTTTCGCGTACATATTATACGCACTTTTTTGCGTATAATACACACGAACTCCCCACCCCCCTCCCCCCTAAACCTAACCCAGGGTTTTTTAGTGCGTACCATATACACGAAAAAAACACTTTTGGCGTATAAATGCCACGAGAAATGACACTCGTGGTATAGATACGCATCTTCATGAGACTGTGTTGCTAGTAGCCTAGCCTCAACTAAATAGTGTGTGAAACGGCTGATCATGTGATGTCAACATATAGCGACACCCATGTGGAGTAAAACGACTTTAGAAGATCTTATATATTTAGTTTTCAATTCATTTAAGTTGTAATATTTTAATTTTAATATTTATTACATTTTTAGAAACTTCAAACAGGCTACCCTAGAATATTTTATTTATTTTAATTTGCTAATGATGCAAGCATTTGGGATTTTGTAATAAACAACATGTCATGAAACATGGTTAAAAGAAGTAAGTCATTTATTACAGCATCAGCCTAAAAGTATCTTGCAGATGAACATCTTCTGGAGAGGGCGTTCCTTCTCTATATCAGGGATGATTCACGGATTTCGAGTCAGTGTGTGATGCGACTCTGCACAGAAAATTATCTGACAATCATTCATTACAATAGCTGTTGTTCCGTGGCACGCCACTGAAATGAGGACAAAAAAAGCCAGAAAACGCGCTGCATGAGTCTGACAGGCGGATGCAGGTGAAGAGTTGACTGCGAAAGTGGATCTATTGCATAATCAGATCGAGCACAAAGATAGGCAACGAGGGTCGAGGGAGCTTCGTTTTGAACTATGGCGGCAACAAATATCATTATTCTGACATAGATTTTGATAACGAGAAAACGTGCCACCTTGGAGAACAGCGGCGAGTTGTTGGATATGAGGATAAAAAACACCCCGCCTCAAAACTTTCAAGTTTAAAATCTTGCTACCAGAGTTTGCATTCATTTTCAGGCTACCTGTGCAGCAGTGTGCTCTCAATTAACACTAAACTGACTAGCTTATGTGATTTTGTGTGTTTTTTAAAGCCAACATCGGCAGCTTTTGGAGGTATAGGCTATTTGTGCAGCCTCAGAAGCCGTTCAAATGCTGGAATGGATTGGTGCTGCTTGTTTTATGATTTTATTGGCCATACTCTGGCCAGTGGTGAAGTGTTTTGGAGCGGAGAGTCACTCCACCACGCTGCTGCTTCCACAGCGCGAGAGTAAAAGATCCGCGGAGAGATGCGACTCGAAACTCGAGGGACAAGGTGAATCAGCCACAGTCGCTTTGATATGCAAGCCCTCTGCACTGGCAAACTACCTTCTCAAACATTGCATGACTTTTTGCAAGTCGTTATCGATACCAAAATGGAACTGGCGAATGAGTTCGTCTTTACAAACTGTCTTCGGTGCTTTGTGGCCGTTCGACTGTCCCGTGCATTTCATCCGAGATCATTTGCAGTTGAGTGATGATGGACTCGTGGCGTTAGACTGGGCTGTTGTTGGTGCAGCACATCACAAGAGGCGCAGGACTTCCAGTAATTCCACAAGTCCCGTTCTGCTTATCATTCCCAACTCCTATGGGAAAATCACCAGGAATGTGTTAAAGGTAGGCTACTTGCATTTTATAGTGAAAACAGATCAACAATATATCTGAGAATATCGCAAAACACAAATGTATTGCATCGTTATAGTACCTAGATATTTTTTATATCTAGTTTATATATAGCCTATATATTGTCACTTGTGTGTGTGTGTGTGTGTGTGTGTGTGTGTTCTCTGACTCTGACCCATTTTTATTCTGAACCAATTATGATATTTTAACTTTGACCTTTCAGTGTGCTATGCAGCTGAGTGAATATATATAATTCAAATATGGCTGAAAGGGAATTCTACATTTTGCCATTATAATGAAGCGTCCCATTGGATGCAATTTTCTCCTAAAACACTATATGGCTACAGAAATGTTTCCTGACCTAAACACTTAGGAGTAGTCCACTTTTTAAAAAACTTCTGCTGATAATTTACTCACCCCCATGCCATCCAAGATGTCCATGTCTTTTTTTCTTCATTCAAAAAGAAATTAAGGTTTTTGATGAAAACATTCCAGGATTTTTCTCCATATAATGGACTTCAATGGGAACCAAACGGCCCTTATTCATCGTCTGGAATCGTTTAAAGCCCTTTGAACAGTTTGCAGTTTGGACTGAAACTCTCTTTTGGACCTTGAACCGTTTGGTTCCCATTGAAGTCCATTATATAGAGAAAAATCCTGGAAAAACCTTTCTTTCTTTTTAATTAAGGTTTCAAAAACCTTAATTTCTTTTCGACTGAAGAAAGAATGACATGGATATCTTGGATGACATGGGGGTGAGTAAATTATCAGCAAAAGCTTTTTTGAAAGTGAACTACTCCTTTAAAGATCTTTGCTGTTGTGACTTGAATTTGTTGGCCAATCCAGAAGGCTAATTCACTTATGTTTTTCTAACATGGTCAGTTACTTGACCATTTTTTGTTGTGCATAAATTGCACATTCAATATGTTAATTAAGTTTATAACAAGTTGCTACATAAAGACTACCAGATGTCTGGTAAATGGTAAACTCGCATTCTTGTTGTACTTCTTATTTAGCAACCATGTTTTGAAAATTCCAAATCTCGGTCTACTTGACTGAAAAGTGGTTTTATAAAGTGTGCTTATACACACACACACACACACACACACACACACACACACACACACACACACACACACACACACACACACACACACACACACACACACACACACACTTTTCAGGCTTTTCCAGGCAGCTTAATGTGCATTTGAGGCTAAAACAATATGAAATCAACAATATGAAATGCATTCTTTAGTGTCATTTTTAACAAACAGGACAGGTGAAACTGATACGGTACAGAAAGAGTTAATAAATGTACTTTGAGTGAGGCTGCATTATGCACAGTCTGAATTTAAAATGATTTGAGGCAAGGATCAAAGTAGTCTTGAGAATATGAAACTGGGGTACAGTAAGGTGACGTGAATACTCTGACTGTTTTGCATTTAAGTGAAGATGCTTCATGACTTTTTCATTATTTCTGGCAATTATAGCATGCATGATAGAGCTTCTCTCAGACTTTTTGAAGCAGAATCAGGGGTGAGTCATTCCTCCTCAGCCCATTTGGAGCTCACTCCATGTTCCAGACCTACAGTAAAGCTCCAGGCAACTTTAAGTACACTCATTAGATTTCACACTCCACTCCATTGTGGATGGTTCCTGGAGAAATGTACTCTGTTTTCACCGAAACTTTGTTAGCTGTGCATTGTGAGTATAATCAGTTCTGTTAGCAGGCTCTTCTACTTCTCCTTTTTGTGTAGGGCATGACTGAGAGGAGTCATGGTGAAGATATCTTTGTAGAGAGATAAGAGCCATATAAAAGTCAAAGTGCTGCGTTCTTAAAAATAATGGTTCTTTATTGACATCAGTGGTTCCATGAAGATCCTTTAGCATCCATTGAAACTTTCCACTGGACAAAAGGTTCTTTATATTTTTGAAATGTTTTTTTTTTCAATAAGAAAAAAAAATTGTTCTCACTGAAACATTCTTAAGGAACCAAAAATGCTGCGCAAAAAACAAAAACAAAAACAAAGAAACAAAAAAAACCAACAACAAAAAAAACAAAAACGTTTGAAACCTTTATTTTTAAGAGTGCACTTCTGCATGGCCAAGTAGTCTGGGATAATTAGCTCAATTGCGTGTGCGTGCGTGAGTGTGTAAAACTGTATATTTGACACTAGGCCGTGATTAGACTGACTGTTACAGTAACCACATTTAAATTAGTACTGACCCAGCTTTTTTTTA
The DNA here is from genome assembly GCF_988280905.1 of Pimephales promelas. NCBI lineage: Eukaryota > Metazoa > Chordata > Actinopteri > Cypriniformes > Leuciscidae > Pimephales > Pimephales promelas. Next base: position 22,000,450 of record NC_142784.1, read on the forward strand.
AATGTACGTACAGAACAATAAAGTAATGCATATGGTTCCCTTTTAGTTTTATAGACCATTTCACAAGATACTGGTCTAGAAGCACTTCCTGTTTCAGTTTTTTAACACTACAAAAAAGCTGGGATAAAATACAACCAACAGAACATTTAAAACTGAATCAAAAAGTTAAACAAACATCTTTAAGATGTTTTCTTTACATGTGAAATAAAGAAAACAGTTACAAACTGAAACAGGAAGTGCTTCTGGACCAGTCTTGTTTACATCTTGTGAAATGGTCTATAGTGTCTGTTTCATGGTTATATCTAAGTCTATGTTAAAATAGAAACATTTGAAGGGTTTGGTTGGGGTTGAATTCTAGTCCACTCCATGTGTTTCAGAGGAATGTTATACACACCGTGATTATTGCACACAGGCGAGAGGCTGGACCAAATTTGCACATCGCAAATGTGTGTGCAGTGTGTTTCCTGGCTGGTCAGGGAATTGACGCAAGTAAGGGATATGAAAATGCTGTGGTGTACTTGGGCAGATCCGGTTTCTACATTAAGTCGTATTCATTTGCACCTTAGCCCGATAAGTAATTTGCCATCATGAATAGAATAGAGGAATTGCTGTTGCTTGTTTTGGGGATTTTGCTGATAGTAAGAGAATGTGGGATGACAGGAAGTAATGGGGAAAAAGAGGAATGGGATGGAGATGTTTATGTCCAGATTTGTCGCATATGAGCGCTACAAGTCATTGTGAAAAACACCAAGACCCTTGTTCTTGGCTAGATTTGAATCCTTCATTTTTTTTTTTTAGGTATACATTATGCACAACATATTGGTATCATTTAGAACTCAAGCTAAATATATTTACATTTATCTCCGTCAAAGAACATGAAAATATTTTGCACTCTGATGGATTGTTTGTTTATAAGGATTCTTCAGACTTGTGAAACTTGAGGAATTTGGCATCACTCTTGCTGGTCCTTCCATCGAGTAACAGAATTTAACACAAGCCTGATGTTAAGACAATTCAGCAACCGGGTAGCAATGACCATATTATGGTAGTATATACTGTATATTTTATTTTATAACAGGTAGTTTATGGCAACTCTGTTTCTAAAAATGTTTAGTTTAGAATATTTATTTTTACTTTAACTCAAGACTACTTATTATAGGTGTGGACAAGACTCAAGCAAAACATCTTTGTTTATATGCACAAGTATGACCCTTGTGTGCTGTATCTGGCCTGTGACCGTTTCTGTTTTTTCTTCTCAGCTCTGCGAGGCAGCCTTGAGTCACGGGTACCTTCCTGTGATCTTCAACCGTCGGAGTCAGAACGGGACACCACTCTGTACCATCAAGCTGCAGCAGTTCGGCGACCCGACCGACCTGCGGGAAGCGGTGCGCTACATTCGGTACCGGCAGCCGGCGGGTCAGATCTACGCTGTGAGCGAGAGCACTGGTTCAGGACTGCTCCTCTCCTACTTGGGCGAGTGTGGGTCCTCCAGCTATGTGACGGCTGCGGCCTGCCTGTCTCCGGTTTTCCGCTGCCAGAGCTGGTTTGAGAGTGGCCCGACCAGACCGTTCAACTGGGCACTTCTGCTTTACCAAAAAATCTGCCTCAGCAGGTAGGGTTGATCTTCTGTTTCCACAAAATATCTGTTTATATTCATTTAGAATTGAGCTTATCTTTAATGATGTTGAGAAAAAAAATTATTTTAATTTTTATTCGATTAAATTCAAGGGATCATTGGCTTAGACAACAGAAATACACAATACACACAATTTCAAATATAACAAATAGAAAACATTGAAAAGCAGTCCAGTATCACATTCAAGTATAAAATATTTAAATGTATGTGTCAACATGATTAAAAAAAAGTTAAGAAAAATGTTAAAAATAGGACACTAAAAGTTGTTTATCAAAGCCTGTTTTCAAAATGTCCCGTCGCCTGCAATTTTTCAGTTTAAAAAAAAAATCTTTCGTATAAATTATGGTTAAAAAAACAAGAACAAGAAGAAACAGTTTAAAAGTGGGATGAAGACATGTATGAAAAAGGGATATATAAAATATATTCTTTGAATCTTAGTCTTTATATCTTTTACCAGTTTAATGATAAAAATACCAATTCCATGTTCTTGAATGGCAGTACATAAATGAAACCTTATTTAAATTAACGTTGTGTTGTCTTTTCCAAAGGGATTGGTCACAATAAGGCATTTCTAAAATAAATCAGCTCAGGGTGATCCAAATTAAAATACAATGCTATTGCCATAAGGACTAGTGATACATATCCTTTGCCATTGATTTCTGTGATTTGTCTAAATGGGTTGCCTGCTCAAATCGATGATGATAACAAAACTCTTCCTTTGCTCCTCTGCAGATATAAAACTGTGCTCGGGGAGCTTGTCCACACAGACAACTTATTCTCCAGCTGCTCTTTGAAGGCGATGGAAGAGACGCTGTTCTGTCATTCTGGCTCAAAAGGGGTGACAGCGGATGGAGGAGGTAGCTGGGAGGCGTACTGGGAGCGGAACGACCCTCTGAGGGACATAGATGAAGTAGCCATTCCTGTGCTGTGTGTGTGCAGCCAGGACGACCCCATCCGAGGGGACGACCAGGCCACTCTACCCTTTGAGCTTTTTGAGAGCAATCCACATTTCTTCCTGCTTTTGACTGCCCACGGAGGCCACTGCGGCTTCTCCACAGCAGACGAGGGCCCGATCGTCTGGAGCCACCAAGCCTTACTGGAGTTCTTTCGCGCCACCACCGATTTCTTTGCCGCGGAGGAGCGTGCCAAGCTGGCAGCCCGGCGGAGGGGTGTGAGCGGGACTGGCAAGACTTTCCGCCATCGCAGCGTCAGCACATGCAAAAGACTGCCCGTCTGCTCGCATAACATTCACGCCATTTACAACTGGCAGAGGTCCTACACCAGATGATGATGTGCTCAGTGGGTCCCCTGCTTTGTTTGGGATTTGGGAGTGACTAAAAAAGCAAAGAGCACTGCTAGAAAAAGGTAGATTAGAACCATTTGTCTGACTTGCTTTTCATCGCAGCCAAGAAAGCCAGCAGTCGAGTCAAAATAGCTCAGTTTACATTCAGGACTATGTAGAATTAGACTATCAATGTCAACAGATGAACAATGCCTATCTTTGAGACTGTTGAAACATTACGGTCAGTGGGGTTAAAACATTTTTTTTTTTATGTTTTAGATAATAAGACTTAGCTAGATATCCTGAAATTTCTTACCACATTTTGGCTCACTAAATTTGGAAGGATTGATTGTTAAAAAAGTTTGCCAAACTAAAGAAAATAAAAAAAAGTAAAATAACAGAAAATAAACTTAATTCTCTGAAAATAAGCTGTAATGTTCATTTATCTAGGATGTTTATATGATAATCTCAATATCATTAAAAATGTATTATTATTATTCATTTATTTAATATATTTATTATTATTATTATTAATATATATTTTTTGAATGAGCCTTGAAGTCATGTTTCTCTTTTTCAAAGGGTTGGTCCAAATGATTTTTATGTACCTCATGAATATTCTAAAATTTAGAGAAAAAAAAAACATCTACATAGTGGCCCTTTGATACTTTTGACGTCATTAATGTTTTGCGTTAGTGCATACAATAATGAAAAGTGACAGTCTGCCGTTAGAAAGGCCTGTGGAATCGGAGTAAAATGTCAGTCGGCACTGCTGGGGTTTCTTATGACGTCATTCTGAGGTTTCAGGGAAAGCTGACAAGGGTGGAGCTAGCTTTGCAGATTTTCACACTGATTTTTTTCCCTCACTGTTTTTGTTTACTGCCTTTTCTGTCTCCATTTAAAAAATGTGTAATGTCAAACTCTTGTTTAAATTATCTGTGAACTTGGGAGCTTTCATTAAAGGGTTTCAGCTAAATACGTTTGTGTATGCGAATCAGGTTTTTGTTAGTAAACAGTACGTCAGAATTAGAGGTTATGCAACAGACTGTATGGAACAGAAATGGTTTTTAATTGACTCCCACAGTTGTTCCTGAGAGCAGACTCAGAAAAGTGATTGCCAAACTGAAGCATTTGTCAGCATTTAGTCACAAAGCTCTATGCTATCTGATCCTGGAATCACACAGTTCATTTGATGCATGATCAGGCTTTTACTGGACAGCCCCAAATTTAACTTCAGCCTGGAGCCTGAGCTTAGACAGAGGAGGTATGATAAGAAGAGACGGTCTCTGCAGACTACAGCTCTGACAGGCAGCACTACGGCAGTTTAAAATGGCTTTACTCTTCATAATCAACCTATAATACAGTCAAACCAAAAATTATTCACTCGCACAAATCAGCTATAGTGTCCTGGACAATAAATATGAAAATTGATATCTGGTGTCTGAATAATTTTGGGTTTAACTGCATCAAATCAGTTAGTATCATCCTGGAAATATATTAATATGCATTGTCCGTATATGTTCTGTTAATAAACGTGTATTATAGTAATATGACTGGATATTTATAGGCATCTGCAGTACTGTTCTAAAGTTTTGGATTGCTTAGATTTTTTTCATGCTCCCCTTGGCTGCATTTATTTTGTCTGCAAAAATACGTAATATTGTGAAATATTATTACAATTTAAAATAACTTTTTTCTATTTGAATATATTTTAAAATATAATTTATTCCTGCAAAGCTAAATTTTCAGAATCATAATTCACATGATCCATCAGAAATCATTGTATTATGCTGATTTGATGCATTTTTTTAATCAATACTGAAAAAAGATGTGCTACTCAACTTTGCCATAGTTTGAAACCGCAAACTCTATTTTGATACATTCAGTGTCAAATAACCTGTGTTATAAATATAGCAAGATTGTTTTTTACTAAAATGATAGTCAAAATCTGCTGCTCTATTCAACGCCTTGATTAATTTAAGAATCCTTACAGAACTGCCTGATGGGGCCATCTAGTGGATAATAGTTGAGAACAGGTCTGTAACCACCAGTACTGCATTTCCATTAGTGGTCCACCATCTATATGGGTGTTTATTGGCAGGTTCTTAAACTACTACAACTGGGCCTTTTTTCAATCCTGAATATTTGTGACTTTTTGTGGAGCTCACTCTGAGCATAGGGACCTTACGCTACAACAGAAAAGTACCCTATATGTCAGAAAAATAAAATGTGTAATAAAGTTACTAATATATTCCTTTAAGATATTAACATGCACACTAAGTGTATTTTATGCCCTTAGTAATGTGGGTTGCTGAAACCTGTTAGATGGGAGTGTCCAAAATACTTTTGGCCATGAAGTGTTTGTCACAGTGTTATTTTAGTATTATTTGTATATTTATTTATTTGATGTATATTTAAATACATTTATAGGATATATTCTAAAATATTTACCTTTTTATTTGTTTATGTGCTTTTGTCATTTTAATTTGATTTGGATTTTTTGTCATTTACTTTAGTTTTATTAATTTGGAATTAATATTTATTTCAGTTAGTTGCCAAGGCAATCCTAATTTTCACTTGTTTTTTAAGTCTACATTTTTCATTGATTTATTTTATTTATTTTATGTTTTTAATAGTTTTAGTTTTAATTAACAAAAATTGAAGTTCCCATGAGATTTTGTTTAGGCATAATACCAAAAATAGCCACCGGGTGACTTACATTCCATTGAATTTAATTGTATGCATTCTGCCATGACAAATCAATACATTTCTGTCCCAAATATGGAACCTTGAGACTCAGACATTTCTGGCAATATGTGTTTTGTCAAGTTTAGATCATTTGATCATAAATTATGAAACATGACGTGTCCAAAAAAGGGGAGGAGCTCATCTAAGATATATCAAATTAAAAAAAAAATCTTTTGGATAGGTTTTATTTAAGTACAGATTATAAAAAAATGACATGAAATTATTTTTGCTTAGCATTTTCCACTCTTGCCTGTTTAAGGGTTAAAATAAACATGTAACCGAGAAAAATTGAATTTTGTTTTATTGAGATCACTGAGAAATGTTCGATTATTTACAGTGCAAAATTATTATTTTTTAATTATTTTCAAGGTGAAAAGGATTCATTTGCCTTGATCCACGCCGATAAAAAAACGTCTAAATGTCACGTTTTTAGTAGCTAATGACTAATGAGTAAAACGTATATTTTCACGTTTGAGGGGGTTAAACCGTGACATCTACACGTTTTCCAAAGTGGAACGTGATTATTTCACGTCTTGTCGTGATACCGGGTTTTTCGTGCACACTGGTAATCATATTTTTTTTTTAATAAAGACAAAGGTAACGCTCATTTTACATACAGCACACAGTGAAAACGATATGAATATGACACAGTGGGTAAGCACAACATATTTTAAATGAAGGATTTAAAGTTTTTCGATCGAAAACGTGTAGATGTCACGGTTTAACCCCCTCAAATGTGAAACTTACACGTTCCAGTGGAGAGATACCAGGATGTTGACCTATTCTACATGCAAGGTTGTCATTAAACCGAGAAAAATTGAATTTTGTTTTATTGACGATCACTGAGAAATGTTCTATAATTTAAAATGCTAAAAACATTTATTATTTTCAAGGTGAAAAGGATTCATTTGCCTTCATCCACTCCGAAAAAAAACGTCTAAATGTCACGTTTTTAATGAAGTAGCCTAATGAGTAAAACGTCTATTTTCACGTTTGAGGGAGTTAAACCGTGACATTTACACGTTTTCCAAAGTGGACCAACGTTAAACCGTGACATCTACACGTTTTCCAAAGTGGACCAATTAACGTGATTATTTCACATCTTGTCGTGATACCGGGTTGTTCGTGCACACTGTACTGCACACTCATATTTTGCACACTGCACACTCATATTTTTTTTTTAAAATAAAGACAAGGTAACGCTCATTTTACATACAGCACACAGTGAAAACGATATGAATATGATACAGTGGGCAACTGTAGCACAACATATTTTAAAATGAAGGATTTAAAGTTTTTCGATCGTCTCCTGTGAAGCGGATCTGTTCGCATTCACTCACTTCGCACTGAACCAACTGTCATTTGCAGGAACACATTTATGCTACAGTTGCACACAAGATATCACAGCTGGATTCAATTAAATCTGCAAGGTTTGTGAAATTAAAATGTTTAGATAAGTTATTCAGAGATTTGTTTAAATTATGTACACTGTAAAAAAAAACATTGTTTGTTTAACTTACAAATGAAGTAACCTGGTTGCCTTAAAATTTTAATTTCATTGAAATGGAAAAATTGAGTTAATACAATGAAGGAGATTGATTTAATCATCAGAAACTCAAAATATTATGTTATCTGAACTACATAAATTATTTAAGTTGATTTGACAAAAGAAAAAATGTTGTGATTACAAATCATGAAAATATTTTACATGCGTATTTGCTGAATGCTGACGATAAAATTAGTAATTTGAGCTTGATTGTTTGCCTTTTCTGTTACAAATAATATAAAAGTAAAAGTAATACAAATAATATAATTCTTTGTTTACCAGTTCTGTCTAACAAACTATTAGATATCACTGAAAGAGATCGTAAATTAATGAAGATGGAGAATGTGAGTCAGCGATGTTTGTGATTAGGCGCTGGTGTCAGAAAAGGCCTAAGTCAAATAAAAGTCCCGCTTTCAACACATCTGCCAATCTTGAAAAACTTATCGGCTGATGCAACATTTTAAAATGGGAAATATCGGCTATGGGCTTGGCGATCTATCGGCCGACCAGTAAAAAAGTGATATGTGAATTTGAGTAAATATTTATCTCTATTTGCAGTTTTATCCATTATTAATGTGCATTATAATCCTAACCTAACAATTTTTTTGTTGTTGTTTTTCTTGTTTTTCGTAATGTCTTGATGTCTCTAGATATTCATGTTCTAAATCTATGCATACTCATGCACAAGTGTTTTCCAGCAGCAGATGGCAGTATAATGGGAAACAGCCTGAGACGGAAAAGCATGAGTGACAGTTACCATGACGCAGAGCTCTCTCGTTTTGGCTCGGAAAGTGAGTTTATATTTAGCACCTATTTTAAAGCTGAAACAAGACACATATAGCCTAAATAAATTCCGCTTTGAATTTCATACAATGCCTTTGTCCTGCTGTGCATGATAAAAGGATAGGGTTTCACCTAATGGGAATGTTATAGTTCAGAAAAAGTTCTGCAACAGCATTACAGGGGTGAATTAGTAGCGCGGTAGAAATGCACATCATTAGTGGGTCATCAGTGGTCTATATTGACCCGTCATTGGCAGATGTACCGGTAAGAAAGCCAACTTCCGCACACAATGTTCCACATTAAGAAAATGCATTGAATACCTTATGTTTTTGGATACATTTCTTTCCCAATGAGCTTCAAACTGAAGTTTGAACTAAAGACTGCATTATTCTAGCTGATGTTTTGTTGATGTAATCTGGACTCTGCAGATGTACAACACCTGTGTTACTTGACTTGACCTTTGTCGCTGCTACCCAGGTGTGACCATTTCCCAACCCAAGCAGCAAATATTTGTAGAAGCCTTTGGCAAATTCTTTGCATGTGGATGACGCAGATGTACTAGGTGGGTTGAAATCTCGCTCTAACAGACATTATGTGTCTCTCTTGCTCTAATTCTCTCTCTCTGTCTCTCTCTTCCCATACCTAAATCTGCTTTAATCACTCTGAATAGCTTGTGACTCGGAAAAGAGCAGGTTAACGCCTGTCCCCTGGGCAGAGACATGAGGAGGACTGATGGCAGGAGATGTAATGTAGGGTGACAGGTTGCCTGGCTTGTCTGAAGAGGACCAGATCAGGACCTTGCATTCTTTCAACTTTGATTTCTTTTCACCTCAGTTGAATCGCATTCTTTGCAATCTTTACGGCTGGTTGAGAAGGAAGGAGAAGCTGGCCACATTTACCAGTGGTATTGCCCTCTCTGGTGGAGACTTGCATCAGCTTTTTTTTTTCCATTGTGCAACTTCACGACTGTGTAGCATGATCTGTGGGCACTTAACTGCTGACTGCCATCAGATATACCAGGCACAGGCCAAAAGAGCAGGGACATTAGTTTCCACTGTTACTGTCAAGGGTTGTTACAGTGAGGCGGGATTAAATAACCAAAACACAACAGATTTAAACGCAGTACGCATGGTTATTTAATGCATTTCACGTCTACATGGCTTTCCTCAGTTCTGACTGATCATTCGCTAACTCGCCCTCTTGTTCAATGATTCTCTACCAGTGGGCTGGGGGCCACTAGGGGGCCTCAACAAATTTCCCTGGGGACCTCAAAGATGACTTAAAATATTTTTGTTTAGAATTGAGGTCCTTGAAGTAGAAAAAGTCGAGAGCCACTACTCTAATTTCATACAAACAAGATGCACGCCATCTAGTGTCTCAAATGATTGTATTAAAAAACAGCTTAAAGCACTTCAGTATTAAACATGCTAGATGTATTTATTTTTTGACTGTAGTAAAGCATAAAAATACCGTAATATGTTTGCAGATACTTCAAAATTCACATACTTGTTTCTCTGAAAAACAATGCTGTTACAGGTCGGAATGCCTGTTGTTGTTTTGGTCTGTGTGATCCCGCACACTGACAAATTATCCATAAATATTTCAACACCCCGTTTTGCCATTTGCCAATATTAAGATATTAAGATATTAAAGCTGAATGGTCTTGTGGAAGAACATTGCACAAATACGCATGGCGTATGTATGCAGTTTACCACAAAATACATCCCAACAATTCTAAAATATGTCATTATCATAACTTTTATGATATATAAATAAAGTAAAGACATTATTGAATGATGGATTCTTTTGCACTCAATACTTTTTTTTTTTAAATAAAAAAATTGCATAGTTTAAATCAGAATTGCATGTTTATGTAGCCTACGGTATGTATTTGTTTGATGAGTAGCATTGTAATAAACGGGATAATATTATACCTGTACATTATCCCTTCTTTATCTGTCAGTGAATGTAAATCATGCTTTTGAATGCAAGGTATTGCACTGTGTTAACACATACTGCAAATTATAGTGCTGTACTCTTTTTAGATGTAGACCTGAAGCACTCACATGGCTCCGTAATTAATCTGTCTGATTTTTTGGAAACATGCAGGGACTGCACAGCTCCTGGCTCCCGTCCTTGGGATGTCAGCCTCTGGCAGTAGAGGATTTGGGGGAGGGTGGCTTGGTACCCTGGGTACATCAGACATCTGTGTCTTCTGTCCGCAAGGCAGCACCTTTCCGCTTCTCTTCCTCATAACAAAGCGGTGAAGTGGGCTGGGGTGGGCCTGGCCCCTCACTCACATGGCCATCAGTGTATTGGTCCTGGAAAAGTACAGCGCTTGTCTCCCAGCTTATTGGATATTGTATTTCATTACCTCCACATGAAATAGCCTTGGCCAAGCTACCCCTAAACCTAACCTTAACCCATAGTCGCCTTATTACCCAGTACTTTCGTAGTACACTGTAAGTATATGTAAGTGCTCGTACTGTAAAATAAAGTGCAACCAAGAATCCTTCAGAAAAAAGACTGCTTTTGGCACAAAGGTTAGAAGATGCCCTTGCAATTTATTTTATTATTTTATAGCCTATATCTGTCATGAATAAGAATGATACAAACAGGTAAAGCTACTGGTGATGTTTATTAAGCACACTTAAAACACAGCAGGTAAGTTAAAGTGAATGAGAATGATTAGCTTGAATCGATAAAAGAAGGGTTCTGAAAAAGTATCTTATCTGTTGTAGAAATGTAGATGGAGTTCGGGCTGATGCAGAGAGGCAGGTTGAAGAAGGTTGGCAGAATGGAGACGAGATCTGGATAGCAGGTTGAATGTTCCGAGGTACCAGGTAAGTATATGAGGCAGGTTTAATAGACGACAAAGTCTTGGTATGAGTGAATCAGTAAGCCGAAGTAGTATCAGCGAGGTACCTTAGTAGTACCTTTCACTGTACCTTTCACATCTAAACATATTTAGATATACAGGAAATCGCAATGGAAGACAATTTGGATACATCTAAATATGTTTAGTGAAAGGTAAAACTTCCGAAATCTCAGTGTTAACAATGAGTGACATACATGTGCAAGCGATCACTTCCGGCGCATGCGTAGACCGAAGCGCCTGTGCCGTCAGATCAGTTGGACGTGGCTGTGGTTACACAAGATAAAAACGATATAAATACTGTTCGTTTTCTCACTCAAACCGCACGTTTCGTGTCTTAGGCCATCAACGTGTACTTACATTTACGAGTCATTAAATCATGTTTAATTTGGACTTCTCAGTGCATGCTCTTAAGGTGAACCGAGGGTGGACCCCCTAAACCTACATCTTGGATGCCCTTGAGGTAAGCTAAAACATATTAAAAATTAATTTCAAAGTGAACTATCCCTTTAAGATGCGTTTTGGTCGATCGGATCACAAGTGGAAGAAGGAACTTCTTCCAGAGGAAGTCGAAAACGGATTTGACTTGACTGCTTTTGTAGTGTAAAAGTGTTCTTTCACCATTCCTGATTTCTAAAACGCACTCACAGTGTTCTTGCGGCTGTCAGAGCAGAAACGAAAGCTAAGGCTGTCTGTATCTTTTTCTGTTTTCTCCTGTTGTGTTCACTGTTCATATGTAAATTGCATGAGCTTATTTCCTCCATTTGATCGAATGATCTGAAAAACATACATTTACCCGCCGATAGACCCTCCCCTTGAAAAAAAAGTTGTTGAAAGTGAACAGAAGAGACGGATTAAAACACCAGATGCAACGGCAATGCGTCTCCCTCATCTACATGTGATCCGATCTACCAAAATACATTAATAACCGGTGTAAACAGGGCCCTAGAGATTAACCTCATCAGATAACCAATGGATAGCCGTAACTAATAGAATATTGACCTTTGACCTACTGTAATTCACACACTACTTACACACGCATAAGTGGATCCTTTCATCTACATATAAAAACAGTACTTCCATTCATGTCCTTATGAGAGTGAAGTAAACACTTTCAATGAAACAACTGAGCCGTTGCTTTCATAAAATTAGTGATTTTCATTCCTATTTTCCCTACAGAATATTAGCTGGGCCAGATGTGCTCATATTAAAGCCTGCATTCATCTTTGAGAAGGCCTGGAACCAAATATGTCTCAATGACATTCCTTGAGGTCTATTCTCCAATCCTGACCACAGTGTTACAGATTAAACCAGTCAGTATAATGTGTCTCAACTAACTCACATGACATGACTAAGCAAATATGTCATGCAAGACAAAAATGGAAAGAACAGGATGTGACACTCAAATGACAATTCAAATGAGACCAGCAATGAGAGATTATTCCCATTCTTCCTCAAATAGAAACAAATCCCACACCATCCATATAGAGGTAAATCACACCCACCTTTACAACAGAGGGGCACTGCAGAAGATATAACAGGTTACTGCTATGAAGATTAAAAGGATTGCCCTGGATATGAATGAGAGGCCAACGGGGCACATGGGTATTCTCAGGTGTCTGTGCTGTTTTCAGGATAAGGGTGTAGCCGGTCCGGGTACCGTGGGGCGGTGCAGTGTCACCGCTTGGCGATGTGGCACTTCCCTCCCAGCCGGCCAGGTTATGTAAATGTGCGGTGCTAAGCAGAGAGCTGTGCTATAGTTGGAACACCGGGCTCTATTTGTGGAAAATCAGCTGGGCGAACTGCTGGATCTGTGTCAGACTGTAAGATTGGCAGGTGTAGTGAGAGGACGGCTGCTTTTTTAGACAGGTGCTTGTGTGTATTATAGGGACAGAGCTCTTTACCCTTCTGGGAGGGAAGCCTTACTTGAATATAGACTGACCTCACTCGAGACAACAAAAACAGTGTTATCAGTTGACACAATCACTTGTGACGTGTTTCCAAGGTCATCTAGGATCTTAGAGTCTGTCGTAAGTGATGTTTTTTTGCTCACATTATTGTTAAGGACAGAAATTGTTTTGAAATTTCAGAAGGAGAAATTGTTCACTGTGCACAGCATGACAAGGGTGACCTAATGGGCAAAGGCTGCTGGGATGTGAATGTGGGTCACGCACACCCAAATCACTGTCACATGCTTAACTAGCTCATATCACACCTCCAGCCATCAGGGCCATTACATAACCTGCTGTTGATTCCATGGTACTCTCGAAAACACAGCGCTGGTTCACTGATTACCAGCACTGCAGTGATGCAACAACTCCAAGAGTCCGAGTTATAAAATGGTCATAGCTGTTTCAGCAGACTCTAATCTCTAAATGTGTTGCTATGCATTCATATACAGATATTTTTATTCAGTATGGATTAATCACTGTACTCGATAGACTAGTGATGCAATTGCATGCTTTAACTTCGCCTGGCTTGACACGTCAAATTCGACTCCTCTCTTGCAAGGCTGCTCCCTGGTTTCTACTGTGTGTCGTCAGATTTTGTGTTGGTTACGTTCTTGTGTTGTCTGAGTTGTCTTGATTAGTTAACATTAAGTCTGAACATACTCTGATAAAGAAATCAAGGCAAAGGGCATGGGAGCATATACATTTGCTAACTCAAACTGTTTTCAAATGGAGTTTGGTTGCTTTGAATCTGGTCAAGGAGAGCATGTTACATTGTATGAACAAGGCTAATCATATCTAAGTAGTCCTTGGCCTTGCATGTGGAAAGGGAGATAAATTCCTCTCAAACTTTCACTGCCAGACAGGCCTGTTAACATGCACAAGACCAGAGTCCACAAGGCATGGTCAATGGAACATAAGTGGGGCAAATACGATAATATGCCAATAACACACACACACACACACACACACACACATATATATCTATATATATATATATATTTACCCATTATTTTTTAATGTGGTCCAACCTTCTAAGTTTTTTTTTAATGTGTAGACTCTGTCATTGACCCATTTATAGGTATACTTTACGCTTATACATCACAAGACATTAGACCTTTTAAAAAAGGTATGTGAATGAAACTATGTATAATGAAACTAATTTAAAAATGTTTTTAGAATTTTTGTAAAATTATTTCATATTTAATCATTTTTAGCAAGCAGTTGTATGAATATGTGTAATGGAATTATTGCTGCTTACATAATCCTTTTGATTAATCATTTTTATTATGATTATAGTTCTCTGCAAACCATAGAGTCTAATACAGTTTGCCCTTTGAATGTTGTGGGTCAACATTGATATATTCTCTCCTGTGTTCTGACCATGCACTGCGCTATAGGTCTTGCTGTGTTTCACGGTAAGGGCGACTGACAGAATGCTGAATAATTCAGTTTAAACTTAATCAGGTCACACTGTTCATTTCTTTAGCTGTGACTCAATCATAAGCTCACACACCAAAACTACCTTTGTAAAATGTGTTCATGATTCATCACACCACCCATTCCGAAGTATTTTCTCTTATACAGTTCCCTGTTGTAAGGTCTTCTGTAAACATAATTTCACTGTGTAAAAGGATGGAAAAACATATAATGCAAATTTGTAAAGTAATATATGCTTGTTGAATCTCTTCATAATGGATGGTGCAATGTGTGTGTTATGCAAATAACTAACTTGAATAGCGCTTAATGTCTTTTCATCACATCCTGCGATTTCAGGAACCTGTAAAGTCCAGCCCATACCTACATTAAACAAAGAGACCGTTCTAGAACCCCTGCCGTCAGCTTGAGAACTGAAGTTAACAGCACATGATGTAAATATAGCTTGTGCTTTGTCACTGAGGTATTGCCTTTCTGGCTTGTTGCAGCTATCCATTTTAGAACAACATCCAGGATGTGGCTCAGATCTCCACATATTCACTCATCTGAAATTACAGAGCTATTTCTTATGCATATCCTGTGATTGTTTGAATGTTTGTGTTGATGTAAAACACACATTTATGTTTTGCTATGTGTTGCATAACTGTCATATTTGTCTGGCTCTATCACAAACCATTATTTTTGTTTAGCCAGCGTTCATCATTGTCAGTCATGTGTGGTTATGGGACATGATGGCTTATGCTGAGTCATGCTGCGTCTACCATGAGTGTGTAGGTGTGGTCCTTTGAGAAAACGGCCAAAAACTGAAAGTTATGCCGTGTCACTTTGAACAACATTCGCAGTCCTCCTCGCAGGGAGGGGAACAGCTGCTGAGATTCAAGAGTGCGTATTTTACCCTTACCTACTTTTGCATGGTGAGCACTGGCTCTTTAAATTGCTGTAAAGTGTCATCTCGCACGCACTTGCCTGTGCTGAGTCATTGGGTTCAGGCTGGTTTTGTAACCTCCGCCCAGCAGGACTTCTCATTGGCTTGAGTCTTCACTCAGCCGCTTGTGTGGTTGGCTGCCAGGACCACTAATCAGTTCTCTTATGCAAAAGGCAGCTCTTAAAGTTACAGTGGCTTCACTCTGATTCTTCTGGATGCTGTTTCACAGAAGACAGGGTGGGGTTAGTCAAAAGTTGGGGGATTTACATTACAGTCAAATATGACACTGGCAAATAATTTAAAAGGGTTCAAATATAAACAAAAAATACAGCAAATATTGGATTTCAGTTGATTATACAATTATGGATTAGATTATGTTAGATTATACAAGTATGATTATACAAGTTATGGGTGGAGAAATGCTGGTTTGATGTGTTAGTGGCGTGGGAATGGTTTGATCATAGCATTTTAGAAGTCAATCTCACCAATGGGAAGCCAATTAATGGGTACATTACAGGGTTCATTTTACAGGTACTATTACAACAGTACAAGGAATAATATCAAGCTACATGTAAAGTCTAAATTATTGTTAAAATGGTCTCATGATCAATGCACAATTACAACATTTTCATAGGAAAAGTCCTGCCACATTCCTTGCTATTATCAGATTGCATTTGACAAACTGATATTATATATTTAAAAAAAGGATGCCTCAGAGAAATAAAATCCTCTTTAAGAGGAGATAATTTACATAAAATGTTCTATCATGGACGTGTATTGCTGTACTCATGCAGGAAGGCACTTGCCTGGGAGTGCACCGATAGATTCCTGGAATCCATTTAAGTGCTGGATTAATGTCCTAGGAGGGACCTGTTCTGTGCACCAGGTATATTAACACAACATTAACCATAACCAGAACATGTTCTCAAACTGTTTGTGTTCACATGGAGACAAACTGAGTGACATTTAATAACTAAATTGAAGCGGTTTGTTTTAAGTCTCTTAACAATGTGATGTGTCTAAGAACATGCCCAGACAGTTGGCCGGACCTTGCATTAGTGTATTTGACTTAATCAGGATCAGACAGAGAAAGTACCCTCCAGGACTTACACCAGATATTCTTAATGTCTGCAGTCTCTTAAGTAACAGGATGTAGGATGTCTCACATATACCACTCGTGGAGATGAAGCACATTTCTATGACATTTAAATTTGTAATGTAGTGACTGGGTTGTATAATGACCTTTTCCCTAAAGCTGGTAACACTTTGTTTATATAAATAACCAAAGCCTAGATTTTAAGGAAATGTTATCCACGTGGGAACAGGACAGGAAACTGTGTCATCAACTGCTTCACCACCTCCAACATCCAATCAGGGAGTCTCCGATTAGATCTGAAAGCATTAACTTCACTACAACTACTGGTATCCTCTACAATTAAATCTGTGTTCATTTAATCATTTTTGATCATATGTATTAATGCCTTTAATACAATTTTAATTTATGTGATATAAAATGTTGTTGCTGGACTCCAGAGTTGTGGAATGAAGTTGGAAATGCTGTCCTTACAACTTTGACCAAGCAGTTGGACTGTAATCATGCAGGAAAAGACCAAAATACGCTCTCTTGCAGCCTTTAGTTATGGAGTATATCAGTTTAGTTAAAAAAACATGCATTTATTAGCATTTATTGACCTGACTGTGCAGAACATCAAAAAATATGGATGGAATGACATTTGCACATTTTTGGCAACACACAAGCAATGGTCTAAGTTCACTTGCTGTGAAGTTATTTTTGTTGAGTTTCTTAAACATCTACAATAACACAAAATAATATGATTAATTTTCCTCCTCCTGCAATTCCATTCAACACAATGTTCTTCTCTTAGAATGGTAAGGTCTAAAATTCTGATTGTAGAATAAAAGCCTGTATTTTCTGATGATTTTCCCTTCTTCAGTGGCAGGAATTTGCATTTTTGTTCAAAATTCCCTCTAGATTTAGCAAGCCACCAATTAAGGTTTCTGTCCACAAAATGAGCAATAGCATAAATGGCAGTAAGCTTTAAATTTCACCAGAAACCTCAGGAATCTTTTTTACATTTTTTTATAGAAAATGAAATGCAGCATTTTTCCTTGCTGAGTTTTTTCACCTGACACCAGTTGCCAGTTCTGCATAAATTAAATTAATTCTGATTCATTCTATTCTGATTTTAGAAATGCACTTCTGCCATCTATTCATGTTAACTTCATTTCAAGTGAGAGTATCCAATCATAGGAGGATTACAGAAATAAAGTGGGTTTCCGGTGGTCATGTGACCTCAACATGGCAGCCACCATGAATGGACCCTCCATTTAAATTAAAACAGCTATACTGATAGAGTAGGCCTATTCATCTTATGTAAGTGTACATCATCTTAAAGATATTTTGCACAAGTAGCTACTGTGTGTTTCTTTATGTAAAACCCCTTTAATGAGGAAAGATTACTGAGTGCAACCTTAATAAGTCAGAAAATAATGTGGACGTGAATATGAACCTATAAAAAGCATTTGCTCACAGCTTGAGTCCCAAAAACAAGAATAAAACAACGTCTGTGGAAATGTTGAAGACATTACGCAGGAGTCTGAAATGTATCAAAGTGAAGTAAGATTTAATAGGAGCCTGAAAACAGTTATCCAGTCCTGCTCACAGAGGTGCACAGTCATTTGCTCTTTAGAAGAACCGTGAAACGCCTGTCAGAGACAGATAGCGTCATTGGACAGTGTGCTTTACACCCTTCTGACTCAGAGCGTGGCATTGGTGTGGAGGCCTGACATTCATGTTCGGTCATAAGTGGGCGTCACTTCTGGTCTTTGACGTTAGTGTTTGATTGGTCAGCTGTTGCTCTTGGCGTCACTGCGCTGCCAGCTGATCGGGAGGAGAAGCCGGTATGAGGGGAGTTGAAGCGGAGGCTCAGGACGCAGCGATATGTGGGCAAGATTGTGAAATTTAGGACGGTAGACAAATGGTGTCGTGTTGAAGTTGAGTAATTACATTGTTAATGGTTTCTATAGCACTCTTGTTGTCTGAGTGGGTTAGAATTCGATATTTTAGCCGAGTCGGGCTTTAGCTCTTTGATTCAGGAGTGATTTGAGATTAAGGTGTGGCTTTCAGCAAAGGGGCGAAATGAGCTATTTAAACTGTTTCAGAATTTGCATGTATTTCTTGGATTTTTAGCCTTGGTTTACAGTTAGGGTAAGGCATTACAGTGGGCGAGAGAGCCTGGAAATGGGATCAGGACATGACCCTGGTCGATTCGAACTTGGGTTCCCAGTGAACCAACCGCTTTTAAATGTCGCTACCTTTGTACCCCAGTTGAATCATAAGGATTTCGCGAGAAGTTGATGCGCGTGTCACTGGTGAGCTATTTAAATCCTGGAAGCATTCGTTTACTGAACGGCGTCTAATCGTTCAATGACCGTTGCAACATTCTCTATATAACTTTTCGGAAGTATGTGAAACCACTTCAGAACGAATGGAATCTGTTACATTCCATTGGAGGAGATCGCGAGAGCGCTCGGTTCAGAGTTGAGCCGTACAGGGCGTGAGCTCTCCGCTAGTAGACCGTATGAGGGGAAAACCATTGTGAAATTAAAGGATGTTGAGCGGATATTGGTATCTAGTAGCCTAATATGTTATATCTGGAAGTCGAACAGTTTACCAGCCTGACATTCGAATCGATCGACGACAGAGATCGAGAATTCTACCAGTTGAAGTAGGTAGGTGTTAAACATTCCTCATTCAGAAGTTTTCGTTCAGAAGGTGTTTGTCGAAAAACTCAATTCTGCACCGATATTGATTTGACTCTAACGTTATTTATTGTCAACTCCAGTAAATCTACATATGTCAGAGAAGGCGCTGAAAATTAACACACTATTAACCTCCTGAGACCCTGCGTGCACATACGGGGACATCACATTTTTGGTTCTGTGCAGCATAATACTTAATTCTGTGTGACTGGAACATGTTTTTCACAAACGAGGACACTTACACTGCCATCTGGTGGCGTCAGAAGAGAAAAAAAATTAACATAAATAATTTAAAGATGGCAGAGAAAACAGGTCACATGTCACGCAGCCACTCCAGACCAAAACTTCCACAAGGTAAACAATCTAATAACATTTCATTGTTGATTCTTGTTAAGTTATGCATAATAGGGTTGTATGTTTGAAACGGCATGCACATTTGACAAACTTTTGTAAAAATAAAGATTTACCAAGCTGCTAAAGTTGATGTCCCCATATGTGGACATTGGGACTAAGCTTCGTTGAAACTTGCAAAAAAAATGAAAATTTGTAGTTGCATTGAGCTTCGTGGCAGGCTCACACACTCGAGCGCACACACACACACACGCTCAACGGGGCGGGGCTTCACTCACGATCGCGCATGCACACATACACACACTTGCTCACTCGCACACACACACACACACGCGCGCACTCTCTCTCTCTCGCTCGCTCACTCACTCGCTATCGCTTACACACACATCACTCACTCGCGATCGCGCGCACACACACACACATACGCTCTCTCTTGCTCGATCTCCACCGTGGTGGAGCTCTGAAAATCAAAAAATCCCCTGAAAAAGATGGGCTGATTTTTAGAATTGCGCATCCAATGGTGCACCTCTCCTGGGCACGAATAAAGCCCATGGAGGGTTCAGGGGCAACAGTTACACAGTCTTTCACACCGGTTAAGTGTGATCCACTGTTCCCACAGATAAAAAGAAGATTTCTAGTTTGGAGAAGCAGAAATTTTGGAGCATTGCAAAAAAGAAATCAAATTTTCAATTTGTTTTGGATATGTTTTTTTATGTGGATATTATATATTATTATGGATATTATATTTCATTATTATATTTATTTTGTTTTTCCATATCAATTTTCAGAAGTTATGCATGCAAGAGTAACAATGAAAAATGTTCAGGCACAATGCTCATGCTGTAAAAAAAAATAGATTTGCACTTTTTTACACAATGGGGTATTGATTGTTTTCTGTGCATACAGACAATTTTTTGTTTTTTGTTTTTTCCAAAAGTGCTTCATGTTCAAATATAATATCTGGTTATATTTCTTGCTCCCTCCTAACCCCAAAAAGCTAAGAAATCTAAAAGCACACCAAACCAAAACTCAGGTCTCAAGTAGTTAAGATAGACCCACTGTCCTTGCATGAGGACATCATTTTATGCAAAAACTACTTCCTGTACAAAAACAAATTTTAGTTATTATACTTATTAGGTCCTACTTGTCCCAAATAGCAAGAAAAATTATAAAATGCACACCAGGCAAACTCTCGGGTCTCAGGAGGTTAAGACGAACTAACGTATAGGTACTGATATAAGGGCGTTGATCTGCTTTCACGAAGGCTATAATATTTTAAACTCGTAAGCATATTTCTTTCGTGATTTTTATGTTTAATTTCCTTGTTTTTCTTAGTTGTATAATATATGCTTCTTTTTTAACTTACGTCAATGGCATTGAATAGGCCTTAAGGGATAGTTAACCTAAATTAATATTTAGTAATTGTTATAGGCTACTCCCCGTCATGTTTTAAACCCGTATGACCCGTATACTATAGCTATATATTCAAAAGGTTTTATTTTCATTGAATGTAAAAAGAAGGAATCTAAGTAAATGATGATCGAGACTGTCAGACCCTCAAATATTGCCTAATGCCTCCTTTTATGTTTTACTGAAGGAAAAACAGTAGTGTAAGTAAAGGGCAGATTTTTAATTTTAAGAAAGAACTGTCACTTTAAGATAGTCTGATGCACGGTGTTTTTATTCTACGTCCCTTTAAAGATGAATAGCAGGTCACAGGAGCAACATGATATTGTGCTATACGACAAATGACGAATATCAAAATATTAGTTTGTGTAGTTGGATATTAGGCTAGTACATAAAACATGGATTTGGTCATGAAAGAACGCCTATCCTATTGATTCCTGCGAGGCGAGAGCATGGCAAATTCCTCAAGACCCCACCCTTTACGATGCGATATATACAACGAGTTTTGTCCTCTTTCCTTCTAGCTTAGGCCTACTTGTTTAATTTGTCTGCTTTCTCTCACTTTTCTCTTTTCACACACAGCCTAACATTTGGAGTGAAGACCTCGGTTTAATACCAGTGCCAACGCTATGTCATTAAATGGATTTCTTCTTACGTCTGAAATGACGTCCTCCTGTTGAAGGTAAGTTATGAAATATGACTTCTGGTGACAAGTGGTGAGGGTGATGTGTCAGAACTGATAGCAACTTATAGCTAGCAAATCATCTCTTCAGCTTCTATAATGTTATTTAATTAATTGATAAAATCTAACAGATTCAGATGTTCAGAATCATTCAGGCCATTATATATCAAATGAGTGACTAAGTATTTTCCAAATCAGTTCAGTCATATCACCAGATGATTCTTCTTTTGCACTTTTTGAATTTGTGGATGTGATTAAGCAAATGTTGCCAGACATCCTTAACTCATGTTTACGCAACTGCTTTAATGGGTTTCATTGCTCCAGTAATTGTTTCAAGTAAAATGCAACATTTTAAGCTATGACCTACCATTTTATCTCTGTACTACTCTTGCCAGAATTATGCTAATGATTAAAGTTGTTGAGTTGAAGCCGTTTTTCATTTATTAATCGTCTTTAATCTACACCACATACTTAACTGAATGCAGACGTATTTAGAAAAATGTCTAAGAATGTCTTTGGCTTTTTAATGTTAGGTAATAAGAATATTGTTTCCTTGTTTTTGTTGCTATTGAGCTAAGAGTTGATTTTTAGATCTTATTGATAAGCAAGAAATTGTCACATGACTGAACATGATCTTTGCATTTCTGCATCCGGTTTTTCATACATTATTTGAACTACATTTAAACTTTGGCATTGAAATTTTAAAATGTATTTTTTTATAAATCTGTGTAAATTTGCGAAAAATTAAATGCCATACCCTGAATGAAAGTCAGTATGCATGAATAAAATAAAGGGCTGTAAAATGATGTACTACATGTCAGTCGTAAATGCACCTTTAAATAAGCAAGTTCAGACTGAAGTAGCTCATTAAAGAAGCAGCACAGTGCAGTTTATGGAAAAAATGGGACATCTGTTTTCCTGCCCTGGGTAATCTCCACCCGTAGGAAAGTTGGACATCTCGACTCTATGCGTGAAAGTCTAATTTTCTTGCTATCTTTTAAATTCAATGAATTTAGTAAGAGCGACTCTTATTTCCTGATTCCAGTGTCTCAGCATCTAAAGGCGGTGGCTTTTTCTTTTCTTTTTTTCCAGGGAAATGTTTGTTTAGTGAATCCATTGTATGACCTTGCATTTGCGTTCGCTACTACATTAGTTTATTCTTCACCCATGCGTGGTTGGAAAGATACCAGAATATATCAGTGGAGTTGAAGTCACAGGATGTTTGATTGCTATTCAAGGTCTCTGCTGTTCAAATACTTTTTGTTTAGTTTTTGTCATTTATTGGCTTTACTGTGAGGCCTTTATTAAAACATTGAAATTTTCTATGTTCATATTTTACTTTAAGCTTTGCCCGAGTAGATCGGTGCGGGTGAATGGACTAAAGCATGGAGCTCAGACATCTGCATGCGTGGACAGATGAGGAGAAATGTCATAGACTCATAGCATGGAGACTTTTGGAGCCACACCCTTAGCGTTACACATTTTCGCTGTTTCTGCTGGACTCTTTGGTAAATGGTAAATGGACTGCATTTATATAGCGCCTTCATAGACCTAATGGCCACCAAAGCGCTTTACATATTGCCTCACATTCACCCATTCATACACTCATTCACACACCGACGGCGGTGTCAGCCATGCAAGGCGCCAGCCAGCTCGTCGGGAGCAGCTGGGGTTAGGTGTCTTGCTCATGGACACCTCGACACTTGGCCAGGTGGAACCGAGGATTGAACCACCAACCTTTCGGTTCGTAGACAACCCACATGAACCACTGAGCCACTGCCGCCCACTGGCCAGGGACCCCCACCGCCGTACCCCCTCCTGCCCGACTTTGACATTTTGATTTTTTTTTTACACTCTCATTTGTGGAGTTTTAAGTGGTTTTTCTTGGCATACATTCCTCCATTGCCTCCGTAATTGGTGTGGTATCGTGCCGCACAGACTGTGTGTGGGTTTTTTTTTTTTTTTTTTTGCAGATGAAGCTCGGCTGTGACAGTGATTTGCCTGTTTGGCAGGTGGCTTTGGTTGTCTTGAGTGTGGGAGGGGAGGATCTCAGAAGAAGGTCTGCTGTTGTCTCAAGGACAGTGGAGCTTCCCGTCTGTGCAGTCCTGTGGGACCAAATGCTGGCCGCTTGGGCGGTTTGTGCCATGAGGTCTCAGGAAGTGAGCCTCCAGAGCTTCTGTCCACATTTTCACCCACAGTAACACATTACGCAGTTAACTTCCTAGCAATAGCGCTTCATTGTCTTAGTAAGGAGATGATTCGGCACTGTCTGTGACTTCTAGAGTGAGTTAACCTTTGCGGGACCTGTATAATCTCCCTTTGATTAAATGGGCTGCAGGCTTTGTGCTCCACACCACCATGTAAGTGACCCACTTTGGGGTTTTGTGCTATTGTTCTTCATTGAATTTCTGTCCTCGACATACAAGGCAGCGCATGTACGTCGCAGAGATGTCACAAACTCTAAATAATGAGCTCATTCATTCTATACGAAGAAAATGGGCTTGTTTAAATTCTGTTGACTTCAGTCGTGGACTTTTTCTGTCTCTTTCTCTCTTTTAAGGCAGCCAAGCTAGTTCACCTCAGCAGTACAGACTGTGAGCTGGCCCAGCTCTGTGGGAGGGTGGAGTCAGTCCAGCTCAGCATGTATCAGACAGCATGAAGGGCCTCTGCAGACAGAATGGAATTTATACCATATGTACCAGGCATCCCAAGAATGCATGGCACAGAGACTTGACCAACGGAAAGAACTGTAGAAAACGCAGTGGAAAGGGTGAGAGAGGGTGCAGAAATGAACCTGTTGAGTATAATTTCATTAGTGTTTCCTAAAGAAATATTTAGTCTTTAAGTCAGTGCTGGTGGATTACATTTTTTTATAGTAAAATTAAAGTGATATAATTAAAAACCCTTTGAGCCAGGAAGCATTCAATTTATTTTATAAGGTTACTAAAGATTTCTCAAATAAAAGCTGGTCTTGAAGTATCCTAAAAAATGTCTTATCACGATTTCCACAAACATAATAAGTAGCATGATGCAGTGTAATCCAGGCAGATGAAAAATATGTCCAAACAGAATTAGACTATAGGGAATAACAAAGATTAATAAGTAAAAGATAAATGTATTGCATTATCTATAAAGAATGACAAAATATTCAAATAAAAACATTGAGTTGCAGTAGTAAATAAGTGTTAAAATAAAACAAGATCACATTTGTCCAAGCTACTCTTATGTGAGACTATTGGTATTATTTCTTTCTCAATAGATGAAGTTCCAAGAAGAATAGAATAAATTGAATGTAAAGGAAGACGAGGTGCGCCGTGAGGCCCTTTCATACTAAGAACCTTATCTATGATGATAACCTTATTAGCATTCTCACCAGGGGACAATATCGTTCTGTTTATTATAAACGGGTGCTTGTGATATGTTCATCTGCCACTTTAAACACTTGTGCTCTTAAGGCAGTATGGATTATGATTGGCTGTCAATGTTTTTTTTTTTTTTAGTTATGGTTTGGACTTTGTAAAGTAGAGAACCCCTGTTTCATTAAAGGATTAGTTCACCTCAAAATAAAAATTTCCTAATAATTTACTTACCCCAATGCCATCCAAGATGTTCATGTCTTTCTTTCATCAGTGGAAAGATTAAGTTCTTTTAGCAAAATATAGGGCGGTACTTCTGTCTACGTCCAGCGTGACCTTTCCGACGTGATTACGCAATGCCTGGCGCATCGCAGCACAAGACGAACAATTGTGGTTAAAAGGTATATACTTTTTTTTTTTTTTTTTTTAAATGACTGATCGCTAGATAAAGACCCTATTCCTCAGCTGCTCGTGCAGAGCTTTTTGAAGCTCTTCAAAGCCCTTTGAAACTGCATTGATTTGGACTTGAACAATTTGGTTACTGTTGAAGTCCATTGTGTGGAGAAAAATCCTGAAATGTTTTCCTTAAAAAAAACTTAATTTCTTTTCCACTGAAGAAAGAAAGACATGAACATCGGGGTGAGTAAATTTTCATTTTGACGTGAACTAATCCTTTTACTAGATTGTCTGCTGAAAAGCATAATTGATTTTAACAATTATTGGGACATGTGAATGTCTAGGGAATGGTGACATGTCAAGGTGCATGATCAACTTATTGATAAACTTTTGTGGTTTTGATGCAGCAAGACTACAGAGGCAGACCTCAAACATCTGTGCATTGACTTCCTTTTTGCAGAAATCTATAAAACAGAAAGAGAGAACCTCACACTTATACCTGAACAGGTTTAGACATACAGTGAGGTCTATTGTGAAATATATGAGCACAAGCATGTTGAATAAAACCTAATATTAGATAAATGATTAACTGACATTTAAGATAATATAAATTAATATAAGGAGTGTATATATATATATATATACATACACATTACACACACACACACACGCACATCTATTAATATATTGATTTCTGAAGGATTGTGTTGCATTAAAAACTGGAGTAATGATGCTGAAAATTCAGCTTTGACATCACTGAAATAAATTACATATATATATTTTATATATATATATATTCAGCTGCAATGCTACAGAGTCTTGCCAGATCAGTTGCACTCAGTCAATAAGCAACTAATTTTGGTTGAGTTGTTTGCTGTGTCAGAATAATTGCAGTGTAGATATTTAATTATTTTAATGAAATTGAATTTAATTGAACCAAGAGATTCCTATTCAGTCTGATTTGCCCATGGCACAGTATTAAAAGCATAATTGAGTCAAATCAAAGCTTTTGCTTCCTTTGCTGTATTGGGAGAGGCAGCTGCCACTCTGATCGCTGCTATAACATTGCGAGCAATGATTCAGAGTTCGATGGGCGGGGAGGGGGAGAACAGACCATACTTTGTCATTATAACAACCAACATTATGAAAGAAGTTTCATTTGAGTTATTTGCTTATTCATGGTTTTCCAGCTGCATCAGCTTCCTTTTGCATTTGCTGCTAATACAAAATGCAGTCCAGTGTAACTGCATTGGAGAAGAGCAGGGAGGAGGTATGGACTTGCTAAAGCTATGTACTCATGCACAGTGCACACATGTATACTAGTACTCCTTAAGGCAATGATATACCAGAAAAATGCCTGATTTGTCAGGTTCACAGTACAGGGTTTAAATGGGTCTTTAGCTTTGCCACAAGATGTGTTTTAAAAAATAACGAGAAGAAGCTGAAGCCTTGTTTTTAATCTTGGCCAGATGTTCTGCATTCTTTGGTGCTGCTAACTGCATTTCAGAAGAACGAGCTCAAGAAAGCAAAATTACCTCCAAGTACTTCCCTATTTTTCCTCAAGGCAGTACCCTGATGCATTCATTGCTGTTCATGTATGCATGCATCTATGATTTTTGCGCTGTATAAGTGGGCGCATACCCCCAAACAGCAGTGTAAATGTGTGGTATGCTCATCACACTCTTAAAGGCTCCAACCGCTTCCTCTGGATATGTGTGGGTCCCTGGAGCTCTCGTTTGAGATTTATAGAATCTCAGCCCTGATATTAGCAGGAGATTACATAAATTCCTGAAATGACTTCGCTTCTTCCACATTGCCCCACAGTCATTTCCATTGTATAACCCAGCTGGAATTTCCTCTTTTATATCAAACTGTTTTGCCTGCATGTTTTTCTGTTTGTCAAGTGGCTGGAGGAAGTAGAATAGCAGTTAAGACAAATAAGTGGTGGCTCTCGTTAGCTTCAGAAACCTTTCGCAACTCTCGTCTTAGTTATGGGGAAGCAGTGATGGGGTGCTGGGATGCTAATACACCACACCCCTTTTCCTTTCCTTCTTGGTTCCTCAGAACAATTCATTTGGTCCTCCTGCTAAGCTCAGGCTTTGGCTAGACATTTCAGATTAAGGCTAATGTTACTTTCCTTGAGCCTGTTAAACTTTCTGTGGTCATGACTTGGCTGTGACATGTTTGCATTTAGGTTCATCTGAGCTTTATATAGACATTCATGTGTCTTGCCCTGTACGGCACATGCACTACAGTCCTCAATTCATACATTTTTGTTCTGCAGGGTGAGCACGCCTGAACCAAGACAAAGTCTGGGAGCCAAAAGGAGGAGCAGGATGTATGCGTGACGTCTGTGTCCCGGACGAACCCTTGGTAAGTCTTCCTGTTTACCTCGTCGTCTTTACAAACAAATCAAATCAAAAAGCTCTTCGGGTACAGGTGCGTTTTTCTCTATAACGGTTTGTTACGATTTCTTCCCCTTCCTGGCATCTGCCGTTTTTTATTTTATTCTTTTCATCTGTGCATTTGTGAATGGCATCCATTTCTCAATGTCTTCACTTCTCCATTTCTCACTGTTGCCTGCCCGCCGGTTGACTCATGCTGTGATTCATGGCAGAATTACTGGAGCCGCCTCAGCATTTGAAGCATAGCTGTAGGAACAGTGATTGCCTGGCCTCTTTAGAGGGCCTGATGCAGGCACAGCGATGCCTGATTAAGGACGAAGTCCAGATGCAACTGTACATGCCACTCTGTGCATATGTAAAGGATGGTGAATAATGCACAAGACCTTCGTGACACGGAGGAGAATGGGTAATAGAGCGGAAGGGACAAGCTCAGACTCGGGCATCTGCCCTAAAGTCACATAAAAAAAATCTTTGGACACTCTGGATTTTCTCTTTCAGAGTGTCTCAAAAAGTGGCTTAATGTGGCAAACTGGCATCTGTACAATGTGGAGGCATTTGTTTCAAAAGTTCTTTAGCCACCAGTTGTAAAGAAATGGCCACCCCCCCCTCCCCCCACATACAGATGATCTGCTTGCATGTTGTGTCATGTGGCATTTCATAACCAAAATGGATCTCATATCCCTCAGGGATTTAGTGGTTTCCTTCCAGAGATTCTTACTGCATTCTGCCAGTTTATGGCTCCAACCTCGCATTTTTCCACAGTAGCAGAAAGACAAGAGACTTTCAACCTCTGGGTGTGGTTCTCTCTCGTGCTCTCATTTCTCATTTTCTGCACTGCATTCCCTCTGAAAGCCCCTGCTTGATGGGACAAGCATGACCGGAATGTAACATCTCTACCATTGGCCATGTCTCTGAGCGGTGAGCTTGCACCTTTTAAAACCGATTTTCCCTAATCTTTATCTCGGCTCGGCTCAACCGTGCTCTTCTTTTGTTCAGATTTACAAAATTTCACTTTAATTAAAAATCCCCCTTTCACCCACCCCATTTGGTCACTTCCCGATTATTAAAATGAAAGCTGAAGGGAATAACTAATGCATTGATCCGTAACTCACAATTAATGCGTGGCTTTGAATGATGTAACGATGCAAGTCAAGTAAGTGAACATATCTGTTTGGACAGAGGGTGTAACAGTGCTTTCTTTGAAAATCTGACCTCTTCCCACTGTCTTCCAGATGTTGGGCAAGCCTGTTAAACCTAAAACCTCTTTGCCAGTTGGATTGAAGCGCAGCTTTGTCTTTCACCTGCTGCTCAAGCTGTTTGGTGTCTCCTGGTGATGTGAGCAAGCTGTCGATCTTGGACAGTGTCACTAAACAGCTGATGCAACAGTTTAGGAGCAATAGAAGTGGAGGTAAAAAGTGTTTTTAACACCACCCAGACTCCCATCTTGAGCCATCTTTGGGCTATTGATTAATGGTTCATTTGAAATAGTTTCTTGGAGGTAAGAAGAGCTTTAGGGAGGAAAATGTGAGCAGGCACATACTTTACCATTTCCCTTTGCCTTGTGGAGCAGCCTGACTGTAATTGTTTGGGAAGCTTCCACAACTTTACAATAAATCACTTCTTGGGAACATTGTGTTCTATGCGACAGGATTCGTAGGCATTGTGTGTTTGTATATGTCGGTGAGTCAGGGTATGTGTGTGAGAGAGACAGCAAGAGTCCGGTGCTGACCACTTGTTAGCCTGTGGCTCTCTGAAGCGTCTTGACCATCTTGTTCAGGCATCAAACACCATGCAACGGACTAGTGAATTTTTTTTCGTTTCTTCTGAGAGTGGGTTGAAGAGAAGTCTCTGGCTTTTCCATAACCACGTTACAACTTTTGAGAGCACATATAGTGTGATACTGGACAGTGGTGTGTGGTTGTTTTTAAGTCTTGTAACCAAAGCTATCAGCCCTCCCTGCCTGCAGTGTCCTGGACATAGAAGGATCTTATCTCCGCCTTTAGACAAAGGACGATTCAACCGCTCTGGTGTCTGATAACAACAAGCTAAAGACTCCACAGAAGGGGGAAGCTGCAACCAAATGTGATTTTCCTTCCCTGAAAACAGCATAGATGCAGTGAGCATTCATTTCCTCTCTGGGTTTGTTCAGACAATGTTTTTTCTTGCATCTGTTGATGCGCAATAAATCTATAGCTTTTTGTTTATCTGATCTTTTTTATATTATTAGTATTGTATCAGTTCATATTGGATATTTTATTTCCTCTACTTTGCATAACATCTTTATAATTTAAAACAATTTTCAATTTAATATTTAATTGATTACTGGGATTTGAAAAGCTAAATACTTTCCAGCAGTAAACAAAGTTGGCAACAGTTAAAAACAAGGCCAAAAGCAGCGAGAGCTTTTACAACCTTTACAATCAGGTGCTGAGGGGAATTGTATGAATAAATGTATGAATGAATTAAGTTATCTGAATGTATCTCTGAAGGGAACTGACTGTCTTCAGAAGTTTTGATGGCATTTTCTTCATCTTACATCTGTGTAATGACTAATAAAGTCATTTTTATAAGTGCAGCGCTGCTTTATGTACAGCGTTTACCAGGCTCTATTTCTGCTCTTCCATAAGTGCTACCTACTGTCAGAGAGTGCATTTACATTTTCATTGAGCTTGTCAGTACTTTGAACATTTTCAGCACATTATAACAATATCTTGATCATTTTGATTACTGTGATCATTTTGGTCACTATAATCGTGATATGAAATTTTCATACCTTGTCATCTCTTGCACAGAATTAGCTCCTACTTCAACTGTGGTGCATGAGAGAATATTCTCAGTCGCTGGACACAGTGTGCACAGGAAGAGGGCTGTTCTTGTGTCACCTGAAAATGTTAACAAACTGGCATGCCTTAGCAGCTGGTTAAATGTTTACTAGAAAAGCAAGCCGACCTTACACTTTAGAATAAGTTGTGTTGTGTCTTAGTTTTGGAAATTGAAGAATGTGATTGTTTACTTTGCTGGATATAGCAAATGGAAAAAAACATGTTAATAAATGGTGATGGTGAAGATAAATGGTGTAGTGTATGACTCGCAATGAAAAATGAAAATATCAATTGACAGCCCTAGTTATTATGATTAAATTCATATTATATGTATGTATTGTATTATTAATAATAATACATATGACAAATTATTTTATTACTTTATTTATTTTGAATGTGATTGTTAGTTTTTGAAATGTTGACTTTTTGTTGTATTCAAACTGCTTTTGTCTGAATACACTCAATTTTACTCGCTCTTTCCTCATATGGTGAACTGTCGCATTCTCTACAGTGTATATAGTGAAAGAGTGAACAAGACAACTGATTTGAACACATGAAATGAATAAAATGCACACGAAATGTCTTAAAATGTGTGTGCAGTTTGAGATCCGTCTTTGTCAGCCACTGTGTTTGTTTCTCCACTAGGCAGCTCAATGAGTATGGGCAGATCATCCGTGCTATTTGGCAAGAGCTGGCATTTCCGAGTCGTGGGTGAGGGAGAGAGTGTGTGTAAAAGAGACGGAGGGAGCAAAGCTGAATGTGTGTGGGAGTGCCAGTCGTTGCTCTGCAAACTGGACCTTTTTCTGTGGTTCAGCGAGGTCAATGGGTTCATAGAGGCCATGCCCGTCCAGCGCTCGTCCTTGAACTGCAGCAAAAGCTCAGAGCTTTACAGCCACCTTTAATGCTGTGCAGATCAATGGGAGAGTGAGGCCCAGAGACAGTCTGTCTGTGAGAGAAAAAACTTAATCAGGAAATGAAACCATACTTCATGAGCTTCCCTAAGAGAAGAATGAATGGCCTGATTTTTGGCTGCATACAGGAGATTCTTTGGTTAAATGAAGCAGGCGTGTTTGGAAATGAAACTAAACCTAAGCCAATTGGATAAAGAGAAACTTTTAATGTGGTGTGAGTGGTTGATGTTCTCCCTGCAGAACAGTTTGAGCATGATCAAACGCACAGGCAGTGGATCTATCTGTGCTCAATTAAAGGCAGGAATTGATCTGAGTGAATGAATCCTGAAGCAGTAGCAGGCCTGCTGTAATACCTCGGAGGCAAAGAGCACATGACTAGCGTTTTCTCTTTCTTGCATGGCTGTGGCAGTGAAAATGGAAGAAATCCAATTGTCAAAATCCCCCCCTTACACACTTACTTTTGACATCTCTCATTGTCATATCCCACGAAGATACTAATGTTAAAGACTGTAAGGATATACCTGTCTTTCTACAGTATTTCTAATGCCAATATGTCTATGTGCTTGTGTACCCTGTAAAGATTGCTGTGCCTTGTGGTGCTGCGGCTGTGCACGTGAATGATCATATGATCATATGACCTTTTTGATAAAAGTGTCTTGGTAATTGATGGTCATTAATATTAATCAAACTACAAATAGAGAAAATAACACTATAAAACAGAGAATGCCCGATGATTATTTAAGCTGCTGAATTATTTATTTTCTTACTGAATAAATCATTTTTATTTAATTTTTTCTTGTTTTACTTGATTAACTGCAGAAATCTTTTCTAAAAAAAGATTTTTTTTAACTATATTTTTAATAATTTAATTATTTTGATTTATAACATTTAAAATAATTTGGATAAATCTTTAAATCAACATTTCATTTAAGAAGGTGTGTTCAATAGCATATTCGGTTTTTGCTTTGGTATCAAAATTGATATCGTGACTCATGAAGCATGACTGAATTTAATCTTATCGACCTAATGATGAATTTTAATGAATGGAAATGTTAAACTGTGACATTTTTTGCTATTATAATAACTAACATTAAACTTAAGTCTTATTGCCCATCTTGATTCATCTCAAACATTCCTTTCCCTACAGATCCTGCCACGCCCTGTTCCCACATTCTGAGGAGAATCGGGAACAGATTCCGGGAAGCCCACTGGCTGACCTGCAGCAGTTCTTCACTGGCAAGCTTTATGTCCTTGTGTACCAACTAAAGCTGCCAGCTGAAGAACTGTTGTGGTTGGCTCTTTCCTGGCACGTCAGCACAGTGAGATGCAGATGTGGAGGTGACAGCGTCAAGGTTCAGGTCTTTAGTTCTTCTAGACAGTTGATGAGGCTGTCTCAACCAATCTTGCTCCAGGCGGATCCCATTTTTGGCCCTCCAGCAGCCTGCTCACGTGAACTGCCTCTGCTTGGCTATTCGTACTTCTCAGGCATAAACAAAAGCTACTGTATGGGGTCCTGACTCAGCCACATTCCTGGGCCGGTGAGGTCCCCTTGCCCTTATTTGGGTGTGGAGCAGGCAGGGAGTGGCCTTCTGTACTCTCAACAGAGCTGACAGAGGTGGCCATCTTGCTCTTCTGCTGTAGAAAATGGTGGTGGCAACCTTGAGTACCACTGAAAGACAGGTTTCAGAGTTCTTATAGATGTTTTTGTGTATTCTGGAGACGTGCCCAGGCTTTGACGTGTTGAAAAGCGCAGAGATCCTGCAGAAAGACTGCAGAGTGTATGTAACTTCCTCTATTCTTTCCGAGGTCATTCTAATGGTGTAAATAGGATGTTTTTGTTTGTGTTTGTGTGTGTTTGTGGACACTATGTACGTATCTGACCTTGGTCACAAGCACAGGTTGACATAGATACACACCCTTGTCACGTCAACTGGCCTTACACAAGCCGTAAACTCCTTAAGGCCAGCTTCTTCAGTACGGAAAACAGGATATGAAAATTTGTCTCTAAATCCTCCAAGCCAGATGAAAACTGAGAAAATTCTGGGCATTTAGCAGAACCAGATGCCACACAGAAAAGTGCTCTGTTTTTTTCCCTCTGAAGTGTACAAGAAATGCCACTCTCTCATCAAGCTCTTATATGTCACATTGTTTTGCACATGTAACCGTACCTATAGTTCTGACCTCCCCCTCCCAAGGGCTTTTTCAGGTCATGGACGAAGATTGCCTACATGATCCGCTCTAGTCCAATGTCAATCTCCGCACAAGTGCATTAAAAGATTGTTGAGGGTCGTCGTCTCATTTGCTCGGCACACGCATAAGAGGCTCGGCCAGCCTGTGTTGCAGGTGCGCTTGTGACAGAACCTCCCGCACTAACCCTCTTTAAAATCAGAGATCAACTACATTTAGATTAGATTACTATAAATATCAAATGAACAGGCTTTCAATATGAACGAAATGTGATTTCAATGATGTGCTGCTCAAGTAAAGAAATAAAATGGCTTTTGGGAAAACATGCCTTGTTTATCTTCACTTGCAATGTGATTTTATATTTTGTCGTGGTTCTTCTCTATGAACGTGAACACGATTTATACATTCTAGCTTTTCTTGAGTCGTGTTTTTGAGAATTTAGCAAGGCTAAGATTTAATTTAGTGTGGTAGGTTAGGGATAATCTTCTTATATTGAAGCCGTGTTACTGCAAGGTTGATGACCTTGTCTTCAAAAAGGTCACGTTCGAGTCTTTGTCCCATCACTTAATACAATGGTACTAATTGATTTAACTGCTAATTGTGAAACAAACCACTCTTAAATCTAAATATAATTTAACTGTTTATTATTTATGACAATGATTTGTCTCTTAAAGCGTTCTTTAAAGGAACCGGGCTGTTGGCAACATCTGTGCCATACTTGACTTGTAAGTAGATGGTGTTACTAGATATGCTGTGTTTTTTTTTGTTTTTTGGCTGTTTGCTCTCATATGAGGGACAAGTAGAAATATTTTTTGTAGAGTGCTTGTGCTGAACTGGAACATTCCTTGAATGTGAGATGGGTCACAGGGCCCTTTTTTTGTTGAATTAGCTCGAGCTTTAAAGGTCCCCGCAAGTGCAAAATAATCCCTAATGCCAAAGGTCAGATACCTCACAGTTACTTTGCACCAGGGTGAGGGGTGCTCGGATCACCCTTTAGGCATCGTCAATGAACTTTTCTCATTTCAGATAATGATCAAACCGAAAAGGTTCATGAAGCCAAAAAGCACATGGGACAATATAGGGATTCATTTATAAAGACTTGTGTATAATGATCCCAAATATGAATGTACAACTGGTTTCCAGAATGTTGAATGATTATATAATGTCTGTTTGCACAAAAAAAAAAAAAAAAAAAAATCCTAAATGCATCCCTTTTTTAAATTGCTGGTCATTTTAAAATCTGGGATATTAGCACAATGCCATTAAAACGTTGTTCATTTGAACATATAATTATATCAATGCATAATGTGATTGCCTAGTTATCTTAACGTTTTTTATAATTGAATCACTGGTCAGTGAGAGGCAAAAAGTTTAATCACTCAGTTGATTGTACATAAGAATGTTTTCACACCAGTTTCTGTCTATAAATCCTGGTTTGTTCCTTACTTTTAACAGAAGTGAAACTCCAAGGAATTTAGGATCAAGCCTGAGTGTACCTGTGTTTTAAAAAATGAAGTTGTTGTTATTAATTTTTTGTCTTATGGTTAGTTTATTTTTGTTGAGGGTAAGCAGTTGCATCTGGAACAACTTGTTGGAATGATTTTAATTCAATTTAAATTGGAATGAACATAGGAATTTTTAAGATTCATTGCTACACCATGTTTTAGACACCACGTTCCACACTCATTCACACCAAATCTGTTCGTAAAACAGACGCCTGTTTGTGTGGACTGATGAAACATTTATCTCCACATGGATTTGGACACAGAGCCGGGAGAACTGATCCACACTTGGTGCAAAGGGGTTTTACAACTAGTCTAAATACCCTTGTCTGCAGGGTTAAAGCTGCTTAACCAGATTACCTTGAGTTCCAGGCAAGCAGGAGATCATTCACCTGACGAAACATCCGTGTCGCAACACTGTTCCAGGATCCCGCAATCCTGCCTGGCCTTTGCCCTTAAGCTTGTGGCCCGCCGGTGCCTTTTTCCTATTACCGGGTCAATGTACCGCAGTCTGCCTGTTGCACAGCGGGTGTCATGTAACCTGTCTGACTGGCAAGCGGCACAATGTGTAATTCAGTACTGTACAATGGCCTCAAGAGACTGAAGGTGATTCATGGTGACTGTTTGGTCTTTTAGCCAGGAAGAAAAAAAAAATCACATGGAATGTAAGGCCCTCAGTGTCATTTATAGCATGTAGGCTACACTACAGGGCTCCATACTTGTATATCTGAATCCCAGCTCATCTTTGCTGCTCTTGTCATTGACACTCACTGAGGGAATGGCCTATGGCCCAGATTTCCAGCATTTAAATGTTCCTCATTTGTTTAACTTAGTGCTGACGCAAATGATAACTCCTTTTACGTTTTGACAGTGTGCTTTAAAGGGGAGTTCAGGCAAAAATGAAAATCATTTACTCAGCCTCATGTAGTTTCAAAAATGGACAGTTTTTTTTTACAAGCAAGTCTTCTAAAACATACAAACCTGTTACATTGCTTGGCATGAAAATTCACCCTGTATATTTTATAATTGCATTTCTGAATGATTCATTCATGTTTCATTATTGACGTTATTTTTTGACCTTGTATTGTGTAATTAGAAAATCATAACTCGATCTTCTTGTGGAACTACATACTCCAGTGACGTGTCAGATTTCTCCAATCATTTGGTCACCTTAAACTCCACCCTTTCTTACTGCACGCTCGCATTCAGATCTGTCCATCCAATCCACAATTGTTGCATATAAAACGGTCTCCACCATTATGATAATGATTGTGTTTTACTTGGATGTAGGCCTACATCTCAAAACTGTATGAAAAAAACAAAGTCTATGGATACTTCTCTTTCATTGCAACTTAATCCACCATCTTGAGAATCCACTAACTATACACTAACTCTATCTAGTCCAAGGCCGAAAAAAAGGTCCATTCCATCCTTGGGCCATAGGCAAATGGACGTGGGTTGGCGGATGAGTGGGCCGGCCCCCCATAATTTGGTTTTTTGTCCGAAAATTGGGGATCCCCCCCCCCCCCCCCCCCCCCCCCCAAAAAAAAAAAACGTAACAGGTAACACTGTCGTTTTTTTTCGGATCGAAATTTTGAGTTGCTCTGATGTTCTTGAAACTCTGGATTCTGATCGAGGGCCATGAGACTAAGACCCGAGTGCAAAAATGGAGGCTCTAGACCCTTCCTAAACTGAGATATTGAGATCCCATGAACCTACTATTTTTATAATGGCATAAATGCTACATGGGATCTCAAAATCTCAGCTCTGGAAGGGTCTAGAGCCTCCATTTTTACACTCAGGTCTAAGTATCATGGCCCTCTATAAGAATCCAGAGTTTTGAGAAGATTGGGGATACTTAATTTTTCACCCGAAAAAAAGAAAAAAAAAAAAGAAAGGGACGAAAGGGAACGAACTGTCATTTTTTTTTCTGGTCGAAAATTTGAGTTTCGATATCTCAGCTCTGGAAGGGTCTAGAGCCTCCATTTTTGCACTCAGGTCTAAGTCTCATGGCCCTCTATCAGAATCCAGAGTTTTGAGAAGATTGGGAAAACTTAATTTTTCGCCCCAAGAAGAAAACGTAAGGGGTAACACTGTCGTTTTTTTTTTCTGGTCGAAATTTTGAGTTTCGATATCTCAGCTCTGGAAGGGTCTAGAGCCTCCATTGTTGCACTCAGGTCTAAGTCTCATGGCCCTCTATCAGAATCCAGAGTTTTGAGAAGATTGGAGATACTTAATTTTTCGCCCGAAAAAAAACCCGAAAGGGGTACCACTGTCGTTTTTTTTTTTCTGGTCGAAAATTTGAGTTTCGATATCTCAGCTCTGGAAGGGTCTAGAGCGTCCATTTTTGCACTCAGGTCTAAGTCTCATGGCCCTCTATCAGAATCCAGAGTTTTGAGAAGATTGGAGAAACTTAATTTTTCGCCCGAAAAAAAACCAGAAAGGGGTACCACTGTCGTTTTTTTTTTCTGGTCGAAAATTTGAGTTTCGATATTTCAGCTCTGGAAGGGTCTAGAGCCTCCATTGTTGCACTCAGGTCTAAGTCTCATGGCCCTCTATCAGAATCCAGAGTTTTGAGAAGATTGGGGATACTTAATTTTTCACCCGAAAAAAAAAAAACGTAAGGCGTAACACTGTCGTTTTTTTTTCTGGTCGAAATTTTGAGTTTCGATATCTCAGTTCTGGAAGGGTCTAGAGCCTCCATTGTTGCACTCAGGTCCAAGTCTCATGGCCCTCTATCAGAATCCAGAGTTTTGAGAAGATTGGGGATACTTAATTTTTCACCCGAAAAAAAAAACATAAGGGGTAACACTGTCGTTTTTTTTTTTTCTGGTCGAATCTTTGAGTTTCGATATCTCAGCTCTGGAAGGGTCTAGAGCGTCCATTTTTGCACTCAGGTCTAAGTCTCATGGCCCTCTATCAGAATCCAGAGTTTTGAGAAGATTGGAGAAACTTAATTTTTCGCCCGAAAAAAAACCCGAAAGGGGTACCACTGTCGTTTTTTTTTTTCTGGTCGAAAATTTGAGTTTCGATATCTCAGCTCTGGAAGGGTCTAGAGCCTCCATTGTTGCACTCAGGTCTAAGTCTCATGGCCCTCTATCAGAATCCAGAGTTTTGAGAAGATTGGGGAAACTTAAATTTTCACCCAAAAAAAAAAACGTAAGGGGTAACACTGTCGTTTTTTTTTCTGGTCGAAATTTTGAGTTTCGATATCTCAGCTCTGGAAGGGTCTAGAGCCTCCATTTTTGCACTCAGGTCTAAGTCTCATGGCCCTCTATGAGAATCCAGAGTTTTGAGAAGATTGGAGATACTTAATTTTTCACCCGAAAAAAAAAAAACGTAAGGGGTAACACTGTCGTTTTTTTTTCTGGTCGAATCTTTGAGTTTCGATATCTCAGCTCTGGAAGGGTATAGAGCCTCCATTTTTGCACTCAGGTCTAAGTCTCATGACCCTCTATTAGAATCCAGAGTTTTGAGAAGATTGGGGATACTTAATTTTTCGCCCCCCCAAAAAAACGTAAGGGGTAACACTGTCGTTTTTTTTTTCTGGTCGAAATTTTGAGTTTCGATATCTCAGCTCTGGAAGGGTCTAGAGCCTCCATTGTTGCACTCAGGTCTAAGTCTCATTGCCCTTTATCAGAATCCAGAGTTTTGAGAAGATTGGGGATACTTAATTTTTCGCCCCCCCAAAAAAAACGTAAGGGGTAACACTGTCGTTTTTTTTTCTGGTCGAAATTTTGAGTTTTGATATCTCAGCTCTGGAAGGGTCTAGAGCCTCCATTTTTGCACTCAGGTCTAAGTCTCATGGCCCTCTATCAGAATCCAGAGTTTTGAGAAGATTGGGGATACTTAATTTTTCGCCCCCCAAAAAAATGTAAGGGGTAACACTGTCGTTTTTTTTTTCTGGTCGAAATTTTGAGTTTCGATATCTCAGCTCTGGAAGGGTATAGAGCCTCCATTGTTGCACTCAGGTCTAAGTCTCATGGCCCTCTATCAGAATCCAGAGTTTTGAGAAGATTGGGGATACTTAATTTTTCGCCCCCCCCAAAAAAACGTAAGGGGTAACACTGTCGTTTTTTTTTCTGGTCGAAATTTTTAGTTTTGATATCTCAGCTGTGGAAGGGTCTAGAGCCTCCATTTTTGCACTCAGGTCTAAGTCTCATGGTCCTCTATCAGAATCCAGAGTTTTGAGAAGATTGGGGATACTTAATTTTTCGCCCCAAAAAAAAAAAAAACCGTAAGGGGTAACACTGTCGTTTTTTTTTCTGGTCGAAATTTTGAGTTTCGATATCTCAGCTCTGGAATGGTCTAGAGCCTCCATTTTTGCACTCAGGTCTAAGTCTCATGGCCCTCTATCAGAATCCAGAGTTTTGAGAAGATTGGGGATACTTAATTTTTCGCCCCAAAAAAAAAACGTAAGGGGTAACACTGTCGTTTTTTTTTTCTGGTCGAAATTTTGAGTTTCGATATCTCAGCTCTGGAAGGGTCTAGAGCCTCCATTTTTGCACTCAGGTCTAAGTCTCATGGCCCTCTATCAGAATCCAGAGTTTTGAGAAGATTGGAGATACTTAATTTTTCACCCGAAAAAAAAAAAAAAAAACGTAAGGGGTAACACTGTCGTTTTTTTTTCTGGTCGAAATTTTGAGTTTCGATATCTCAGCTCTGGAAGGGTCTAGAGCCTCCATTTTTGCACTCAGGTCTAAGTCTCATGGCCCTCTATCAGAATCCAGAGTTTTGAGAAGATTGGAGATACTTGATTTTTCACCCGAAAAAAAAACGTAAGGGGTAACACTGTCGTTTTTTTTTCTGGTCGAAATTTTGAGTTTCGATATCTCAGCTCTGGAAGGGTCTAGAGCCTCCATTTTTGCACTCAGGTCTAAGTCTCATGGCCCTCTATCAGAATCCAGAGTTTTGAGAAGATTGGAGATACTTAATTTTTCACCTGAAAAAAAAAACGTAAGGGGTAACACTGTCGTTTTTTTTTCTGGTCGAATCTTTGAGTTTCGATATCTCAGCTCTGGAAGGGTATAGAGCCTCCATTTTTGCACCCAGGTCTAAGTCTCATTGCCCTCTATCAGAATCCAGAGTTTTGAGAATATTGGGGATACTTAATTTTTCGCCCCCCCCCAAAAAAAACGTAAGGGGTAACACTGTCGTTTTTTTTTCTTTTCAAAATTTTGAGTTTCGATATCTCAGCTCTGGAAGGGTACAGAGCCTCCATTTTTGCACTCAGGTCTAAGTCTCATGGCCCTCTATCAGAATCCAGAGTTTTGAGAAGATTGGGGATACTTAATTTTTCGCCCCAAAAAAAAAAACGTAAGGGGTAACACTGTCGTTTTTTTTTCTGGTCGAAATTTTGAGTTTCGATATCTCAGCTCTGGAAGGTTCTAGAGCCTCCATTGTTGCACTCAGGTCTAAGTCTCATGGCCCTCTATCAGAATCCAGAGTTTTGAGAACATTGGGGATACGTAATTTTTTGCCCCAAAAAAAAAAACGTAAGGGGTAACACTGTCGTTTTTTAAATTTTCTGGTCGAAATTTTGAGTTTCGATATCTCAGCTCTGGAAGGGTCTAGAGCCTCCATTTTTGCACTCAGGTCTAAGTCTCATGGCCCTCTATCAGAATCCAGAGTTTTGAGAAGATTGGAGATACTTAATTTTTCACCCGAAAAAAAAACGTAAGGGGTAACACTGTCGTTTTTTTTTCTGGTCGAAATTTTGAGTTTCGATATCTCAGCTCTGGAAGGGTCTAGAGCCTCCATTTTTGCACTCAGGTATAAGTCTCATGGCCCTCTATCAGAATCCAGAGTTTTGAGAAGATTGGGGATACTTAATTTTTCGCCCCCCCAAAAAAAACGTAAGGGGTAACACTGTCGTTTTTTTTTCTGGTCGAAATTTTGAGTTTCGATATCTCAGCTCTGGAAGGGTCTAAAGCCTCCAATTTTGCACTCAGGTCTAAGTCTCATGGCCCTCTATAAGAATCCAGAGTTTTGAGAAGATTGGAGATACTTAATTTTTCACCCAAAAAAAAAAACCGTAAGGGGTAACACTGTCGTTTTTTTTTTCTGGTCGAAATTTTGAGTTTTGATATCTCAGCTCTGGAAGGGTCTAGAGCCTCCATTTTTGCACTCAGGTCTAAGTCTCATGGCCCTCTATCAGAATCCAGAGTTTTGAGAAGATTGGAGATACTTAATTTTTCACCCGAAAAAAAAAACGTAAGGGGTAACACTGTCGTTTTTTTTTCTGGTCGAATCTTTGAGTTTCGATATCTCAGCTATGGAAGTGTATAGAGCCTCCATTTTTGCACTCAAGTCTAAGTCTCATGGCCCTCTATCAGAATCCAGAGTTTTGAGAAGATTGGGGATACTTAATTTTTCGCCCCCCCCCAAAAAAAAACGTAAGGGGTAACACTGTCGTTTTTTTTTCTGGTCGAAATTTTGAGTTTCGATATCTCAGCTCTGGAAGGGTCTAGAGCCTCCATTGTTGCACTCAGGTGTAAGTCTCATGGCCCTCTATCAGAATACAGAGTTTTGAGAAGATTGTAGATACTTAATTTTTCACCCGAAAAAAAAAAACCGTAAGGGGTAACACTGTCGTTTTTTTTCTGGTCGAATCTTTGAGTTTCGATATCTCAGCTCTGGAAGGGTCTAGAGCCTCGATTTTTGCGCTCAGGTGTAAGTCTCAGTGCCCTCTATCAGAATCCAGAGTTTCGAGAAGATTGGGGATACTTGATTTTTCGCCCAAAAAAAAAAAACCGTAAGGGGTAACACTGTCGTTTTTTTTTCGGGTCGAAATTTTGAGTTTCGATATCTCAGCTCTGGAAGGGTCTAGAGCCTCCGTTTTTGCGCTCAGGTGTAAGTCTCAGTGCCCTCTATCAAAATCCAGAGTTTCGAGAAGATTGGGGATACTTGATTTTTCGCCCAAAAAAAAAAAAAACGTAAGGGGTAACACTGTCGTTTTTTTTTTCTGGTCGAAATTTTGAGTTTCGATATCTCAGCTCTGGAAGGGTCTAGAGCCTCCATTTTTGCGCTCAGGTGTAAGTCTCAGTGCCCTCTATCAGAATCCAGAGTTTCGAGAAGATTGGGGATACTTGATTTTTCGCCAAAAAAAAAAAAACGTAAGGGGTAACACTGTCGTTTTTTTTTCGGGTCGAAATTTTGAGTTTCGATATCTCAGCTCTGGAAGGGTCTAGAGCCTCCATTTTTGCGCTCAGGTGTAAGTCTCAGTGCCCTCTATCAGAATCCAGAGTTTCGAGAAGATTGGGGATACTTGATTTTTCGCCCAAAAAAAAAAACCGTAAGGGTAACACTGTCGTTTTTTTTTCGGGTCGAAATTTTGAGTTTCGATATCTCAGCTCTGGAAGGGTCTAGAGCCTCCGTTTTTGCGCTCAGGTGTAAGTCTCAGTGCCCTCTATCAAAATCCAGAGTTTCGAGAAGATTGGGGATACTTGATTTTTCGCCCAAAAAAAAAAAAAAACGTAAGGGGTAACACTGTCGTTTTTTTTTCTGGTCAAAATTTTGAGTTTCGATATCTCAGCTCTGGAAGGGTCTAGAGCCTCCATTGTTGCACTCAGGTCTAAGTCTCATGGCCCTCTATCAGAATCCAGAGTTTTGAGAAGATTGGGGATACTTAATTTTTCGCCCCAAAAAAAAAAACGTAAGGGGTAACACTGTCGTTTTTTTTTCTGGTCGAAATTTTGAGTTTCGATATCTCAGCTCTGGAAGGGTCTAGATCCTCCATTTTTGCACTCAGGTCTAAGTCTCATGGCCCTCTATCAGAATCCAGAGTTTTGAGAAGATTGAAGATACTTAATTTTTCACCCGAAAAAAAAAAACGTAAGGGGTATCACTGTCGGTTTTTTTTTCTGGTCGAAATTTTGAGTTTCAATATC
Source organism: Pimephales promelas (assembly GCF_988280905.1). NCBI lineage: Eukaryota > Metazoa > Chordata > Actinopteri > Cypriniformes > Leuciscidae > Pimephales > Pimephales promelas. The sequence continues at coordinate 22,043,322 of NC_142784.1, forward strand.
TCAGCTCTGGAAGGGTCTAGAGCCTCCATTTTTGCGCTCAGGTGTAAGTCTCATGGCCCTCTATCAGAATACAGAGTTTTGAGAAGATTGGAGATACTTAATTTTTCACCCGAAAAAAAAAAACCGTAAGGGGTAACACTGTCGTTTTTTTTCTGGTCGAATCTTTGAGTTTCGATATCTCAGCTCTGGAAGGGTCTAGAGCCTCCATTTTTGCGCTCAGGTGTAAGTCTCAGTGCCCTCTATCAGAATCCAGAGTTTCGAGAAGATTGGGGATACTTGATTTTTCGCCCAAAAAAAAAAAAACCGTAAGGGGTAACACTGTCGTTTTTTTTTCGGGTAGAAATTTTGAGTTTCGATATCTCAGCTCTGGAAGGGTCTAGAGCCTCCGTTTTTGCGCTCAGGTGTAAGTCTCAGTGCCCTCTATCAAAATCCAGAGTTTCGAGAAGATTGGGGATACTTGATTTTTCGCCCAAAAAAAAAAAAAAACGTAAGGGGTAACACTGTCGTTTTTTTTTCTGGTCAAAATTTTGAGTTTCGATATCTTAGCTCTGGAAGGGTCTAGAGCCTCCATTTTTGCGCTCAGGTGTAAGTCTCAGTGCCCTCTATCAGAATCCAGAGTTTCGAGAAGATTGGGGATACTTGATTTTTCGCCCAAAAAAAAAAACGTAAGGGGTAACACTGTCGTTTTTTTTTCGGGTCGAAATTTTGAGTTTCGATATCTCAGCTCTGGAAGGGTCTAGAGCCTCCATTTTTGCGCTCAGGTGTAAGTCTCAGTGCCCTCTATCAGAATCCAGAGTTTCGAGAAGATTGGGGATACTAAATTTTTCGCCCCAAAAAAAAAAAATGTAAGGGGTAACACTGTCGTTTTTTTTTCTGGTCGAAATTTTGAGTTTCGATATCTCAGCTCTGGAAGGGTCTAGAGCCTCCATTTTTGCGCTCAGGTGTAAGTCTCAGTGCCCTCTATCAGAATCCAGAGTTTCGAGAAGATTGGGGATACTAAATTTTTCGCCCAAAAAAAAAAACGTAAGGGGTAACACTGTCGTTTTTTTTTCGGGTCGAAATTTTGAGTTTCGATATCTCAGCGTTGGAAGGGTCTAGAGCCTCCATTTTTGCGCTCAGGTGTAAGTCTCAGTGCCCTCTATCAGAATCCAGAGTTTCGAGAAGATTGGGGATACTTGATTTTTCGCCCAAAAAACAAAAAAACGTAAGGGGTAACACTGTCGTTTTTTTTTCGGGTCGAAATTTTGAGTTTCGATATCTCAGCTCTGGAAGGGTCTAGAGCCTCCATTTTTGCGCTCAGGTGTAAGTCTCAGTGCCCTCTATCAGAATCCAGAGTTTCGAGAAGATTGGGGATACTTGATTTTTCGCCCCCCAAAAAAAAAACGTAAGGGGTAACACTGTCGTTTTTTTTCGGGTCGAAATTTTGAGTTTCGATATCTCAGCTCTGGAAGGGTCTAGAGCCTCCATTTTTGCGCTCAGGTGTAAGTCTCAGTGCCCTCTATCAGAATCCAGAGTTTCGAGAAGATTGGGGATACTTGATTTTTCGCCCAAAAAAAAAAACGTAAGGGGTAGCACTGTCGTTTTTTTTTCGGGTCGAAATTTTGAGTTTCGATATCTCAGCTCTGGAAGGGTCTAGAGCCTCCATTTTTGCGCTCAGGTGTAAGTCTCAGTGCCCTCTATCAGAATCCAGAGTTTCGAGAAGATTGGGGATACTTGATTTTTCGCCCAAAAAAAAAAACGTAAGGGGTAGCACTGTCGTTTTTTTTTCGGGTCGAAATTTTGAGTTTCGATATCTAAGCTCTAGAAGGGTCTAGAGCCTCCATTTTTGCGCTCAGGTGTAAGTCTCAGTGCCCTCTATCAGAATCCAGAGTTTCAAGATGATTGGGGATACTTGATTTTTCGCCCAAAAAAAAAAACGTAAGGGGTAACACTGTCGTTTTTTTTTTCGGGTCGAAATTTTGAGTTTCGATATCTCAGCTCTGGAAGGGTCTAGAGCCTCCATTTTTGCGCTCAGGTGTAAGTCTCAGTGCCCTCTTTCAGAATCCAGAGTTTCGAGAAGATTGGGGATACTTGATTTTTCGCCCAAAAAAAAAAAACGTAAGGGGTAACACTGTCGTTTTTTTTTTCGGGTCAAAATTTTGAGTTTCGATATCTCAGCTCTGGAAGGGTCTAGAGCCTCCATTTTTGCGCTCAGGTGTAAGTCTCAGTGCCCTCTATCAGAATCCAGAGTTTCGAGAAGATTGGGGATACTTGATTTTTCGCCCAAAAAAAAAAAACGTAAGGGGTAACACTGTCATTTTTTTTTCGGGTCGAAATTTTGAGTTTCGATATCTCAGCGTTGGAAGGGTCTAGAGCCTCCATTTTTGCGCTCAGGTGTAAGTCTCAGTGCCCTCTATCAGAATCCAGAGTTTCGAGAAGATTGGGGATGCTTGATTTTTCGCCCAAAAAAAAAACGTAAGGGGTAACACTGTCGTTTTTTTTTCGGGTCGAAATTTTGAGTTTTGATATCTCAGCTCTGGAAGGGTCTACAGCCTCCATTTTTGCGCTCAGGTGTAAGTCTCAGTGCCCTCTATCAGAATCCAGAGTTTCGAGAAGATTGGGGATACTTGATTTTTCGCCCCCCAAAAAAAAAACGTAAGGGGTAACACTGTCGTTTTTTTTTCGGGTCGAATTTTTGAGTTTCGATATCTCAGCTCTGGAAGGGTCTAGAGCCTCCATTTTTGCGCTCAGGTGTAAGTCTCAGTGCCCTCTATCAGAATCCAGAGTTTCGAGAAGATTGGGGATACTTGATTTTTCGCCCAAAAAAAAAAAACATAAAGGGGTAACACTGTCGTTTTTTTTTCGGGTCGAAATTTTGAGTTTCGATATCTCAGCTCTGGAAGGATCTAGAGCCTCCATTTTTGCGCTCAGGTGTAAGTCTCAGTGCCCTCTATCAGAATCCAGAGTTTCGAGAAGATTGGGGATACTAAATTTTTCGTCCAAAAAAAAAAAACGTAAGGGGTAACACTGTCGTTTTTTTTTCGGGTCGAAATTTTGAGTTTCGATATCTCAGCGTTGGAAGGGTCTAGAGCCTCCATTTTTGCGCTCAGGTGTAAGTCTCAGTGCCCTCTATCAGAATCCAGAGTTTCGAGAAGATTGGGGATACTTGATTTTTCGCCCCAAAAAAAAAAACGTAAGGGGTAACACTGTCGTTTTTTTTCGGGTCGAAATTTTGAGTTTCGATATCTCAGCTCTGGAAGGGTCTAGAGCCTCCATTTTTGCGCTCAGGTGTAAGTCTCAGTGCCCTCTATCAGAATCCAGAGTTTCGAGAAGATTGGGGATACTTGATTTTTCGCCCAAAAAAAAAAACGTAAGGGGTAGCACTGTCGTTTTTTTTTCGGGTCGAAATTTTGAGTTTCGATATCTCAGCTCTGGAAGGGTCTAGAACCTCCATTTTTGCGCTCAGGTGTAAGTCTCAGTGCCCTCTATCAGAATCCAGAGTTTCGAGAAGATTGGGGATACTTTATTTTTCGCCCAAAAAAAAAAACGTAAGGGGTAGCACTGTCGTTTTTTTTTCGGGTCGAAATTTTGAGTTTCGATATCTCAGCTCTAGAAGGGTCTAGAGCCTCCATTTTTGCGCTCAGGTGTAAGTCTCAGTGCCCTCTATCAGAATCCAGAGTTTCAAGATGATTGGGGATACTTGATTTTTCGCCCAAAAAAAAAAACGTAAGGGGTAACACTGTCGTTTTTTTTTTCGGGTCGAAATTTTGAGTTTCGATATCTCAGCTCTGGAAGGGTCTAGAGCCTCCATTTTTGCGCTCAGGTGTAAGTCTCAGTGCCCTCTTTCAGAATCCAGAGTTTCGAGAAGATTGGGGATACTTGATTTTTCGCCCAAAAAAAAAAACGTAAGGGGTAACACTGTCGTTTTTTTTTTCGGGTCAAAATTTTGAGTTTCGATATCTCAGCTCTGGAAGGGTCTAGAGCCTCCATTTTTGCGCTCAGGTGTAAGTCTCAGTGCCCTCTATCAGAATCCAGAGTTTCGAGAAGATTGGGGATACTTGATTTTTCGCCCAAAAAAAAAAAACGTAAGGGGTAACACTGTCATTTTTTTTTCGGGTCGAAATTTTGAGTTTCGATATCTCAGCGTTGGAAGGGTCTAGACCCTCCATTTTTGCGCTCAGGTGTAAGTCTCAGTGCCCTCTATCAGAATCCAGAGTTTCGAGAAGATTGGGGATACTTGATTTTTCGCCCAAAAAAAAAACGTAAGGGGTAACACTGTCGTTTTTTTTTCGGGTCGAAATTTTGAGTTTTGATATCTCAGCTCTGGAAGGGTCTACAGCCTCCATTTTTGCGCTCAGGTGTAAGTCTCAGTGCCCTCTATCAGAATCCAGAGTTTCGAGAAGATTGGGGATACTTGATTTTTCACCCAAAAAAAAAAACGTAAGGGGTAACACTGTCGTTTTTTTTTCGGGTCGAAATTTTGAGTTTCGATATCTCAGCTCTGGCAGGGTCTAGAGCCTCCATTTTTGCGCTCAAGTGTAAGTCTCAGTGCCCTCTTTCAGAATCCAGAGTTTCGAGAAGATTGGGGATACTTGATTTTTCGCCCCAAAAAAAAAAACGTAAGGGGTAACACTGTCGTTTTTTTTTTCGGGTCGAAATTTTGAGTTTCGATATCTCAGCTCTGGAAGGGTCTAGAGCCTCCATTTTTGCGCTCAGGTGTAAGTCTCAGTGCCCTCTATCAGAATCCAGAACTTCGAGAAGATTGGGGATACTTGATTTTTCGCCCAAAAAAAAAAAACATAAAGGGGTTACACTGTCGTTTTTTTTTCGGGTCGAAATTTTGAGTTTCGATATCTCAGCTCTGGAAGGATCTAGAGCCTCCATTTTTGCGCTCAGGTGTAAGTCTCAGTGCCCTCTATCAGAATCCAGAGTTTCGAGAAGATTGGGGATACTAAATTTTTCGTCCAAAAAAAAAAACGTAAGGGGTAACACTGTCGTTTTTTTTTCGGGTCGAAATTTTGAGTTTCGATATCTCAGCGTTGGAAGGGTCTAGAGCCTCCATTTTTGCGCTCAGGTGTAAGTCTCAGTGCCCTCTATCAGAATCCAGAGTTTCGAGAAGATTGGGGATACTTGATTTTTCGCCCAAAAAAAAAAAACGTAAGGGGTAACACTGTCGTTTTTTTTTCGGGTCGAAATTTTGAGTTTCGATATCTCAGCTCTGGAAGGATCTAGAGCCTCCATTTTTGCGCTCAGGTGTAAGTCTCAGTGCCCTCTATCAGAATCCAGAGTTTCGAGAAGATTGGGGATACTAAATTTTTCGCCCAAAAAAAAAAACGTAAGGGGTAAAACACTGTCGTTTTTTTTTCGGGTCGAAATTTTGATTTTCGATATCTCAGCGTTGGAAGGGTCTAGAGCCTCCATTTTTGCGCTCAGGTGTAAGTCTCAGTGCCCTCTATCAGAATCCAGAGTTTCGAGAAGATTGGGGATACTTGATTTTTCGCCCAAAAAAAAAAAACGTAAGGGGTAACACTGTCGTTTTTTTTTCGGGTCGAAATTTTGAGTTTCGATATCTCAGCTCTGGAAGGGTCTAGAGCCTCCATTTTTGCGCTCAGGTGTAAGTCTCAGTGCCCTCTCTCAGAATCCAGAGTTTCAAGATGATTGGGGATACTTGATTTTTCGCCCAAAAAAAAAAACGTAAGGGGTAACACTGTCGTTTTTTTTTCGGGTCGAAATTTTGAGTTTCGATATCTCAGCTCTGGAAGGGTCTAGAGCCTCCATTTTTGGGCTCAGGTGTAAGTCTCAGTGCCCTCTATCAGAATCCAGAGTTTCGAGAAGATTGGGGATACTTGATTTTTCGCCCAAAAAAAAAAAAACGTAAGGGGTAACACTGTCGTTTTTTTTTCGGGTCGAAATTTTGAGTTTCGATATCTCAGCTCTGGAAGGGTCTAGATCCTCCATTTTTGCGCTCAGGTGTAAGTCTCAGTGCCCTCTATCAGAATCCAGAGTTTCGAGAAGATTGGGGATACTTGATTTTTCGCCCAAAAAAAAAACGTAAGGGGTAACACTGTCGTTTTTTTTTCGGGTCGAAATTTTGAGTTTCGATATCTCAGCTCTGGAAGGGTCTAGAGCCTCCATTTTTGCGCTCAGGTGTAAGTCTCAGTGCCTTCTATCAGAATCCAGAGTTTCGAGAAGATTGGGGATACTTGATTTTTCGCCCCAAAAAAAAACGTAAGGGGTAACACTGTCGTTTTTTTTTCGGGTCGAAATTTTGAGTTTCGATATCTCAGCTCTGGAAGGGTCTAGAGCCTCCATTTTTGGGCTCAGGTGTAAGTCTCAGTGCCCTCTATCAGAATCCAGAGTTTCGAGAAGATTGGGGATACTTGATTTTTCGCCCAAAAAAAAAAAAACCGTAAGGGGTAACACTGTCGTTTTTTTTTCGGGTCGAAATTTTGAGTTTCGATATCTCAGCTCTGGAAGGGTCTAGAGCCTCCATTTTTGCGCTCAGGTGTAAGTCTCAGTGCCCTCTATCAGAATCCAGAGTTTCGAGAAGATTGGGGATACTTGATTTTTCGCCCAAAAAAAAAAAAACGTAAGGGGTAACACTGTCGTTTTTTTTTTCGGGTCGAAATTTTGAGTTTCGATATCTCAGCGTTGGAAGGGTCTAGAGCCTCCATTTTTGCGCTCAGGTGTAAGTCTCAGTGCCCTCTATCAGAATCCAGAGTTTCGAGAAGATTGGGGATACTTGATTTTTCGCCCAAAAAAAAAAACGTAAGGGGTAACACTGTCGTTTTTTTTTCGGGTCGAAATTTTGAGTTTCGATATCTCAGCTCTGGAAGGATCTAGAGCCTCCATTTTTGCGCTCAGGTGTAAGTCTCAGTGCCCTCTATCAGAATCCAGAGTTTCGAGAAGATTGGGGATACTAAATTTTTCGCCCAAAAAAAAAAACGTAAGGGGTAAAACACTGTCGTTTTTTTTTCGGGTCGAAATTTTGATTTTCGATATCTCAGCGTTGGAAGGGTCTAGAGCCTCCATTTTTGCGCTGAGGTGTAAGTCTCAGTGCCCTCTATCAGAATCCAGAGTTTCGAGAAGATTGGGGATACTTGATTTTTCGCCCAAAAAAAAAAAACGTAAGGGGTAACACTGTCGTTTTTTTTTCGGGTCGAAATTTTGAGTTTCGATATCTCAGCTCTGGAAGGGTCTAGAGCCTCCATTTTTGCGCTCAGGTGTAAGTCTCAGTGCCCTCTCTCAGAATCCAGAGTTTCAAGATGATTGGGGATACTTGATTTTTCGCCCAAAAAAAAAAACGTAAGGGGTAACACTGTCGTTTTTTTTTCGGGTCGAAATTTTGAGTTTCGATATCTCAGCTCTGGAAGGGTCTAGAGCCTCCATTTTTGGGCTCAGGTGTAAGTCTCAGTGCCCTCTATCAGAATCCAGAGTTTCGAGAAGATTGGGGATACTTGATTTTTCGCCCAAAAAAAAAAAACGTAAGGGGTAACACTGTCGTTTTTTTTTCGGGTCGAAATTTTGAGTTTCGATATCTCAGCTCTGGAAGGGTCTAGATCCTCCATTTTTGCGCTCAGGTGTAAGTCTCAGTGCCCTCTATCAGAATCCAGAGTTTCGAGAAGATTGGGGATACTTGATTTTTCGCCCAAAAAAAAAACGTAAGGGGTAACACTGTCGTTTTTTTTTCGGGTCGAAATTTTGAGTTTCGATATCTCAGCTCTGGAAGGGTCTAGAGCCTCCATTTTTGCGCTCAGGTGTAAGTCTCAGTGCCTTCTATCAGAATCCAGAGTTTCGAGAAGATTGGGGATACTTGATTTTTCGCCCCCAAAAAAAACGTAAGGGGTAACACTGTCGTTTTTTTTTCGGGTCGAAATTTTGAGTTTCGATATCTCAGCTCTGGAAGGGTCTAGAGCCTCCATTTTTGGGCTCAGGTGTAAGTCTCAGTGCCCTCTATCAGAATCCAGAGTTTCGAGAAGATTGGGGATACTTGATTTTTCGCCCAAAAAAAAAAAACGTAAGGGGTAACACTGTCGTTTTTTTTTTTGGGTCGAAATTTTGAGTTTCGATATCTCAGCTCTGGAAGGGTCTAGAGCCTCCATTTTTGCGCTCAGGTGTAAGTCTCAGTGCCCTCTATCAGAATCCAGAGTTTCGAGAAGATTGGGGATACTTTATTTTTCGCCCAAAAAAAAAAACCGTAAGGGGTAACACTGTCGTTTTTTTTTTCGGGTCGAAATTTTGAGTTTCGATATCTCAGCTCTGGAAGGGTCTAGAGCCTCCATTTTTGCGCTCAGGTGTAAGTCTCAGTGCCCTCTATCAGAATCCAGAGTTTCGAGAAGATTGGGGATACTTGATTTTTCGCCCAAAAAAAAAAACCGTAAGGGGTAACACTGTCGTTTTTTTTTCGGGTCGAAATTTTGAGTTTCGATATCTCAGCTCTGGAAGGGTCTAGAGCCTCCATTTTTGCGCTCAGGTGTAAGTCTCAGTGCCCTCTATCAGAATCCAGAGTTTCGAGAAGATTGGGGATACTTGATTTTTCGCTCAAAAAAAAAAAACGTAAGGGGTAACACTGTCGTTTTTTTTTCGGGTCGAAATTTTGAGTTTCCATATCTCAGCTCTGGAAGGGTCTAGAGCCTCCATTTTTGCGCTCAGGTGTAAGTCTCAGTGCCCTCTTTCAGAATCCAGAGTTTCGAGAAGATTGGGGATACTTGATTTTTCGCCCAAAAAAAAACGTAAGGGGTAACACTGTCGTTTTTTTTTCGGGTCAAAATTTTGAGTTTCGATATCTCAGCTCTGGAAGGGTCTAGAGCCTCCATTTTTGCGCTCAGGTGTAAGTCTCAGTGCCCTCTATCAGAATCCAGAGTTTCGAGAAGATTGGGGATACTTGATTTTTCGCCCAAAAAAAAAAAACCGTAAGGGGTAACACTGTCGTTTTTTTTTCGGGTCGAAATTTTGAGTTTCGATATCTCAGCTCTGGAAGGGTCTAGAGCCTCCATTTTTGCGCTCAGGTGTAAGTCTCAGTGCCCTCTATCAGAATCCAGAGTTTCGAGAAGATTGGGGATACTTGATTTTTCGCCCCAAAAAAAAAAAAACGTAAGGGGTAACACTGTCGTTTTTTTTTCGGGTCGAAATTTTGAGTTTCGATATCTCAGCTCTGGAAGGGTCTAGAGCCTCCATTTTTGCGCTCAAGTGTAAGTCTCAGTGCCCTCTTTCAGAATCCAGAGTTTCGAGAAGATTGGGGATACTTGATTTTTCGCCCAAAAAAAAAAAACGTAAGGGGTAACACTGTCGTTTTTTTTTCGGGTCGAAATTTTGAGTTTCGATATCTCAGCTCTGGAAGGGTCTAGAGCCTCCATTTTTGCGCTCAGGTGTAAGTCTCAGTGCCCTCTATCAGAATCCAGAGTTTCGAGAAGATTGGGGATACTTGATTTTTCGCCCAAAAAAAAAAACGTAAGGGGTAACACTGTCGTTTTTTTTTCGGGTCAAAATTTTGAGTTTCGATATCTCAGCTCTGGAAGGGTCTAGAGCCTCCATTTTTGCGCTCAGGTGTAAGTCTCAGTGCCCTCTATCAGAATCCAGAGTTTCGAGAAGATTGGGGATACTTGATTTTTCGCCCAAAAAAAAACGTAAGGGGTAACACTGTCGTTTTTTTTTCAGGTCGAAATTTTGAGTTTCCATATCTCAGCTCTGGAAGGGTCTAGAGCCTCCATTTTTGCGCTCAGGTGTAAGTCTCAGTGCCCCTTACGTTTTTTTTTTGGGCGAAAAATCAAGTATCCCCAATCTTCTCGAAACTCTGGATTCTGATAGAGGGCACTGAGACTTACACCTGAGCGCAAAAATGGAGGCTCTAGACCCTTCCAGAGCTGAGATATCGAAACTCAAAATTTCGACCCGAAAAAAAAACGACAGTGTTACCCCTTACGTTTTTTTTTTTGGGCGAAAAATCAAGTATCCCCAATCTTCTCGAAACTCTGGATTCTGATAGAGGGCACTGAGACTTACACCTGAGCGCAAAAATGGAGGCTCTAGACCCTTCCAGAGCTGAGATATCGAAACTCAAAATTTTGACCCGAAAAAAAAACGACAGTGTTACCCCTTACGTTTTTTTTTTGGGCGAAAAATCAAGTATTCCCAATCTTCTCAAAACTCTGGATTCTGAAAGAGGGCACTGAGACTTACACCTGAGCGCAAAAATGGAGGCTCTAGACCCTTCCAGAGCTGAGATATGGAAACTCAAAATTTCGACCCGAAAAAAAAACGACAGTGTTACCCCTTACGTTTTTTTTTTTTGGGCGAAAAATCAAGTATCCCCAATCTTCTCGAAACTCTGGATTCTGATAGAGGGCACTGAGACTTACACCTGAGCGCAAAAATGGAGGCTCTAGACCCTTCCAGAGCTGAGATATCGAAACTCAAAATTTCGACCCGAAAAAAAAACGACAGTGTTACCCCTTACGTTTTTTTTTTTTGGGCGAAAAATCAAGTATCCCCAATCTTCTCGAAACTCTGGATTCTGATAGAGGGCACTGAGACTTACACCTGAGCGCAAAAATGGAGGCTCTAGACCCTTCCAGAGCTGAGATATCGAAACTCAAAATTTCGACCCGAAAAAAAAACGACAGTGTTACCCCTTATGTTTTTTTTTTTTTGGGCGAAAAATCAAGTATCCCCAATCTTCTCGAAACTCTGGATTCTGATAGAGGGCACTGAGACTTACACCTGAGCCCAAAAATGGAGGCTCTAGACCCTTCCAGAGCTGAGATATCGAAACTCAAAATTTCGACCCGAAAAAAAACGACAGTGTTACCCCTTACGTTTTTTTTTTTTGGGCGAAAAATCAAGTATCCCCAATCATCTTGAAACTCTGGATTCTGATAGAGGGCACTGAGATTTACACCTGAGCGCAAAAATGGAGGCTCTAGACCCTTCCAGAGCTGAGATATCGAAACTCAAAATTTCGACCCGAAAAAAAAAACGACAGTGTTACCCCTTACGTTTTTTTTTTTTTTTGGGCGAAAAATCAAGTATCCCCAATCTTCTCGAAACTCTGGATTCTGATAGAGGGCACTGAGACTTACACCTGAGCGCAAAAATGGAGGCTCTAGACCCTTCCAACGCTGAGATATCGAAACTCAAAATTTCGACCCGAAAAAAAAACGACAGTGTTACCCCTTACGTTTTTTTTTTTGGGCGAAAAATTTTTGCGCTCAGGTGTAAGTCTCAGTGCCCTCTATCAGAATCCAGAGTTTCGAGAAGATTGGGGATACTTGATTTTTCGCCCCAAAAAAAAACGTAAGGGGTAACACTGTCGTTTTTTTTTCGGGTCGAAATTTTGAGTTTCGATATCTCAGCTCTGGAAGGGTCTAGAGCCTCCATTTTTGGGCTCAGGTGTAAGTCTCAGTGCCCTCTATCAGAATCCAGAGTTTCGAGAAGATTGGGGATACTTTATTTTTCGCCCAAAAAAAAAAAACGTAAGGGGTAACACTGTCGTTTTTTTTTCGGGTCGAAATTTTGAGTTTCGATATCTCAGCTCTGGAAGGGTCTAGAGCCTCCATTTTTGCGCTCAGGTGTAAGTCTCAGTGCCCTCTATCAGAATCCAGAGTTTCGAGAAGATTGGGGATACTTGATTTTTCGCCCAAAAAAAAAAAACGTAAGGGGTAACACTGTCGTTTTTTTTTCGGGTCGAAATTTTGAGTTTCGATATCTCAGCTCTGGAAGGGTCTAGAGCCTCCATTTTTGCGCTCAGGTGTAAGTCTCAGTGCCCTCTATCAGAATCCAGAGTTTCGAGAAGATTGGGGATACTTGATTTTTCGCCCAAAAAAAAAAAACGTAAGGGGTAACACTGTCGTTTTTTTTTCGGGTCGAAATTTTGAGTTTCCATATCTCAGCTCTGGAAGGGTCTAGAGCCTCCATTTTTGCGCTCAGGTGTAAGTCTCAGTGCCCTCTTTCAGAATCCAGAGTTTCGAGAAGATTGGGGATACTTGATTTTTCGCCCAAAAAAAAAACGTAAGGGGTAACACTGTCGTTTTTTTTTCGGGTCAAAATTTTGAGTTTCGATATCTCAGCTCTGGAAGGGTCTAGAGCCTCCATTTTTGCGCTCAGGTGTAAGTCTCAGTGCCCTCTATCAGAATCCAGAGTTTCGAGAAGATTGGGGATACTTGATTTTTCGCCCAAAAAAAAAAAACCGTAAGGGGTAACACTGTCGTTTTTTTTTCGGGTCGAAATTTTGAGTTTCGATATCTCAGCTCTGGAAGGGTCTAGAGCCTCCATTTTTGCGCTCAGGTGTAAGTCTCAGTGCCCTCTATCAGAATCCAGAGTTTCGAGAAGATTGGGGATACTTGATTTTTCGCCCAAAAAAAAAAAAACGTAAGGGGTAACACTGTCGTTTTTTTTTCGGGTCGAAATTTTGAGTTTCGATATCTCAGCTCTGGAAGGGTCTAGAGCCTCCATTTTTGCGCTCAAGTGTAAGTCTCAGTGCCCTCTTTCAGAATCCAGAGTTTCGAGAAGATTGGGGATACTTGATTTTTCGCCCAAAAAAAAAAAAACGTAAGGGGTAACACTGTCGTTTTTTTTTCGGGTCGAAATTTTGAGTTTCGATATCTCAGCTCTGGAAGGGTCTAGAGCCTCCATTTTTGCGCTCAGGTGTAAGTCGCAGTGCCCTCTATCAGAATCCAGAGTTTCGAGAAGATTGGGGATACTTGATTTTTCGCCCAAAAAAAAAAACGTAAGGGGTAACACTGTCGTTTTTTTTTCGGGTCAAAATTTTGAGTTTCGATATCTCATTTCTGGAAGGGTCTAGAGCCTCCATTTTTGCGCTCAGGTGTAAGTCTCAGTGCCCTCTATCAGAATCCAGAGTTTCGAGAAGATTGGGGATACTTGATTTTTCGCCCAAAAAAAAAACGTAAGGGGTAACACTGTCGTTTTTTTTTTCGGGTCGAAATTTTGAGTTTCGATATCTCAGCGTTGGAAGGGTCTAGAGCCTCCATTTTTGCGCTCAGGTGTAAGTCTCAGTGCCCTCTATCAGAATCCAGAGTTTCGGGAAGATTGGGGATACTTGATTTTTCGCCCAAAAAAAAAAAACGTAAGGGGTAACACTGTCGTTTTTTGTTCGGGTCGAAATTTTGAGTTTCGATATCTCAGCTCTGGAAGGGTCTAGAGCCTCCATTTTTGCGCTCAGGTGTAAGTCTCAGTGCCCTCTATCAGAATCCAGAGTTTCGAGAAGATTGGGGATACTTGATTTTTCGCCCAAAAAAAAAAAACGTAAGGGGTAACACTGTCGTTTTTTTTTCGGGTCGAAATTTTGAGTTTCCATATCTCAGCTCTGGAAGGGTCTAGAGCCTCCATTTTTGCGCTCAGGTGTAAGTCTCAGTGCCCTCTTTCAGAATCCAGAGTTTCGAGAAGATTGGGGATACTTGATTTTTCGCCCAAAAAAAAAACGTAAGGGGTAACACTGTCGTTTTTTTTTCGGGTCAAAATTTTGAGTTTCGATATCTCAGCTCTGGAAGGGTCTAGAGCCTCCATTTTTGCGCTCAGGTGTAAGTCTCAGTGCCCTCTATCAGAATCCAGAGTTTCGAGAAGATTGGGGATACTTGATTTTTCGCCCCAAAAAAAAAAAACCGTAAGGGGTAACACTGTCGTTTTTTTTTCGGGTCGAAATTTTGAGTTTCGATATCTCAGCTCTGGAAGGGTCTATAGCCTCCATTTTTGCGCTCAGGTGTAAGTCTCAGTGCCCTCTATCAGAATCCAGAGTTTCGAGAAGATTGGGGATACTTGATTTTTCGCCCAAAAAAAAAAAAAACGTAAGGGGTAACACTGTCGTTTTTTTTTCGGGTCGAAATTTTGAGTTTCGATATCTCAGCTCTGGAAGGGTCTAGAGCCTCCATTTTTGCGCTCAAGTGTAAGTCTCAGTGCCCTCTTTCAGAATCCAGAGTTTCGAGAAGATTGGGGATACTTGATTTTTCGCCCAAAAAAAAAAAAAACGTAAGGGGTAACACTGTCGTTTTTTTTTCGGGTCGAAATTTTGAGTTTCGATATCTCAGCTCTGGAAGGGTCTAGAGCCTCCATTTTTGCGCTCAGGTGTAAGTCTCAGTGCCCTCTATCAGAATCCAGAGTTTCGAGAAGATTGGGGATACTTGATTTTTCGCCCAAAAAAAAAAAACGTAAGGGGTAACACTGTCGTTTTTTTTTCGGGTCAAAATTTTGAGTTTCGATATCTCATTTCTGGAAGGGTCTAGAGCCTCCATTTTTGCGCTCAGGTGTAAGTCTCAGTGCCCTCTATCAGAATCCAGAGTTTCGAGAAGATTGGGGATACTTGATTTTTCGCCCAAAAAAAAAACGTAAGGGGTAACACTGTCGTTTTTTTTTTCGGGTCGAAATTTTGAGTTTCGATATCTCAGCGTTGGAAGGGTCTAGAGCCTCCATTTTTGCGCTCAGGTGTAAGTCTCAGTGCCCTCTATCAGAATCCAGAGTTTCGAGAAGATTGGGGATACTTGATTTTTCGCCCAAAAAAAAAACGTAAGGGGTAACACTGTCGTTTTTTTTTCGGGTCGAAATTTTGAGTTTCGATATCTCAGCTCTGGAAGGGTCTAGAGCCTCCATTTTTGGGCTCAGGTGTAAGTCTCAGTGCCCTCTATCAGAATCCAGAGTTTCGAGAAGATTGGGGATACTTGATTTTTCGCCCAAAAAAAAAAAAACGTAAGGGGTAACACTGTCGTTTTTTTTTTTGGGTCGAAATTTTGAGTTTCGATATCTCAGCTCTGGAAGGGTCTAGAGCCTCCATTTTTGCGCTCAGGTGTAAGTCTCAGTGCCCTCTATCAGAATCCAGAGTTTCGAGAAGATTGGGGATACTTTATTTTTCGCCCAAAAAAAAAAAACGTAAGGGGTAACACTGTCGTTTTTTTTTCGGGTCGAAATTTTGAGTTTCGATATCTCAGCTCTGGAAGGGTCTCGAGCCTCCATTTTTGCGCTCAGGTGTAAGTCTCAGTGCCCTCTATCAGAATCCAGAGTTTCGAGAAGATTGGGGATACTTGATTTTTCGCCCAAAAAAAAAAACGTAAGGGGTAACACTGTCGTTTTTTTTTCGGGTCGAAATTTTGAGTTTCCATATCTCAGCTCTGGAAGGGTCTAGAGCCTCCATTTTTGCGCTCAGGTGTAAGTCTCAGTGCCCCTTACGTTTTTTTTTTTGGGCGAAAAATCAAGTATCCCCAATCTTCTCGAAACTCTGGATTCTGATAGAGGGCACTGAGACTTACACCTGAGCGCAAAAATGGAGGCTCTAGACCCTTCCAGAGCTGAGATATCGAAACTTAAAATTTCGACCCGAAAAAAAAAACGACAGTGTTACCCCTTACGTTTTTTTTTTTTGGGCGAAAAATCAAGTATCCCCAATCTTCTCGAAACTCTGGATTCTGATAGAGGGCACTGAGACTTACACCTGAGCGCAAAAATGGAGGCTCTAGACCCTTCCAGAGCTGAGATATCGAAACTCAAAATTTCGACCCGAAAAAAAACCGACAGTGTTACCCCTTACGTTTTTTTTTTTTGGGCGAAAAATCAAGTATCCCCAATCTTCTTCGAAACTCTGGATTCTGATAGAGGGCACTGAGACTTACACCTGAGCGCAAAAATGGAGGCTCTAGACCCTTCCAACGCTGAGATATCGAAACTCAAAATTTCGACCCGAAAAAAAAACGACAGTGTTACCCCTTACGTTTTTTTTTTTGGGCGAAAAATCAAGTATCCCCAATCTTCTCGAAACTCTGGATTCTGATAGAGGGCACTGAGACTTACACCTGAGCGCAAAAATGGAGGCTCTAGACCCTTCCAGAGCTGAGATATCGAAACTCAAAATTTTGACCCGAAAAAAACGACAGTGTTACCCCTTACGTTTTTTTTGGGCGAAAAATCAAGCATCCCCAATCTTCTCGAAACTCTGGATTCTGATAGAGGGCACTGAGACTTACACCTGAGCGCAAAAATGGAGGCTCTAGACCCTTCCAGAGCTGAGATATCGAAACTCAAAATTTCGACCCGAAAAAAAACGACAGTGTTACCCCTTACGTTTTTTTTTTTTGGGCGAAAAATCAAGTATCCCCAATCTTCTCGAAACTCTGGATTCTGAAAGAGGGCACTGAGACTTACACTTGAGCGCAAAAATGGAGGCTCTAGACCCTTCCAGAGCTGAGATATCGAAACTCAAAATTTCGACCCGAAAAAAAAACGACAGTGTTACCCCTTACGTTTTTTTTTTTGGGCGAAAAATCAAGTATCCCCAATCTTCTCGAAACTCTGGATACTGATAGAGGGCACTGAGACTTACACCTGAGCGCAAAAATGGAGGCTCTAGACCCTTCCAGAGCTGAGATATCGAAACTCAAAATTTCGACCCGAAAAAAAAACGACAGTGTTACCCCTTACGTTTTTTTTTTTGGGCGAAAAATCAAGTATCCCCAATCTTCTCGAAACTCTGGATTCTGATAGAGGGCACTGAGACTTACACCTGAGCGCAAAAATGGAGGCTCTAGACCCTTCCAACGCTGAGATATCGAAACTCAAAATTTCGACCCGAAAAAAAAACGACAGTGTTACCCCTTACGTTTTTTTTTTTGGGCGAAAAATCAAGTATCCCCAATCTTCTCGAAACTCTGGATTCTGATAGAGGGCACTGAGACTTACACCTGAGCGCAAAAATGGAGGCTCTAGACCCTTCCAGAGCTGAGATATCGAAACTCAAAATTTCGACCCGAAAAAAAAACGACAGTGTTACCCCTTACGTTTTTTTTTTTGGGCGAAAAATCAAGTATCCCCAATCTTCTCGAAACTCTGGATTCTGATAGAGGGCACTGAGACTTACACCTGAGCGCAAAAATGGAGGCTCTAGACCCTTCCAGAGCTGAGATATCGAAACTCAAAATTTCGACCCGAAAAAAAAACGACAGTGTTACCCCTTACGTTTTTTTTTTTTGGGCGAAAAATCAAGTATCCCCAATCTTCTCGAAACTCTGGATTCTGATAGAGGGCACTGAGACTTACACCTGAGCGCAAAAATGGAGGCTCTAGACCCTTCCAGAGCTGAGATATCGAAACTCAAAATTTTGACCCGAAAAAAAAACGACAGTGTTACCCCTTACGTTTTTTTTTTGGGCGAAAAATCAAGTATTCCCAATCTTCTCAAAACTCTGGATTCTGAAAGAGGGCACTGAGACTTACACCTGAGCGCAAAAATGGAGGCTCTAGACCCTTCCAGAGCTGAGATATGGAAACTCAAAATTTCGACCCGAAAAAAAAACGACAGTGTTACCCCTTACGTTTTTTTTTTTTTGGGCGAAAAATCAAGTATCCCCAATCTTCTCGAAACTCTGGATTCTGATAGAGGGCACTGAGACTTACACCTGAGCGCAAAAATGGAGGCTCTAGACCCTTCCAGAGCTGAGATATCGAAACTCAAAATTTCGACCCGAAAAAAAAACGACAGTGTTACCCCTTACGTTTTTTTTTTTTGGGCGAAAAATCAAGTATCCCCAATCTTCTCGAAACTCTGGATTCTGATAGAGGGCACTGAGACTTACACCTGAGCGCAAAAATGGAGGCTCTAGACCCTTCCAGAGCTGAGATATCGAAACTCAAAATTTCGACCCGAAAAAAAAAACGACAGTGTTACCCCTTATGTTTTTTTTTTTTTGGGCGAAAAATCAAGTATCCCCAATCTTCTCGAAACTCTGGATTCTGATAGAGGGCACTGAGACTTACACCTGAGCCCAAAAATGGAGGCTCTAGACCCTTCCAGAGCTGAGATATCGAAACTCAAAATTTCGACCCGAAAAAAAACGACAGTGTTACCCCTTACGTTTTTTTTTTTTGGGCGAAAAATCAAGTATCCCCAATCATCTTGAAACTCTGGATTCTGATAGAGGGCACTGAGATTTACACCTGAGCGCAAAAATGGAGGCTCTAGACCCTTCCAGAGCTGAGATATCGAAACTCAAAATTTCGACCCGAAAAAAAAAACGACAGTGTTACCCCTTACGTTTTTTTTTTTTTTTGGGCGAAAAATCAAGTATCCCCAATCTTCTCGAAACTCTGGATTCTGATAGAGGGCACTGAGACTTACACCTGAGCGCAAAAATGGAGGCTCTAGACCCTTCCAACGCTGAGATATCGAAACTCAAAATTTCGACCCGAAAAAAAAACGACAGTGTTACCCCTTACGTTTTTTTTTTTGGGCGAAAAATTTTTGCGCTCAGGTGTAAGTCTCAGTGCCCTCTATCAGAATCCAGAGTTTCGAGAAGATTGGGGATACTTGATTTTTCGCCCCAAAAAAAAACGTAAGGGGTAACACTGTCGTTTTTTTTTCGGGTCGAAATTTTGAGTTTCGATATCTCAGCTCTGGAAGGGTCTAGAGCCTCCATTTTTGGGCTCAGGTGTAAGTCTCAGTGCCCTCTATCAGAATCCAGAGTTTCGAGAAGATTGGGGATACTTTATTTTTCGCCCAAAAAAAAAAAACGTAAGGGGTAACACTGTCGTTTTTTTTTCGGGTCGAAATTTTGAGTTTCGATATCTCAGCTCTGGAAGGGTCTAGAGCCTCCATTTTTGGGCTCAGGTGTAAGTCTCAGTGCCCTCTATCAGAATCCAGAGTTTCGAGAAGATTGGGGATACTTTATTTTTCGCCCAAAAAAAAAAAACGAAAGGGGTAACACTGTCGTTTTTTTTTCGGGTCGAAATTTTGAGTTTCGATATCTCAGCTCTGGAAGGGTCTAGAGCCTCCATTTTTGCGCTCAGGTGTAAGTCTCAGTGCCCTCTATCAGAATCCAGAGTTTCGAGAAGATTGGGGATACTTGATTTTTCGCCCAAAAAAAAAAACGTAAGGGGTAACACTGTCGTTTTTTTTTCGGGTCGAAATTTTGAGTTTCGATATCTCAGCTCTGGAAGGGTCTAGAGCCTCCATTTTTGCGCTCAGGTGTAAGTCTCAGTGCCCTCTATCAGAATCCAGAGTTTCGAGAAGATTGGGGATACTTGATTTTTCGCCCCAAAAAAAAAAACGTAAGGGGTAACACTGTCGTTTTTTTTTCGGGTCGAAATTTTGAGTTTCCATATCTCAGCTCTGGAAGGGTCTAGAGCCTCCATTTTTGCGCTCAGGTGTAAGTCTCAGTGCCCTCTTTCAGAATCCAGAGTTTCGAGAAGATTGGGGATACTTGATTTTTCGCCCAAAAAAAAAACGTAAGGGGTAACACTGTCGTTTTTTTTTCGGGTCAAAATTTTGAGTTTCGATATCTCAGCTCTGGAAGGGTCTAGAGCCTCCATTTTTGCGCTCAGGTGTAAGTCTCAGTGCCCTCTATCAGAATCCAGAGTTTCGAGAAGATTGGGGATACTTGATTTTTCGCCCAAAAAAAAAAAACCCGTAAGGGGTAACACTGTCGTTTTTTTTTCGGGTCGAAATTTTGAGTTTCGATATCTCAGCTCTGGAAGGGTCTAGAGCCTCCATTTTTGCGCTCAGGTGTAAGTCTCAGTGCCCTCTATCAGAATCCAGAGTTTCGAGAAGATTGGGGATACTTGATTTTTCGCCCAAAAAAAAAAAAACGTAAGGGGTAACACTGTCGTTTTTTTTTCGGGTCGAAATTTTGAGTTTCGATATCTCAGCTCTGGAAGGGTCTAGAGCCTCCATTTTTGCGCTCAAGTGTAAGTCTCAGTGCCCTCTTTCAGAATCCAGAGTTTCGAGAAGATTGGGGATACTTGATTTTTCGCCCGAAAAAAAAAAAACGTAAGGGGTAACACTGTCGTTTTTTTTTCGGGTCGAAATTTTGAGTTTCGATATCTCAGCTCTGGAAGGGTCTAGAGCCTCCATTTTTGCGCTCAGGTGTAAGTCGCAGTGCCCTCTATCAGAATCCAGAGTTTCGAGAAGATTGGGGATACTTGATTTTTCGCCCAAAAAAAAAAACGTAAGGGGTAACACTGTCGTTTTTTTTTCGGGTCAAAATTTTGAGTTTCGATATCTCATTTCTGGAAGGGTCTAGAGCCTCCATTTTTGCGCTCAGGTGTAAGTCTCAGTGCCCTCTATCAGAATCCAGAGTTTCGAGAAGATTGGGGATACTTGATTTTTCGCCCAAAAAAAAAACGTAAGGGGTAACACTGTCGTTTTTTTTTTCGGGTCGAAATTTTGAGTTTCGATATCTCAGCGTTGGAAGGGTCTAGAGCCTCCATTTTTGCGCTCAGGTGTAAGTCTCAGTGCCCTCTATCAGAATCCAGAGTTTCGGGAAGATTGGGGATACTTGATTTTTCGCCCAAAAAAAAAAAACCGTAAGGGGTAACACTGTCGTTTTTTTTTCGGGTCGAAATTTTGAGTTTCGATATCTCAGCTCTGGAAGGGTCTAGAGCCTCCATTTTTGCGCTCAGGTGTAAGTCTCAGTGCCCTCTATCAGAATCCAGAGTTTCGAGAAGATTGGGGATACTTGATTTTTCGCCCAAAAAAAAAAAACGTAAGGGGTAACACTGTCGTTTTTTTTTCGGGTCGAAATTTTGAGTTTCCATATCTCAGCTCTGGAAGGGTCTAGAGCCTCCATTTTTGCGCTCAGGTGTAAGTCTCAGTGCCCTCTTTCAGAATCCAGAGTTTCGAGAAGATTGGGGATACTTGATTTTTCGCCCAAAAAAAAAACGTAAGGGGTAACACTGTCGTTTTTTTTTCGGGTCAAAATTTTGAGTTTCGATATCTCAGCTCTGGAAGGGTCTAGAGCCTCCATTTTTGCGCTCAGGTGTAAGTCTCAGTGCCCCTTACGTTTTTTTTGGGCGAAAAATCAAGTATCCCCAATCTTCTCGAAACTCTGGATTCTGATAGAGGGCACTGAGACTTACACCTGAGCGCAAAAATGGAGGCTCTAGACCCTTCCAGAGCTGAGATATCGAAACTCAAAATTTCGACCCGAAAAAAAAACGACAGTGTTACCCCTTACGTTTTTTTTTTTGGGCGAAAAATCAAGTATCCCCAATCTTCTCGAAACTCTGGATTCTGATAGAGGGCACTGAGACTTACACCTGAGCGCAAAAATGGAGGCTCTAGACCCTTCCAGAGCTGAGATATCGAAACTCAAAATTTCGACCCGAAAAAAAAACGACAGTGTTACCCCTTACGTTTTTTTTTTTGGGCGAAAAATCAAGTATCCCCAATCTTCTCGAAACTCTGGATTCTGATAGAGGGCACTGAGACTTACACCTGAGCGCAAAAATGGAGGCTCTAGACCCTTCCAACGCTGAGATATCGAAACTCAAAATTTCGACCCGAAAAAAAAACGACAGTGTTACCCCTTACGTTTTTTTTTTTGGGCGAAAAATCAAGTATCCCCAATCTTCTCGAAACTCTGGATTCTGATAGAGGGCACTGAGACTTACACCTGAGCGCAAAAATGGAGGCTCTAGACCCTTCCAGAGCTGAGATATCGAAACTCAAAATTTTGACCCGAAAAAAAACGACAGTGTTACCCCTTACGTTTTTTTTTGGGCGAAAAATCAAGTATCCCCAATCTTCTCGAAACTCTGGATTCTGATAGAGGGCACTGAGACTTACACCTGAGCGCAAAAATGGAGGCTCTAGACCCTTCCAGAGCTGAGATATCGAAACTCAAAATTTCGACCCGAAAAAAAACGACAGTGTTACCCCTTACGTTTTTTTTTTTTGGGGCGAAAAATCAAGTATCCCCAATCTTCTCGAAACTCTGGATTCTGAAAGAGGGCACTGAGACTTACACTTGAGCGCAAAAATGGAGGCTCTAGACCCTTCCAGAGCTGAGATATCGAAACTCAAAATTTCGACCCGAAAAAAAAACGACAGTGTTACCCCTTACGTTTTTTTTTTTGGGCGAAAAATCAAGTATCCCCAATCTTCTCGAAACTCTGGATTCTGATAGAGGGCACTGAGACTTACACCTGAGCGCAAAAATGGAGGCTCTAGACCCTTCCAGAGCTGAGATATCGAAACTCAAAATTTTGACCCGAAAAAAAACGACAGTGTTACCCCTTACGTTTTTTTTTGGGCGAAAAATCAAGTATCCCCAATCTTCTCGAAACTCTGGATTCTGATAGAGGGCACTGAGACTTACACCTGAGCGCAAAAATGGAGGCTCTAGACCCTTCCAGAGCTGAGATATCGAAACTCAAAATTTCGACCCGAAAAAAAACGACAGTGTTACCCCTTACGTTTTTTTTTTTTGGGCGAAAAATCAAGTATCCCCAATCTTCTCGAAACTCTGGATTCTGAAAGAGGGCACTGGAGACTTACACTTGAGCGCAAAAATGGAGGCTCTAGACCCTTCCAGAGCTGAGATATCGAAACTCAAAATTTCGACCCGAAAAAAAAACGACAGTGTTACCCCTTACGTTTTTTTTTTTTGGGCGAAAAATCAAGTATCCCCAATCTTCTCGAAACTCTGGATACTGATAGAGGGCACTGAGACTTACACCTGAGCGCAAAAATGGAGGCTCTAGACCCTTCCAGAGCTGAGATATCGAAACTCAAAATTTCGACCCGAAAAAAAAACGACAGTGTTACCCCTTACGTTTTTTTTTTTTGGGCGAAAAATCAAGTATCCCCAATCTTCTCGCAACTCTGGATTCTGATAGAGGGCACTGAGACTTACACCTGAGCGCAAAAATGGAGGCTCTAGACCCTTCCAACGCTGAGATATCGAAACTCAAAATTTCGACCCGAAAAAAAAACGACAGTGTTACCCCTTACGTTTTTTTTTTTTGGGCGAAAAATCAAGTATCCCCAATCTTCTCGAAACTCTGGATTCTGATAGAGGGCACTGAGACTTACACCTGAGCGCAAAAATGGAGGCTCTAGACCCTTCCAGAGCTGAGATATCGAAACTCAAAATTTTGACCCGAAAAAAAAACGACAGTGTTACCCCTTACGTTTTTTTTTTGGGCGAAAAATCAAGTATCCCCAATCTTCTCAAAACTCTGGATTCTGAAAGAGGGCACTGAGACTTACACCTGAGCGCAAAAATGGAGGCTCTAGACCCTTCCAGAGCTGAGATATCGAAACTCAAAATTTCGACCCGAAAAAAAAACGACAGTGTTACCCCTTACGTTTTTTTTTTTGGGCGAAAAATCAAGTATCCCCAATCTTCTCGAAACTCTGGATTCTGATAGAGGGCACTGAGACTTACACCTGAGCGCAAAAATGGAGGCTCTAGACCCTTCCAGAGCTGAGATATCGAAACTCAAAATTTTGACCCGAAAAAAAACGACAGTGTTACCCCTTACGTTTTTTTTCAGGCGAAAAATCAAGTATCCCCAATCTTCTCGAAACTCTGGATTCTGATAGAGGGCACTGAGACTTACACCTGAGCGCAAAAATGGAGGCTCTAGACCCTTCCAGAGCTGAGATATCGAAACTCAAAATTTCGACCCGAAAAAAAACGACAGTGTTACCCCTTACGTTTTTTTTTTTTGGGCGAAAAATCAAGTATCCCCAATATTCTCGAAACTCTGGATTCTGAAAGAGGGCACTGAGACTTACACTTGAGCGCAAAAATGGAGGCTCTAGACCCTTCCAGAGCTGAGATATCGAAACTCAAAATTTCGACCCGAAAAAAAAACGACAGTGTTACCCCTTACGTTTTTTTTTTTGGGCGAAAAATCAAGTATCCCCAATCTTCTCGAAACTCTGGATACTGATAGAGGGCACTGAGACTTACACCTGAGCGCAAAAATGGAGGCTCTAGACCCTTCCAGAGCTGAGATATCGAAACTCAAAATTTCGACCCGAAAAAAAAACGACAGTGTTACCCCTTACGTTTTTTTTTTTTGGGCGAAAAATCAAGTATCCCCAATCTTCTCGAAACTCTGGATTCTGATAGAGGGCACTGAGACTTACACCTGAGCGCAAAAATGGAGGCTCTAGACCCTTCCAACGCTGAGATATCGAAACTCAAAATTTCGACCCGAAAAAAAAACGACAGTGTTACCCCTTACGTTTTTTTTTTTTGGGCGAAAAATCAAGTATCCCCAATCTTCTCGAAACTCTGGATTCTGATAGAGGGCACTGAGACTTACACCTGAGCGCAAAAATGGAGGCTCTAGACCCTTCCAGAGCTGAGATATCGAAACTCAAAATTTTGACCCGAAAAAAAAACGACAGTGTTACCCCTTACGTTTTTTTTTTGGGCGAAAAATCAAGTATCCCCAATCTTCTCAAAACTCTGGATTCTGAAAGAGGGCACTGAGACTTACACCTGAGCGAAAAAATGGAGGCTCTAGACCCTTCCAGAGCTGAGATATCGAAACTCAAAATTTCGACCCGAAAAAAAAACGACAGTGTTACCCCTTACGTTTTTTTTTTTTTGGGCGAAAAATCAAGTATCCCCAATCTTCTCGAAACTCTGGATTCTGATAGAGGGCACTGAGACTTACACCTGAGCGCAAAAATGGAGGCTCTAGACCCTTCCAGAGCTGAGATATCGAAACTCAAAATTTCGACCCGAAAAAAAAACGACAGTGTTACCCCTTACGTTTTTTTTTTTGGGCGAAAAATCAAGTATCCCCAATCTTCTCGAAACTCTGGATTCTGATAGAGGGCACTGAGACTTACACCTGAGCGCAAAAATGGAGGCTCTAGACCCTTCCAGAGCTGAGATATCGAAACTCAAAATTTCGACCCGAAAAAAAAACGACAGTGTTACCCCTTACGTTTTTTTTTTTTGGGCGAAAAATCAAGTATCCCCAATCTTCTCGAAACTCTGGATTCTGATAGAGGGCACTGAGACTTACACCTGAGCGCAAAAATGGAGGCTCTAGACCCTTCCAACGCTGAGATATCGAAACTCAAAATTTCGACCCGAAAAAAAAACGACAGTGTTACCCCTTACGTTTTTTTTTGGGCGAAAAATCAAGTATCCCCAATCTTCTCGAAACTCTGGATTCTGATAGAGGGCACTGAGACTTACACCTGAGCGCAAAAATGGAGGCTCTAGACCCTTCCAACGCTGAGATATCGAAACTCAAAATTTCGACCCGAAAAAAAAACGACAGTGTTACCCCTTACGTTTTTTTTTTTTGGGCGAAAAATCAAGTATCCCCAATCTTCTCGAAACTCTGGATACTGATAGAGGGCACTGAGACTTACACCTGAGCGCAAAAATGGAGGCTCTAGACCCTTCCAGAGCTGAGATATCGAAACTCAAAATTTCGACCCGAAAAAAAAACGACAGTGTTACCCCTTACGTTTTTTTTTTTTGGGGCGAAAAATCAAGTATCCCCAATCTTCTCGAAACTCTGGATTCTGATAGAGGGCACTGAGACTTACACCTGAGCGCAAAAATGGAGGCTCTAGACCCTTCCAACGCTGAGATATCGAAACTCAAAATTTCGACCCGAAAAAAAAACGACAGTGTTACCCCTTACGTTTTTTTTTTTTGGGCGAAAAATCAAGTATCCCCAATCTTCTCGAAACTCTGGATTCTGATAGAGGGCACTGAGACTTACACCTGAGCGCAAAAATGGAGGCTCTAGACCCTTCCAGAGCTGAGATATCGAAACTCAAAATTTTGACCCGAAAAAAAAACGACAGTGTTACCCCTTACGTTTTTTTTTTGGGCGAAAAATCAAGTATCCCCAATCTTCTCAAAACTCTGGATTCTGAAAGAGGGCACTGAGACTTACACCTGAGCGCAAAAATGGAGGCTCTAGACCCTTCCAGAGCTGAGATATGGAAACTCAAAATTTCGACCCGAAAAAAAAACGACAGTGTTACCCCTTACGTTTTTTTTTTTTTGGGCGAAAAATCAAGTATCCCCAATCTTCTCGAAACTCTGGATTCTGATAGAGGGCACTGAGACTTACACCTGAGCGCAAAAATGGAGGCTCTAGACCCTTCCAGAGCTGAGATATCGAAACTCAAAATTTCGACCCGAAAAAAAAACGACAGTGTTACCCCTTACGTTTTTTTTTTTTGGGCGAAAAATAAAGTATCCCCAATCTTCTCGAAACTCTGGATTCTGATAGAGGGCACTGAGACTTACACCTGAGCGCAAAAATGGAGGCTCTAGACCCTTCCAGAGCTGAGATATCGAAACTCAAAATTTCGACCCGAAAAAAAAACGACAGTGTTACCCCTTACGTTTTTTTTTTTTGGGCGAAAAATAAAGTATCCCCAATCTTCTCGAAACTCTGGATTCTGATAGAGGGCACTGAGACTTACACCTGAGCGCAAAAATGGAGGCTCTAGACCCTTCCAGAGCTGAGATATCGAAACTCAAAATTTCGACCCGGAAAAAAAACGACAGTGTTACCCCTTACGTTTTTTTTTTTGGGCGAAAAATAAAGTATCCCCAATCTTCTCGAAACTCTGGATTCTGATAGAGGGCACTGAGACTTACACCTGAGCGCAAAAATGGAGGCTCTAGACCCTTCCAGAGCTGAGATATCGAAACTCAAAATTTCGACCCGAAAAAAAAACGACAGTGTTACCCCTTACGTTTTTTTTTTTGGGCGAAAAATTTTTGCGCTCAGGTGTAAGTCTCAGTGCCCTCTATCAGAATCCAGAGTTTCGAGAAGATTGGGGATACTTGATTTTTCGCCCAAAAAAAAAAACGTAAGGGGTAACACTGTCGTTTTTTTTTCGGGTCGAAATTTTGAGTTTCGATATCTCAGCTCTGGAAGGGTCTAGAGCCTCCATTTTTGCGCTCAGGTGTAAGTCTCAGTGCCCTCTTTCAGAATCCAGAGTTTCGAGAAGATTGGGGATACTTGATTTTTCGCCCAAAAAAAAAACGTAAGGGGTAACACTGTCGTTTTTTTTTCGGGTCAAAATTTTGAGTTTCGATATCTCAGCTCTGGAAGGGTCTAGAGCCTCCATTTTTGCGCTCAGGTGTAAGTCTCAGTGCCCTCTATCAGAATCCAGAGTTTCGAGAAGATTGGGGATACTTGATTTTTCGCCCCAAAAAAAAAAAACGTAAGGGGTAACACTGTTTTTTTTTTCGGGTCGAAATTTTGAGTTTCGATATCTCAGCGTTGGAAGGGTCTAGAGCCTCCATTTTTGCGCTCAGGTGTAAGTCTCAGTGCCCTCTATCAGAATCCAGAGTTTCGAGAAGATTGGGGATACTTGATTTTTCGCCCAAAAAAAAAAAACGTAAGGGGTAACACTGTCGTTTTTTTTTCGGGTCGAAATTTTGAGTTTCGATATCTCAGCTCTGGAAGGGTCTAGAGCCTCCATTTTTGCGCTCAGGTGTAAGTCTCAGTGCCCTCTATCAGAATCCAGAGTTTCGAGAAGATTGGGGATACTTGATTTTTCGCCCAAAAAAAAAAAAAAACGTAAGGGGTAACACTGTCGTTTTTTTTTCGGGTCGAAATTTTGAGTTTCGATATCTCAGCTCTGGAAGGGTCTAGAGCCTCCATTTTTGCGCTCAAGTGTAAGTCTCAGTGCCCTCTTTCAGAATCCAGAGTTTCGAGAAGATTGGGGATACTTGATTTTTCGCCCAAAAAAAAAAAACGTAAGGGGTAACACTGTCGTTTTTTTTTCGGGTCGAAATTTTGAGTTTCGATATCTCAGCTCTGGAAGGGTCTAGAGCCTCCATTTTTGCGCTCAGGTGTAAGTGTCAGTGCCCTCTATCAGAATCCAGAGTTTCGAGAAGATTGGGGATACTTGATTTTTCGCCCAAAAAAAAAAAACGTAAGGGGTAACACTGTCGTTTTTTTTTTCGGGTCGAAATTTTGAGTTTCGATATCTCAGCTCTGGAAGGGTCTAGAGCCTCCATTTTTGCGCTCAGGTGTAAGTCTCAGTGCCCTCTATCAGAATCCAGAGTTTCGAGAAGATTGGGGATACTTTATTTTTCGCCCAAAAAAAAAAAACGTAAGGGGTAACACTGTCGTTTTTTTTTCGGGTCGAAATTTTGAGTTTCGATATCTCAGCTCTGGAAGGGTCTAGAGCCTCCATTTTTGCGCTCAAGTGTAAGTCTCAGTGCCCTCTTTCAGAATCCAGAGTTTCGAGAAGATTGGGGATACTTGATTTTTCGCCCAAAAAAAAAAAACGTAAGGGGTAACACTGTCGTTTTTTTTTCGGGTCGAAATTTTGAGTTTCGATATCTCAGCTCTGGAAGGGTCTAGAGCCTCCATTTTTGCGCTCAGGTGTAAGTGTCAGTGCCCTCTATCAGAATCCAGAGTTTCGAGAAGATTGGGGATACTTGATTTTTCGCCCCAAAAAAAAAAAACGTAAGGGGTAACACTGTCGTTTTTTTTTTCGGGTCGAAATTTTGAGTTTCGATATCTCAGCTCTGGAAGGGTCTAGAGCCTCCATTTTTGCGCTCAGGTGTAAGTCTCAGTGCCCTCTATCAGAATCCAGAGTTTCGAGAAGATTGGGGATACTTTATTTTTCGCCCAAAAAAAAAAAACGTAAGGGGTAACACTGTCGTTTTTTTTTCGGGTCGAAATTTTGAGTTTCGATATCTCAGCTCTGGAAGGGTCTAGAGCCTCCATTTTTGCGCTCAGGTGTAAGTCTCAGTGCCCTCTATCAGAATCCAGAGTTTCGAGAAGATTGGGGATACTTAATTTTTCGCCCAAAAAAAAAAAACGTAAGGGGTAACACTGTCGTTTTTTTTTTCGGGTCGAAATTTTGAGTTTCCATATCTCAGCTCTGGAAGGGTCTAGAGCCTCCATTTTTGCGCTCAGGTGTAAGTCTCAGTGCCCCTTACGTTTTTTTTTGGGCGAAAAATCAAGTATCCCCAATCTTCTCGAAACTCTGGATTCTGATAGAGGGCACTGAGACTTACACCTGAGCGCAAAAATGGAGGCTCTAGACCCTTCCAGAGCTGAGATATCGAAACTCAAAATTTCGACCCGAAAAAAAAAACGACAGTGTTACCCCTTACGTTTTTTTTTTGGGCGAAAAATCAAGTATCCCCAATCTTCTCGAAACTCTGGATTCTGATAGAGGGCACTGAGACTTACACCTGAGCGCAAAAATGGAGGCTCTAGACCCTTCCAGAGCTGAGATATCGAAACTCAAAATTTCGACCCGAAAAAAAAACGACAGTGTTACCCCTTACGTTTTTTTTTTTTGGGCGAAAAATCAAGTATCCCCAATCTTCTCGAAACTCTGGATTCTGATAGAGGGCACTGAGACTTACACCTGAGCGCAAAAATGGAGGCTCTAGACCCTTCCAACGCTGAGATATCGAAACTCAAAATTTCGACCCGAAAAAAAAACGACAGTGTTACCCCTTACGTTTTTTTTTTTGGGCGAAAAATCAAGTATCCCCAATCTTCTCGAAACTCTGGATTCTGATAGAGGGCACTGAGACTTACACCTGAGCGCAAAAATGGAGGCTCTAGACCCTTCCAGAGCCGAGATATCGAAACTCAAAATTTTGACCCGAAAAAAAACGACAGTGTTACCCCTTACGTTTTTTTTTGGGCGAAAAATCAAGTATCCCCAATCTTCTCGAAACTCTGGATTCTGATAGAGGGCACTGAGACTTACACCTGAGCGCAAAAATGGAGGCTCTAGACCCTTCCAGAGCTGAGATATCGAAACTCAAAATTTCGACCCGAAAAAAAACGACAGTGTTACCCCTTACGTTTTTTTTTTTTGGGCGAAAAATCAAGTATCCCCAATCTTCTCGAAACTCTGGATTCTGAAAGAGGGCACTGAGACTTACACTTGAGCGCAAAAATGGAGGCTCTAGACCCTTCCAGAGCTGAGATATCGAAACTCAAAATTTCGACCCGAAAAAAAAACGACAGTGTTACCCCTTACGTTTTTTTTTTTTGGGCGAAAAATCAAGTATCCCCAATCTTCTCGAAACTCTGGATACTGATAGAGGGCACTGAGACTTACACCTGAACGCAAAAATGGAGGCTCTAGACCCTTCCAGAGCTGAGACATCGAAACTCAAAATTTCGACCCGAAAAAAAAACGACAGTGTTACCCCTTACGTTTTTTTTTTGGGCGAAAAATCAAGTATCCCCAATCTTCTCGAAACTCTGGATTCTGATAGAGGGCACTGAGACTTACACCTGAGCGCAAAAATGGAGGCTCTAGACCCTTCCAGAGCTGAGACATCGAAACTCAAAATTTCGACCCGAAAAAAAAACGACAGTGTTACCCCTTACGTTTTTTTTTTTGGGCGAAAAATCAAGTATCCCCAATCTTCTCGAAACTCTGGATTCTGATAGAGGGCACTGAGACTTACACCTGAGTGCAAAAATGGAGGCTCTAGACCCTTCCAGAGCTGAGATATCGAAACTCAAAATTTCGACCCGAAAAAAAAACGACAGTGTTACCCCTTACGTTTTTTTTTTTGGGCGAAAAATCAAGTATCCCCAATCTTCTCGAAACTCTGGATTCTGACAGAGGGCACTGAGACTTACACCTGAGCGCAAAAATGGAGGCTCTAGACCCTTCCAGAGCTGAGATATCGAAACTCAAAATTTCGACCCGAAAAAAAAAACGACAGTGTTACCCCTTACGTTTTTTTTTTGGGCGAAAAATCAAGTATCCCCAATCTTCTCGAAACTCTGGATTCTGATAGAGGGCACTGAGACTTACACCTGAGCGCAAAAATG
This sequence comes from Pimephales promelas, assembly GCF_988280905.1. Taxonomy (NCBI): domain Eukaryota; kingdom Metazoa; phylum Chordata; class Actinopteri; order Cypriniformes; family Leuciscidae; genus Pimephales; species Pimephales promelas. The sequence continues at coordinate 22,073,847 of NC_142784.1, forward strand.
GAGGCTCTAGACCCTTCCAACGCTGAGATATCGAAACTCAAAATTTCGACCCGAAAAAAAAACGACAGTGTTACCCCTTACGTTTTTTTTTTTGGGCGAAAAATCAAGTATCCCCAATCTTCTCGAAACTCTGGATTCTGATAGAGGGCACTGAGACTTACACCTGAGCGCAAAAATGGAGGCTCTAGACCCTTCCAGAGCTGAGATATCGAAACTCAAAATTTTGACCCGAAAAAAAAACGACAGTGTTACCCCTTACGTTTTTTTTTTGGGCGAAAAATCAAGTATCCCCAATCTTCTCGAAACTCTGGATTCTGATAGAGGGCACTGAGACTTACACCTGAGCGCAAAAATGGAGGCTCTAGACCCTTCCAACGCTGAGATATCGAAACTCAAAATTTCGACCCGAAAAAAAAACGACAGTGTTACCCCTTACGTTTTTTTTTTTGGGCGAAAAATCAAGTATCCCCAATCTTCTCGAAACTCTGGATTCTGATAGAGGGCACTGAGACTTACACCTGAGCGCAAAAATGGAGGCTCTAGACCCTTCCAGAGCTGAGATATCGAAACTCAAAATTTTGACCCGAAAAAAAAACGACAGTGTTACCCCTTACGTTTTTTTTTTGGGCGAAAAATCAAGTATCCCCAATCTTCTCGAAACTCTGGATTCTGATAGAGGGCACTGAGACTTACACCTGAGCGCAAAAATGGAGGCTCTAGACCCTTCCAGAGCTGAGATATCGAAACTCAAAATTTCGACCCGAAAAAAAAAACGACAGTGTTACCCCTTACGTTTTTTTTTTTGGGCGAAAAATCAAGTATCCCCAATCTTCTCGAAACTCTGGATTCTGAAAGAGGGCACTGAGACTTACACTTGAGCGCAAAAATGGAGGCTCTAGACCCTTCCAGAGCTGAGATATCGAAACTCAAACTTTCGACCCGAAAAAAAAAACGACAGTGTTACCCCTTACGTTTTTTTTTTTTGGGCGAAAAATCAAGTATCCCCAATCTTCTCGAAACTCTGGATTCTGATAGAGGGCACTGACACTTATACCTGAGCGCAAAAATGGAGGCTCTAGACCCTTCCAGAGCTGAGATATCGAAACTCAAAATTTCGACCCGAAAAAAAAACGACAGTGTTACCCCTTACGTTTTTTTTATGGGCGAAAAATCAAGTATCCCCAATCTTCTCGAAACTCTGGATTCTGAAAGAGGGCACTGAGACTTACACTTGAGCGCAAAAATGGAGGCTCTAGACCCTTCCAGAGCTGAGATATCGAAACTCAAAATTTTGAACCGAAAAAAAAACGACAGTGTTACCCCTTACGTTTTTTTTTTGGGCGAAAAATCAAGTATCCCCAATCTTCTCAAAACTCTGGATTCTGAAAGAGGGCACTGAGACTTACACCTGAGCGCAAAAATGGAGGCTCTAGACCCTTCCAGAGCTGAGATATCGAAACTCAAAATTTTGACCCGAAAAAAAAACGACAGTGTTACCCCTTACGTTTTTTTTTTGGGCGAAAAATCAAGTATCCCCAATCTTCTCAAAACTCTGGATTCTGAAAGAGGGCACTGAGACTTACACCTGAGCGCAAAAATGGAGGCTCTAGACCCTTCCAGAGCTGAGATATGGAAACTCAAAATTTTGACCCGAAAAAAAAACGACAGTGTTACCCCTTACGTTTTTTTTTTTTGGGCGAAAAATCAAGTATCCCCAATCTTCTCGAAACTCTGGATTCTGATAGAGGGCACTGAGACTTACACCTGAGCGCAAAAATGGAGGCTCTAGACCCTTCCAGAGCTGAGATATCGAAACTCAAAATTTAGACCCGAAAAAAAAACGACAGTGTTACCCCTTACGTTTTTTTTTTTTGGGCGAAAAATCAAGTATCCCCAATCTTCTCGAAACTCTGGATTCTGATAGAGGACACTGAGACTTACACCTGAGCGCAAAAATGGAGGCTCTAGACCCTTCCAGAGCTGAGATATCGAAACTCAAAATTTCGACCCGAAAAAAAAACGACAGTGTTACCCCTTACGTTTTTTTTTTGGGGGCGAAAAATCAAGTATCCCCAATCTTCTCGAAACTCTGGATTCTGATAGAGGGCACTGAGACTTACACCTGAGCGCAAAAATGGAGGCTCTAGACCCTTCCAGAGCTGAGATATCGAAACTCAAAATTTCGACCCGAAAAAAAAACGACAGTGTTACCCCTTACGTTTTTTTTTTTTGGGCGAAAAATCAAGTATCCCCAATCATCTTGAAACTCTGGATTCTGATAGAGGGCACTGAGACTTACACCTGAGCGCAAAAATGGAGGCTCTAGACCCTTCCAGAGCTGAGATATCGAAACTCAAAATTTCGACCCGAAAAAAAAACGACAGTGTTACCCCTTACGTTTTTTTTTTTTGGGCGAAAAATCAAGTATCCCCAATCTTCTCGAAACTCTGGATTCTGATAGAGGGCACTGAGACTTACACCTGAGCGCAAAAATGGAGGCTCTAGACCCTTCCAGAGCTGAGATATCGAAACTCAAAATTTCGACCCGAAAAAAAAACGACAGTGTTACCCCTTACGTTTTTTTTTTTTGGGCGAAAAATCAAGTATCCCCAATCTTCTCGAAACTCTGGATTCTGATAGAGGGCACTGAGACTTACACCTGAGCGCAAAAATGGAGGCTCTAGACCCTTCCAACGCTGAGATATCGAAACTCAAAATTTCGACCCGAAAAAAAAACGACAGTGTTACCCCTTACGTTTTTTTTTTTGGGCGAAAAATTTTTGCGCTCAGGTGTAAGTCTCAGTGCCCTCTATCAGAATCCAGAGTTTCGAGAAGATTGGGGATACTTGATTTTTCGCCCAAAAAAAAAAACGTAAGGGATAACACTGTCGTTTTTTTTTCGGGTCGAAATTTGAGTTTCGATATCTCAGCTCTGGAAGGGTCTAGAGCCTCCATTTTTGCGCTCAGGTGTAAGTCTCAGTGCCCTCTATCAGAATCCAGAGTTTCGAGAAGATTGGGGATACTTGATTTTTCGCCCAAAAAAAAAAAAACGTAAGGGGTAACACTGTCGTTTTTTTTTCGGGTCGAAATTTTGAGTTTCCATTTCTCAGCTCTGGAAGGGTCTAGAGCCTCCATTTTTGCGCTCAGGTGTAAGTCTCAGTGCCCTCTTTCAGAATCCAGAGTTTCGAGAAGATTGGGGATACTTGATTTTTCGCCCAAAAAAAAAACGTAAGGGGTAACACTGTCGTTTTTTTTTTCGGGTCAAAATTTTGAGTTTCGATATCTCAGCTCTGGAAGGGTCTAGAGCCTCCATTTTTGCGCTCAGGTGTAAGTCTCAGTGCCCTCTATCAGAATCCAGAGTTTCGAGAAGATTGGGGATACTTGATTTTTCGCCCCAAAAAAAAAAAAGTAAGGGGTAACACTGTCGTTTTTTTTTCGGGTCGAAATTTTGAGTTTCGATATCTCAGCGTTGGAAGGGTCTAGAGCCTCCATTTTTGCGCTCAGGTGTAAGTCTCAGTGCCCTCTATCAGAATCCAGAGTTTCGAGAAGATTGGGGATACTTGATTTTTCGCCCAAAAAAAAAAAACGTAAGGGGTAACACTGTCGTTTTTTTTTCGGGTCGAAATTTTGAGTTTCGATATCTCAGCTCTGGAAGGGTCTCTAGAGCCTCCATTTTTGCGCTCAGGTGTAAGTCTCAGTGCCCTCTATCAGAATCCAGAGTTTCGAGAAGATTGGGGATACTTGATTTTTCGCCCAAAAAAAAAAAACGTAAGGGGTAACACTGTCGTTTTTTTTTCGGGTCGAAATTTTGAGTTTCGATATCTCAGCTCTGGAAGGGTCTAGAGCCTCCATTTTTGCGCTCAAGTGTAAGTCTCAGTGCCCTCTTTCAGAATCCAGAGTTTCGAGACGATTGGGGATACTTGATTTTTCGCCCAAAAAAAAAAAACGTAAGGGGTAACACTGTCGTTTTTTTTCGGGTCGAAATTTTGAGTTTCGATATCTCAGCTCTGGAAGGGTCTAGAGCCTCCATTTTTGCGCTCAAGTGTAAGTCTCAGTGCCCTCTTTCAGAATCCAGAGTTTCGAGAAGATTGGGGATACTTGATTTTTCGCCCAAAAAAAAAAAAACGTAAGGGGTAACACTGTCGTTTTTTTTCGGGTCGAAATTTTGAGTTTCGATATCTCAGCTCTGGAAGGGTCTAGAGCCTCCATTTTTGCGCTCAGGTGTAAGTCTCAGTGCCCTCTATCAGAATCCAGAGTTTCGAGAAGATTGGGGATACTTGATTTTTCGCCCAAAAAAAAAACGTAAGGGGTAACACTGTCGTTTTTTTTTCGGGTCGAAATTTTGAGTTTCGAAATCTCAGCTCTGGAAGGGTCTAGAGCCTCCATTTTTGGGCTCAGGTGTAAGTCTCAGTGCCCTCTATCAGAATCCAGAGTTTCGAGAAGATTGGGGATACTTGATTTTTCGCCCAAAAAAAAAACAAAACGTAAGGGGTAACACTGTCGTTTTTTTTTTCGGGTCGAAATTTTGAGTTTCGATATCTCAGCTCTGGAAGGGTCTAGAGCCTCCATTTTTGCGCTCAGGTGTAAGTCTCAGTGCCCTCTATCAGAATCCAGAGTTTCGAGAAGATTGGGGATACTTTATTTTTCGCCCAAAAAAAAAAAACGTAAGGGGTAACACTGTCGTTTTTTTTTCGGGTCGAAATTTTGAGTTTCGATATCTCAGCTCTGGAAGGGTCTAGAGCCTCCATTTTTGCGCTCAGGTGTAAGTCTCAGTGCCCTCTATCAGAATCCAGAGTTTCGAGAAGATTGGGGATACTTGATTTTTCGCCCAAAAAAAAAAACGTAAGGGGTAACACTGTCGTTTTTTTTCGGGTCGAAATTTTGAGTTTCCATATCTCAGCTCTGGAAGGGTCTAGAGCCTCCATTTTTGCGCTCAGGTGTAAGTCTCAGTGCCCCTTACGTTTTTTTTTTGGGCGAAAAATCAAGTATCCCCAATCTTCTCGAAACTCTGGATTCTGATAGAGGGCACTGAGACTTACACCTGAGCGCAAAAATGGAGGCTCTAGACCCTTCCAGAGCTGAGATATCGAAACTCAAAATTTCGACCCGAAAAAAAAACGACAGTGTTACCCCTTACGTTTTTTTTTTGGGCGAAAAATCAAGTATCCCCAATCTTCTCGAAACTCTGGATTCTGATAGAGGGCACTGAGACTTACACCTGAGCGCAAAAATGGAGGCTCTAGACCCTTCCAGAGCTGAGATATCGAGACTCAAAATTTCGACCCGAAAAAAAAAACGACAGTGTTACCCCTTACGTTTTTTTTTTTGGGCGAAAAATCAAGTATCCCCAATCTTCTCGAAACTCTGGATTCTGATAGAGGGCACTGAGACTTACACCTGAGCGCAAAAATGGAGGCTCTAGACCCTTCCAACGCTGAGATATCGAAACTCAAAATTTCGACCCGAAAAAAAAACGACAGTGTTACCCCTTACGTTTTTTTTTTTGGGCGAAAAATCAAGTATCCCCAATCTTCTCGAAACTCTGGATTCTGATAGAGGGCACTGAGACTTACACCTGAGCGCAAAAATGGAGGCTCTAGACCCTTCCAGAGCTGAGATATCGAAACTCAAAATTTTGACCCGAAAAAAAAACGACAGTGTTACCCCTTACGGTTTTTTTTTTTTGGGCGAAAAATCAAGTATCCCCAATCTTCTCGAAACTCTGGATTCTGATAGAGGGCACTGAGACTTACACCTGAGCGCAAAAATGGAGGCTCTAGACCCTTCCAGAGCTGAGATATCGAAACTCAAAATTTCGACCCGAAAAAAAAAACGACAGTGTTATCCCTTACGTTTTTTTTTTTGGGCGAAAAATCAAGTATCCCCAATCTTCTCGAAACTCTGGATTCTGATAGAGGGCACTGAGACTTACACCTGATCGCAAAAATGGAGGCTCTAGACCATTCCAACGCTGAGATATCGAAACTCAAAATTTCGACCCGAAAAAAAAACGACAGTGTTACCCCTTACGTTTTTTTTTTTGGGCGAAAAATCAAGTATCCCCAATCTTCTCGAAACTCTGGATTCTGATAGAGGGCACTGAGACTTACACCTGAGCGCAAAAATGGAGGCTCTAGACCCTTCCAGAGCTGAGATATCGAAACTCAAAATTTTGACCCGAAAAAAAAACGAAGTTGTTACCCCTTACGTTTTTTTTTTGGGCGAAAAATCAAGTATCCCCAATCTTCTCGAAACTCTGGATTCTGATAGAGGGCACTGAGACTTACACCTGAGCGCAAAAATGGAGGCTCTAGACCCTTCCAGAGCTGAGATATCGAAACTCAAAATTTCGACCCGAAAAAAAAACGACAGTGTTACCCCTTACGTTTTTTTTTTTTTGGGCGAAAAATCAAGTATCCCCAATCTTCTCGAAACTCTGGATTCTGAAAGAGGGCACTGAGACTTACACTTGAGCGCAAAAATGGAGGCTCTAGACCCTTCCAGAGCTGAGATATCGAAACTCAAAATTTCGACCCGAAAAAAAAACGACAGTGTTACCCCTTACGTTTTTTTTTTTTGGGCGAAAAATCAAGTATCCCCAATCTTCTCGAAACTCTGGATTCTGATAGAGGGCACTGAGACTTACACCTGAGCGCAAAAATGGAGGCTCTAGACCCTTCCAGAGCTGAGATATCGAAACTCAAAATTTCGACCCGAAAAAAAAACGACAGTGTTACCCCTTACGTTTTTTTTTTTTGGGCGAAAAATCAAGTATCCCCAATCTTCTCGAAACTCTGGATTCTGATAGAGGGCACTGAGACTTACACCTGAGCGCAAAAATGGAGGCTCTAGACCCTTCCAACGCTGAGATATCGAAACTCAAAATTTCGACCCGAAAAAAAAACGACAGTGTTACCCCTTACGGTTTTTTTTTGGGCGAAAAATCAAGTATCCCCAATCTTCTCAAAACTCTGGATTCTGAAAGAGGGCACTGAGAATTACACCTGAGCGCAAAAATGGAGGCTCTAGACCCTTCCAGAGCTGAGATATGGAAACTCAAAATTTCGACCCGAAAAAAAAACGACAGTGTTACCCCTTACGTTTTTTTTTTTGGGCGAAAAATCAAGTATCCCCAATCTTCTCGAAACTCTGGATTCTGATAGAGGGCACTGAGACTTACACCTGAGCGCAAAAATGGAGGCTCTAGACCCTTCCAGAGCTGAGATATCGAAACTCAAAATTTCGACCCGAAAAAAAAAACGACAGTGTTACCCCTTACGTTTTTTTTTTTGGGCGAAAAATAAAGTATCCCCAATCTTCTCGAAACTCTGGATTCTGATAGAGGGCACTGAGACTTACACCTGAGCGCAAAAATGGAGGCTCTAGACCCTTCCAGAGCTGAGATATCGAAACTCAAAATTTTGACCCGAAAAAAAAACGACAGTGTTACCCCTTACGTTTTTTTTTTGGGCGAAAAATCAAGTATCCCCAATCTTCTCGAAACTCTGGATTCTGATAGAGGGCACTGAGACTTACACCTGAGCGCAAAAATGGAGGCTCTAGACCCTTCCAGAGCTGAGATATCGAAACTCAAAATTTCGACCCGAAAAAAAAACGACAGTGTTACCCCTTACGTTTTTTTTTTTTTGGGCGAAAAATCAAGTATCCCCAATCTTCTCGAAACTCTGGATTCTGAAAGAGGGCACTGAGACTTACACTTGAGCGCAAAAATGGAGGCTCTAGACCCTTCCAGAGCTGAGATATCGAAACTCAAAATTTCGACCCGAAAAAAAAACGACAGTGTTACCCCTTACGTTTTTTTTTTTTGGGCGAAAAATCAAGTAACCCCAATCTTCTCGAAACTCTGGATTCTGATAGAGGGCACTGAGACTTACACCTGAGCGCAAAAATGGAGGCTCTAGACCCTTCCAGAGCTGAGATATCGAAACTCAAAATTTCGACCCGAAAAAAAAAACGACAGTGTTATCCCTTACGTTTTTTTTTTTGGGCGAAAAATCAAGTATCCCCAATCTTCTCGAAACTCTGGATTCTGATAGAGGGCACTGAGACTTACACCTGAGCGCAAAAATGGAGGCTCTAGACCATTCCAACGCTGAGATATCGAAACTCAAAATTTCGACCCGAAAAAAAAACGACAGTGTTACCCCTTACGTTTTTTTTTTTGGGCGAAAAATCAAGTATCCCCAATCTTCTCGAAACTCTGGATTCTGATAGAGGGCACTGAGACTTACACCTGAGCGCAAAAATGGAGGCTCTAGACCCTTCCAGAGCTGAGATATCGAAACTCAAAATTTTGACCCGAAAAAAAAACGACAGTGTTACCCCTTACGTTTTTTTTTTGGGCGAAAAATCAAGTATCCCCAATCTTCTCGAAACTCTGGATTCTGATAGAGGGCACTGAGACTTACACCTGAGCGCAAAAATTGAGGCTCTAGACCCTTCCAGAGCTGAGATATCGAAACTCAAAATTTCGACCCGAAAAAAAAACGACAGTGTTACCCCTTACGTTTTTTTTTTGGGCGAAAAATCAAGTATCCCCAATCTTCTCGAAACTCTGGATTCTGAAAGAGGGCACTGAGACTTACACTTGAGCGCAAAAATGGAGGCTCTAGACCCTTCCAGAGCTGAGATATCGAAACTCAAAATTTCGACCCGAAAAAAAAACGACAGTGTTACCCCTTACGTTTTTTTTTTTTTGGGCGAAAAATCAAGTATCCCCAATCTTCTCGAAACTCTGGATTCTGATAGAGGGCACTGAGACTTACACCTGAGCGCAAAAATGGAGGCTCTAGACCCTTCCAGAGCTGAGATATCGAAACTCAAAATTTCGCCCCGAAAAAAAAACGACAGTGTTACCCCTTACGTTTTTTTTTTGGGGCGAAAAATCAAGTATCCCCAATCTTCTCGAAACTCTGGATTCTGATAGAGGGCACTGAGACTTACACCTGAGCGCAAAAATGGAGGCTCTAGACCCTTCCAACGCTGAGATATCGAAACTCAAAATTTCGACCCGAAAAAAAAACGACAGTGTTACCCCTTACGTTTTTTTTTTGGGCGAAAAATCAAGTATCCCCAATCTTCTCAAAACTCTGGATTCTGAAAGAGGGCACTGAGAATTACACCTGAGCGCAAAAATGGAGGCTCTAGACCCTTCCAGAGCTGAGATATGGAAACTCAAAATTTCGACCCGAAAAAAAACGACAGTGTTACCCCTTACGTTTTTTTTTTTGGGCGAAAAATCAAGTATCCCCAATCTTCTCGAAACTCTGGATTCTGATAGAGGGCACTGAGACTTACACTTGAGCGCAAAAATGGAGGCTCTAGACCCTTCCAGAGCTGAGATATCGAAACTCGAAATTTCGACCCGAAAAAAAAAAGACAGTGTTACCCCTTACGTTTTTTTTTTTTGGGCGAAAAATAAAGTATCCCCAATCTTCTCGAAACTCTGGATTCTGATAGAGGGCACTGAGACTTACACCTGAGCGCAAAAATGGAGGCTCTAGACCCTTCCAACGCTGAGATATCGAAACTCAAAATTTCGACCCGAAAAAAAAACGACAGTGTTACCCCTTACGTTTTTTTTTTTGGGCGAAAAATCAAGTATCCCCAATCTTCTCGAAACTCTGGATTCTGATAGAGGGCACTGAGACTTACACCTGAGCGCAAAAATGGAGGCTCTAGACCCTTCCAGAGCTGAGATATCGAAACTCAAAATTTCGACCCGAAAAAAAAACGACAGTGTTACCCCTTACGTTTTTTTTTTTTGGGCGAAAAATCAAGTATCCCCAATCTTCTCGAAACTCTGGATTCTGAAAGAGGGCACTGAGACTTACACTTGAGCGCAAAAATGGAGGCTCTAGACCCTTCCAGAGCTGAGATATCGAAACTCAAAATTTCGACCCGAAAAAAAAACGACATTGTTACCCCTTACGGTTTTTTTTTTTGGGCGAAAAATCAAGTATCCCCAATCTTCTCGAAACTCTGGATTCTGATAGAGGGCACTGAGACTTACACCTGAGCGCAAAAATGGAGGCTCTAGACCCTTCCAGAGCTGAGATATCGAAACTCAAAATTTCGACCCGAAAAAAAAACGACAGTGTTACCCCTTACGTTTTTTTTTTGGGCGAAAAATCAAGTATCCCCAATCTTCTCGAAACTCTGGATTCTGATAGAGGGCACTGAGACTTACACCTGAGCGCAAAAATGGAGGCTCTAGACCCTTCCAACGCTGAGATATCGAAACTCAAAATTTCGACCCGAAAAAAAAACGACAGTGTTACCCCTTACGTTTTTTTTTTTTGGGCGAAAAATCAAGTATCCCCAATCTTCTCGAAACTCTGGATTCTGATAGAGGGCACTGAGACTTACACCTGAGCGCAAAAATGGAGGCTCTAGACCCTTCCAGAGCTGAGATATCGAAACTCAAAATTTTGACCCGAAAAAAAAACGACAGTGTTACCCCTTACGTTTTTTTTTGGGGGGCGAAAAATCAAGTATCCCCAATCTTCTCGAAACTCTGGATTCTGATAGAGGGCACTGAGACTTACACCTGAGCGCAAAAATGGAGGCTCTAGACCCTTCCAGAGCTGAGATATCGAAACTCAAAATTTCGACCCGAAAAAAAAACGACAGTGTTACCCCTTACGTTTTTTTTTTTTGGGCGAAAAATCAAGTATCCCCAATCATCTTGAAACTCTGGATTCTGATAGAGGGCACTGAGACTTACACCTGAGCGCAAAAATGGAGGCTCTAGACCCTTCCAGAGCTGAGATATCGAAACTCAAAATTTCGACCCGAAAAAAAAACGACAGTGTTACCCCTTACGTTTTTTTTTTTTGGGCGAAAAATCAAGTATCCCCAATCTTCTCGAAACTCTGGATTCTGATAGAGGGCACTGAGACTTACACCTGAGCGCAAAAATGGAGGCTCTAGACCCTTCCAGAGCTGAGATATCGAAACTCAAAATTTCGACCCGAAAAAAAAACGACAGTGTTACCCCTTACGTTTTTTTTTTTTGGGCGAAAAATCAAGTATCCCCAATCTTCTCGAAACTCTGGATTCTGATAGAGGGCACTGAGACTTACACCTGAGCGCAAAAATGGAGGCTCTAGACCCTTCCAACGCTGAGATATCGAAACTCAAAATTTCGACCCGAAAAAAAAACGACAGTGTTACCCCTTACGTTTTTTTTTTTGGGCGAAAAATTTTTGCGCTCAGGTGTAAGTCTCAGTGCCCTCTATCAGAATCCAGAGTTTCGAGAAGATTGGGGATACTTGATTTTTCGCCCAAAAAAAAAAACGTAAGGGATAACACTGTCGTTTTTTTTTCGGGTCGAAATTTGAGTTTCGATATCTCAGCTCTGGAAGGGTCTAGAGCCTCCATTTTTGCGCTCAGGTGTAAGTCTCAGTGCCCTCTATCAGAATCCAGAGTTTCGAGAAGATTGGGGATACTTGATTTTTCGCCCAAAAAAAAAAAAACGTAAGGGGTAACACTGTCGTTTTTTTTTCGGGTCGAAATTTTGAGTTTCCATTTCTCAGCTCTGGAAGGGTCTAGAGCCTCCATTTTTGCGCTCAGGTGTAAGTCTCAGTGCCCTCTTTCAGAATCCAGAGTTTCGAGAAGATTGGGGATACTTGATTTTTCGCCCAAAAAAAAAACGTAAGGGGTAACACTGTCGTTTTTTTTTTCGGGTCAAAATTTTGAGTTTCGATATCTCAGCTCTGGAAGGGTCTAGAGCCTCCATTTTTGCGCTCAGGTGTAAGTCTCAGTGCCCTCTATCAGAATCCAGAGTTTCGAGAAGATTGGGGATACTTGATTTTTCGCCCAAAAAAAAAAAAAGTAAGGGGTAACACTGTCGTTTTTTTTTCGGGTCGAAATTTTGAGTTTCGATATCTCAGCGTTGGAAGGGTCTAGAGCCTCCATTTTTGCGCTCAGGTGTAAGTCTCAGTGCCCTCTATCAGAATCCAGAGTTTCGAGAAGATTGGGGATACTTGATTTTTCGCCCAAAAAAAAAAAACGTAAGGGGTAACACTGTCGTTTTTTTTTCGGGTCGAAATTTTGAGTTTCGATATCTCAGCTCTGGAAGGGTCTCTAGAGCCTCCATTTTTGCGCTCAGGTGTAAGTCTCAGTGCCCTCTATCAGAATCCAGAGTTTCGAGAAGATTGGGGATACTTGATTTTTCGCCCAAAAAAAAAAAAAACGTAAGGGGTAACACTGTCGTTTTTTTTTCGGGTCGAAATTTTGAGTTTCGATATCTCAGCTCTGGAAGGGTCTAGAGCCTCCATTTTTGCGCTCAAGTGTAAGTCTCAGTGCCCTCTTTCAGAATCCAGAGTTTCGAGACGATTGGGGATACTTGATTTTTCGCCCAAAAAAAAAAAACGTAAGGGGTAACACTGTCGTTTTTTTTCGGGTCGAAATTTTGAGTTTCGATATCTCAGCTCTGGAAGGGTCTAGAGCCTCCATTTTTGCGCTCAAGTGTAAGTCTCAGTGCCCTCTTTCAGAATCCAGAGTTTCGAGAAGATTGGGGATACTTGATTTTTCGCCCAAAAAAAAAAAAACGTAAGGGGTAACACTGTCGTTTTTTTTCGGGTCGAAATTTTGAGTTTCGATATCTCAGCTCTGGAAGGGTCTAGAGCCTCCATTTTTGCGCTCAGGTGTAAGTCTCAGTGCCCTCTATCAGAATCCAGAGTTTCGAGAAGATTGGGGATACTTGATTTTTCGCCCAAAAAAAAAACGTAAGGGGTAACACTGTCGTTTTTTTTTTCGGGTCGAAATTTTGAGTTTCGAAATCTCAGCTCTGGAAGGGTCTAGAGCCTCCATTTTTGGGCTCAGGTGTAAGTCTCAGTGCCCTCTATCAGAATCCAGAGTTTCGAGAAGATTGGGGATACTTGATTTTTCGCCCAAAAAAAAAACAAAACGTAAGGGGTAACACTGTCGTTTTTTTTTTTCGGGTCGAAATTTTGAGTTTCGATATCTCAGCTCTGGAAGGGTCTAGAGCCTCCATTTTTGCGCTCAGGTGTAAGTCTCAGTGCCCTCTATCAGAATCCAGAGTTTCGAGAAGATTGGGGATACTTTATTTTTCGCCCAAAAAAAAAAAACGTAAGGGGTAACACTGTCGTTTTTTTTTCGGGTCGAAATTTTGAGTTTCGATATCTCAGCTCTGGAAGGGTCTAGAGCCTCCATTTTTGCGCTCAGGTGTAAGTCTCAGTGCCCTCTATCAGAATCCAGAGTTTCGAGAAGATTGGGGATACTTGATTTTTCGCCCAAAAAAAAAAACGTAAGGGGTAACACTGTCGTTTTTTTTCGGGTCGAAATTTTGAGTTTCCATATCTCAGCTCTGGAAGGGTCTAGAGCCTCCATTTTTGCGCTCAGGTGTAAGTCTCAGTGCCCCTTACGTTTTTTTTTTGGGCGAAAAATCAAGTATCCCCAATCTTCTCGAAACTCTGGATTCTGATAGAGGGCACTGAGACTTACACCTGAGCGCAAAAATGGAGGCTCTAGACCCTTCCAGAGCTGAGATATCGAAACTCAAAATTTCGACCCGAAAAAAAAACGACAGTGTTACCCCTTACGTTTTTTTTTTGGGCGAAAAATCAAGTATCCCCAATCTTCTCGAAACTCTGGATTCTGATAGAGGGCACTGAGACTTACACCTGAGCGCAAAAATGGAGGCTCTAGACCCTTCCAGAGCTGAGATATCGAGACTCAAAATTTCGACCCGAAAAAAAAAACGACAGTGTTACCCCTTACGTTTTTTTTTTTGGGCGAAAAATCAAGTATCCCCAATCTTCTCGAAACTCTGGATTCTGATAGAGGGCACTGAGACTTACACCTGAGCGCAAAAATGGAGGCTCTAGACCCTTCCAACGCTGAGATATCGAAACTCAAAATTTCGACCCGAAAAAAAAACGACAGTGTTACCCCTTACGTTTTTTTTTTTGGGCGAAAAATCAAGTATCCCCAATCTTCTCGAAACTCTGGATTCTGATAGAGGGCACTGAGACTTACACCTGAGCGCAAAAATGGAGGCTCTAGACCCTTCCAGAGCTGAGATATCGAAACTCAAAATTTTGACCCGAAAAAAAAACGACAGTGTTACCCCTTACGGTTTTTTTTTTTTTGGGCGAAAAATCAAGTATCCCCAATCTTCTCGAAACTCTGGATTCTGATAGAGGGCACTGAGACTTACACCTGAGCGCAAAAATGGAGGCTCTAGACCCTTCCAGAGCTGAGATATCGAAACTCAAAATTTCGACCCGAAAAAAAAAACGACAGTGTTATCCCTTACGTTTTTTTTTTTGGGCGAAAAATCAAGTATCCCCAATCTTCTCGAAACTCTGGATTCTGATAGAGGGCACTGAGACTTACACCTGATCGCAAAAATGGAGGCTCTAGACCATTCCAACGCTGAGATATCGAAACTCAAAATTTCGACCCGAAAAAAAAACGACAGTGTTACCCCTTACGTTTTTTTTTTTTGGGCGAAAAATCAAGTATCCCCAATCTTCTCGAAACTCTGGATTCTGATAGAGGGCACTGAGACTTACACCTGAGCGCAAAAATGGAGGCTCTAGACCCTTCCAGAGCTGAGATATCGAAACTCAAAATTTTGACCCGAAAAAAAAACGAAGTTGTTACCCCTTACGTTTTTTTTTTGGGCGAAAAATCAAGTATCCCCAATCTTCTCGAAACTCTGGATTCTGATAGAGGGCACTGAGACTTACACCTGAGCGCAAAAATGGAGGCTCTAGACCCTTCCAGAGCTGAGATATCGAAACTCAAAATTTCGACCCGAAAAAAAAACGACAGTGTTACCCCTTACGTTTTTTTTTTTTTGGGCGAAAAATCAAGTATCCCCAATCTTCTCGAAACTCTGGATTCTGAAAGAGGGCACTGAGACTTACACTTGAGCGCAAAAATGGAGGCTCTAGACCCTTCCAGAGCTGAGATATCGAAACTCAAAATTTCGACCCGAAAAAAAAACGACAGTGTTACCCCTTACGTTTTTTTTTTTTGGGCGAAAAATCAAGTATCCCCAATCTTCTCGAAACTCTGGATTCTGATAGAGGGCACTGAGACTTACACCTGAGCGCAAAAATGGAGGCTCTAGACCCTTCCAGAGCTGAGATATCGAAACTCAAAATTTCGACCCGAAAAAAAAACGACAGTGTTACCCCTTACGTTTTTTTTTTTGGGCGAAAAATCAAGTATCCCCAATCTTCTCGAAACTCTGGATTCTGATAGAGGGCACTGAGACTTACACCTGAGCGCAAAAATGGAGGCTCTAGACCCTTCCAACGCTGAGATATCGAAACTCAAAATTTCGACCCGAAAAAAAAACGACAGTGTTACCCCTTACGTTTTTTTTTTGGGCGAAAAATCAAGTATCCCCAATCTTCTCAAAACTCTGGATTCTGAAAGAGGGCACTGAGAATTACACCTGAGCGCAAAAATGGAGGCTCTAGACCCTTCCAGAGCTGAGATATGGAAACTCAAAATTTCGACCCGAAAAAAAAACGACAGTGTTACCCCTTACGTTTTTTTTTTTGGGCGAAAAATCAAGTATCCCCAATCTTCTCGAAACTCTGGATTCTGATAGAGGGCACTGAGACTTACACCTGAGCGCAAAAATGGAGGCTCTAGACCCTTCCAGAGCTGAGATATCGAAACTCAAAATTTCGACCCGAAAAAAAAAACGACAGTGTTACCCCTTACGTTTTTTTTTTTGGGCGAAAAATAAAGTATCCCCAATCTTCTCGAAACTCTGGATTCTGATAGAGGGCACTGAGACTTACACCTGAGCGCAAAAATGGAGGCTCTAGACCCTTCCAACGCTGAGATATCGAAACTCAAAATTTCGACCCGAAAAAAAAACGACAGTGTTACCCCTTACGTTTTTTTTTTTGGGCGAAAAATCAAGTATCCCCAATCTTCTCGAAACTCTGGATTCTGAAAGAGGGCACTGAGACTTACACTTGAGCGCAAAAATGGAGGCTCTAGACCCTTCCAGAGCTGAGATATCGAAACTCAAAATTTCGACCCGAAAAAAAAACGACAGTGTTACCCCTTACGTTTTTTTTTTTTGGGCGAAAAATCAAGTATCCCCAATCTTCTCGAAACTCTGGATTCTGAAAGAGGGCACTGAGACTTACACTTGAGCGCAAAAATGGAGGCTCTAGACCCTTCCAGAGCTGAGATATCGAAACTCAAAATTTCGACCCGAAAAAAAAACGACAGTGTTACCCCTTACGGTTTTTTTTTTGGGCGAAAAATCAAGTATCCCCAATCTTCTCGAAACTCTGGATTCTGATAGAGGGCACTGAGACTTACACCTGAGCGCAAAAATGGAGGCTCTAGACCCTTCCAGAGCTGAGATATCGAAACTCAAAATTTCGACCCGAAAAAAAAACGACAGTGTTACCCCTTACGTTTTTTTTTTGGGCGAAAAATCAAGTATCCCCAATCTTCTCGAAACTCTGGATTCTGATAGAGGGCACTGAGACTTACACCTGAGCGCAAAAATGGAGGCTCTAGACCCTTCCAACGCTGAGATATCGAAACTCAAAATTTCGACCCGAAAAAAAAACGACAGTGTTACCCCTTACGTTTTTTTTTTTTGGGGCGAAAAATCAAGTATCCCCAATCTTCTCGAAACTCTGGATTCTGATAGAGGGCACTGAGACTTACACCTGAGCGCAAAAATGGAGGCTCTAGACCCTTCCAGAGCTGAGATATCGAAACTCAAAATTTTGACCCGAAAAAAAAACGACAGTGTTACCCCTTACGTTTTTTTTTTGGGCGAAAAATCAAGTATCCCCAATCTTCTCGAAACTCTGGATTCTGATAGAGGGCACTGAGACTTACACCTGAGCGCAAAAATGGAGGCTCTAGACCCTTCCAGAGCTGAGATATCGAAACTCAAAATTTCGACCCGAAAAAAAAACGACAGTGTTACCCCTTACGTTTTTTTTTTTTTGGGCGAAAAATCAAGTATCCCCAATCTTCTCGAAACTCTGGATTCTGAAAGAGGGCACTGAGACTTACACTTGAGCGCAAAAATGGAGGCTCTAGACCCTTCCAGAGCTGAGATATCGAAACTCAAAATTTCGACCCGAAAAAAAAACGACAGTGTTACCCCTTACGTTTTTTTTTTTTGGGCGAAAAATCAAGTATCCCCAATCTTCTCGAAACTCTGGATTCTGATAGAGGGCACTGAGACTTACACCTGAGCGCAAAAATGGAGGCTCTAGACCCTTCCAGAGCTGAGATATCGAAACTCAAAATTTCGACCCGAAAAAAAAAACGACAGTGTTATCCCTTACGTTTTTTTTTTTGGGCGAAAAATCAAGTATCCCCAATCTTCTCGAAACTCTGGATTCTGATAGAGGGCACTGAGACTTACACCTGAGCGCAAAAATGGAGGCTCTAGACCATTCCAACGCTGAGATATCGAAACTCAAAATTTCGACCCGAAAAAAAAACGACAGTGTTACCCCTTACGTTTTTTTTTTTGGGCGAAAAATCAAGTATCCCCAATCTTCTCGAAACTCTGGATTCTGATAGAGGGCACTGAGACTTACACCTGAGCGCAAAAATGGAGGCTCTAGACCCTTCCAGAGCTGAGATATCGAAACTCAAAATTTTGACCCGAAAAAAAAACGACAGTGTTACCCCTTACGTTTTTTTTTTGGGCGAAAAATCAAGTATCCCCAATCTTCTCGAAACTCTGGATTCTGATAGAGGGCACTGAGACTTACACCTGAGCGCAAAAATTGAGGCTCTAGACCCTTCCAGAGCTGAGATATCGAAACTCAAAATTTCGACCCGAAAAAAAAACGACAGTGTTACCCCTTACGTTTTTTTTTTGGGCGAAAAATCAAGTATCCCCAATCTTCTCGAAACTCTGGATTCTGAAAGAGGGCACTGAGACTTACACTTGAGCGCAAAAATGGAGGCTCTAGACCCTTCCAGAGCTGAGATATCGAAACTCAAAATTTCGACCCGAAAAAAAAACGACAGTGTTACCCCTTACGTTTTTTTTTTTTTGGGCGAAAAATCAAGTATCCCCAATCTTCTCGAAACTCTGGATTCTGATAGAGGGCACTGAGACTTACACCTGAGCGCAAAAATGGAGGCTCTAGACCCTTCCAGAGCTGAGATATCGAAACTCAAAATTTCGCCCCGAAAAAAAAACGACAGTGTTACCCCTTACGTTTTTTTTTTGGGGCGAAAAATCAAGTATCCCCAATCTTCTCGAAACTCTGGATTCTGATAGAGGGCACTGAGACTTACACCTGAGCGCAAAAATGGAGGCTCTAGACCCTTCCAACGCTGAGATATCGAAACTCAAAATTTCGACCCGAAAAAAAAACGACAGTGTTACCCCTTACGTTTTTTTTTTGGGCGAAAAATCAAGTATCCCCAATCTTCTCAAAACTCTGGATTCTGAAAGAGGGCACTGAGAATTACACCTGAGCGCAAAAATGGAGGCTCTAGACCCTTCCAGAGCTGAGATATGGAAACTCAAAATTTCGACCCGAAAAAAAACGACAGTGTTACCCCTTACGTTTTTTTTTTTGGGCGAAAAATCAAGTATCCCCAATCTTCTCGAAACTCTGGATTCTGATAGAGGGCACTGAGACTTACACTTGAGCGCAAAAATGGAGGCTCTAGACCCTTCCAGAGCTGAGATATCGAAACTCGAAATTTCGACCCGAAAAAAAAAACGACAGTGTTACCCCTTACGTTTTTTTTTTTTGGGCGAAAAATAAAGTATCCCCAATCTTCTCGAAACTCTGGATTCTGATAGAGGGCACTGAGACTTACACCTGAGCGCAAAAATGGAGGCTCTAGACCCTTCCAACGCTGAGATATCGAAACTCAAAATTTCGACCCGAAAAAAAAACGACAGTGTTACCCCTTACGTTTTTTTTTTTGGGCGAAAAATCAAGTATCCCCAATCTTCTCGAAACTCTGGATTCTGATAGAGGGCACTGAGACTTACACCTGAGCGCAAAAATGGAGGCTCTAGACCCTTCCAGAGCTGAGATATCGAAACTCAAAATTTCGACCCGAAAAAAAAACGACAGTGTTACCCCTTACGTTTTTTTTTTTTGGGCGAAAAATCAAGTATCCCCAATCTTCTCGAAACTCTGGATTCTGAAAGAGGGCACTGAGACTTACACTTGAGCGCAAAAATGGAGGCTCTAGACCCTTCCAGAGCTGAGATATCGAAACTCAAAATTTCGACCCGAAAAAAAAACGACATTGTTACCCCTTACGGTTTTTTTTTTTGGGCGAAAAATCAAGTATCCCCAATCTTCTCGAAACTCTGGATTCTGATAGAGGGCACTGAGACTTACACCTGAGCGCAAAAATGGAGGCTCTAGACCCTTCCAGAGCTGAGATATCGAAACTCAAAATTTCGACCCGAAAAAAAAACGACAGTGTTACCCCTTACGTTTTTTTTTTGGGCGAAAAATCAAGTATCCCCAATCTTCTCGAAACTCTGGATTCTGATAGAGGGCACTGAGACTTACACCTGAGCGCAAAAATGGAGGCTCTAGACCCTTCCAACGCTGAGATATCGAAACTCAAAATTTCGACCCGAAAAAAAAACGACAGTGTTACCCCTTACGTTTTTTTTTTTTGGGCGAAAAATCAAGTATCCCCAATCTTCTCGAAACTCTGGATTCTGATAGAGGGCACTGAGACTTACACCTGAGCGCAAAAATGGAGGCTCTAGACCCTTCCAGAGCTGAGATATCGAAACTCAAAATTTTGACCCGAAAAAAAAACGACAGTGTTACCCCTTACGTTTTTTTTTTGGGCGAAAAATCAAGTATCCCCAATCTTCTCAAAACTCTGGATTCTGAAAGAGGGCACTGAGACTTACACCTGAGCGCAAAAATGGAGGCTCTAGACCCTTCCAGAGCTGAGATATCGAAACTCAAAATTTCGACCAGAAAAAAAAAACGACAGTGGTACCCCTTTCGTTTTTTTTTTTCGGGCGAAACAGTAAGTATCTCCAATCTTCTCGAAACTCTGGATTCTGATAGAGGGCACTGAGACTTAGACCTGAGTGCAAAAATTGAGGCTCTAGACCCTTCCAGAGCTGAGATATCGAAACTCAAAATTTCGATCAGAAAAAAAAACGACAGTGTTACCCCTTACGTTTTTTTTTTTTGGGTGAAAAATTAAGTTTCCCCAATCTTCTCAAAACTCTGGATTCTGATAGAGGGCCATGAGACTTAGACCTGAGTGCAAAAATGGAGGCTCTAGACCCTTCCAGTGCTGAGATATCGAAACTCAAAATTTCGGCCAGAAAAAAAAAACGACAGTGTTACCCCTTACGTTTTTTTTTTCGGGTGAAAAATTAAGTATCCTCAATCTTCTCAAAACTCTGGATTCTGATAGAGGCCCATGAGACTTAGACCTGAGTGCAAAAATGGAGGCTCTAGACCCTTCCAGAGCTGAGATATCGAAACTCAAAATTTTGACCCGAAAAAAAAACGACAGTGTTACCCCTTACGTTTTTTTTTTGGGCGAAAAATCAAGTATCCCCAATCTTCTCAAAACTCTGGATTCTGAAAGAGGGCACTGAGACTTACACCTGAGCGCAAAAATGGAGGCTCTAGACCCTTCCAGAGCTGAGATATCGAAACTCAAAATTTCGACCAGAAAAAAAAAACGACAGTGGTACCCCTTTCGTTTTTTTTTTTCGGGCGAAACAGTAAGTATCTCCAATCTTCTCGAAACTCTGGATTCTGATAGAGGGCACTGAGACTTAGACCTGAGTGCAAAAATTGAGGCTCTAGACCCTTCCAGAGCTGAGATATCGAAACTCAAAATTTCGATCAGAAAAAAAAACGACAGTGTTACCCCTTACGTTTTTTTTTTTTGGGTGAAAAATTAAGTTTCCCCAATCTTCTCAAAACTCTGGATTCTGATAGAGGGCCATGAGACTTAGACCTGAGTGCAAAAATGGAGGCTCTAGACCCTTCCAGTGCTGAGATATCGAAACTCAAAATTTCGGCCAGAAAAAAAAAACGACAGTGTTACCCCTTACGTTTTTTTTTTCGGGTGAAAAATTAAGTATCCTCAATCTTCTCAAAACTCTGGATTCTGATAGAGGGCCATGAGACTTAGACCTGAGTGCTACAATGGTGGCTCTAGACCCTCCCAGAGCTGAGATATCGAAACTCAAAATTTCGACCAGAGAAAAAAATGACAGTGGTACCCCTTTCGTTTTTTTTTTTCGGGCGAAAAATTAAGTATCTCCAATCTTCTCAAAACTCTGGATTCTGATAGAGGCCCATGAGACTTAGACCTGAGTGCAAAAATGGAGGCTCTAGACCCTTCCAGAGCTGAGATATCGAAACTCAAAATTTCGACCAGAAAAAAAAACGACAGTGTTACCCCTTACGTTTTTTTTTTTTGGGGGGGGGGGGGGGGGCGAAAAATTAAGTTTCCCCAATCTTCTCAAAACTCTGGATTCTGATAGAGGGCCATGAGACTTAGACCTGAGTGCAAAAATGGAGGCTCTAGAACGTTCCAGAGCTGAGATATCGAAACTCAAAATTTCGACCAGAAAAAAAAACGACAGTGTTACCCCTTACGTTTTTGTTTTTTTTCGGGTGAAAAATTAAGTATCCCCAATCTTCTCAAAACTCTGGATTCTGATAGAGGGCCATGAGAGTTAGACCTGAGTGCAAAAATGGAGGCTCTAGACCCTTCCAGAGCTGAGATATCGAAACTCAAATTTTCAACCAGAAAAAAACCCGACAGTGTTACCCCTTACGTTTTTTTTTTTTCGGGTGAAAAATTAAGTATCTCCAATCTTCTCAAGATAATGAGATCCCATGAACCCACTATTTTTATAATAATATAAATGCTACTTGGGATGGAGGCTCTAGACCCTTCCTGAGCTGAGATAATGAGATCCCATGAACCCACTATTTTTATAATAATATGAATGCTATGTGGGATCTCAAAATCTCAGCTCTGGAAGGGTCTAGAGCCTCCATTTTTGCACTCAGGTCTAAGTCCCATTGCCCTCTATCAGAATCCAGATTTTCAAGAAGATTTGAGAAACTTATTTTTTCACACCAAAAAAACCCGACATGGGTACCACTGTCGTTTTTTCTTTTTTGGGTCGAAATTTTAAGTTGCTCTGATCTTCTTGAAACTCTGGATTCTGATAGAGGGACATGAGACTTAGACCTGAGTGCAAATATGGAGGCTCTAGACCCTTCCTGAGCTGAGATATTGAGATCCCACGAACTCACTATTTTTATAATGGCATAAATGCTACGTGGGATCTCAATATCTCAGCTCTGGAAGGGTCTAGAGCCTCCATTTTTGCATTCAGGTCTAAGTCCCATGGCCCTCTATCAGAATTCAGAGTTTCAAGAACATCAGAGAAACCTTTTTTTTTTTGCACTGAAAAAGTCAACAGGGGGATCTTCTTGAAACTCTGGATTCTGATAGAGGCCCATGAGACTTAGACCTGAGTGCAAAAATGGAGGCTCTAGACCCTTCCAGAGCTGAGATATGGACATCCCATGTAGCATTTATGCCATTATAAAAATAGTGGGTTCATGTACGGTGGAATTATGGGATGGCGTCTTGTGCCACAGACTCAGGGGGCCCCTCTGAGTGCAGTAAAATAGTTTTTATCCTGACATGAACTTTAATTAAAATTTCTAAAAAACACACTATACCAAAATCCCCATTCAATAGATTGCAGGTGGGATTCTGTCCAATTGCAGCTTATTGCATGAAGGCTAGGGTTAGTACCTTTCAAATATAGTGGGTTATTGGACAAATAGTGTGGTCGTGGCCTCCCAAATGCAGTAAATTAGTTATCACAACAGGAACTTTATGTAATGTTGTGCTAATTTGTGATTAAGACACATCTATAGGTTATGTGATCATAATTTAACACAAATATATGTACTTGCTCTCAAACATTAAGTCAGCTAAACTGTTTATTTCTGAAGTAAAAAAGTAGCGATTTTTTTCGGAAATTCTTTTTTCAAGGTTGTTATACATTTATTAAAATATAATTATTCATTGTTTACAGTGTTATTATACATTTGTTACAATGTAATTATGTTTAATACATATTCCATTACATTACTGGAAAAAGGAGTGATTCTTTTTGGAAAAAGTAACGATTCTTTTTGGAAAAAGTAGCGATTCTTTTTGAAAAAAGTAGTGATTTAAAAAAAACTATTCTTTTTGAAAAAGTGGCGATTCCTTTGGGGAAAAAATAGTGATTCTTTTTGAAAAAAGTATTGATTCTCTTTGAAAAAGTAGCGATTCTTTTTGGAAAAGTAGCGATTCTTTTTGAAAAATCATTCGCTCAGCCTCATGTAGTTTCAAACCTGGATGACAATTTATCGTCTAATTAGTCAAACTTTGTCTTCTTGTAAATGGGAACATTTTAGGGGCTTCAACCCAAGTTCATGTTCAGGCCCTGTGATTATACCCGCTCCCACAGTCGAGTGAATTCATTAGATGCTGCTGGAAAATCCCATATGCAGGGTGTCTGAGGGCTGGATGACTCAGAGCATATGTACACCCACCAATGTATGAGTAAGTTACTGGCCTCCTGGTTAAATAAAGCAGTGTGATACATATAGAAGCAGGCAGCCAGCAGATCCAGAAATAGCCAGCGGAGAGAACCTGTTTGGAAGATACTAGAATGATTTTTGAGCAGGAAGGAATGGATTGAGAGGATGAAGAATGAGAGTGGAGAAAATACAGGCAGTTGAAATTAATTTTAAAACATTAATCTGTCATCTTTGTACCTTCACGCTTAATCCTTGCAGCGACGTCATTACAGGACCGGTCCACCAGACGATTCCCTTCTCTGTTTAAAGGCTGATTATGTAATTCTATGGAAAGTCTGACCAGGGGAACTAGACAAGCTAGACAATCTCATTAAAGGGACATGATGCCTCTGCGTACATCTCCCTCAACACTCCCTCCATCACAGCTGATCTTTGAGCCACATGTCTTTTATATATCACTGTTACTTTCTATTGGGTACATTTCTGATATAATTCCTGGAATATTAATGACATATATATTATATATACTGTACATATAACAACATATAGCATATGATTTGGTGTGGTACCATCTGGTCTGTCAGGCTCTTTCTAGTCTAATGGTCTGAGAGAGATCAACTGTCTGCTAGGTGACAAAACATTGGATTGTTTTGGGGTGAACGGGACAACCTGACAATGTTAATCCTATTTTTAGACTTAAGTCTATTTGACCAATCTTCAAAGGGCACCAAAGTTCAAATTGTTTTACGTAAATATATAAAGACTATATATAAATAGTATATTAAAATAAACAAAAAATTAAATTTTATATTATATATTCAAAATATTTTTAAAAACAAATGTAAAATATCTATCTATCTATCTATCTATCTATCTATCTATCTATCTATCTATCTATCTATCTATCTATCTATCTATCTATCTATCTATAAATGACAGGAAGGTCTGTCTATCTGTGTGTCTGTCTGTCTGTCTGTCAATCGAATATCTCTTGAACCGTTAGTCCGATGGATTTCAAACTTGACAGGTGTCTTGCTACGGAACGAGTAAGTGCAGTGCCGAGTTTGACATTTGGATTAGAAATGCTAAAGATATCGTTAAATATATCTGTCAAAGAAGCACACATTGAAGTTGTGTTTTGAAAATAAACATTAGAGACATTAGAGAGGGTTGTCATTCTGTAAGATAAACATTAAGTCAGCTAAACTGTTTACTTTAAAAAAAAAGTAGTGATAATTTGGAAATTTGGAAATAAATTGGAAATTCTTTTTTGTCAAGGTTGTTATACATTTATTAGAATGTAATTATACATTTATTACAATGTTATTATACATTGTTTACAGTGTTATTATACATTTATTACAATGTAATTATGTTTAATACATATTCCATTACATAACATATTCAAGTAATAAATAAATGTAATTGTATTATTAAATGATTACAATTATTATTTACAGTAATTATTTATATATTATTATATTATTTAATTATTACAATATAATCTTACATTTATTACAGTATTGCTAAACTTTTGTTACATTATTATGCATTTTTTACATTATTATTGTTAATTTTTTTTGTTGAAAAAGTAGATATTTGAAAACGTAGCAATTGTTTTTGAAAAAATATATCGATTCTTTAAAAAAAGTATCGATTCTTTTTGAAAAAGTAGAGATTCATTTTGGAAAAGTAGCGATTCTTTTGGGGGGGGGGGGGTGCAAAAATACAATTGGCCATGTAAAATCTCTTGTCTCTTTCTTGTGGGACAGTGTAAATTCCACAACGTCATTGACACGTACAGACAGACAATATAAAGCTGTTCTGCTACAGTGCGGTTAGAGGAATGAATGTAGTTCCTTTTTCCTCGTGAACCATGTGTGTGTCCATGTGAACAAGGTGACATGTCAAGCAACAGCAGCATGGCATGGTGCCTAGCGCTTTTGTTTAATAAAAAGGAACAATAATGTTTCCCACACTGGCTCATTATTGTTCTCAGCTGAACTCTCTCAATGGGCTGAGGCCTGTCAAACCCCTTTTTTAGGTAAGTAGTGCTATTTAAGCAATAACACAAGGGAGAATGCTGTTGTACTGAATTGCACGGCTAGGATCTGGTCCCGGGCATGAGGCTGTTGTACACAACACTGCAGATAGTACAAAAGCAGGTTGCTTGTTATTGCTTTTGCTAACAGATCAATAAACAAAAAATTCATATTGAGTAACTTATATTTGACAAACAATACTGCCATGTCTTTGTCTATTTGTGTTCTGCGAATGAAAATAATTCCAAACAAAGTAACAGCGTGATTTCCATTACACAAGAGTATATGTTAAAACTTCAAGCTGATTTGTACTTGGCTTTCGCCAAGATAAGCAAAACCAAGACGTATAGCTTTACAGTAAACTATGCTCCTCCATTTACGCTTCTTTCCATATGGTGGTGTGACTTCCCTTCTGTCCGGCATTAACGGCTGCAGAGTACTTGCCGTGTCAGCACACAACGGCTGCAACTACAGTGTGGTCTCCCTAGTGGACCAGCACGACAACTGTCTGGATTGAGCCGAGTAGGGGACATCTCTAGGGTCTTCAAGAGGGTACCGTTCGTCCTCAGTGTTTCATCGACTAGCCCACTATACCTCCAGAGGGCTCGACAGTGACTCTGGCATCCCAGAGTCACCCCCCTCTGTACCCCACTCAACTCAGCCCAGCTTACTGACCTCTACATCCCTCCTGCTACTGAGACCTAACCACAATCTCTCCGCAACCCAACCATACGCGCCAACCCGTTTGACTAAGGCTGTCGAACCCCACTGGTGCGTTAAAGCAGTTTCAGTGGCAACGGTTCCATATGGCGTACCACCTATCGCAAAACACAATATCCGCCCAACCACCTGTCATTCACGCAATATACACAGGAACGTAATGACTGTAAATATACACAGAATTCATACGTCTCTAAGCAACACACAAAGCTGGCAGTTTTTGGCCCTGTTTACACCTGGTATTAAGATGCATTTTGGTTGATTGGATCACAAGTGGATGTGCTAAATAAATGTGTAAATAGGGTCTAAGACATTTTGAGCTTGTCCATTTTCAACCACTTCCAGAGTTATCGTTGAAAACACATTGAACCGGACTGCTTTCATAGTGTAAAAGCTCATGTGATTGAATGTGTTCGAACAGCCACAAAAGACTGCCTGCTCTCCACCTACTGATGTACAGCATAAACATTATGGGAAGTACGCTAACCAGACATGATTTAAACTTGGAGACTCAAGTTTAGTTTGAAGATGAAAAATGTACCAAGCACAATGTTCTTTTACTATACCATTCCATATTTCTATCACAAACTAGAAATGAAAGCTGATGCTCTCCATATGTTTTTCCGTCGTCTCCAGTCGCATTCAAATGAGCTAATTTTGCCCAAATGTATAAAACTGATACATTTACCATTATCACCATTAGGCGTCTGTTTGACTGTCAGTTTGTTTTGTTTTGCCACGTGTGTTCCCCAGTCTGAGTTTCCCACCACCAATCTGTTTCCATGGACACCCATCACATTCCTCACAGCTGCCTGTCGTTTGTTGTAATCATCCCTGTGTATTTAGTTCCTGCTTATATTCCGTTCTGTGTCCGGTGTGGTTTGTGTTTACATGCAGTTACATCCGTTTGCCTGTCTTTAGAATAAAACTCGTTTTGGATTTATTCCTTCTTCTGTCCTTCCTGAACCACCCTGTGACACCCATAGACCCTTCCCTCGAAAAAGGGAGATGGACCCTGTGACAGAATTCTGGACCCAAAATGGATAGTTTGGACTTTATTCGGCAGAGAAGAGCTAGAACTTTTTAACATTCACAAGAGACTTTTTTGTTCTTGCAGTCACCAGCCGACGACGAAACCCTAAAAAAATCTGTTCTGGATCGGGGGCAACTTCCATCAGTGCATCAACCTCCCAGACACCTCTAACCTGAACTGGATCATCAGGTATCTGGAGAGCGTCGCACCCCGATCCAGAACCCAGACTACCATCCTCGACCGCGGAGAACTCATGCGTGCCTCCCGCAGATGGAGAACTACCACCCAGTGCGACGCGCCAGCTAGAGCCTGAGACAAAGTGGACAGAGCTGACTCTCGCCCCGGTGGAGGAACTCCAACAGGAGTCTGACCAGGGGCTCGTTCTTCGTACGTTGCTTAAAACATCCGAGATCAAATGAGACATCTAAGATGATATCATCGTGCTAATCATGATCCGGCTAATTGGGTTCTTCGAACACACCTGTTGTTTATGATTAGTATCGCTGGATTGAGTTATCTGAGATAACTGCGCGTTCTCGCGTTGGTTTAAAAGGGGACATGTATCGATAGCAGAACCAGTGATCAGCAGCGCTGCTATTGGCTGTTCAGCATGGCCAAAGAACACGCCCAGTTTTTCTCCCAAGCAGAGCAAGCGCTTTTAATGCAAGTTATGCCGAATTTCAGTCTTTAATTAAAACGCCAGGGAACACCTCAAAGTGTGCAAAAGGCAGTAGAGAGTGCTGGCAAAAGTAGAAGACAAATTAAATGCGTTTGTGGTGGCCATAGATGTTTTAATAACTTATTATTATTATTTTTTTTTTTATTTTCATAATTTCATAATTACTTTGTTCATTGTAATGTCGAGTCACCACACTATAATAATAAACATGGTGAAAGTGAAGTACAAAAATATTCTACTTAATGGTAATTTTAGGCCTTATAGGCCTACTAGTCTCTTTTAAAAAGGCACTGTTAAATAAATGATTGTCTGTTTATAAAAGCAAACAGGAAAAATGCTGAGAAAAAAATAATAATGATGCTCCTGACCCTGGCAGAAGAGCTGACCCTTGGGTTGAATGTGAATTGCCCTGTGAAGGGCATCCCTGGGTTCAGCTCTTCCAGACCCACATCAGGGACCAGTAGCAGCAACACCTACATCACTGGGAAATGAGATTTAAATTATCTTTGTACACTGTGAAATAATTTGTTGCTGCATTAAATGATGTAGACCTATAATCCAAATTGGCTGGTTTAGTCATTTCAACTGTTAAATCTTGAGTATAATGATAAATTGCTTTGTCTTGTGAAAGTAAAAACTGATAAACTTATGTTAATGTAAAAAATATTTTGCCATGAGTTATCAATCACATTGCACTGGAGAGTGAAGAAAACTTCTCAAATGACTGTCCTTTGGAGGAAGTACTTGGCTTTAATTGATTTATACTTGTGCCTATGCCTATTATTTCTGACAGGAGTCCACATGTACAGAAAGGCCTACAGAAGAGTCTGCACACAGCAGTGATACAGGGGTGGGCAGTGTAGACAACTTTTGCTTGTTATTTGTTGCATTTGTTCCCTATATGAGTCTTCAACAGAGTATTTTGAAAAAACAAAAATCAGGGGGAGAAACAGAACTTGACTAAGAAAAAATTGCACTAGAAATAGAGTTGCTTCAAAATAAACTTCAGAGTAAAATCACACAGAGTACTATTACTGACCTTAATATCTTTTAAAAAGATGACTGAATAACTGGCTTTTCTTTACAAAGAACTATTGAATAAAACTCTAAGCAAACAGAGTTTTGCAAATTTGTCTTGTCTTTTATTTTAGGCTTAATTAAACATTTTTTTTTCTTTTTCTGATGTTGGCAGTGTTGTGTAATATGGCACATGCAATGTCACAGGCCCTGTCAGGTGCAACCCTCAGGGTTTTTAGACATTGAAATCTTCCCTTTAGTTGGCCAAAGCTCATGTCATTGTGTGCCCTTGTCCTAGAGCTGCATTGTAACTGGTCTGGGGTTTGGGTCAGGGAATGGGGTCATAAAACACCTGTCTCCATGCAGGATCCTGTTGTAATCACCTGTATAATGGAAAAATGCAGTTCTCAGCATAAGTGTATGTAATACCGTGAGTTTGATATTTATAATTTTCCTTACCATGTTCAAATAATGTTCATAAATGTGAATCTCTTAAAATTCTTGAGTCATGCACAGATCCTGGCCATTTAGCTTTCACACTGATTTGTGATATAGAACATGGTCACACACCATCTAAAAGATTTTACTCAGTCAAATGCCTTTTAAAAAAAGTGATATAATATTCCAAATCTGGAATATTAAAAATTGTAATAGTAATTTGGCTGCACTGTATAAGCCCCCTTTCTGCTCACAAAATCCCTTTATTGAGGCCTTGATGGGAACATGTGTGTAGTCTACAGTGTATGGCACCAATCACGTAAGTTAAGCCTGAGGGACAGTAAGTCATAATCGGCATGGTCATCATGATTGCATTATCTTCATTAAAAATTATAATATACCCTAAGTTGGCAAAAAAAAAAAAAAAAAAAAAAAAAAAAACTAAGAGCACTACTTTGTGAATGGCACGACAGAAAGCTTATCAATTTCTCCGCATCTCCAATAGTGTAAAGGAAGCCACTCGCAAATAATTTTAGGGCAATGCAAACATTTTGTGCTGTTGTTGAAGCCCGATATCGAATCGACCATTAATGTGCATTTCCAACAAAATAATAATGTATTTAAACGACACCCTCACGACGATCGTTTCACGAGAAAACAAAAATAAATCTCAGAAATTAAGCTACACTATCGCGCTGCGCTGAAGGACTTCCCGTATCAGCCGCGATCTAATCCTGTTTACATGAAATAAGCCTGCTCGCGAGCAGGTTCAAGCTGACGGACCTGTTGCTATGACAGCAAGTCCAGGATGAGCGTCGAAGAACCAAACGATCCAAGATCATGGCAAATCGCCAACAATCAAATCCAGCTAACTGAGTTAGCGACGTACGAAGAACGAGCCCCAGGGGTGTGAGCCCACGACATCTGTGGACGAGGGAACCAAATCTATGGACTGGCTGATCGACTTTTCTGAAGAGACACCATCTCTCACCCGTCATCTGCATCTTCGTCTTTGTATAACAACTCCAGTGACTGTATCTGCCATATCATCAACCTGTCTGATACCATCTTAACACCCAGCTCAGCCAGTCCTCCAACCCCGCCGCCACTAGATGTTCACTGCCCTACATCACCTCTGGGGAGGCCCCTTGACTCTGAGATGCAGGTAAGCCTGCCATCCGCAGCACCCAGGCATGAGGATCTCGTGGCTACCTCTGCACTCTTTTTTCGGCCTGTTGACCTGCCGGCTCCGTCTTGGCTCCTCCCACCTATGCTTCCACCAGAGACCCTCAAACTATCGGCTGCAGAGGGTTCCCTCATCCTGCCGACTCCCCTTGGTCAGTCATCGCTCTGCCTTCGCCATGGACTTACGGTCCGTCCACTACGCTCCGTCCCTCCACCCCTTCTGCTACAGCGGGCTCCTCCTTCCCCTCGGCGTCACCTCTGTCCTTCCTCAGTCTGAGTTTTCCACCACCAATCTGTTTCCATGGACACCTATCAGTGTATGAATCATTCATTCCACTTGAATGAACATCTTCATCTCTGAGTAGGTACATGTATGAATTTAGATAACACATTATTTAGTTTCTTATAGTTGGTAGAAACTTTAAAGGAACACTCCGACTTTTTGGGACTTTAGCCTATTCACCTTACCCCCCAGAGTTAGATAAGTCCATACATACCTTTTTCATCTCCGTGCGTGCTATAAGTCTGTTTGACGCACCCACCGCTAGCCTAGCTTAGCACAAAGACTGGATGTGAATGGTTGCAGCTTTCACACTAATACAAATGAGTGGCAAAATAATGCAAACGTTTTCCTATTTACATGTTGTGATTTGTATAGTCACATAATGTACAAATAACAAAGTCAAATGAGACACAGACATCTTTTAACCATATAAAACCTGGGAACTATTCTCTGAAGGCGAAGCACTGCTACGTTGACGGAGTAATAACCGCATCACCTGAGACACGCCGTGGTGAGGAGCGGAGAGTTCGATCAGTGTTTGGGTAATAGAGTCAGCAATTTATAAATAGTAAAAGCGTAGTTTAGAGTCATGGGTTTTCGCTCTATTGTAAATAGCGGCGACTGTAAACAGGGGAGGTAATACCATGTTTCACAGAATTCCAACTAAAAACGCTGACTGGATGAAGAAATGACTAACTTACTCTGGATATTGATCCAAACACACCTAAATAGATTATCAAGGGACATTATGTTTGCTCGGTACATTTCAATGGACGACTATTTTGAAAAAATGGAATTTGCCACACGGACCATCGCAAGGATACGGCTATCCCATCGATAGCACCGACAGGACAAGTGGATCACCTGCGGCTGAGGTAAGTGTTCCGTTATGTTTTTAGATGACCTACTGTAACAGTGCCATTAGCCAGATCTAATGTAACGTTAGTGACACTATTATATGATTAGGGTATGAATATGTTTTTATCTTGATGCGGTGCGGACGCGTTTGGAAAAAAAACGAGCGCGTTCACCGCGCTGAACTTGCACCCTGTGCGCGGCGCGCCTAGTAGCCTAAATTTGAAATAACCATGGAAATAACGAACTTGAGCGTGCAAAAGGGTACGATAGGCTGTGAGTTCATTGTGCAAAAACAATTTGTGCTATTACTTTCCCCTTATTCTATCCTATAGTAACGCAATTATACTGTATATTATATAGGCTACTGTTGAATACATTTGGTTCAGCTAATAAATTGCATTTAAAATATATTGATTCCTGTAATAATAATTATTTATTCATGTGATATTTATAAATCTGGGTGCGTTTTTGGTTGGAAATCAATGAAACATGGTACTGTATTACCTGGTCTCCCCTGTTTATTGTCACAGCTCATACAATAAAGCAAACACCCATGATAAACTATGCTTTTCTATCTAGCGTTAGTAATTGCTGACTCTTTACTCCAACACTGAGCGAACACTCTGCTCCTCGTCACGGTGCGTCTCAGGTGATTGTTATCACTCTGTCCAAGTAGCAGTGCTTTGCCTTCAGAAAATATAGTATTTATCCGGTTAAAAGATGTCTGTGTCTCATATGGCCTTGATATTTGCACACTCTGTGACTATACAAACCACAACATGTAAATAGGAAAACGTTTGCGTTATTTTGTCACTCATTTGGATTAGTATGAAAGCTGCAACCATTCACATCCAGTCTTTGTGCTAAGCTAGGCTAGCGGTGGGTGCGTCAAACAGACTTATAGCACGCACGGAGATGAAAAAGGTATGTATGGACTTATCTATCTCTGGGGGATAAGGTGAATAGGCTAAAGTCCCAAAAAGTCGGAGTGTTCCTTTAAAGTGGGCCATCGAAATTTAATCTGGACGTACCACATTTACCATGTTGTCATTGTTATTTGACCTATGAGGATCGGTTTCCTTTTTTCACTGCCATTTACAAATCCTCTCCATTAGATGAGTACATCAGAATCACACAGAAAGCAGGAAGTCACCAGGGAACTTTTCGTCTACTGTTTTATGAATACTGTGAATTCTGACATCCTTTGACATACTGTTTTTTACCTATAGTAGAGAGGTGTGCGAGTTTGGATGCACCCCGCCACTTTCTAAGAGTGTCCTTATTTTAGAATGGACTGGTTGAACAAATTATTGAATTAAAGACGGTTTTTGCTTTCTTAAATCGGTTAATTTAATGATTCAATCACTCACTCATAAAGCCAGCGACTTATCACAACCTACGGCTGTAACTATGTAACTTTCAGAAAGAATCAATTAAAATTCACAACATAATGCGTGCAATGACAATCTGTCAGGAACGCTCAAACAGAGAAAGCTCGGCCAATCAAATTACACGTTGAAACTAACTGTTGTGTAAAGGGGGTGTGACTGTTTGCTATTCAATGCAAATACCATCATACATCCAAGCCTTAAAACCAACACAAGCCTTCACTCACATATTTAAAGAAATTGTTAATAGCTGTTTGCAAACACATGTTAGCTTTCTCTGTTAGCAGTGCAGTTTTTTAAATCCAGGATAGATTGCAAGAACGCTTTTTCTCTGGCATTCCCACATGCACGCTCCCTCAAACTCTCTCACGCTCTTTCTCTTTCTTGTGGCTAATTGACCCATTTTTCCAGGGGAGAGGTTTTGCGTTTGATTCAGGGAAGGTCAGTGAGTGCGTTGGGGTGGGTCTGTGGTCTAAGATGTTGGTGTAAGCTCTCTGAGGCCCTCACCTGAGCCATTCTCTTGCATCCACACCCTGTCGCCCTCGTGATCTGTGTATTTATGTTTATTTATAACCTTTCCTGTGAACCATGACAAGCATAGTACATGCCCTTGTTCACCTGTGAAGACTTACCTGACACTACGAAGCCACTGGGACACAGGAATGTAAAGTAAGAGGCGCTACTCTTTTGAGAAACCTCACTCATTCTAGTCCAGACCTCAGATTATTTTTAAGAACATAGATTTCTGCCACTCCTCCGAGATTAAAAACAAAGAGGTTCATTTTGATATTACATCATCATTAAACTGAGGTTTCCACCTATTTGTTTTTCATGCAGGGGATCTAAAAGTGGAGTTCATTTGTTGCGGTGACTCCAGAATCACATGAGCCACATTCCTGTCGGATTGCTACATAAACACAGAAGATGTTGTGTTATTCCACAACTTCCCTGCTGCCTGCATTCTTGTGAGCGGACTGTTTAGTGGACCTTTTGCTCTGGCTCTCTGCATGGAGGAATGTGATAATGCATCCCAGCTTTGGCTTAGCCCTGCGGCTGGCCGCCTCGGTCTCTGGCTTCCCAACACGTGTCTGGCTCTGACTATACTTCCCCCCCCCCCCCCCCCCAGAGACCTGTGGGACCTAAGAACACCACACACTGTGCACTCCCTCAAGAGATCTCCTCCCCAGCGTCACACAAGCAGCACGTTCAACAACATCTGCGTGACTGAACACTTTGCTCATGCGACCAAATGTCAAAGGCCTAGATGAGTGTTGTGTGTGGGTGAGGTGAGGTTTAGGACGGAATGTCTGTGAGGTTACAGAGTGTTCCGGTTTTATGGCTGGACACATTAAATGAGATTTACATGAAGAGGTTTTGCTGGCCTGCACTCTTGAATCCAGCATCTTAAGAAGAGGGCTTTGAAGATGCTACAGTCGGACTAAACTGAAGCACATGTTGTAAAGAGAGTAAGTACAGAGAAAGAATAGCTTTGGTTTTGGTTTCAATTCAAATAATTCCAGGAAAACAATGTGATATGCAAATCTGTCAGGTAAACAGCAAAATTCAGTAATTGATGTCACAAAAAGTCAGAAATTAAATGTGTCAATAAGCCCAAAGTATAATTCACTTGTCCACATTCCGCTGTGGCTCGAAGGGCAGTGTCAGTGTGGCCCATGTGCCATCTCAAGTGTTTTGAGTGGGTCCTGTAAGTATTTTTGTGTATTTTTACAACTTTGGAGCCCACCCTGTCGATGTGCATATGC
This sequence comes from Pimephales promelas, assembly GCF_988280905.1. NCBI lineage: Eukaryota > Metazoa > Chordata > Actinopteri > Cypriniformes > Leuciscidae > Pimephales > Pimephales promelas. Next base: position 22,108,847 of record NC_142784.1, read on the forward strand.
ATTTTTTGACATGCTAAATGATTTCAAAAGGCAAAAAGAACCATGTCGACTGATGAGGTGAGAAATATTACAACCATAACAAAAGAATAACAGAAAAAAAATTTGGTTAAATTTTTGCAAAGCGTTTGAATGTACATGTTTGTAATCAAATGTTGGAGGCACAATTTGCCACACTGCACATAATATACATTTGACATATTAGAAGCTAGCAGAGATGCGTTTGCAAGGTTGCAAAGGATCACATCTGACACATCTGAAATGAGCAGCATTTATCTGCAAGCTATCCTGAAATTGGACTATTATGACTTTTGACATCCCAGACAAACTACAAAACTCTGTGAGTCTGGGACAACACCAATAAGGTTATAGCATACGTTGCCGACAACTACAACTAGCGGATACACAACTTTTGATAACACCAGGGGGCGAACTGGCCTAATTAATTACACCCGATCACCAATCTCTTACTCCCAGAACAGACATTTTGGCAGGAGCATGAGAAAGAAAGACCATTAGCCTTATTAGAAGTCAGTCACAGTGTAGGCTACCATCAGAATGATTTTGAAACTTAAATTTTAAGGTAAAAAAAAAAAAAAAACTTAAAATTGTAAAAACTGATCTAGCCAAACTAGTGTGCACATGCTGAATGCATCCATTCGAGCTCATATTCAGTGAAGCATACTTTGAAGGGGAAAAAAACAACCTTTAAAGGTGCAGAGTGTATTTTTTTTAGCTACATCTAGCAGTTCAGTTGCGAGTTGCACTAAGGGCTCAGCCCACTGCTCACCCCTCCATTTCGAAGAAGCTACGGTGGCTAAAACGGGACAAACATATTGTCGTCTGAGACAGCAGAGAATAGCCAGAGTAAGCCAAGAGTGTGTAACATTGTCACTGTTTCTGTACCACAGTCCATTATAAACCACATCATGGATAAAGTTTACAAAGCCATAGTCAGGTGAGGATCAAGGGTCTTGATATATAATATAATAATAGTAATCAGCTAATTGTTTCACAAACGTATCCAGCACATTTCTCCCCACATAGCAAACCCATTATACAGCGTGGAAGAAGAACCACATGCAACTATCGAACTATATATTTTTCTAACAGGGTAGTAGAAGTTTAGCTGGCTAAATATGAGTTTTTACTGAGTTATGTTGTTGAGCTGGTTAAAGCGTAAAACCTTGTTTAAACTCGACGCGTCCACATGAGCCCAAAGGTGCGCACGGCAAAATGACATGATTGTAAAAGTGCATGCGCCTCTGCATCCCCTAGACACCATTTAATAACTACACACAATAGGCTTTTTTCTCTGATTTTGAAAACTCTTTGTGATCAACTTAAAATGTTTCTAAGACCGACTTGTAACAGTCGGTGTTTTACAGATTAGTATCAGCTGACAAGATACTAATCAGCTGTCTCACGAACATAACCAGCACATTTCTCCCAACATAGCAAACCAATAACACAGCGAGGGAGAACAACTAAGTTACATGAAACAATCCAACTACATATTTTACACCACTCACAAGGAAAAGTCACTACTCACGGTGTCTATGGCTAGCTTCCAGCTTTCTGCGACTTCTCTTTGAAGGTAGTGACGAAACGCGCTTTGTAGCATGTTGACCTTCATAGAAGGGGGTTCCTGCGGTTATGTAGATATAAATGTCTCATTCTACGGAAATAAAAACATTACGGTTTATTAAGCAAATTCTTCATATTTCACTGAAAACATAGTTTTGGATGTCATATTGCATTTCTGTTAATAGATACTCAAAAGTTTTACACATTGCACCTTTAAGTTAAAATCATGCAAATAACCTCCAGCTAATGCTCGTTCAATAATAAATGTGCCAGAATTAAGTATAAGTCGTTATTTACTCTTGATTTTTAAATGCTTCAAGAAGTGTTACAACAGGTTTAATGTCCATGAAGTCAAATTTCAATGGCTCTTGTGTGTCTTTTGACCGATTGCACTCTTTTTAATCAAACTTTGAATGCATCTTTTTGATTGAGATTTAGCATAGAATAACAGCTAATTTACAAGTCATGGTAAATAATAAACACCTAATTTTGCGCTCAGTGTTTTGGCAGTGCAGAGGAGGGTGACCTGTCTGTGTGTTAAGTAATGCCGTGCTTAGAGAGTATTATGATCAGACTCTTTAGTGATAAGGCTTTGGCCCGTGTGTCCGTGTTGTCAACCATAGGTCTGCTGTTAGACACTGCAGGTCTCTAAAGCGTGAAGAGGTTAAAGTGCATTTCAATTTGAGAACTGAACCATCTGGTTCTACAGCCATCCCAGAATATCCCGGTCAGCTGGTCTCCCTGGGTGACAGAGCTTATAGAATAGCTTGTCCCACATGATGGTGGGAAAGGTGGCTGTGTCAGCAAGCACTCAGTGTGTGAGTGTGCGCTCATGTGCCCTTTGTACTGCCTGCTATGTGCGGTGGTATGTATCTAAAGGTCGAGGGGAGGTACACGAGGCTCCAGCGGGGAGATTTCGGGCCACTCGTTGCTTTAGTTCCCAAAGGCCAACATGACACTGTCAACTTTGAATTCATTATCCAGTCAGGAGTTTCTATCATACAGTATTATATCATGGAACTCAGAATAGTGTCATATCAAGTTTTCTTATATGTATGAATACATAAATCTAACTCTAAGTGACTGACTACTGATTACAGAAGCATTCTGTGGTTAAAGTGAGTTGCTCAAGGTCATAGTCAATAGTCAATAGTCAATAGTCACTGATCGGGTTGGTGATCCAAACTCCTGTCACCTTAAAGAGTAAACTGGCAACCTTGGTGTTTTAAGGCTACCACCCTACATGATCCATGGCTTTTCCAGTTATTCATAACAGATAAACATAAGAACAACTAGATAATTACGCTTCTAGAAAAACAACTAGGAAAATGTATATCTATTCAAGCAATATCAATGACTTTACCATGACTTATTTAAGTTTGCTACAGGTTTAGACATTTTGAAAAATGGTTTGGTTTTACAGGTGTGTCTGTTTTGCAGGCCCAGGCAGCTCTGATCAATTCAGAACAAAGTAAAACAAACAGACCCCCTCCTGCTGGAGCTTACAGGTATTACATACTCTCAACTCGCTCCTATCCATCCATCCATCCATCCAGTAGATGTTCAAGGACATGCACACACACGAATAAACACACCAACGCCAGTGTGTGGAAGCTTGTCATACAGGGATGTCCAGGGCTTCTATGATTCAGAATCTGTCATATCTGTTGTAATTAAGGAACAGTGATGGGAGGCACAGTAAACCATGGGTGACTGAAGAGTCTGAAAGAAGAGCACAGGATGTGTGAAAAATAAGCCACAGAATATGGGCTCCCTGAAGCCAGGGGCATGGGATCTCAGATACCACTTCTTCTAACACAGGATGTTTCCTACAATTTTCATGTAGTAAGGTCAGCACAGCATGTCACATTATGTCAAGGCTGGATGAGAATGACACACACATGGAGTCACAGTCTGTTCCTCTGCGTTCCTCATCTCTTTATGAATACGGGATCAAAGCTTAATTCTGAGCCCAACAGTGAGTGTCACATTACATGAGAGGATCACTGATACATTTTCAATATTCAGGTTTTCAACATACAGTAGCATAATCTCAGCGGAGCACATGTCGTTCTCCACGTGGCCGCACGGCGCAGCATGCGTGGGTGAACTGACGCAGTCTCCATGACTCACTCTGACAGCAAACCTCACTTACAACATCATGAATGTACTTCTGCGTCTGTGGCAGGTGAGCAATCACAGAGCTGCCGAGATACACAAACAGCCATGGAAATCTTGAGAAATCAACTGACCCTAGCAAGAATTTCAAAGATTTTAAATTAAAATTTTTATAAATTATCCTGCCTAGATCTTTAACAAAGATCAAGATGGACGATATGCTTAGAGCTGAAAAAATGCTTTAATTTGGCAACCTGTCCCAGGCTTGAAGTCAAAATGCAGGGTAAAAGATCACCCAAAGATCAATTTAGCAGAATTAAATCCTTTTTTTCTTTTTGTAATTAGAGTAACATCAAAGGTCATAAATCATAAAAAGGCCATATAAAAGTTAAGTCTGAATGGGTTAACCACAGTGAAAGTGTATAATACGCTGTATGTCATTAACATTTTTAAAGCTACACTGCGTAACTCTTTTAGTTTATTTTTAGCTAAAAACACTTAGTTCTTTCAAAAATATATGTTCTCATTAATGTATATTTACTTCGTTCAAGTAAAGTATTCTCGTGAGTGTATAATATGCCATTGAAAATACATACGGGTCAGGGGTTCTAATGTCGGCCGCCATGTTGCCCCTCCATCTTGAAAGTACATTAGCCAAAGCGGGACTTACCCGTTAATTCAAGCTTTGCCTTTTGCGTTTACGTTTAAGTTAACACTCATGGACGAGGTCAAACTGGAAGTCATGTTAATCTTGGACTAAATTGGCCACCGTAGGAGTTAAAACGAAATTGGAATTGAGAGGAACAGAAACTAATATTCACTGGATGGTCATATACCTTTTCACTGCTAGATGGGGGTAAAAATCACACAGTGTAGCTTTAATTAATTTTGTTTTACTTACAAGGTTATTTTAAAATTGAACATGGCACCCCTTTCAGGAAAACCAACAACTTGCTAATGCTTCTTAACTAGATTCAGGCCTGTCCAATGGCAACATGTTGATAATTTAGCTTTTAGCTTTTTAAGCCAACTAGACATACACCACTGTTCAAAAGTTGGCAGTTAGTAATATAAATATATATAGTAATTGTAATATATATATCTAATATGATTTAAGATAAGCTAGTTTTACCACTAACTACTGTACAGAGCCTTTTTGAATATTAGGCCTATTAGTGCTTTTTAACTAAATGATTAAGAATGTACTTAAATTTACCTTTCTGTACTTAAATTTCCTCCTTTTCTCTTCATCTTTGATATAAAGCAAGACATGGACAGATGAAAGACAGAAAGTTCTTAATTATAGTAAGATCTCAATGTTTGCGTCTTGTGGCCAGCAGAGGGCGATACATGATTTTACATTTATTTTAATTTGCTTTGGTACTACTTTCACAAGTAAGGTACACATCCTCAAAACTCTTAGCACAAAAATCTAAACTGATCACACTTGTAACACAGCAAGTCATTCTTTTAAAACCTGATCCCATGCTTTCATTAGGTACAGTTATAGCCTACTACATATTTTCAGCCCACATTATCATTGTTTCAAACACAAGATGTGTAATTGTAATGTATTGTAATGTGTAATGAGAACAAATCATTTGGTCAACGAATCTAGAACGAATCTAGAATCTAAAGGTCAATTTGATTAAATAATACACAAATGTATTAAACTTAACGAGAAGAGATGCAAATCAAAAGTTTGATAGTAATGGCATTATGAAAGACTTACAGTTGTGAATGAAACATTTATATGAAACATTTTGAGTATAAGTTATTTTTGACTTATTTTGATTTTGTGTATTGTACCAACACAATTGAAATATGCTAGAATGTTTAAAAAACCCATTTGATATCTCAGATCTAAGATAGGTCTGACGGTCAGTCCGAGAAAATAACGGTTGTAAAAGCCTGACTCGCTCAGAGAAGGCGGTACCACTTCTATGGCCCCTATGCATAGCAGTTTCGCTATTACTGCACGGAGTAGATATGCTACTTCCATGTTCACCGTCGTCGCGATCCGTGCTCGAAAATGCAGGGAACGGCGATCAAACGGTAGCAAATAGCCCTGCCTTATTGTGCTTAGCACCCATTCTCAAACCCCGGGAATCGCTTCCCATGCATTATACATGTAGCTAGGGGTAGGATAACCTCTGGGTTCTGATCGCCGCACTGTGTGGGCTCGAGAAACTGAACCAGAGGAATCGGTGCGGCGCGGACGCCCTCGGCACTTGAACACGGCAGCTTGTTGACAACAATAGCAGGCTGTTTTGTATGTGACGCCCTGATTGCTATGAATGGAGAGCGTTTTGTGGTTACTTTGTTGATTCTTGGGAAAGTTTTTTGGGCGAAGTATTTATTAGTAAGCGTGAGCGCTCATGAGTGGGCACGGGACTTATCCTCATATGTGACGCCCCGATCACTTTGGATGGGGAGCGCTTTGTGACAACTTCGAGACACGAGGGCAGCATCTGGGGAGAGGTGTGCAAAATGGGGATCCTTTGTCCAATGTGAACCCCCTGCTTATTAATACTGCAGAATAGGGTGTAAGATATGTGATGATTGGCCAGTACACAATGTTCTGATATGGCTTGTAAAAACCATAATTGGGTGTAATTGAGCGTTTCCCTTCCATAATCCAGGACAGTCTTACAAAACGGCAATAAGCTGGGTTGTTCCAAATGTTTGTCTCGGCAGGGGCTCGGCACCAACAGTCCTGTAACATACCAGTTGCGATCCAGCTGTCGGCCACATGTGTGTGATGATGGGGTCGTTGAGTCCATACTCAGCTTTACATCATATCCTTTCTTTCAGCATGGCTGTGGACCACAATGTTAGGATGAACAGAAGGTGACTGGCTTTGAAGAACCTCGGCTTTGTCCAGAAGTTTCTAGTCTCTTAGTTAGAGATGGGCGTAGTGAAAATGCTGAGGAAAGCCCTTCTGTGGATGAGAGGGTGGGGCTGTTGGGCCTAATCCTGTTATCTTGGCCTTCTTAATCCAGCTCCAGTCAGTCTTTACACCTCTTCAGTCGCACAATACAAATACAAACACACTTCCACTACAAATACATCGCAGACATCATGGAGGACAGCATTATGCTAGGTGTTGAAGGGATCAAGAAGACCATCTTGCATGGAGGGACCAGAGAGAAGCCCAAATTTATCACAGGAACTAAGGTACAGCTTCAGTCCAATATATAGAACCGGTTCCAAGATGCGAGTGATTTAATTGTTTGACTAATTTAATCTAAGGATCATGTCTTTTTTCGTTACAAATGTAACAGGGTGTCTTTTATAGGATTTTAGAATCCAGAGTAGACACAGTCGATTTCCTGACTCTTTAATTTCTTAATAAGTTTGTCTTTGCTCTTGTTGGGAATGTCTGATTTCAAAAAAGCATATGGCACAGTATATTGGCTTATAAGGAATTTTAGGGATGGCTTTGGTTTTTTGTGGAAATAACAGCAAATTGAACCAAAACTAAATGCAATCCTTCCACGTTGCTTACAGGTGACGTTCCATTTCCGCACACAGCTCTGCAATGATGATCGCACCGTGATAGATGACAGTAAGAAGGCAGGTATGCCCATGGAAATGGTGATCGGGAACATGTTTAAACTGGATGTCTGGGAGACTCTGCTCATGTCCATGCACATAGGAGAGGTGGCTGAGTTCTGGTGTGATGCCATTGTAAGTATTTTGTGATCCTCCATGTGGTCTGTAGGGGAACAAACTACTCGGGTGAATACAACTTTGTGATTAAATTGAATTGAAAAGAATTTAATGAAAAATTATTATTAAGTATAATATGTATTGTACTTGTTATGATTTTAAAACCTACAATTGCAATTATATGAATTTATTTGAATTTAAATCCGGTTTATACTTCATCAAATTCAAATTGTAATTTCAATTCTACACTGTTAAAAATATTAAAAACTTAAAAAAGTGTGTTCATGCGGCCTTAAAACTTAAAATTTAGTCAGCCTGAAATGTGAAATGACAACTTGGTTATTTGAGTTGACTAAACTTAAGGCAGCACAAAGAGACTTTTAAGTGGAAACAACCTTTTTTTTTTACATTGTACATCCTCCCTCAAATTCTCAATGGAGCGAATTTAAGTAATCAATATATGTAAGATTAAATAAATATACACTGGTGTTCGAGTTTTAGGGTTGGCCAGATTTTTTATGTTTTTGAAAAAATCTAATGCTCGCATGCTCACCAAGGCTGTTAGTAAACCAGTAATATTGTGGAATATTATTGCAATTTAAAATAACTGTTTTCTATTTTAACCTGTGATGGCTATTTTTACACATATTCCTGTAATGCAATGCTGAATTTTCAGCATCATTACTTCAGTCTTCAGTGTCACATGATCCTTCATAAATCATTCTTTATGTTAAAAAAACAGGTTGCTGCTTAATATTTTTATGAAAACTGTATTACTATTATCTGTATCTATTATTTTCAGGATTCTTCAATGAACAGAAATTTGAAATACATTTTTTTTTTTGTAAAAGTCAATGTAAATGTCTTTACTGACACTTCACACATCCTTGCTGAATAAAATACTTGATTTCTTTATATATGAACACTTAGACAAAAAAAACAACAAAAAAACACTGACCTCAAGTTTTTGTACAGTAGTGTACGCATAATTGATTACACTGAACTTACACCTCAAGTTTGAATGAGGGTCAAAAAATCCATTATACCATTAAATACCATTTAACAGGACACTCATTATGAAATTAATGTCAGAACAGTAATTAAACCTTTTCACAGTAAATGCTTTTGGATGAGACATGGTGATGTTTCAGTGACATAATTGTATGGCTGTGAAATATCATAGTGAGTTCCAGACTGGAGCATGTCATACGTTAGCCTGATGGAAAGCTTAAATCTGTACAAAATAGGATTAATCTGAGTCTGTTCCACATGGTATAATCATCATTTACAGCTGCCATCCCAGCTCCACCACATGAGGTAGATTACTGTGGCTGCATCAGCCTCGAGCATTATGGGAATGCCAAGATTGTTAATACAAACACAGTTATGGACACATCCGAAACATTAACACACACTTTCAAGCTTTATAAAAGTGCCATTTTAAAATAGTTGATGGAATTTGAAATATGTTCAGTTATTCCATACAAATTTTAACTTTTACACAGAAAATGGCTTATTTTAGAGCTTAGCAGTCATAATGTTTTTAATGTTTAATGTTTTCTTTCTGTGGCCGAGAAGCACACCGGATTGTATCCAATAGTGGCTAAGAGTCTGAGGCGTATCGCAGTGGGGAAAGATCCGGTTGATTGGCACATTCACACCTGCGGGATGGCCAATATGTTTGCCTACCACAGCCTGGGCTATGACGACCTGGACGAGCTTCAGAAAGAACCACAGCCTCTTAACTTTGTAATGGAACTTCTCAAGGTCTGAATTCAATTCTTTTAGGCTCACTGAGAAAAATATTTGCATTCATTTTTAAATGAGCAGATATTTGATATAGTGAGCATTCCTTGATCTGTATTTAATATGGATTTCACTTACAGTAGGCTAAGTGAAGAAGAGGTCCCAAACACTGCATTAGCATATTAAGAAGGCTTTTCTGCAAGCTTTTAGTCAAAAGACTTTGCTCAGGCATTTGGGAAGATTTTTAGACTGAAACGTTACAGCGCTAATAAATATTTGAAATATACTTTGCAGGGCACAGTAGTGTGCTGGACCTGGTCTTTATTAAGATTGTTGCCATATATGTGCACCAGCATTAATCTTTCATTGCATTGTATTATGTGTATCTGCAATATGAAGTGGATCTGTGCACAAGCAGTACGCAAAATGACCACTAGGGGGAGTCAGGGGATTATTTTCAAACCTATTCATTCTCTTTTTTCAAGATACCCATGATATTAAATGTAAATTAGTTATATCAATAATTGATTCAGGTACAGCAGCCAAACGAATATGACAGAGAGTCCTGGGCTCTGAGTGATGAGGAGAGGGTGAAAGCGGTACCTGTGCTCCACGGTCAAGGGAACAAGCTCTTCAAACAGGGCCGATATGAGGAAGCCACACTGAAATATAAAGAAGCCATTATGTGTATCAAGAATGTGCAGACAAAGGTAAGAATAGACCTCTGCAGCTGGTTTTTAATACATTCAGTAGCTTAAAAATTACTATATTCTGGGAAAAATATATAGAATAAAACAGCCACTAATGTTATATTAAAACAGGCATGACACATCTCAATTAACTGAAATGTGTATGTTTCCCCAGGAAAAGGCATGGGAAGCTCCTTGGCTAAAACTAGAGAAGATGGCCAACATGCTGACTTTAAACTACTGTCAGTGTCTGCTGTGCATGGAGGAGTACTATGAGGTCATCGAACACACATCTGACATCATCAACCAGCACCCTGGTGAGTGTAAATTGTTAGTTCTCCCAGTATATCTGATGAGAAGATAATACCTGATGTGTTTTCCAGTCAAACACACCAGCTGTAAGCATTCTCTGTATGTTGTAGGGGCGATGAAAGCCTACTATCTGCGTGGCAAAGCGCACATGGAGGTGTGGAATGAAGCCGAGGCCAAAGATGATTTCACGCGAGTGCTGGATCTGGACCCTGGCATGAAAAAGACAGTCAAGAAAATGCTTGCAGTTCTCAAAATGAGAATGGAAGTAAAAAACGAGGAGGACAGACTGAAGTACAAGGGCATGTTCACAAAAATATCAAGACAGGAAGAGTCTCTAGAGCTGGAGATTCCAGAGCAAACATCACCAACACAAGAGAATCCAGAGGAAGCACTACTAGAAACTGCTGAAGAACAAACAAACCAAATGACTTTAGCACAATCAGGTCCAGAACAAACACCAAACACCAGCTCTGATCATGTGATCCCAGAACACAACTTATCAACTCCAGAACAAACTACCAGAGAAGCTGCAACTCCAGAACAATTGAATGCAGTGCAAATACTTCAGGAGCAATCAACTTCTGAGGAAACATCTCCAGAACATGCAACTCCTGAGCCAACATGTCCAGAACAAGCAGACCAGGACCCGGTGTCTTCAGATTCAGAACAAACGTCTACTGCTCAAATTACACCAGAATACTCAACACCTGTAAATGAACCTTAAGCATCACAACTTTTTCATGAGAAGAGCAACAATGATGGTGTGTGGTCAAACCAAATCCTTTTGACCTGTTTTACTTAGTAATGCTTTGTATTGTAATGTAAGATTTTATCTAGTGACTCTAATTTTGCCAATCATCCAATAAAATAGTAGGCTACTCACTAAATTACTATGTTGTGGGGCTAATTGTTCAGTAGCATGTTGTCTCAAAATATGATATTCATAAACTTAATGATAATTCCTTCACATGTTCAACAGTCTTTATGCATATAGGCAAACAGTCTTGTAAAGAATGAAATAATATCAAATGTAATAATAATGTTTGAATAAATTAAAATATTTGAACTGTTAATTAATTAATTGACGTCTACTGGATTTCTTGATTCTTAAACATTAGTCAGATTGCTATTGCCATGTCAAGTGAACAGTGAAAAATTCTGCCTTATGCTGCAGAAACATCTTATTACACTGCCTTTCATAGAACACTTTAAAAAAATCGTACTGACCTTGATCCACAGATTGAAAAGTGAACTGCTCCATGCTGAATATACTCAAAGGATTCCCCCTTTTCGTATCATTCTTTGACCTAAAATATTTACCAGAAGTAAATTTTAAGTTAATAATGTGAAATCTAACAACACATTTGCATGTTAAATGTAATTTTATCATATTATTTTGACTGTTTTTCTTTTAAAAGGATTCATTTAAAATTGTATTTTTATGATTTAATTCATTAGCTTTTCATCAACTAGCAAACCCTAATTTGGGAAACCACTAGTTTATATGTACATGGTCTGCACTGAGATTTAAAATAGGCTACTTGCAATGATGTTAGGACAAACTGGAACAATACCAATACATCATATGAAATTGTTTTAAGGGGATTCCCTTGACTCCATCCACATTTTTCCAGCACATTCACTCCTAGTGCATGCTTGGGTCGGGACAACCAAGAACATTTTAACAGACTAATGATTTAATTATGATTAAATGAGAAACAGCGCATTATGCATAAATCATTCAAGCACCATCCTCTAATTTGATTAATTAAATATTGAGGTTTATTGTTGATAATAAAAATGCAATTTTTTTTATTTTTTTTTACAATTTTCCAAATAGCCTGCTTTCCTTGAGGGAAAAAATGGGCTGCTTTCTCTCTTCTATTCTCCTTTCAACCTCTTGGATCTTTGACTAATTAGCTAATAACCAAATAATAAGAGCTCAAGTGATTTTTTTTTTATATATATATAAGGCTCACAAAAGGCACAGGGAGGTATTGCAGCATCCCCAGGGAAGAAGATTGTGAGTGTTGCATGGGGAGTCCTGCAGGACCGGTGCACCTCCATCATTGATGCAGAGGAGGTGAGAGAGGCACATCCCACTTACTGCTGCGCAACTTTAACCTGCTGCAACATCACAAAAGATCGCAAAGCACCCGCTTTTTCATTTATTTACCCGTGAAAACAGCTTTCTCTACGCCTCTTAAGACGTTTGGGTAGCTAATGCTGCGGTGGAGATGCTGAAGTCCAGATGAGTCCCGTCTCTGTGGTTTAGTTAAGTGTGTGGGCAGAGGAGATCGTCTTCCGATCTGGATTGAACTGAGCGGAACTGAATCCATTAAACCTGATCACAAAGAGAGGATGACCATATCGACATGGGAGGATAATGCCACAGCGGCTCTTTGACTTGTTTTAATTAGTTTGGAAATAAATTGCAAAGCAAAATTATAATAATCTTAACATCTTTATTCTTTATTCGTAATATTAACCCAATACAATCAAACGCGTGATTTGAAGTTGAAGAAATCTTAAATAATGGGAATTTAGCGCCGTCTGACTACTTTTATAATAGGCTACTTCACATCTGCCAAAAGGAGTTTTTTCTTTCAGAAATATTAACTTTGGATTTCCACAATGGCGATAAACACCGATACGGAGTTTGCGAAATCGAATCTGGGGGAGAGCGGCGGCACCCAACCAGCCGAGACCGAGAAACTGCTCGTGACCACCGAGCCCACCGGGGTGAAGACCTCCAGCTCCTTCACGGTCAATGTCGGGGGTGACAAGGATCTCGACGGGGATCAGAACGGCCACAGTCTGCCGCTGAGATCCGGATCAGAGGGTCATCTCGGATCAGCTCCTCTCTCCCCGTCCAGAGTGAGCCTGAGCCACACTTCATCCACCGGGAATGCCGCCCAAGAGCAGCAGAAACCCAAAGACTACCTCATACTGGTCATTTTTTCCTGCTTTTGTCCCGTGTGGCCACTAAGCATCGTTGCGTTGGTCTATTCAATTATGGTGAGTAAACAGTGATCAATAAGTCACAATTGAAATAATTCAAGGTGGGGTTTTTTTTTCGTAATTCATACAAAAATTCCCACATTTTATATATTACGGACAGGAAATTGTGATAAAAGTACAACACAAAAATCACTATTAGGCTACTTCAGTAAACCGTGTCTGTTGTATGGCAAGCCGTTTTACATTCATTCCTTAAAGCTATATGGTACTAGTATAACGTTATATATATGTGTGGGTGTGTGCGTGTACACTATCGGTCAGGTTTGGAAACATATTATATAAACAAAAACTTTTATGTTAGATGCAATTAATCACGATTCATTGATTTGACAGCACTAGTTTAAATGACTAGAAAGTCTGTGAAAGTAAACAGCTAATAGTTTACTTTAAAAGTGTACAATTAAAATAAGAGAAAAGGCTACTAACAAAACTGAAACCGACACTAGTAACTATTGGGATCGTTTTACTAAGAAATAAATAAGGTTAATACTAATGGTAAGTTGATAAATACTATTTGACCATCATTGAATTCATCATGGAAACGTTACTTGCTACAATTGAGATTCTGACTATAGCAAAGGCACACGGCTACTATGTACTGTAAGTACAGAGAAAGTGAAAATGATCACTAGTTGGATTACTTTTTAGCAATTAAAATAACATATTAAATAGTTAGATATTAGTTAGTTTTAATAGAATTATTTTAGCTTTAAATTGATAGCATTGATTATAATTGCTAATGTGACTTGCCATACTCTTGCAAATCATATGCAAAAGCGCAGGAGCTGCAATGAGAGACCAGAGCACAAACCCACTGACAGGTGTGATTTACAGCCCTGCATGTGCTTGTGGTAAACGGACCTGACTGCGTGCTTGGGAGCTATTCGCCAGAAAATTGGTGCAGACTACATCCACCGCACACAAAGCTCCTACACAGCAGAAACTCATGGGGACTGTGGAGCAAAACAGTCATTAGGAAGTATACATGGGGTGTGAATGTTCTTTTAAAGCCAGAAAATTAAAGAAAGCCTAATTTTGATTAAAAACAAAAACAAACCAAAAAACATGGTAGAACGAGCTTTAGGTTCAACCATAGAGGCAAAACGTGTTTTCAAAGCATAGATACAAATATAATAATTAAAAAAGAAGAAGCCAAATATAATCTAAAAAATATCATTATTTCCATTCAAGTAACTTGGGGGACTGCACTGTGAGTGTGTGCATTTATCTGTTTAATAAAGACCTAGCCTACAGTACAAGAGATTACATCCATGACAAGACTGTCCCTCTGGAAAAAAATACTCTTGTTAGCGGATAACAATGTGCACTGCTTTTTCTGATCAAAGATGGGTGCTTTTGTTCACTGTTTCATCCCCTCTCTCTGAAAGAACAGTGAATAAGCAGCGTACAGTATAACCTCAGCAGGATCATACAAATGAGACTTTCCAGCAGCATTTAAATATATCATTTCAATAAATGTAATAAGACTTAAGTGAATTTTAAATCATTGTGTGCTCAGTTTTCATTACAACTTTCTAAGTGTTTCAGTGGGACATGCACTATTGGAGAAACATAAATTAGAGCATTAAATTCTCATCAAGTGTAAAGGCACCATACAAATGTGCTTCATTTTCTTGTAAAAAAAAAAAAAAAAAAAAAAATCGAAATCCTTTACATAATGCATCGAAACCAATATTCTGCAAACACCTGTTCTACTGACAACGCTCATGCAAATAGCATCTCCCAGCCTTATATAAGCCTCCAAATATGCCTTTCTTTCATGTCAACAGAGTGACAGGGGAAAGCAGAGCATTGCTGACAATTCAACAGAGGGCAAGACAGATCAGTTTAGCCTTCTGCCCTGCTATAACGACCCATCTGTCTTATTTTGATCCTTAAAGAACCTCTATTATGCTTTTTTGGATATTACGTTTCATGTAGTGTGTTATACAGCCGTTTGTAAATGTAAAAGGTCTGCGGAGTTGCGATAATATAAAACTCTCCTGATATACGCTGATTTCACGCAGCCGCCATTTTGAAATCGAAAGCGAGGCTCCGGTGGGAAGAACCCCTGAAGTACAGATAGACAACAATGCCTTGGACTACCAACCTGAAGCTGCTGCCGCGATTTACACTACTGGATGTTAATATCCAAGATAGGATATAGTTCGTTCCTGCTTCTTTTTTTACGTTCTAAATTATATATTTATAAATTAATTTCACTGTATATAGTCTAAAGTATGAAAGAAATGTATGTAAATTTTAAGAATAAGTAAATTCTACATTAAACACAACAATACGCCATCACATTCACGACTCTCCTATAATAAAAGGCAACACTTCCGGTCTTCTTCCCACTTGAGCCATTTCAAAATGGCGGCTGTGTGAAATCAGTGTATTATAGTAACAATAGAGAAGAATAAAATAAAGCATATTTTGTTAGCTTTTGGAGCTTTGAAAGGTTCAGATCGAGCAGATGTTTGACCATCATTACTGTTCTCGTCAGAGCTCATTTCCCACATTCAGCATGGCTCATATCCACCATCTCAAGCATATTCTCAAAACTATCATTTTCAACATTTCAAAATCAATATTTTGATCGCTGACAGCTTCTTCACCAGATCCACCATCAAGTGACAGTGACATTAATATTTGATTGCATTCGGTACATAGGTAGCAAATCGTGGAGCCATTCCAAGTTTTGCTGATGAGATTTCCTATTCTTCTGTTTCCTGCCTGCAGTAACTATGAGTGAGATGTCACTTCATTATTATGGAATAAAGGAATAATAATGAATTTATTATGGAATAAAGGTGATTTGCACTTATTCAGTCATCAAAGATTAATTTCTTGTTGTACAGAAAAAAAATTTCTTACACTGTTACACACCTCGGGTTATTTTTTATTTTTGATTGAGGAAAACTAAGAAGATTGATGTCTAACTTTAAATGCAGATTAACCCTGACACGCTCAACCCTGTCATTCACTACCCTCCTCCTCATTCATTTTTTAGCTTCCAACAGCACTGTAAGTGGTAGACCAATCACAACAGAATGGACGGTCTAACCAATCAGAGCAGAGCAAGCTCTTGGAGAGGTTTAGAGAAAACAAAAGGGTTTAGAGAAAACAAATCCTTTATCGAACTGCTTCTGACAATAAGAAAAAGAGTTGATCCTGCAAATGTTATGAGAAAATTGGAGTGTTTTTTTTTACCTTGGATGTAAACCTATTGTAGGAGATCTCCAAAACAGGAACTGTTGGAACCTTTAAAATAGCATAATAACATAACCGTTTTGCTTTAAAAAACTTTATATATATATATATATATATATATATATATATATATATACACACACAAATAACATAAATACAAAATAGAATGTATACAGGATTTTCAAAATTTGGATCATCATAACTCTTATGTGGGTGAAAATTATTATTGAACTAGAAAATTATTTTTTATTACTAAAACTGCTTAAAACAAAACAACAAAAAGGCAGCTAGAAGAGTGAGAGACAGAGTCATGACATTGCATATATCAAAATTTTAAATAATTATAATCTAACATATAAAAGTATTTATCTTGACAGTATTTAATATTAATGTTACTTTTGACAAGTTCAGATTTCTAAGACGATCACAATAAAGAGAGAGACGCAACATAATCATCTGATTTAAACTTTAAATCTCACTATATGCACATTTTCATTAAGAAGTTCACACTTTAGTCATATCGGTGTCACAGGCTAATCATTCTATCATTTTTTCCCCTATAATTCCCAAGTCAACATTTGTGCCTTTAAGGTGTCCAACTTTGGCACAACCCTCAGGACAAGGACAGATTTATAGACCAAAACGGGACTAAACCACTTTCAAAATAAGAGCACAAAGAAGAAATAAGAACAATAGACAATGAAATTGTGAGGCTTTCACTGGTACTAGAGGAAGTCTACAAAAGTGGGATGCTAAAAAAAATTTGGTTTAATTTTGTGTTGGAATCCCATAAAAAAAAAATCCTTTTTGGATGATTCCAGAGTCAAGGGCTCATAGCCACTGACATCTAAACTGTCCAATTCAGCTGAGACCTAGTAACTGGCAACATTGCAATGTGCAGGTATGCATTTAGGTATGCACCAGGAATGCTGAAATCAATGAGTTTATATAGGCAATACTGTTAGATGTTATGGTAAGCTGAAGCTCATGGAAGCAGAAAGGAATCACTTGCTTGGCATGGGGGTTTGAAGTGAATTTAATTGGACAATCTCAGTGCAATGGGAGGACCAGTAATTGCGCACACTGCAGCTTCTGCTGGTAAAATATGGTAAGCAGAGCTGCTGAACGGCTTTGTTTCTGTGTCCATATCTGTGTACATGATATTATAACAGGAATTTGAGACTACAATGGGCTGCCAATTTCTGCTTTTCCAGCTTTTCAATATCTCATATGAAATAGCTTTAGGAAATATTGATGCGTTAAGCAGCTTGTTGCTCATCTCTCAAACAAGCCCTATATTGTAATATGGTGTCATCATGTTCTCACAATGCTGAGTGAAACATTACATTATGAAAGCAAACAGCCAGTGAGATCATGTTTCAAGTGCACCTGCTCACGCACTGACAACAGAAGCTTGTTTCCATGTGCAAAATAGAGAGACTGGAAATTAAAAATAAAGAAATTTAAACAATAATGATAAAAAATAGTAACTCTCAGAAAAAAAGGTACAAAAGCTGTCACTGGGGTCGTACCTTTTCAAAAGGTACACTGTTGTAGCTAAAGGGTGCATATTGATACCTTAATTGGTTTAGGTGCTAATATGTACCATTAAGGTACCAATATGTACCCTTTAGGTACAAAAGTGTACCTTTTGAAAAGGTACTGCCCCAGTGACAGCTTTTGTACCTTTTTTTCTGAGAGTGATCAAATAGCAACGTCAGCAGATATAGTTCAGGGAGGGAACAACATGCCATATGTCCATAATTGTGTTAATGATATTTAAGACAACCGACAAATGGCAGATTTAAAAAAAATACTACACTATCGACACAAATTTTTGGTTCAAAGAATGAAAAATAAAACTAAAAAAACATTTTAAATGTTACAAACAAATTTAGGCACCATAACATTATACTGCACAGTATGAAAATGTATTCATTTTCAAATTTCCTAAATAATTTAACTGTGATACTAGATTATTAGTATAAAAAAATAGTTTTTAATTATTAATTTTAAGTGGACATTAGATGATGCCCAAAAAAGCTAATCTAAATATAAAAATAGAGGCAAAAACATGCACAATAAATATACAATATCAACTGATATATTGTCTATCCAAAGTGTGTAAACAATGAAAAAAAATAGAGTAAAATTTTTAAATCATGATATGTAAGGCAATTTTTATCGACCCCATCTCTCACATTTAAAGCAGCACTTCCTTTAATGTTGCCACCTGCAGTCATGATTATGGCATGAAAAGAAGATGGCTAATAATATTAATAATTGCAGAAGAACAGTTAGTTAAAAAACCTGAAATATTCTTGAATGTGGCTTTAATTATTACTGTCAATATAATTAAATTAATACAAAAATATTATAGTATTGGTTTGTAGTTGAAAATGAACTTATTTTGGGCTAAAAAAAAAAAGAAAAACTAAGAGAGGGGACTTTACCTCCATTGTGCAGGTTTTCTACAGTCACTCTGGCATGGCTGTTTATAATTAATGGCTCAGGCTTGTGAGGGAACGCTAAGAGCTACTGCTCACTCCCAGGCTGCAGCAGGAGAGGTTGAGAGGGGGAGGGGAGCTTTCTTCTGTGTTTATGGGAGAAAGTGAGGAGAAAAGGGGGTCATCAAATCAGCCCACAAGATTTAGCAAATACTTTCCAGTTTATGAGAAATATATTACAAGCCAAAGCTCCTGGGGAATCAGCATTATCCATTTGCCGTGTCACTGGACCACACCCCTCCTCTGCTCGGAAAAGCCGCACACAGGCCATTAGAATCCACTGGCGTTTCTAAGCATTCTCTTAACCGCAGTCAGGCAAAAAGCACCTTAAAACACAAAGAGCCGGAAGCTGCATTCCTGCATCACGACGACGGCATACTGCACTGTCATCCTGCTAAATGAAAGCAGGTGAGAACGGCCGTGAGATGGCAGATGGCATTTTACTACACAATATTTTCAAAAAGACTCCCACTGATTAAATGTGCTGACACAGCTTTTCGCAGTGATTAGTCTTGGGAATCAATAACATTGTGCTGCTCCAGTCACATATTATACCCCTGCTAGGATGTCCGAGCCAGACTGCAGTAAGCTATTTGAACTGAGAGACGATGGGTTGGTTAGCAGAGAGGGAAGGGTACGGCTCCGGGTCTAAAGTGCCATAGGAGTTGATCTACATCTGCAAAACAGATATTTAAATATATATTTCACAAGACAAAATAACTGAAGCTCCACAAATTATGCTGTTCAGATGACGCTGTTTGCAGGTGAAGTATAATGTTAGTTGCATAAGTCCCCCAGTTGTGCTAAATCTGGACATCAACATCGAGTCTTATGGTTGAAAACTTGCTCAAATTGACAAACCTGATGGTCTAGGAGGAAACACAATGATTTGTTTACGTGTGTGCACGTATACACTACCGTTCAAAGGTTTGGGGATAGGATTTATTTTTTAAAGAATATTTATAATGTTACAATAGATTTCTATTTCAAATAATTACTGTTCTTTTGAACTTGAATAAAAAATGCATCACAGTTTCCAAAAAAAAAAAAAAAAAATTGTTTTCAATATTGATAATAAGAAAATGCTTAGAAAAGTACCAAATGAGCAAAAATGCTGCTTTACCATCACAGAAATAAATATCATTTTAAAATATTTAAAATAGAAAACATTTATTTTAATTGCACTTTGATTATAATTGTAATACTGCTACTGTTTTTACTGCATTTTTGACCCAATAAATGCAGTCTTGGTGAGCATAAGAGCCTTCTTTCATTAAAAAAAAAAATTGTATTGACCCAACCCTAAACTTTTGAATGGTACTGCACATATAGTTATTTTACAATCTTTGATAAAGACAAACACTCAAGATTCTGTAAATGGCATGAGGAGAATTCAATACTGTGGCTCCAAAAGCAACAGGTAAACTGCAGCTTGACATTGTGGAAGCAGAGCCTCCCTGTGGGTGAGGGACGATTGTGTGTGAAGGGGGAAGCTCTTCAGTTTCTCCAACAAAACCAGTTTGATAGAGCTGTAATCCTATCTGCTATTGTCCTACCGTCTGCTCTAAGTGAACGCTGAAGACATGATTAAGAGGATAATGGTTCCACAGACGGCCTTTCAGTCTTTGGCTGTACATTCACTATAGGGATGAATGTGAATGTGGCTTCCTACTGTTTGTAAACTGTCTGCAACATTATACAACATTACGGATTTCTGAGCCATAATGTGTTTTGCTTTTTTTTTTCCATGCTACTCATTTTCAACATTTGAATTTTGACAAAGACAAAGATCATCTTAAAAGGATAGTTCATAATTTACTCACCCTCTTGTCGTTCCAAACCTGCATGCAAATTTTTTTTTCTGGAACACAAAGGAAGATATTTTAATGAACGTTTGGTTTGGAACTAAACACCATTTGAGCCTACTAGCTTTGTTTGGCCATTTCTTTTGTTTCAAAGAAGAATAAAAGTCACAGGTTTGGAAGAACAGTATTTTCTATTTTTGAGTGAACGTCATCTTTGTCATACATCATATTAATATAGAGTAACGAGTGTTTCCAAAAAATTGTTTGTAATAGTACATCATTATGGGAGCTGTCAAGTCCGAGGGTACTGAATTAAGGTTGAAACCAAAAAGTAGTTTGAAAATACATTAGTGTGTGAAAAATTTTACAGGGTCACACCCGAAAAATATATAAAAATAAAAACTGATTTTAACAAAAACTATAACAGTATCTCAATAATACTTAATAACACTGTAATTAATATAATTTGTGACCCTTTGTCTCTGGTAAACTAAGGGAAAAAAAGAGAAATATGAAGTTGCACAAATGAACTTGCGTAGATTTTGGGAATCAATCCGTACATATTAAGTTCAACTTGCTCGCTATTTAAAGTGTGTCGGGAAGCTCCAGGAAGTCCATTCAGGACCGCGGACAGCAACGTCAGAGTTTCTTTTATGATAACGTGAGATTGCGTCATATCGCAAGATGAAAAAAAGACACCTACGTGATGGAGAATAGAATTGGTATTTGAGGGTGGAGAGATTGGTTGGCCACTGTGTCAGAGGCTTTTCCTGCACAATCTATTGCTCAGTATTGATTCCTTTAATGCAGTCTACTGGAGAGGCTTTCTCTAGGGAACACTGACCATCTAATGGGTGGCTGTGGCATAGGGCTGCACTAATAAGGAAACACGTTTTATCTTATCCTGTATTTAAATCACTTGAACAATTCAGTCACCTCTGACCTTTTGCTTCCTTGCTAGATTTCAGCCAATGATTTAACTGGAAAAAAGTATTGAAACAGATTATATAGTGCAGAGTTTTTTGTGACTTTCTCTCTTTTTTGTCTCGCTACAGTCCAGAAACAGTCTACAGCAGGGGGATATGGATGGGGCGAGACGCCTGGGACGCTTGGCTCGTCTGCTTAGCTGTGTGGCTATCATAGTGGGCCTCCTAAGCATCATAATCTATGTGGTGGTTGCAGGTACGTCTTTTTGCAAGCTTTGATTTGATATCTTGATAGATGTGACACGCTCTATTATTTTGAGTCGGAAATCACAATGAATCATCTCCATTTGTGGAGAAATATGATCAGCCAAAAATTTTAATTTGGACTGTTTTGTGTTGTTTTTGATCAAATAAAAGTCTTGGCTTTCAGATCATGCTAACTTTATCAAGAAAATAAAATACATTTCGTTTTGATGCTGCATTCTGATATGCTGATTTGGTGCTCAAGAACCATTTCGTATTGTTATCAATTTTGAAAACAATTGTACTGCTTAATATTTTAGTGGAAGCTGTGATACTTTTTTTCAGGATTCTTTTGGCGCTTTTCCACTGCATGGTACAGTACGGCTCGGTTCGGCTCACTTATGGCGCATTTCCACTGCCGTACCGGTACTAAAATGTGATGTGAAAAACTGCAGAACACTGATTGGTCAGACAGAATCGTCACTACCTGCGTCATTGTATTTGCGACCAAAAGACAACAAGGGAAACCAAACACGCTAGATTTAAATAGCCAGTAACAGCCACTGCTGTTACGGATCAGTCTATTATCCCACCCCACTTTAAAGGAGTAGTTCACTTTTAAAAAAAAATGAACGAATCTTTTTCCGAGTCAATTCATTCATTTTGTTTGTTGAATCAGCCAAATGACTCGAGTCCATTTTATGGAGAAAAATCCAGGAATGTTTTCATCAAAAACCTTAATTTCTTTTCGACTGAAGAAAGAATGACATGGACATCTTGGATGACATGGGGGTGAGTAAATTATCAGCAAAAGTTTTTTAAAAGTGAACTACTCCTTTAAAGTGGTACTAACTGCATTGGAAAAGCAACCGAGCTAAAGCGAACCGAGCGGTGCTGAGCCGAACCACGCAGTGGAAAAGCGAAGCGAGCCAAACCATTTCGCACCAAGCCAAACCGTGCCCCACCGAGCCGAACCGTACTGAGCCGTACCCGCAGTGGAAAAGCGCCATTTGATTAATAGAAAGAACAGCTACTTGAAATAGAACTATTTTGTAACAATGTTTTCACTGTCATTTTTGATCAATTGAATGTGTCCTTGTTGAATAAAACTTATTAATAAAATCTTTACTTAACATGATTATTTGATATGTTTGAGTAAGTTACATAATTCTGTCAGAAATATCTGAAAATAGTTTTAGGGAGATTTTCTTAAAATGACAGCCACCATTTGCATGATTATACTGTATATCTACAACGGTTTGGAGTACACATAATTATATAACAGAAATTCATTCAGACTCGAAATTAGTTTCTAGGCCGAAATGACACAAAAATGATGGAGCAGGTCACATACTGATAGGTTGATTATTATTTCCACACTCATTGTTGCTGTTATGATTCATATGCTCTTTTTTTCTGCTCTATCCTCAGTAACTGGAAAGGGGATTAAGTAAGACGTGAAACCCATCTACAGCACTACTGAAAAACTTACACAACATAATTAAAATAAGATCTCCCTCTTAACAATAATGCCACAGAAGTTGAAAAATAAATTAGGACTGTAGCATCTACATAAGATCTGATTAAATATCAAAAATGCATGCAGTAGCTTAGCATGCTCAGTGAAAAAAACAAAATCCCATTATGTTAAAAAGAATGGTGATGGCTTGCTTTATGTAAATGAGAAACACTGATGTTTCGGCAAGAAAGTCAAAGGACGAGGGAAATTTTTCAAAGATGGTCTTTAAAAACATGGCTACGACTGGCAAGCTGCATTTTAACCTTATATTACTCCTGGTTGATCTTGCATTCATAAATTATGCACAGAAATATTTGCAATATAACTACTGATGTATGTTTTATAAAAAGATTTATATGTGGAGTTTAAGCTATGGGAACCAACTAGGAATGACAAGACTGTTAGAAGCCTTGTCAGACTTAACAGTAATGGTCATTGGGGTTGGAGTTTTCATTTTTGTTTATTTATTTTGTAGGTTTTGATTATAAAAATGACCACCTGCATGCCTGATCTTGTAAGTGAATAACTGACAGTCAGCATTTTTTATTAGTATCTTTTTTAATTATTTATCTGTGAGAGTAGTGGGTATCTACAGATGGGAATGTACATCATTGTCCAGTGCTATATTCTCTCAATGGCTCCGTCCAAGCCATGGGGCTCCACTACACATCCTGTACTAGTATAGTTTCCTTCAGAGAGGTAAGACTGTTACGTTACGCATGCCAGGCCTCTCCTGACAAAAACTGCTGGAGCATGGACATTCACCTAGAGGCATGCAACGGCCAGCACCATTCTGTGCCAAGACCTTTATATCGGTGTCCTAAACAAATCACAGGACTACTCATCTTTTCCAGGGTTCTCTCCAGGACAGAATGCCAGTCTCCCCGTTATAAATTTCCCTACTTAACCCTTATAAATATGAGATATATATCAGCATATTTCTAGAAATATTTAGGCATGCTGTGGGTGGACAAAACACTTTTTTTTATCTTCACCAAGAATGAGCTTGTTTAAGGAACTTTTCTTTGACACGTCTCACAGTGTTGATTGCATCTCTGTGACTGCTTATTAAGACAAAATTACACAAATTAAATATGAGATTGTAAAAATAGAGGTACAGATACATAACAGCACTTAACTGGTTAGGTAGACTGAGGTTAGGATGGACACATTCCACAGCACATCTGTTTCATTCATACTGAATTAAGTATTTTACTGCCCTTTCCTAGATTTCTAAGCACTTTATCCCTTATTTTTCATCATTATTCTCATGTCCTGACAATACTTTTGTATGACCTTCACGTGTAATCTCCTGAATCTAGACTGTTAGCAACTCAACACCTACGACTTCATTTATAACCATTGTACTGTATAATTTACTGTTTTGTGAATTCATGTGATCTAATGCTCCTTTTTTCCTAAAACTCTTTTCTTCACTTTAAACAATTATGTTAACTGTGTAGTTCATAATAACCATTAGGCCAATATGAATGAGATGCAAAAATGCTGCTATGTGTCTTTTAAAACTGTGATTTGTGTACAAAATATGTTTTTCTATGTACCTTTGCAAGTGTGAAATAAACATTAACATGCATGGTCCACAACTTGCTTGTAGCAATTGATCCTGTACAGCAGTGTTGGAGAAACATAAGCAAGGACATTACTGCATTAGCAAAAAAAGTTAAAATGTTAACCACACCACACAAAGAAACAAAGGAAGACGACAACAACTTTCAAAGCCTTCCTGCCCCTTGCACATATACACAAGCCTCATTTTTCATGCTCCCATCGCTACTGTAAATAATGCATGGCTAAGGAAATGGCACAAGATCTACTGGCTGATTTTGCACTTCCCTGGTTCTCTGATCTCTAAGTATGGCCCTCTGCCCAGCCTCACTCCAGCACTCAGCACTAACAGTGCTCTCTCACTCACAGTGACACAAAGTGTTTAAGTACACACAAATCTAGCCACCAGCTTAAATGGACTGAAGTGCCGTCATTAGTCATCTAGGATCACAATCGGAAATGGTTTTATTTGCTTAGAAGAAAGAAAGATACAGCCATAGAGCATTTTGTCAGCTGAACACCAAGGGCCTAAATTATATATTTGATGTGAGATGTCAAAGAATGTAATGAATTTTAAAACATCTATGGATGTCGATTTTTTCCGTTTTAAATTTTAATGTAATTCGGTACTGGCTTTTCAGAATATCATCACCAATGTGGTCTATATATATTCCTGTTCGGGAAACCCTGACATGGATATTTCTGATTTAAAACAGAGATTCTCAATGAAAAAAGTAGACTTCAACAAAGCTCACTGGCGGCTAACGAGATGAAACGGGTATTAAAATAAGCAACTTTATTTTAATTCACTTTAATTCAGTTCTCGTTCCTTTGAAGAACCAGGGTTCACATAGAAAAAAAGAGGTAGCCTAATTTTAAGAGTGATTTCTAGACCTGGAAGAGTCATGTAAATTAACATTTCCAGGGGCATTTTTATAACTAATATATTTTTTATGACTATGCATGCCACATTGTAAAATAGTTCATCAGGAAGAAATTGTGTACAAAATATCTTTTAATCCTTTTCCAGTACATCACAAAAACATGGAGAAGTCCACTGAATATTGTTAACGATTTAATGGCAATGCAACAGCCTCAACTATCTAGTTTGGCTTTGCATACACAGGTTAAATTTCCATATTCCTCTCCACTGGTTTTAAACGTGGTTAATAAGATTTACACAAGAAGGGCATGTTTCTGGATCAACATCCTTTGTTGGTTCAGTAATGTACCTATAAATCAATGTCCTCTTAGTTTAGGAGTAGGGTTAGGGCATAGGACACCATTCATGAGATGGTTTAACTCTTAGGGCTACACTTGGTTTAAAATGTGTCGATCCAGGATTACATCCAACTTTTGATAAATTGTGTTGCACTTTCAAGCGAATGAATGAGTCTCAAGATCAAACTCTTTGCAAAATCAAAAACGTGAAGAGTAGCATTCAAGTATTTACTGAACTTGCAGTATAATGTAGGCCAGGGGTGTCCCATCCTGCATGAGGAGGTTCACTACTCTGCAGAATTCAGCTCCAAACCTAAACCTAAAGGCTGCATTTACACTGCAGATCTTGATGCCCAAATCCGATTTTCTGACTATATCCGATTTTTTCGACGACCCACTTACATCATCTTTTAAAAGTGACCCGTATCAGATTTTTGCATTACATGTACACTACACTGCTGAAACTACCAAATTTAGACATTCTGACCAGAAAAGGAAGTAAAACAGCACGAAATGCAATGGATGCAGATGCAAATAAAATTATCCAGTGTTTTGTTTTCCACAATATTTTGTGAAATCTGAAAAAAGATGAGAGCACATATGCCCATCTCGTGAAATGTTTTCAAACTCGGATTTCTTTCTATAACAACCCTGCATGTATGCCCACACCGTCTCTTCGCCCCAAACAAACCTTCGCAATGCTCAACTGTGCATCTCCGTCCTCCATCGCACCTATAAGTCATGTGATCTCAGTAGGTGGTGTCTTTGAGTTGACATCACTTTTATAATGACGTACGACTCGCATCTACTGGGAAATTTCCGATTTGTCTGTTTACATGGCACACGCAAATGCACATATCCGATTCATATCCGATTTGTTACCACATATGAGTGAGGCCTGAATCCGATCTGAGAAAATCGGAATCCATACTCTTTTTTCCTGCTTACACGTTCGGATATACTATAGAGAGCTGATTGAGACACACCCAAGATACTTCCAGGCAAGTGTGTTTGGGCAGGTTGGACTAAACTCTGCAAGACATTGGCCCTCCAAGAGCAGGATTAGACACCCCTGATGTAAGCTGATTTTCACTACAGTCACTCAGGAGTAACTTTAGGTTACGTGTCTCGCTCAAGGGCACGATGGTGACAGAGCAAGATTGAGATCTCTGCAAGTCTCCAGTTTCAGACTCACACTGACTACTCAGCATCTGTAACTTCTTGGAAAGCAGCCCAGGAAACCAAGTATTATATGACCCCCCTCTTCCTATTCACACTCAACTCATGAATTACTACACGGCTGCAGATATTGATTAAAAAAAATCAAGCAGAGAGGGCTTCATTTTATAGCTTAAGTTCAGAGAACAGTCTACTTTAATCTTAAAAGAGCCAAGACTAAAATATTCAAGTGCTGCCATACCTCAAAAATCATGAATAGTTGAGTGGGTAGCGTGTGTCATGTCTCCGTCTCACCTCAGATCAGAAGTCCCATGATTATAAGATCACTAGGAAAGAACAAAATAAGGCAACATGTATAGCAAAATAAAACAATGTGGAGATGACAAAGATTTATTCATTTATTCTCTGGACTGGTGTAAAGAGAACATGTTTTAGTCAGCAGAGGAGGTTTGGAGGGTGATGACAGCTTCCTGTGGAGTCCTGTGGGTGGCCAACCTTCCAAACGACTGCTGCAGTACCTCTACTACAGACACATTTAGGCAGAGAACACAACAACGTACCTCATTTGTGACTTTAAAATATCTTTCTCTAAAATACAAAGAAACTATCAGAAAATATGGTGAGAATCCCATACTGTGATGTTTTGTGATCATCCTTTGATCTACGAGGCCCATTTCATCTGTAAAAGACCCTCAGTCCCTCAACATTTGTACTGCATTTCAGGATACTTGGTCAATGTATGGACTGGAACAGTAAGAGACCTTTTGATAATGGACCCACAGAGAATATAGGAAAAAGGAGGAAAGATTTCTTAGTTTCAAAGAGCTCATATTAGTTTATTGTTTTGGGCAGCCAATGTCTCCTTTGAGTGATTGTATTGAGTTTGTATAAGCACTCTCTCTATGCGCCTATGGAAAAACCTCAGGCAAACGGATTCAATCGGTCTAACAAGAACTATAGCCAGTCTGACTGCTCCAAATGTGGCAGACACATCAACAAATGATCAGCACAGAAGAGATGCTTAGCAGAAAAAGCTCACTTATAGATGGGACATCATTTGCCAACATCAGAGGGAAAGAGAAACAGGTGTGTAATAAGGCTCACAATACTTTTTTTCTACAACCAAGCTGCATAGTGTGCTGGTCTTACCTCTACATGCAATCACAGTGCTATTTTTTTTTCCAGGGATCGATGCTTTATAGCTTGTATATTCATCACATTAAAGTTCTGGTCTGATTCTGTCTCTCACGCTCCAGTTCCATTGCAGGCTTGTTGGTTTATCCAGGTATTCCTAACTGGAACCTGATCTAAACTTTGAAACACACCAGTAAAGTCGTAAAGAATTAGCACCTTGAAAGAGAATGGTTAGACATCACATGAGCTGCAATGGAACCATTTTATTGTTGGGCTCTTATTTTCCAACACTCCGTGCAGAGCAATACGTCATTGGTTAGAGAGTTTAGAAATATCTAAAAAATAGAAGCTTTAGAGTACGGACCTCTAATGTTTCACACACATTTTTAATATTCTGTATATGAATAATTTATTAATTCACAAAGTACACAGCATGATGAGAAACCCTCTTACTAAAAGGATCATCAAATTAAAACCCTCTTCCGATTAATAATATACAGGAACACCACAACTCCATGTTGATGCTTCACAGAATTGCTCTTTTCTCAAAGCCAATGTGCTATTATATGCTCTTTGAAATCAATTCCTGTTAGTAATTTGGCCTCCAGACCCAGTTCACATCTGAACAGCGCATTGTTTGTAGTACAGAAACAAAAAAAAGGCTCTTAGAGCTAAAACCCTTCTGATGCTAATTACAAATAATGTCCATGTTGGCCACAATCAATCTTGTTTCCAGACTAGGCCATGCGGGCTTCAGCTTTGTGGGCCCCAATAGTCCACCTCTCATTGAGCCTTTCCTCAAGGCTTTGCCACCTCTTTGCAGAACACCCCCCTAAAAGTAGTCGGTTAGCTCCCCTATTTGTCAGTGAAATGCATAAAGCAGCAGAAGGATGGTGCAGATGCCAATGACTCCACCCAGAATTAATGAGTCCCGCCTCTTCCTCAAGTTGATCCGCTGTATTAGGTTATTGATTGCAGGGAAACGATCTAAAGTAGGGGTAGGTTAAGAAAATGCAGGGATACAGTAGATTGCCTTTCTTAAAAAAAACTGACAGCAAGTATTTTTAAGTTGCAATTTTTCAAATTTTTGTAAGATAACATATGGGCTTGTCCTATATAAATGTGTCCTATATAGGCAGAGGTGAGCTCTTCAAATTAAATTTTGTAGAAATCTACACATTTATATGAAACCAACAGTATAGGTCCCTCATACTAAGGATGAATAGATAACGCAATTCTGATTAGCGATACCATTAAGACGATAATTAAAAAATAAAAGGTCAATATTAAAATTATGTCCTATTTTGTCTGAAATAAAACACTAACCAAAATCAAACTACTAAAATCAACACACAAAAAGCTGGCTTGTGAAAAAAAAAAAATGTTTTCATAAACACTTCATGACAAATTTATTAAAACATATGTAATTTAGTAAATAAGCTAATCTCTAGTGTTTTTTATGGCAAACTAACCAGGAACATTGTATAAACTTTCCTGAGATAAATGCAACATTAATGACATTGCATTATTGACGTCTTTCTGCGATTGAAACACTGATTAAGAGATTAAAAAAAATGTGATACATTTTGGTAAGTTGTACTATATTTTTTAATGCATCTTTTAATGTCCATGGATGTTTTTTTCATGCTATAATTATTAAAGTGTAAGAAAAGACTTGCACTCCACACCGCTCCGAAGCACTACAGCCATCCGTCACGTCATATTTAAAAGAGTGAAAACGCAAATCATTGTTTGAATTTCATGATAAAATGGACAAAATTTAAAAGCTGAGACTTTTTTCTTATCACATGCTCTAAATTCAACACAAAATACATCATCTTCACACACTACAAGTTGCAGTCTGACACATTTTTCCACCCCCTTTTGATTGACTGGATATAATGGGCCCTGATCATTGACTGGTTTTAAATATTTAGCCGATCATGAAAATAACAGTGGCTGATAGTGCTTTTATCAGCAGATAACGATTATCTGATACATTGTTGTGCATCTCTAATACATGCACGCACACATCCATATATATATATATATATATATATTTGTTTTTGTTTTTTTTGGTGGATAAATCATGCAACCCAAATGCATACATGCACACAAGCACTGTTTTTTGAAATCAAGGATACTGGCCAGGGTGTTGACACGGCTCTGTATAGACTTCAACCACCCTCTCTGGGAGGTCATGTTCTCCTTGGTTGCCATGGCAATGCTGTGGACAAAAATAAAAATTAAAAAGAGTGAGTTTTATTAGCTCATCACAGCACATACGTAATGTAAGTGGTCAAAAATGGCTCTGATCAAATTAATAACTAATGATTTTTACAATGGAAATGAGTCAACAATGAACTTGTCGCTGGACGACTATTTTCTTCAAGAGCTGCTGTACAGCCAAAACAAACTTTGTTGCATTATTTTCCTGTTATCACTGTAAAGCTGCTTTGATCATCTATATTGTAAAAAGCGCTACATAAATAAAGGTGACTTCACTTGATCAGTGAGTCAAGGGCGGCCGCAGCTGTTAGGACTGCAGACACAGGAGAAAGTCCCTAAAAGACAGCAAACATCTCTTTCATTAGGTTTAATTTCAGACAGGATGGCAGGAGCTGCATTAATCTAAAGCTCCAGAGACATTAGCCACACAGAGCTAGAAACCAAAAGTATGCAGAAAAGTGACCAACCATTACGTACATATCCATTTCCCTTGACACTGCAAAAAGTGAACACCTCATATTCTGGAAAGATCAGAGGTTTTCCTGCAACAGCCATCATTTGTCCTAGCTTTAAGGCATAGTTCATCTAAAAATTCTGCCATCATTTATTCACATTTGTGTTATTCCAAAAGATTACTTTTTTTTAAATGAATGTCATGTCTTTTTCCAGTTAAAGTAGAGGGAAAAAGTGTGGAATCATCTTAATTTCCATTTCTAATACAAATATAGAGACAAGTATAACACTTTCCCCAGTCAGCTGTGTCTAAAATTTGGGCACAGCTGCCTATTTACTGAAATATTGGGCTTGAAGTCAAGAAGTTTGAGAACCACTCATCTAATTCTCATTCAACTATTCACTGTTGCATGCTATAATAAGACTCTTGGGCAGTTCCAGTGCCACTACTTTGTTTCCTTCAGATGAGTCTTACTTTCTTGTTCCTAGTGGGGAAGATTACATTGCTATATGTGACAATACAGATAACTCCGCCTCCAGCTCAGCAGATTTGTGAGTGCAAACTAAAGTCTGCCATCCATTAAACTCCTGTCTGCTCTACTCTGCAGAACAAAAACCATAAGATATAGTCCACCACAAGCGCTCAAGCAGACCCTACACCTTGATCATAATGAACAAGAGATCTCATCTATCATACCGACATAAAACAGGTGTCATCTAGAATGTATTTGTATTTGTCATTGGGTACATTTAACAAGACCCCGAAGGCCACAAGGTCTCTGGTGTTTTGTATTCCCACGTGCCCTCAGTCACGAACAAGCAGTTATTTTGTTATTGACAGAGTTTTGCAGTGACACCTAGACAGGCCCTTTACCATCTTTCAGTTCTGTTCTCAACCTACATTCCTGAGTATCTGCACACCATGAGATGATGAACACATGAGCTTAACCCATCTCCTAATCTTCATATCTGTATGTGCGTGTGTGTATTCTAAATTGTGCATTTGTTTAAATGGGTTACATGCAAGGGTGTATCTCATACAATCATATATTGGGATAGTTTAATTCTGTCTTGTTTTAAATCATTAAAAGAGAAACACGAGTGCCCACACACTTCAGAGATCAGAGCAATGATGAAACATTAAACAATGAGCTCTCATCTTGGTGGCTTCAGGCTGTGGGTGCTACATAGGGAAGATAATGATTACAAGCAGCTGATATAGCATAATTTTTTGCTTGAACAAGACAGGGGTCGGGATAAAAAGAGCTGCATGGACCAAGAGCCGACTTAATTAAGCACTACTGACGGCTGCCAGCTGTGGGGTTTCCAAAAATGCGCAGTCAAAGTGTAGGCTACTCTCATGTCCAGCACAGATCTGCAGTGAGCAGCACAGTGTTCACAACTAACGCACCTCAAGAACAAAGCACAGTTGGGAGAATTTCCCTTCAGTTAGTTTCCCTTAAAAGGATAGTAAACCTAAAAACAATTCTGTCATCAATTACCCACTCTCATATTGTTCCAAACCTATATGACTGGCTTTCTTCTGCAGGACACACACAAAAAAAAAAAAATATATATATATATATACAAAAATATATATTTATTTATATAAATAAATATATATATTTTTTGTGTCCTGCAGAAGAAAGCCAGTCATATAGGTTTGGAACAATATGAGAGTGGGTAATTGATGACAGAATCGTCACAACAAAATATATATTTTTTTTTGTCCAAATGGAAGTCAATGGGGTCCAGTGTTGTTTTAGCCCAGAGTTGTTTTTATTTAACCCGCTGGGGTCGCCATCACGCCGATCACAGACTCAAATAACTCTGTCTATTTTTGTGATGCAGGCAAGTGTTATACATCATTCAAAACTGTTAAATGTCTACTTTTATTCGAGTACAGTAATAATAAAAACAAAATGTTGTGTTTTTTGTAAAATAATGAAAACAAACATGATGCGCGTTCTCCCTTCTCTCAATTTGAAGTTCATTCTGAAACGCGACATACAATGATCTTTAACTCAGCAAATACTTGCCAAAAACACGTGAGAGTTATGTCTTGAAAACTATTAAAATGGTTTTGATAACTGAAATAAAGCTGAAACAAAATAAAATAGAAATAGTACATGAAAATCTAAACCTAAATGAAAAAAATGAGAAATGTTGCCTGAGAGACTAACTAAAATAAAAGAGTCTGTTCTGATCCCCTTTCAGTTCTGACATAGTGGTATCAACTGCTAAAGCAAATGGGTCAATAGTTTGTATCCCTTCATCGAATGAGATCTTCCTCGAGTTAATGACCCTTGGCAGGCTATTCTTTCAGAAGAGACCACATATTTTAGTAAAACAAATAAAAATGGAAACTGAAGTGTCTGAATTGTTTTTTATAAAGTTAGACTTACCTTATCGTGTCATCAATAAGTCGATCTGAGCTGCAAGGAGACAAAAAGAAAGAGGGAAAAAAAGACATTTAGACAATGATGATTAGGTGAATTACTGGAGCCCTCGTTCATCTTCGAGAGTCAGGGTGAAAGAATCAATCAATGGCAAACATGCAGTGAATGCTGATCAGTACTTCACATGAACACCAGAAGAATTTTCTTTAGCAAATATGACCATAAAGGATTTAACAAGCATTACAATAAAAACAACTACAATCAGTATTGTCAATTGTCTACATACAAACGCTACAAGGCTAAAAATATGAGGACCTTAAAGGCCACATCCATATGTCTTTGAACATTTATTTTCGAAACCATGGCCATGTGTAGAATTTTACGAATTTGTTATTATGGGCATAGTTAAAATAACTAAACCAGTTAATAAATCACCACATACTTTTTTTCATGTAATACATACAGCACATACCACACAAGCTACAATTCTGCATTAGAAATTCACACCATAGCACCAAAATAAGCAAATAAAATCCCATTCAAGATAGTGATTCCAAATGGTGAAACAGATTTATACATTGTCAATGCAGTTACTGCTCGTGCTCGGAAAAGACAAGTATGTCGTGTGTGTGAATGAAATTATCTTTCAGGAACGATTCTTCAATCTTGCATTACTAGTAGTATCTATACTGGAATGTCTCATACCCCCACCACAGCCATTTTTCTCCCAGAAAAGGAGCTACAGGCCTGCAGGGCGGGAATGAAATTCTATGCTTGCTCAAAATCACATCCTCCGTCAATTTAGATGACAAAGTCTGAGGGCCAGTGAGACCTCAGGGGAAAGAAAGTCCTCTATTCCCAGACAAATGGTTTTCGGTGTGACAGAGAGCTCCAATTTTGATTACACGAGCAAAAATGAGATTGCAAATTCTTGCTTTGAAGCCTGTGAACTTTCTCTCTCTCTCTCTCTCTCTCTCTCTCTCTCTCTCTGTATGGTTTGAGAAGTCTGGCATAAACAAACAGCAGCTAGGAGCATAGGGTCTAATGGCCCATATGCTGTTTAGTCCCACTACTGGAAAACAGAGCTCTGTCTTCACAGACACGTGAACATGTATCTTGGAATCTTGTCAAATGCTTTGAAGAAAGGAAAGGCGCAGCAAAACTGATGTGAGAAGCTCCATTCTGGCAAACGGCTGTCGACTTAAGAGCTTATGAATTTGCCTTTGAACAAAATGCCAAACCTGCATCGGCAAAGATAAAGTATGTGAGTTCCCGGCAAGACTAATCAGTATGAATTGTCCCAGTGGGTGCTAATGATGCTGATTTTGCAGAGTTTAGATTGCAATTAGCAGGGCAAATCTTAAGCATCCTGTGGGATTTGACCAACCAGGTTCCTTTATTCATGATTTGCATTTCATCCTGATAAATAATTAATAAGGCCTCCTTAAGACTCATTAATCTTCTTTAAGACATATATCCACTTGGTTGCCTAAAAAAGAAAATTATATTTACAAGAAATAAATCAGTTGAAACTGAAGTTTAAAGTTAGTGAAAGGACAATGCAGAGTCTGAAATTCTCAACAAAAATTTCTAGCAAATGTTGTCTTCTCTCCCCATTCAGCCTCATCTATTCTGAACTCAACAGCAGGGCTATTAGTTCAATTACATTAGCTAGTATCACACATGGCTGCCAGTCTGAAAATTACAGTGAAACAATTTAGTTCTGTAAAGCTTTCAGCAAAGCACATCTAGACCTGGTTTGCTGGCACACGCATCTGGACTTTGGGAAGTATTTTATTATGCACATGAAATTCCAATTGTCTAAAAGCTGAAAGTTTAGAAGATGTATGCTATGCTACACTACTACCATTCAAAAGTTAAACAAAACAATAAAATCACCCTGTGACAAGGCAGCATGGGGAAACCCAGGCTAGGTCAACCTAGTTCTTCTAATTCGATTGTTTAGTTTCCATCGCTTCCAAGGTATTGCACGTATTATGCATAATTTTACTCATTCCCGCAGATTTTGTGCTCACAGCCTCACCCCCAAAAATCACACACATAAAGCCATCTTGAACTTGTTTTCGATAAAAGTAAAGTGACAGCAGCCTAATATACATGCTGCCAAATTATGAGATATTAAAAATATCTATATGGCAGTTTTTCCTCTTTAAAGTGTGTATTGGATTTGTGCATTAGGCCTAGTGACATCAGTGACATCAGCCCAATAAACCTGCTGCCGCCTGTGTCAATGTTAATCAAACAACAAAATAAAAATAAAATCACTCACTGATCGTGATGGAATAACTTTTGTAACTTTAATAAGGATTAATGTATATTTTATTTAAAGCAGCACTAATCAGTTTTTTTTACCTTAACTGAATAGCTTCGGAGTTATTGCAATGGTTATATGACTATTTTCGGGTTGAATGTTGGGCGTCTTTATTAACACTTTATTTTTACATATTTTTTAAGTCTGCATGACTTTAAGTCTATTTTTCGGAGTACTTTAAGTCTATTTTTCTGCTATGTGAAAAGAAAAAAACAGCAAAACACGGTGGCGCATGAGCTGACCTCTAGGGGTTAATAATGTTTGAAATTTATATTAGTTAGGCTATTTTTGTTAAAACCGGCGAAATTGGGTTGTGTAAGTGTTCTAAAAGGGCTGCTGATTCTGTGTTTTGCAAAAAACAGAATAAATATTTTTGAAATCGAAACTGGGAATCGATAAGCAAATTGTCCTGGAACAATGCAGACATTTAACCTAAAATTAAAAGCAACTGTAAATTAATCTTTTAATCTATTCAACATTAATATATGCAAACACATGCAGCACACCACTTGTGAACTGACACAAGGTCTTTCAGGGCAAGCCATTTTTCTGAGCTGCTTAATGGGTTCAGGCATCATATTGATGTATTTAAATTAGTAAATTAGGAAATGTGCATAAATAACACAGCCTAAGCTTTAACACCAACTACAGTTAGGACCTACAATTCATGATAAAAAATGAACCAATAAGGAAATAATATAACAAATAATATTAACAAATAAGGAAAAACATCAAATATAAAAATTACAGAATATTTGCATATCACAATAATTGTAAAAGCTTTTTATTTTGGCCATTAACATGTCAACACAAAATTCATGAGGCTGCCTTGTCTAGCATATATGTGAAAGTGAAAAAAGTCTATATTTAAACTTGTCTATAAAGCAAAAATGTTGTTAGAGTTAATAAGGACTTTTCGTAAACTGTAATTTTCTTGAATTAATGGGTTAAAAATTGATTTATGATCCATTGTGTCATCACTATTCAAAAAGAATTAAAATATAAATAAATAGACAAGGAATTCAACACATTTATTAAAAAAATAGTTGTAAAATATATGTTAAAAAATGTAAATTCTGTCTTCATTTACACTCAAGTTGTTCCAAACCCATGAACTATCCATTTAAGTTCAAACTGATTCCCTGATAGACTGAATGCATGTTATTAATCTCCAACTCTAAAATATGCTTTTTACTCATTTATATACAGAGGTTAGAAGATGTCTATCAAAAAACACTCATGCCAGCACGCATGTATGGAGCCGTGGATAGCTGACAGAGTTCATGGGATGACTGTGCTGGTTTTAACCTTCTGTCGACGGGCTTGTGCTATAAAATGTGCATTGCTGCATCTTGGGGAGGGGTCTCAAGGTCCAATTCTCACTGTGTTTTTATAGGCCGGGACAAGCTCAAGCTGAAGGATTTACAGTAGTTCTTTATTGTCTCAGAAGCAGATAGGAAAGATGTCAGGGTCTGGTGCAATGTATGAGACAGAAAAGCTCCACTGGTAGAAAAAACTATCCCAAAGGCCCTGTTTAACACCTGGCATAAAGATGCGTCTTGGTCGATCGGATCACAAGTAGACGAGGGAGACACTCATTTACACCTGGTGTTTTAACCCATCTCTTGTTCAATTCCAACCACTTCTGTCCTCATTTCTTAGAGGGGAGGGTCTATCGGAAGGTAAATGTATGGGCTTTTTCAGATCTTTGGATCTAATGGACAAAGATAAGCTTGTGCAATTTGCATATGTACGTGTACGGAGACGACGGAAAAACATGTAGAGAGACCCATATATTTAACTTCATCCAATTGTGATCAATCAAAACACGTTTTAATTAGCCTAGTGTCGTCATACTCGGATTCTAGTCAGAATGCAAGTCTGATACTGCTCTATTGGGCTGTGATTATGGGGCGTATTTCAACCGAACCAGGAAAGAAAATGCCTCTGCACTCAATTGGATATACCTACAACTAATCAGAGCAATGGAGTAAGTGACGTATGTTGAATCCTGTAGGAAGGACGGCAAATTCATCTTGCTGATCGACAAATGCCTTGATCGCGGTTCTCCGTTCCTGTTCTCCAACAGCAGCCACCTTTGATGTAAACTAATTCAACACATCTCAAAGACCTCTTTGGTGACATGGATGATTACGTTAATTTTAATCAGCTGTCCATCATCGTATAAAGCCCACCCTGACAATATGATTGGTCCGAACAGCTCTGGTTCGAGCATAATTGCTCCACAACTGATCAAGTCCAGACCGAACTTGCCAACCTCAAATGTTGTAGGCGGGGCAAAGTCCGACTGTCATCCAGGCTACATCTTAATACCACAGGGCCTAAATCTGTTGCAGTCATTACTAGATTCATTGGCATAAAGCTAATTTAAAATCATTCAATGCCCTTTTTCCTCTCCCAGTCTATTGTCACTTTCAGCCTCAATGTTTTCTGCTAAACTTTAAACTTTTAATAGCAGAGAACAATAATTTTGGTTCTCATTAATCTGCATCTGGCACCCATACACTGAAACAATCTTGTAATGCACCCTGTTCCAGCTACAACACCAGTCAAACGTTTGGACACAGTGACTCATTCTTTATTAGTAGCAAGGAATCATTAATATTGATCAGATTTTTTTCTTTTTAATCTCGAACCACTCCAAAAATTTTGCCACATAAATGCACTGTGCTGTGGACATGAAAAACACCATCATGTTTTCTTTTGGATAGTTTTGCAGTTTTTAAATGGCACACATCACTCACATTTCCTTCTGTTCTATATCTGTCTCTAGTTTGTACAATTTAGCATAACAATAAATTAATAAAAACTAAAAAAATAAAATGAATGAAAATGTGAATTACAGGAACCAAAAACTGTTAATCAAAATCAATTTATTTTTATTCATCAATTGTAAAATATAAAATTATATATATATATATATATATATATATATTTTTTTTTAAAGAACTGACTAGAGTTTAAATGTTTGGGGTCAAAAAATGTTAAAGAAATTACTACTTTTATTCAGCAAGTACACTTAATTCATGTACATCGCGTGTATATAATTATAATAATAATAATAAATGTTGTTCTTTTGAACTTTCTATTCATTAAAGAATCCTGAAAAAATATATCATGGCTTTTACAAAAATATCACGCAGAAAAAATGTTTTTAACATTGATAATCATAAGAAATGATTTTGAGCACCAAATCAGCATACTAGAATGATTCCTGAAGAATCACGTGACACTGAAGACTAGAGTAAAATACAGCTTTTTCCCTCACAGGAATAAGTTCCATTTTTAAATACTAAAATAAAGAAAAAGTTATTTTAAATTTGAATCCCCTTTCACAACACTATTGTTTTTACTATACTTACAGAGTATATCAAATCTATATCGCTCTACAAAATGAATTTCAAGCATTTAAGAAGCAGAGATCAAAAGGCTTTTGAAGATCATGAGAAGAAAAATTCTAGAGTGTCCTAGCTTTTGACTGGTAGTGTACTACCAATTAAATGCACAGCTTGTGATTACAGGGCAGACGGTAGGGTGATGAACTCCTGCTCCAGTAGGTATACCCCATATCCCACTACTTGAAGCTGACAGCTGCTGCCATTGAATCCATTTGATGGCATGGAAAGAGGTGGGAAGTCCTGCCCTCTAAAGTCATACTGTTAAAACCTGGAGCTAGGCACTGGACATGGATTTAAAATTGGGAACTATACTTAAATGTGTCCTAGTAATCAGTCAAGAAGCCAACCTCTCTCTTTTTCCCTGAAACTAGCAGAGAGGGTAATCTTGCTGGCTCATCAGAAAAACTGCCTCATTGTTATTGGCCAACCTATGCAAGGAAAGATTTATACCCCAGCTCTAGAGATGACAAGAGGAGAGTGAGAAAGACGTCTGAGCCCCAAGCTGGGGAGCTCCATCTGCTGGATCCTTCACTCATGGAAATAGAGGTCGAGAAGTTACTTTGATAGATAATGCGTTAATATGATAATGAGCTAAAAGAGAGATCAATCAGTAACATTTTTGCTAAACAATTTGTGTTAGCATGTCTAGTTCGGTTGTACCTATCAAATGATTTCAGCATGACTATACACTGTGTGCTCAATAGTGTTGTCATGATACCAAAGTTATTGTTTCGATACTGATACCAAGTCAATAATTGCGAATACTGAGACTTGATACTTTTGAGAATTTTGATACTTTTTCGATACTTTTCCTGAAAAGGAAAAGTATTGCATATAAGGCGTTTCGCATCCACCTCGTTTGCATAGATCTGTGCTCTTTAAATGCTGTAATAACCTAATATAAATAAACCACTGACAAACATGCACATGACCTGATTATAATCATATAGCCTATAGAACATTTCAGCAGGTTTTTACGCTT
This sequence comes from Pimephales promelas, assembly GCF_988280905.1. Taxonomy (NCBI): domain Eukaryota; kingdom Metazoa; phylum Chordata; class Actinopteri; order Cypriniformes; family Leuciscidae; genus Pimephales; species Pimephales promelas. Next base: position 22,149,116 of record NC_142784.1, read on the forward strand.
TATTTTAGCAGCTTGCAAATTATTAATGTTATCTATGAAAGTTGGGAGGAACATTGTACACTTAATACAAAAATAAATAAAACATCTCCAGTAACTAAATAGCAGAGCATTCATTTAGTTGGCTATTTAAAATAAGAGATCTAGTGCAAAAATCTATTGTTTTTTTTAAATCAAGCCTAGCGCTCTTTTTCACTGCTATCAGCTGCATGGATACAGTGTCTTTTGCGGCTCGCGCAGTCTTCACTCGGACATGCGCTTCAATCTATCGCCGTTGCGCCGCACACTAGGCCACCGGATTGTGTTGGTAAGAACTTGTAATGTGTAATTATCAGACCGGCCCTCGCGGCCTCGAAACACTACCAGCCCACCGGGAAAAGTCCCGACTCTCCGGATTGCCATTCCACTACTGACCTGCGGCCACAGTATCACTTGTGCTCGCGCATGCAGACATCTCACTGTAGTGTTTGTCTCATGACAGCAGCATCTCTTTGCTGCATGTGTGAGGAGAGAAAAAAACAGACGTCCATGGGGAGACACTAGAAGCGTGCGTTGTGCACACATCAACATGAAATACGTCTCTTAGAAATCTGGAACACGGTCATTCATAAAAGTATCGGTACAAAAAAAAATTAGGAATCGTGAGGTTTTTAATTTCCGAGAATCACGATACTTTTGAAGTATCGGTGCACCGTGCAACACTAGTGCTCAATAATGGAACTACAAATGCTTTAGGCACAAGTTAGTACTCATTTATTGCTGTGCTTTGTTCTCAGCATCAATTCACACCACAATGAGTGTTAAGAATCACGGTCATTTGCTCTTTGCTAAACTACTTTTATCATTTGTATTTGTATCGGTTTTATTGTTTTTGGTGGAAGAGCCATCATATTGAGAGAGTGAGAGAGAAAGAGTCTTCTCTAGGTGAGCTAATAAACTATAGCTGTACATGCACAACTCAAATGCATTTCCAATGCAATAAATAAATGGACATCTTGGAAACCCTACAATGCTCGGATCCCAAGTGTCCACCTCAAGTACAATAACAATTTCATACAATATGATAACAGCTTTAAAAATGGAATCAAGGGATTCAAAGGGATAGTGTAATTGTATTTAAAAATCTTAAGTCAGCAGAGAACGGATCAGCAACCAATGGACCATACAGGAGGGTAAATGCTTGCACAAAAGCCAAAACAAAGATAGAGAGGAATATTATGATAAGTATTTTAGATTACACTTCAGTTTAAGGTGTCCTTGTTTCAGTGTAATTACACATTCTGAGTGATATCTACAACATGTACTAAGGACACACCAATCCCACTTTTTCCAGAACCAATACAATAATTCCAGTCCAATACTGATACTTTCTACTTGCTGATATTTAGAGCTGCTCCTGCTGGGCTCAATTCGAATGACTTTTCTAGTTGCCAGGTTGGGGCAATGGTCAAATTTTTTGTAAAAACAGTGAAACATGACTACTCTCAGGTAGCCTTCAAAAAAAATTAAGAGAAGTAATCGAATGTAAAACAACACTGCATTGTCTTCACTGTATAAATAGAAATTAAATATAGATTAATCTTTATTAAATTGACAAAAGTTCAAGATTCAGTTAAATGCAGTGGGTGATTTTCTCAGTCTTTAGTAATTAGACAAAGGACAAAGACAACAGCGGATTTATTGTACTGCTGTCACTTCAAGAGCCGCACGTGTTCAATATACTGTTAAAAAGCGTTTTCTTTTTCAACTGTTTGTTCACTTCAAGACATGCCGACTCAAATGTTTCACAATGATACTCGTTGATTAGGACATTTTGAGTGATTTGAGTGAAAAATCAGCAATCAAGAGCAGTTAACGTTTTAATATGTTCCTCGCTATTGAGATGTATGTAAATGTATGCAATGTATGTAAAAAAGAGATCTTGTGCTCAACAAAATTGTGCATCTGTGGCACTGCATGCTCAAACTCCAGATTGTTTCGCTTATCAACTCACACTCAGCAGCTATAGGCGTGCCGCATTAATATTTAAAGGTAAAATATGTTAGTTATATTGACAATGTTGTTGTGACGGTTGTGTTGGCTGTTTGAGACTAAGCTAGATTAACATTAGAGAATAACATACAGATCATATTCTAACTTTTCATCATGTTGAACAACACAACATTGATTATATAAATATATATATATATATATATATATATATATATATATATATATATATATATATACACACACACACACACACACACACACATATACATATATATACACAGCCCTGTAACACATATTTTAACAGTATTACTTGTTCTAACAGTATGTACTGTTTTAATAGTATTAAATATTGTATATTACTTTCAAATAGACATTTATTTAATAACATTATTAGTGATTAATAATATAAAATAAAAATATCACTTCATGTAAAAAGTTAGCAAAGCCAAATGCAAATTAAATTCTATATATGACTTTCAAAGACTCGTTAACCTGCTGGCTGCATCTGATATGAGTGGAGATGGGCCAAAACTCACACAGACATGACTGCAGTGTCCTTCTGTCTCCACACACACACACACACACACTCACACACACAAAAGAGCTGTGAGTGAAAATCAAGCCTCCCTGATTGCCCTATGTTCCCAAGAAATAAATGTGCACAGAGCTTCAGATTTAGTCCTATGCAAGAGTGACATGAAAAACTTTAAAAGTTACAGCTATGGAAATACCAATACGCATAGGTGCACATATTTCATTTCTATTAAGTAAAAAAAAAATATATATATATATATATATATATATATATATATATATATATATACATAAAATTTATTTTTTAACATCTGTAAGATGTTCTAATGCATACTAATTGCATAAATGTACATGCTGTATAGAACAAATACTGGTACACATACCAATCTCCTTTCTTTATGAAATAAAAAGATGACTGTTAAGATAGACTTTATTGAAGCCTGTCCAAGTTGATCCAAGATTGTGTATTTTCAAGCCAGCTGTGAAAGAGGAGCTGACCTGTGTAATTACTTTAAGTTTGTTTTGGACATAAACAGCACTAATACATTCAGACATTTCCAGTAAAATTCTAATGGATCAGAGCTGCTTGCTCTTCATCATCAGATGCATTTCAGGCAGTGTTCTCGCCATACACACCGTAGTAGAATAAAAGTACGGACATGCCTCCTGTAGGTGTATTCTTGTTTGATTTGTTTGAGGTGTATTTTAATTTGATAAAAATGTCTCTTTTGATAAAACCTTATATTAATTGACCTTACAACCTTACAGATGAATGAATGACAGCCGAACAGCCAATCAAACTGCTGAGCTGAGAAGCCTTGTTGTTTTCCGACATTTTGTCAGACACATGAAAATTCATATGTGGGCAAATTCCTTCAACTATAGTAAAAAGCTGTTATGACAAGTTATTCAATATCCTCCAGAGTGGCTAGTTAGCAGAGTTTGTTTTATTCTTCCCAATCTGCCAGTAATTTAAAAACAATCCAATCATTGCATTAGATTTGCCATTCTTTATTAAACTGACCTGGATGTTTTCTCTATTCAATAAAAAGACTGTACAAATACATGAGTTTGAGCAGTTTTCATTAATACTGGTTCCAATTAAGGTGACTACATAGGACTTGATATGGTAGTATGCCTCATCGTCAGAAAATTTGAGGAGGAAATTTGGTTTAATTTCATCCATGAATCTCTATATACAGTACTCTATATACAGAGTAGACATCGGTGTCCTAAATACAAATGGGCCTCATTCAAAATACTTTGACTTCATATGTCTGAATGATTTGGTTTTATTTGAAAAACAAAAGAATACTATATAGACTTTGATTTAAATCTCCAGTTCCAACAGCTCTAAAGTGCGTTTCCCGACAGCAGTTAGCCAACAATGGTCGCAAAAAAATTTGCGACAATACAGTTTGGACTAGCTAGTTGATTTCTTCAACAATGCATAATACTACAGTAGTTACTGTAAGCACAGAGTTGTGTCATTGTTCGGGAAATGCACCAAAGATCAATAAAAAGTAATGTGACTTAGCCAATGTTAAAAAGTTAATTTACACAAAAAATGTGTAACAAACGACTTCTTAACACTTGGGTAGATCTCCCCTTTTAATTCCACTGTTTTCATTTTCTACCATTACATTTAGTGTTTCAACATAACTTAATACAAAAGCTTATTTTTGCATGAAGATAAAACTACATTTGAAGACTTACATAAACATTTTATTTTTATTTTTTTTTAAATCGATGCATCGATGCTCTCTCCAACCATTCTGGGCCATCTGGAATTTCAGAACAAAACCAAAATGCAACTTCGCAAAATTCAGTCCAGCACCAACACTATTCAACCGGCGCGAATGAGACGAGTGAGTGAGTGAAGGGAGGGTGTGTGTTTCACCGTGGGAGAGAAGAGAGAGCGAGAATGCGCAGCTGTTATTAGTGTATCGATACTGCAGAAAAAGAGTTTTGGAACCGTTTCAGATATTTCAGTATTGAAATATAGATATTTTTGATAACACTAGTAAGAACTATCTTTCATCTTCAGGTCATAAGGTTCTATTTTTTTTTTTATCTCCAGGCCTACTTCAAATCAGCAGATTGACATTATGACACAGGGTACTAAATGATTTTATGAAGTCCCATAAAGGAGTGAAAAAATGCAAAATGAAAAACAAATGAATGCAAAAAAGCTCTGTAGAACAGACTCAGTTCCAATAAAAAGTTCCTATTATCATTCCTTTATTGCTCATTTACCCCCCTTATTTTCCTTCTTTCCTTACTTGACTGAGTAATTGTCTGGAATGCATTTCCAGTCACCCGCCCTGTTTTCTCTGAGTGCTCAATGTAATCTATAAGTCAGACTGTCATAGCTGTTAATGTCTTTATTATGGTCTTTACACTGGAATGGGCTCAGGCAATAACACTAGAGATGACTTCCTCTCTGTGAGCCGAGAGGCATGTCAAAGGAAGATGAGGAGACAACCACGGCCAAAGTCATATACGCAGTTCTTTGTTATTTTACAGCTGATGGATGTACAATACTAATGGTCTGATACTCTGATAAATGTTAAACATTGTCAACAGAAGTCCTATAAAATAAAAAGAAAGGGAAAACAAAGCAGTCCAGATGCTAGAAGGCAAAATTAAGTCTCTATGCCCTGTGTTTGCCCCCAGAAGACTCTGGTGTGAGGCACTGAGCTGAGAGAAGGAAGGGCACACTGATGCTGAGAAACAAAAAGGGCAAGTGGCCAAAACTGCAGGGAGAGGAGGCACACAAACACACTCAGCATTCAGCCAGCTTACAGTCTCAACTCTGCCAATTACCACTCTGCACAACAGTAAACAGTCACCGCCCACTTTTTTAGCTGCTTTGGTTCCAGAAACATGCTTTCTTTCCTATACCAGATTTTACCAAAATACTTCAATAAATAGTATTTACAGCAATACAGATTTTTATTGAGAAGTAAAAAAAGAAAAAGTATATGAAAATCAGAAAAAAAGGTGCACAAATCTGTAAACATTTCATGATGGAAAACCTACAATCCCATTAAGGTTTATAATAATGTTATCACTTTAAAAATACAATTTTATATTCACTGGTGAATGAACAATAATTGTATAAAATCAATATATTTTACATTTCTATTACATGTAAAATATAAATATTCTATATAATTCTACATAATATTCACTGAATATTACTACTTAAAGGTTCTATATGTAACTATTTTTATAAAATGAATCCTTTTTTTATTGCCTGTGTTTGAAGGGGTTGTAATCACACATTGCAATGATCCACTTTTCGGGTTTTGCCATTATCTCTGAAGGCCAATATTCTTATTTATATGCGAGGTCTCTGGGTCGGATTTCCTGCGAAATCCATCAGAAGTGACGTGCATGCGCGCTCCCGAGTCCCGAGCCTCTCTATCCTACAGTCTATCATGCGAACAACGGCCCTTCAGCTGACGACATGGAGTCTGATAACCCCCCAAAATGTCCTGCTTCCAGCACAACACAGACTCCAACACAAACTCCACATAAATATAAAAAACAAAAAAAGTTTTATCTGCTCAAGCTCGTCAGGCAAAACGTGAATCTGATCGACTCTGGACGAAAACGCGGATCAACATAGTAAACTCAAGTTAAATAGCAAGGTAAACTACAACATTACATGAATACAAAATAATGTTCCAGGATAACATTAGTATGTAACTTATTTTATTTACTAGATCTAACGTACTGACTAATGTCGTCATCCCACTACCATATTGTTTATACACATTTCCAGACACGTTCAGTACAGTATTGTTACTTCCTACGATCTTACTGATACACTGAAACTGTTCAGTTTAGTTCACTAACCGTTTTCATTATAATATTATACATTCACCGATGTTGACATTGCTGATTGTGAAAGATACACGAATAGTTAGAGAAATGGCTTATGCTATATAACATCACATTTTGGCAAAATGCAGTTTATTGTAACATTATGATCATGGTACGAGCACAGAGCATTACTTCAACGTCAAGCTGATAAAAGTAGGCTATTATTGTACCTGCAGTGGGAGTTTACATTAGTTTCCAGCATGTGTGATAATTTCGCGTTGGGTTGAAAGTCTCCGTGTGGCTGGTAGTGAATGATTGCTCGCTCTTGAGATTGAGCACGAGCACAAGCGCTCTTGTTGCATTCTGAAACATCACCGCTAGAGGTCGCTAAACGTTGCATACAGCACCTTTAATTAACTACTGTTCAAAAGTTACGATTTTTTATTTTTTATTGAGTCTCTAATGTTTGCCAAGGTTTCATAAAAAAAAGTTAAATTGTATAATTACAATTTTAAATACTTCAAAATATAATTAATTCCTTTGTTGGCAAAGCTAAATTTTCAGCATCATTCCTCCAGTCTTCAATGTCAAAGGATTCTTCAGAAATCATTCTAATATGATGATTTGCTGATCAAGAAACATTTCTTATTTCCAATGTTGAAAATAGCCATGCTCCTAAACATTTTTTGTGGAAACTGTGATGCACCTTTTTTAGTGACGTTTGAGAGTGTAATTGAGTCGATCACCCATCATTCACAAAGCTTCATGGTAGTGGGCGGTCGCTGAACAGCTTTCGAGTTTCGACCTTTTGTTTGCAAGGATTTTGTGATTGCATCTTTCTCTGTACAATTATGGGGTGTTGTGCTTTACAAGGAATTTATCATTGAAATATCTTTTTTAAAAAAGCGTCAGATCAATAACCTCAGAGCTCGGTCGTATTTCTCTTTTGAGAAAATTAAAGGGACTTTTACGTTCATAACACTTTTATTTTTGTCATGACTCAAGCAATATTCAACTGTTCAAATCACACCTTGTCCAGAAAGATTTTGTATTTACTTTAAAAGAAAATTAAATTGGGAATAGTCCTTTATAAAAAAGTGTGTTTAATCCCATAAGTTGAACCCAGAAAGCTTCCATTTGAGCTAGTTTATTCAAGCTTTCCTAAGGCAATAACCAATCCACATGAGTCCTTAAGCATGGGTGTAATATTCGTCCCTGTCACTGGTCTCTTTTACTTATCTCTAGCAAACTGATGCACTGAAGCTTTGCTATGAAACGAATGACCCAGAGCAAATGCTCTGTCAAATTTTTTACCGCAGCCCATTGATTAATTTTAATGTTTTAAAACCAGTGCAAATTTTACACCCATCCTTTGTTATACTAAATTACCCCATGTCTACATGAGCAGTCAGGGCAGTCGCTTATGATGACTCTACAAATTTAAGTAATCAATTTGACACAGAACGGTGCAAGAGAGACAACCGGCTTAGCTGAGTTACTGAGAGCGTGAGAATGAAAGTGTGCCTATTAAAAGGTAACCTTCCTTCATATCATCAGGCAAAGAGGCTGTGACACAGAAGGTGATGAAGTGCTACGCTTCGAGTTTCTTATTCTCTCCCTGGCTTTCCGGGTCAGTCACTTCACTTAATATGGGCTCCTCTGAAGTATAATTCCTTTCTTCAACCATTGACAATCTCTGGAAGGACTAGAATTGCACCACTATCTTTTGGCGCTTTTCCACTACACATTACCAGCTCGACTCGGCTCACCGTTGTTTGGTTTTCCACAGTGTAAAAGTTGAACCTGTACCTGCTTTCTGGGACTTTTTTCACCAATGACGAGGTTCTGAGTGAGCTGAGACGATACTAAAATGTGACGTGAAAACAATGCCGACTGCTGATTGGTCAGAGAGAATTGTCACCATTCACTGCGTCATCATTGCACACGGCAGATGGAGTATCCAGAATAACCCCGCCATTTTTAAATAGTTTGGCCAGAGATGGTTACTAAACTTACTACTATCATTAGGCAACTCGGAAGAATACGCTGTGGTCAAACAAGGAGGTGCAGACTTTCCTTTGTTTGGTTGCCGAAAAGAGTATCCAGCGAGAGCTTGATGGGGCAACAAGGAACGAAAGGCGTCACTATGACGACCGGGTAATATTTGTGGCGGTTCTGTCTGCAATGGAAAACGGAGCAAAAAGCGAGCTGAGTCGGGTCCAGCTGTACTGGTAATGGAAAGGGCCAATAGATTGTCGTCGTAATCATATTTATTTGGCTTAATGTTTCATCTGTAGAAATGTTTCTCTCAGTTGTTTATGTGCGGAACCATGCTAAACTCAGGCAGGAGTTATGAACACATAATATGATTGACAGCTCTAGAGCGAATGAGCTCTCTGACTCATAACAGACAAGCATGGAAGAAAACAGTGCTGTGTACACTGTTTTAAGTTCTTCAGATGGCATAATTAAGTGGAAAATGAATACAAATGATAATATGTATAAAGAACATACAAATAAATCTGTTCTCAGACACCAATGACTACAAGAACTCGATCTGATCTCTCTTCCAGAATACTTTTCTTCAGTGTTTACAAAACAGCACCACCACTCTCACTTTTGTGCAACAGCAGTGGCTCAGGTAAGCTCAAATCTAATTGGATGGCTCGGCATAGAGGAAAAAAAAAACAAAAGAAACCAAACAAAAAACTTTTTTTTGCTTTGTCGTGCTGCGATTGATCAGTGTGAATATCTCCATAAGGATCTATTGTTTCAATTCAAGAGCAAAATTGCGTCATACTTTTGCGTCATTTAATCATGTTCAGTGTGAAAGGCTCCACATTTAACCCGAAAAGAGAAGATTTAAGGGGTCCTTGCAGTTTTCTGCTAAAAAGCTTGATGGTTTAACGTTTGAAAATAAAAACAGCCAGCCATAAATATTAGTGCTGTAATTTTATAAACGTATTAGAAAATAAAATTATCAGTTGTTAATATTATATGATTTATAAAATATTCTATTTACAGCAGAAATATTTCTTGTTTATCTTTTAAATTTGAATAATTAAATTGTATTATTATTATTATTATATAATTATATTGATATATAAATCACACAATAAGCACAAACAAAAACACGAATTTTAAATATCAATTTCTAAATTTTTGCACCCAAATCATGCAGGCCTAGTACCATGCGTATCATCAAAACTTCTTATCAGAAAAATAAATAAAATCACAGCAACTATCTCATTCAAGAAAAATGGCCAAATGTAATCATCAATTTTTTCTTCACAAAAAACAGTGCAACCATTTAGTGAAATTCAGAGTACTTCAAGTAGGCAATAGAGGAAGAAGGCTCTTACTTTCTCAGGTGCTCGTGTTCTTTCAAGAAGAGCTCCGTCCGCCTGTTATTCACCCCCGAGCCACTCTTATATGTCCTGACAAGAGAAAAGAACGTTAATTAGCAATCAACCAGAAACATGCAATTTCACAATCTTCAGACTGATCTCATGAAATGGCGTATGTATGACACGCCAATTCGTATTTCCATTTTTGGCGTGCTATCAACACGCATAATCGCTTTTCAGCGTGTTTATGAATGCCAATGACTTAACATTACATCACTGTATATGTAAATATATGACCTACCCCAACCCCGTCCCTAAACCTACCCGTCACTGGGGTTAATACCATTTATGAGTCTTCCCCTACCATCCTAGAAAAAAAATAAATATCGCTCCCCAGATGTAGATCTACATTTTGATTCGTTTCGCTCTGACATTTAATGGCGTGTACATACACACGGAATCACTCGGACGTTTGACGGCATATACATATACAAGCCAAGGATAGCTCAAAATGCGTATAGATAACACGCCACTTGACTTGAAAGTGGCATGTATGTCTACGCAAAACTCATGATGTCATGCTGTTATCTAATAGAAAGCCTGACACTTCTGATGATGTGGGGGTTGGGTTAATATTGAGGGTTTTTCTTCATCCTGTGCCATGCACAAGCGCTCTCTCACAGAAAGTATTTAGTGTTAATAATGAATGAACACTGTGCTGGGAAGAACAGCCCTTTCCCAAGAGTTCACCAAAGAAAATAAAGGCTAAAAACACCCCCTCTGCTTGTGCAACACCAGCTAGGCTATTTTAAAAGACACACAATGGCCTGATAGCACAAATTAAAACAAATCTCCATCTCAGATGCAAGAGTTTATGAGGGTGGGGAAGGGTTGTAGGAAATGGCAGCCTCAAAGACGACCTCACAAGAACTAAACTCCACCTTCTGGTGGGCTTTTCATTGGACCTATTGTAAACAGACTGATGTAGAAAGGATATTTATCTAGTTTCTATGGGATTACACCTGCCCGCTGGTCAAATCAACTGCCAGTCCACACCAATCAAAGTGACAGGGTGCTGACAGCCAACTTAATCATTCCAACAAAGCTTTTAAGAGCAGTGCACTAAATCACACAGGGGACTTCATCATTTATGCCAGCTGACATTTCTACAGCGGCTGTGCTGCTGATCGATGGGGAGTTCAGAACCAGGAGGAGCACAACATGCACAGCCACGCATGGGACAAACTAAAGGAGTAAGGCTTCAGTAGCACAGCTGAAACCTTCACAGTCCTCACCACAGAAAGCAACTGGGAACGAGGACGCAAACACTGCTCTACATCGACTGGCAAATCCAGCAGTGCATTTCAAAAAGTGCATTATCACCCTCTGGGGGTAAATGCATATATTACAACTTATGATGTACAAGACCACTTTCTACTACTCTGTGTGCGTATACAGACAAAATAACAAAATTCTTAACACGGATTGTGCCTGCATGATAAGCAAAATAGTGAGCAATAGTGTGCTTAAGGTAATGTAAGCTAGCAACAAGACCGTTAAAATATTTCAGTGTGATTTAGGAGTACTCCTAGTGGTAAGATAAAATTCTTTGTGAATACGGACCCAGGTCAATAAGTCATTATCCAGCCCTGCAGTCATGATCTCATGGTTACAACCAGAACCACATCATATCTGTGCATGTAGAACCCTACAGAAAGCTTGCATTGTCTACTTAAATAAAAGTGTAATATTCCCATATCAGTTGAACATTTTAAAAATCATTCAGTGGATTTCTATTTACAATCTTATAAAAGTTTTCCTCCAAAATCACAACAGAAAATGAGAAAAAAATCTGTAGATTTCATGGGGGAGGGAACTATGAAGATCAGTCAGATTTAATTTCATACATAAGGTTTGATAATACAGATTAATTACACATTAGATGGGGTTGGTCTTCAAAACCTTTTTGGCTGTATAATGTAATTTCAAAGAAAACTCACTCAATGTCTTTTCTCACAGATCCCAAAAGATCCTCTCTCTCCCTGATTGCCATGAAGTTTGATTTGGTTTTATGAAATTCATGTGTGTAGTCCTAGAGAATTAAAACAGAGTTGAAGAGGTTATAAATAACAAACTGGATCAGCTATATTGATGTTAAATATACAGGAACTGCTCTTTTATCTTGAGAATACAGACATCATAAAAAATCCACAACCATTCAAAAGCTTAGGGTCAGTAAGCTTTTTTTAAAATGTTTTTTAAAGTCTCTTGTGCTCATTGCTCATCAGGGCAATTCAGTAATAACAGTGATATTGTGAAAAATTATTACAACTTAAAATGACAGGTTTAACATATTTTATACAATTTATTCTTTTGACGAAAAACTGAATTTTCAGCATCTTTACTCTAGTCTTCAGTGTCACATCATCCTTCAGAAATCACTCTAAATATTTGGTGCTTAAGAAACATTTCTTAATATTATCAACGTTGAAATCAGTTGTGCTGCTAAATATTTTTGTGGATACTTTTTTCAGGATTCTGTGATGAATAGAAAGTTCAAAAGAACAGCGTTTATTTGAAATGAAAATCTTTTGTAACATTAAACATATGTACTGCCACTTTTGATCGATTTAATGCATTTAAAAAAAAAAAAAAAACACTTACTGACCCCAAACTTTTAATTGGTAGTCTATAATAATAGTTGGGCAGACAGCTCTTTGTGAACAATCAATGCCACTGATAAATAGCTGAGATTATTACGAAACCTACCTGTAGAATGTCTCTGTGCCTCTGGAGAGTGTGCATTAGAGCAGCGTTCAGAGACGTTACTCCCGGTGTGCTCGTATACTCAGCCATCTTGTCATTCACACCTGTCAGCTTTAAATGAGGGAAAGAAATATATATATTAGTATCAACCAAAAAAATCTTGTCGTCAATCAGCAGTTTAATGTACATGAGGATCAATAAGGGAGACTGTAAATTGCAATGTGTATAGCACCTAACACTAGCACGTGGAATTACATAGTTCTTACTTTCGCAAGTAGCTGCTCAATCTCTACTGACATGGTCTCAAACATTCTGTCCTGAGTGGAGTTACAGAGCAAAGGCGTTGTATCCGAATTACTGGAAACAGAGAGAAGAGAACCATTTTATTACCACCACCATCCTCATAATAATGATATCTAGAAAATATCAAAATTCTTTGAATGAGCTACTAAAGCAACATCACACCTGTCTCCTCTACGACCGTCCCGAGAGCTGCTGTAACTAGTGCACAGCTTGCTGAAAGACACTAGCTTCAGGTCCAGTTCATTCTCCAGCTGCCTCGCCTGCTTCCGCAGGTCTGTCAATGTGCAAAAATGTAAAGATTATGACATTCAGTGAATGATGTCAGTGATAATATACATTCATATTCATAAAATATAAGACTATAAAATGACAACACACATCAATTAGTATGCACTTGCATTACATAGCTTACGTTTACACTAGATGACAAAATAATACTAGAAAATGCAATAGAATTGCACACAACATTTCACTGAGAAAGTAATTTGGTAGTTACTTATATTTACAGATGACAAAACGTTCCCATCAGTCTACCTAGTCCTTTTTTTACATTTATTGTTTGTTAACTGTCTACAGTGTCTGACTGCTAAATGTGTTTTAGGTATCACAGGCAAACATTCAAACGGAGAATATGAAGTCCAACAGTGCTGTCTAGGAAGAAAGCTTACTCGATTTTTGAAACACAGCCTATTAGTTTATTTAGTTTTAGTGTAAAAGCTTGTTTCAGTTTTATATACAAACAGTTCTGTAACTTTTAACAGATTACACAAGTTCCTGCTACATTAAGTACAGAAAGACTCTATAAACTCGAGGAATGAAAGAAGTCTCGCTGTATTCCTCAGGTTTTCAGGCTAATAATGAGCACTGACGTTTCTGCGTTCTAGCGAGCTAATGCTAACGGCGATAGATAGTGTGGTAACCTGGCTGCGTTTCAATGAAAACGTTACCAAAGACTCTTTAGAACTATAAATTCGCGTGAACTGTCACAAAGCCCAATAAAGCTTTTGGTCAAGGGGCATTTGTAACGCTTTGCCACCTCACCTTCCCAATAGTTGCTGTTTCCTCCTGCCATCTTTGTTGTTGAACGTCATCCGCGGTGGTGTTGGCAGGGGCGGGGACTAGAACAAGAGCATTTCAACACACTCTCTACGCTGCGCTCCCTCGTCACAGCACCACCACGCGCTTTGCAGGAGAATCGCACGAGTTCCCGTTTATCTTTTGAAAATATAGTCCAAAATACAAGCGATTTAAACAAGTTTAAATATATCCCGTTTCTCTTATAATGTATAAAACATATCATCATATTCTGCTTACTACATCTAGATGTATATTGTTTTTTGTTTGTTTGTTTTTCATTCTTAATCCTACTTATTCATATGTCGTCTATTCTCTTGTGTACTGTAAGCTCCTGGAAACAGCAAATTCCTTTTGACACTAGATAACAAAATAATCTTAGGATAATAGCCTAGTAAATATGAGTTTCCATGTTGCTTTATCGTTGGAAACTGCATAGCTACAGTACCATAAAAAATACTGCATAACTCATATTAAAGAAAAGCACATGAAATATTCAGAACAAAGTTTCATCTTTATTTACATCTCATTTAATTACACACCATTCACCATTCAAAACACTGATGACGTCGTAGCAACAAACTGTTTGCTGGGCATAAACAGGTTTATTTGTGCAGTTCTTTCTCTCTCGAAAGGAATTGCACTTGTGTAATTTACATATAGTTGGCAACAATTCGATATGTACAATCATTGTAGTATAAAAAAAGAAAGAAAAATAAACATCAGCACAAACATAGAAAAGTTAGACACATTTGTTCAAAGTCAAACACACCCAAACATTTACATTCAAGCATGACAATCAACATCAAGCAACATTTAATTACGATTTTGTTGGTAATGGGATCAGCAACTAATTAAATCATAGACAATTTTCCCAATTATTTGCCCTGTATGAATGATCAGTCTGGCACAGAATGATATGAATTATACATAAAAACCTGAATCTTCCATTGAATTTTAATAGGATGTTAATAGAATTCTTTTTCATTCATTTCCTGAATATGTCAACTACATGATTGGTAGTAATGACCGCACTGCTTATTCTGATCTTTCTGTGATGCCTGAGAGTGGGTAAACAAAATAAATATTTTCATTGGATGGATCTTAAAACAAAAATAAATAATTTTTTTCTTCTTTTTTTTTTAAAAATGAACAAAATAGGGACAACATTTTGAAGAGTGCACATTAAGACAAAAAAAAATACAAACACACAGACTAAACACTATCATGTCCAAAGTGGAGTTATTATTAAACGTTTCACCGTATTCCCCAGAATATTAAACAAGAGAAATGGGAAGGCAGTAAATGAGCACGAGTTTGTCTGCTATGTATCGAATGAATAACCTTTATAACTAATGTGCAATGGTGGTGAGAAAAAGCTTAAATGCAAATATCTACATTTAGCAAGTTCAAAAACCTCAGTCTGAGATGTTTAATGCTACTGTTTAAATCTGTTATACATACTTGCATGAAATACCATACTAATTGGATGAATAAATGGTATAATGTAAAATATTTGGGCCATTTCACTTGCTGTATGACAGCAGTCTGTTTATCATAATAAATTTATGATGACGCCAATGAGCAAACCAGATTCTCAAACCAAACGATTCCGGACTTTGACACGGGTCCACAGAGAAAAGGGGAAGAAAATTTCATTTACACTACAAAATTGTCATCCTCACAACTGCAGCGTCCATGCAACCTTAATTCTAACAAGGCACAGTGTTTCATAATCCTTTTTTTAAGATGGATTGTAGCTGTTTGATTTCCTTTATAAATGGTAGTGGACCAGTATTACACAGACCTAGAAAACTAAGCAGGCTGGTTAAGAGCAATGGTCAATTGCATACACTACAGTGCGAAATGCTTGCCCGATTTCATCTGGGCATTAAAGTGCATCCCGCAGTGGTTCTCGGGATTTAGATGGTTTGGACAATAATGGTGCTGGCCTTGAGCGCCCTCTACTGGCCCTGCAGGCAGTGGACAGACTCAGAGGATGAGAAGGTCTTAAATTTTGTTGGTGTATAGTGTATCCTCGTCACTTTCACTCTCATCTTGAAATTCGTGGCTCAGGAGAGACTTTTTGGAGCCCATAGACATGAGGCGGATCTCATCATCATAGTCGTCCCTGTGCTGCCGTAGCCGATGGAATCCGTCCTTTTGTCTGTTGGACTTTGCTGAGCAGACGCACCAGATGATGCAGGCTGTCACAACCAGGGCCGTCATTGCGGCAGCTGTGGGATTGGGTGAAGAAAAAGACAGCCATTGAAAATTAGCATATCAACAAAGTTTTTCTTTTTTAAATGGCCTCTTGCCGTGAGCGATTTGATCTGCCTACCTGCACTTGCCACGACTAATTCTCTTGGCAGGCCAAATATATCGTTCTCCATGTCAAATTCGATAATAATGGAGCTTGCAGCTTCAAAAGGTGACACAGACACCTGAAAAGAACACAGGTACAGTGACAAAAATGTATGCATATAGATAGCGTTTCTCATTTAAAATGTATAGTATATTATTAGACAATAAAAATGAATTTTAAATTAGACCATCTTCTTCATTACATTGAATTGTACATTATACATTTCTGTTAAATTAAACTAAATGTTCTGTATTACAAATATTCACATAAAATAATCAAATAAAATGTATGGTATATAGGCCTATGTCACACTTCCTGCTTCCAGAACGCAGAGTAGGGGTATCAGATCTTCCGGTCAAAAGTATTTCTCGATAAGGATTTAGATTATCAGCCCTAATGTAAACCATCCGAGGTAGACTGACCACGAGCTATGAGGCTGTGAAACGAAGGTTTTTGCTCCTGTTGAAGTTATAAGTTCGTATGAAATCAACCTTGTTTAAAGAAAAACATGTTTTATCCGTGATCTTATGAATAAAAACTACACTACCCACAATCCTAAGCATAGTAGCAACGTCTGCTGATTGGTCCAACTCGCTGTTACCATAGAAACGTTTACCTTACTGGCTAGTGTACCGGGTTCTGTTACTCTGCATCAGAACGTAGACAGTCATTCCTCTTCTTTCAAGCTTTCCCACTTGAGAGTTTTCATTTACCATCTGAACCACATCGTCATAAGTGACTTCAGACAGGTTGCGGAGAGATTTGGTCCAGCGGTATCTATCGGACTCCACCATTGCAAAAAAAGCTAAGCGGAAGAGCCGTATCCCTACTAA
Organism: Pimephales promelas; assembly: GCF_988280905.1. Taxonomy (NCBI): domain Eukaryota; kingdom Metazoa; phylum Chordata; class Actinopteri; order Cypriniformes; family Leuciscidae; genus Pimephales; species Pimephales promelas. Next base: position 22,166,158 of record NC_142784.1, read on the forward strand.
AAGACGTACTACCGGTCTTCAATTTTTTCGTGACATAGGCCTATTATTAGACAATTCAACTATCTCCATTATTATACTGCATTGCATATTATAGAGCGTGGTTAATATTGTGAATAATAAACAGGAAAAAAAGGAAGACAAAAAAAATGTGTAAAAAAAACCCCAGCAAAAACAAACACTCACCTTCTGGGATTGCTGCTGGTAGCCGTCAGCCACCGCTTCAATATTGTGTAAACCAGGGGCCAGAAGGGCGTGGAAATATCCTCCCTCACCGGTGAAAACTCGAACACCACCATTCAATACTATTATAGCACCCACGATGGGCTTACCGTTCTTATCCTTGACCACTCCACGAACCCCTTTGTGCACCTAAAACAGAAGAACCAGCTTCAGCAAGGACTAGCTGAGATTCAGTGGAGGGAGATGAATAGAGGCAGAACGGACAACAACAGACTGACCTCAACCAGCATGCTCAGAAGAGACTTCCTGTTCTCGGCCCAAAGCGTGGGCAGCATTTCAGGCAGTGGGAACAGGCAGCAGCTGGTGTAGACAGTCAACTCAGGACAGTGACCAAAGTCCACACTGAAGTCCTACAACATGGAAAGAAAGTAATCAGAGGGTCAGGGAAAATACTGAGGTATTAAGATTTTAAAAATTACTGTCAACTAGTTAGTAATGTCCCAAAAATGGGGTTCTGGTCTGTTCTGATTGGATCGCAGAGAGCAGTGAAATAAGCAATGCTAAATGCAAAATATTAATTTAGAACAGCAAAATGCTTCCCGTATCTTTTGTTCTTGACATCCAAATCTGTGTCCCCAATCAAACTTTATGGTGTGCTTGCACACATTTGTGTCACTTGGAAGAAGCTAGCCATATTAGACGGATACTCAAAATTAACCGGTCTACCATTCAAAAGTGTGGGGTCAGTACGATTTTATTTAATAGAAAACGCATTTTTTTTGCAAAATACTGTAAATACATTTATAATGTGACAAAAGATTAAAACGTTATAATAAATGCTGTTCTTTTAAACTTTATATTCATCAAAGAATCCTCAAAAAAAAGTCATGATTTCCACACAAAAATTTAACTCCACAACTGCATAAAAAATAAATGTTTCTTGAGCACCAAATTAGCATATTAGAATGATTTCTAAAGGATCATGTGACACTAAAGATTGGAGTAATGACTGATTTGCCAACACAGAACTAAATTACATATCAAAATATTTTGAATTTATTTAGAATGGCAATAATATTTCACTATATTACAGTTTTTACTGTATTTTGATCAATACTGCTAAAAAAATCTTACCAACCCCAATATTTTGAATGGTAGTCTATGCAAAGTACAAGAAAATCCACAATACAATAAACAGATTAATTTGCAACTTTTATGTGGTGAAATATTGGCTGCTGACATTTCATATTAATAATGATTAATAATAGCATATTGTTAAAAATGTTAATAATAATATAAATACATTTACATTTTAAAATTTAAACCTTTTAATATTTTAAAAGAAAGCTTTTATTTCTTATAATCAGCAGTTTTAGTACATTGCTAGGTTCTGAAGCAAAACCAGTTTATAAGCGGTATTAATGCGTGTTTCAGTGATCTGTTCTTCCCTGTTAAGACTTCGGCTTTTAAACTACCTTCATGCTTCCCATGTGACTGTGCCACTCTGCTGCTCGAAGGACACCATCAGGAATGTTGCTCACTGGGGGAGACAAGGAGAAAGACAGAAATAATTTATAACATCAACCTAAAAATGGTTCATCTACCTATAAATTTAACAGAGCAGAAGCTCTGAAATTGCTCACTGAGCATGCTGAGCATTTTTTTGTTACTAAAGAGATAAACAGTTGTTTAAAAAACTTGAAGTATGAAAGAAAATCAGCATACGTTGGCTGCTGTTTGGGCATCCAGTATTGCCCAAGTGCATTGTAGGATGGTTTTTTGCATACACAGTTGCCAAATATCTCAGCGTATCGTCATTTTCGACTGTTATTAAGAAACAAGGGGGGGAAAACAAAGAAATAAACAAATCAGAACACAGATGCAATAAATGTGTAATTTCATAAAGCAGAGGATGAGTCAAAACATACCAGATTGCACTGGTTTGTCATATGGGTAGGTGACCAGAACAGAGCCTCCATCCAGAGCCACAGAGAGAGAGAAGCCTTTTTCCTGGATCAGATCCATCACAGCGCGCGTCTCTGGCTGAGGCTCTGCATTACGCTGAGAAGCATTCCCTACAGAAGGACACATAAACAGTCAGGCGTCTTGTAGACTAAGCAGTGTGGACCGTTGTCATTGACACACACGTTATTGAAATGTAAGGTATAATTTGAATGCAATCCCACCGAAGAAGTCAGTGTCAAGGTCCTTGCCGTGAAAATTGTTCATGCCAACAGTGGAGGTGCAGTCTTTCTCTTTCGCCATCTCACGTCCATCTGGGTTGATGCTGGGCAGGATAACAATTCTGGTCTCATTTATGAGCTAAAGAAAGAGGTACAGATTAACCTTCATGTACTTACATTTAAATTATTCTGGTTGGTTTCAACAAAATTAACTTGGCTTGAAATTATATAATTGACTAATAAGGTAAGCTTTTACAGTCATTTTCTGTGGTAATCAATAACACGAATGCTGTCAATACCCGCAGAAAATTAATTTGACTTGTACTTGGAGGGAAATCTACTTAAAATGAGACTTACAATAGTCTAAGTCCATAGGATAAGCATGGCATATGCGTTTATCTTTTTTTTTGTTATCATATGTGATACATCAGGCTTTTATGGCTCATATAGTATGATATAACAAATATGGAGATCATATTCAAGAAGGGGGGAAAACAGCTACATTTTTTTCATCAAAAACATAGTTTATATTTCCAAAAAGTAAGAGGAAGTTCCGATTGTGATGTAAATGAATGAGATCTTTATAACAGTAAACACTCTATACCTCCCAATAATGCGTCTTAGTAAGATGATATTTAAATGCTTAGTTTTATGATCAGAGCTCTAAAGTTTTTAATTGTGGGTGTGTAGAACATATAATTAAATGAAATACAAGATATTCTTAAACTTAAAAGTATGCTTTTAGAATTATACTAAAAGACATTTTACTTGCTAAAAAGTATGAAAGACCAATCAGATGATAGAAGGCATGTAGCTAGCAGATTGTGAACAACAGGTTTTTCAGCAGAGTTTTGATCATATTGATAATTTAGAGGCTTTAGAGATTTGCTCATCAAACATGACACATCAGGCTTTATATGAAACATTTTTTATAGATAGTTGAACTTGTATTTAACCCAAAGCATTTCTTATTGCTATTTTGTTCTTAAATAGTGTTGTTTTATGCCCAGTGGAACAGGGTTACGTTTCCCAAAAATATCATTAGCCAACTATGGATGCAAGTTCCGTTGAATTGCGTTGGTAGTGATGGAACTTGTGACTATAGTTGGTTTTGGGAAACACACCCCTGGTTAGGAGGATCATACAGTAACCATCAAGGGCATAACTTTTGCACAAGAAAAGCAACTCACCTTGGTGATGGCTGCATTTTTGCCGTAGTTAACACAGAGACTGGCAGCAAACTCCAGAAGCAGCTCCGTGCCCACTGGGGCATTACCATGGATACCTGCCACAAACCGGATCTTGGGCTCTGATGGTTCTTGGACTTTAGGGTTGTTGGAGATCTCCAGAGCCCAGATGGTTCTGAACTCCACACTTTGACCAAGACTTCATATGGGAAAAAACATTTATCACATCAGTGCAATTGTTTGACTTAAAGGTGCCATATGTAATAATTGAGGTAAAAATATCCCAAAAATGAGCTACACGCATCAAAAGAATGAGAAGAAATAAGTGCAATGATGTAATTAAAAACCTGATAAGTTATAGTGCTGCCGAGATATAAACCTAAATTAGCATGCTAAATTACTAACCCCGGCCCGGCAGGTGTCGTAATACCAGTTTCGGCCATGCGAGGGGGTATGCGGGGCGGGCAACATTACCACCAGCCAAACTGCAATAGACGAGTAACTCGCGCGGCTTGTGTGTGTACTTGAACCTGATGTCAGTCGTTTGGAAATACAGCCCAATACTACATTTCAGTTCAGGGAAGAGTTCAAAAAATGATTGGTCGACATTATGCATGAGGAATACATTTTGGTAAGTTGTAGCATACTGTATCTTTCAACAGAGTTCGTGTTCTTTCCATTAGCTAGTAACGTTAGAGATGATCGGTTCATGTGCGCTAGGGATCTGTCGTGTAACATGTACAAGCGCCAAAACGGTATTTATTGTTTGAATTGCCTAATAAAATTGACAGAATCGGAGAGCTTAACTAACCTGCTTGCTAAGTGTTAACTGCATGTGTCTCACGGTGAATTTGTGAGAGTTGGCAGCTCTGAATGGCGCTAGCTTGATCAACATCAGCGAATGCTGTCTGTCAAATTAATTCAAACTAACAATAAAAGTGTAATATGAACAAAACGAATACCGTAAACTTAAAATAATAGCCCGCAGGCTTTTATTTTCCCATATCGTCAAAATGCACCAGCTTGTTTTTGAGACAGGCGTCTATGAGATGGTCTCTGATCTCTAAAAAATCTCCAAATGCTCCACGTGAAACTGCGGTCTTCCGACCTTTTACTATCGTGTCAAATGATTTGAATAATATGCGGAGAAAGAGAGCAAAACAGTGCTCGCTTGTGTTGTTTGAAGACGTGAGAGTGCGCGGCCGCGCCACAACACATTTTCTGGAGGTATACTGCCCCCATCTGTTATGGAATATGGAATATTTTTTGATTTTTAGTTCCAGATGGCACCTTTAACAAAATGTTTTACTTTAGTTACATATTTTAATCCATTAGAAACTGACACAGACTGTTACAAACCAAATGCTGAAATTACCATAACAGTAGCATTCAAAAGTATGGGGTTGTTAAGCTTTTATAATGTTTTTGAAAGAAGTCTCTAATGCTCATCAAGGCTGCATTTATTTGATAATATTGTGTATATGTACAAACAGTAATATTGTGAAATAAAACAAGATATAAAATTTAAAGCTGCAGTTAAAGTTTTTATGTTATTTCCTCTTTGTCACCATCTCTGTTTGAAATCTGCAATTGCAGTCATTTGCAGAATTACCAACTTTATGTGAGTTGTACCTCGGCACGGCACAGCACGGATGAATTCAAATTTTCAAAATTTTCAAATTTTTGAATGGTACTGTACTTACCTCTTCCCTGGTTAGTTATTTAAACGTTGTGACATTAAATTTGATTCAGCACAGACTATGATTTTCAAAAATTACTTCTGAGACTAAGTTACACTTCACACAGTAACTTCATTGTGTACTGAATGCAGAGAAATTAATCTCTCTCATTCCCAAAGAATCGCCCTTTGGGGTTTATGGTCACAGAAACACACAGGATTCAGTTCAGGCATGTCTGCAGAGATCAGATAAACTGACTCATGCTTTTGTTCAATTTAACAGGTGTTCTCTGAGGGAAAAGCATGGCACACATGTAAAAAAAAGCTTTCCAGAGAACTTCTGTGTTTAAGGTCCCTCACGATCATGGAGTTTGTTAACACTGAATCCAACGTGCAAAATGTCTGTGAGATGCATAAGAGATCTGTACCTGTGAAGTGAGGTAATCTCCGGGAAGTTCAGGGTGAGGCTGCGCAGGAACTCTGAAACTTCTCTGTACCGTCGATAACGGAAGCTGCTCTGGGTGGGAGTGTCCTTGATCAGCTGGTCTAGACCGGATTCTCCTGACAGCAGCTTGATGAGGTTCTGGAACTCCTTCACACTGGGATCCAGAATTGGCGTTGAGCCTTCCGTCTTCTGTCCAGTTGGGTAACTGTGTATCCGGGTCAATGTGAAATTAACAACCTCCACTCCTTCCTTAGGCACGTTGACATAGGTGCTAACTGTTGAGTAGCTAAAAAGATGGAAAGAGAGAATATCAGTAATTTACAGTCTTAAAGCCAATTCACAACGCAAAGACAAACGCTTGGCGAATCAGCGTGTTACCCCTGTTGGCATCTGTCTGGGTTTTTTTTCACTAAATATGTTCAATCAGAGTTTGGGGCAGTCTGAACATGACAGTTATTTTTCATATTGTTTGTTGGTGTTTGTCTGTGCGCTGTGAATCTGCCTTTATGCAAAAAGGAAAATATTAAATAAATACCATTGATGCTAAAAAACTCTTTATAATGATACATACATAAATATAATGATTATTTATCTAAACTAATTGTAAATGATTGCATATCAAGTATCTGTATATGAAAGTCTCTATATATGAAAATAATTCAAAGCTATCCACAAGTTTCCGAGGGGCGCTCATGTAAAAAATAAAGTGGGTGAAACTTCCGGTGAGGCGGCGGAAGTAGCATTCCAATGGTATTTTGTGTGTTAGTTAGCGAAGAGGCTAGCTGTTTTTCGGAGAATTATTTTACTATTTAAAGACGCAAATCTTTATGAGAGATGTCGTTACGGAGCTCAGGGACAACATGTGCTGTTCGCAGTTGTATGTATAACAGGACTAAACTAATTCAGTGTCTTAAACGGGATTGTTTTGAACATAAGCTGAAAACGAAATCACAGTGATCCTACCAACGACTGAAGTTTCCATCAACCTCCCAAAAGACAACGAATCATCCTGTGTATTTGTTTAAAATCTTAATATTCTATAAACTCTATCAGCATGTGATTGGCTGTTCACTACTGATGTTACACCTAAACTCAGGATCAAAGTGTTGACAGAATACCAAATGTGCCAGTTAATGTATTCAAGTAGCATATTCATTTATAATTTTGAATAAACTCCAAAGGACAATGACTAAGTGTGTATTTTTTATTTTAATTGTTTGTCAGCTCGCACAACTGTCTGTCAACATGCCTTGATCAGTATTGATTATTAATAATGTTATTATAATACTCCCAATCAACTACTGCGGAGGTAAAGGTACTGTTATTTCACCCTTTTGAATTTCGTTGAGGTTGTGTTCCCACATCGTTAGCTAGTTTGGATCGCTATAACTTGAATGACTGTCAACTGTTGAATGAACGAGTGTCAAGCATGTCAAGTAGCGCATTGTTTACTTCAAACCGGAAGTCGCGCCCACTTTTGACGCAAGGCCTCATGGGGCGTAGGAAACTTGTGGCTATTACATTATTGTTGCAGTCAGATAAGTAAAACTTTTAAAATACATTACAAAACGTGGCTTAATAAGTTGATATATAGTTACCGTATTATAGTTACAAATATTTTTGTTGTTTATACATTTGTTACTAAACAAAAGCATATCACAACATATTTAACGGCCTCTGTAAGCTTCCATATGTTTTAATTTGGTGCTACAGTTAGTGCAGAAAATTCATGAAAGTACCCTTGGGCAGAGACTTTCAGAAGGTATTTTCCTGGGACGAGTAAGCGCCAGTAATCTCCTGCGATGTTGGATGTGATGGAGTGATTGATCGAGTCCACAGTGATGGTCGCATTGGGGATGCCAGATTCATCTTTGCTGTCGATTACCATTCCTTTTATCCCACGGTGGACCTGAACATTAAACAAATCATTTTAAGGTGTGTGGCAGAATAGAGATGAAAAAAATAAAATAAAGAAACAGCCAGACTGTTTGACCTGATGAATGAACTGCAGAAGTGATTTGCGGTTTTGTTCCCAATAGTTTGGCAGGTCTGTCGCTGGTGGGTATTTGTAACAACCCAGTTCAATGGTCACCTCAAAGCAGTTAGTGTTGACGTAGTTCCAATCCTGCATCCCTCCTGATGGAAAAGCACATAATGCACATTTATAGTTTATATTTAGGAGGGCTGTGCAAACATTAATTGCGATTAATCGCATCCAAAATAAAAGTCTGTGGTTACAGAATATATTTGTGTGTGGTGTATCTAATTATTTTGTATATATAAATACACACACGCATGTATATATTTAAGAAAATGTGTTATTCATATATATTATTATGATTATGTATTTATATAATATAGATTATGTATATATATATATATATATATATAGAATTTAAGCGCAAATAATTCTTAAATATATACATGCATACATAGGTATTTATATATACAAAATAATTATATACAGCACACACAAATATATTATGTAAACACAGACTTTTATTTTGGATGCGATTAATTGCAATTAATTTTTGCACAGCCCTAATATTTAGTTCTTATTGAAGCACTTTTTCATTTAATACAACTTTTTTCTGGATGTAATTTTAGGATGTCAATTTCAACAAAAGGCCATCTGTCCATTAGTCAAGTGTCTGTCAGTATGTCAACATAAAAAAAATGTCCTTTTCTAGTTATAAATTCCCGTAATCTAGCGCTCACCGTGGACATTGTACCATGCAGCGCCATTGGTGATGCCATCTTTAAAGTGTTCTTCGTACAGAAGCAGCTCCTTACAGGGCTGACCGTCATGCATTTGAGCGTTTTCCTGAAAAAAAAAAAAATGTTTTACAGGCCATTGATTTAATTTTTAATGATTAAATATTCTTAAAGGGATACTCCACCATTTTTTCATATTAAACTATGTCATTCCCTTAACTAAGACGAGTTGATACATACATACTCTCCTCTCAGAGTGTGCACTCAATCGCTCTGGCGCGCGAAACACTTTGATAGCACTTAACTAGCCCAGTTCATTCAATATGGGCCAAGCAGAGAAGTGACCAAACACCTCCACGTTTTCCCTATTTAAATAAAGTTACAAGAGTAGTGTAACTCGACCAAGAATGGTGACACAAAATAAAACATTGCACTTTTCTACCCATGTAAAGTATGGCGGAATACCACAGCAAGTGCTTGGGAGTTCAAAAAATCAAAACGGTGGCGTATCCCTTTAACGACGTAATTTCATTTCACAGAAAAAAGAAAGCCAGATATTCACCTGAGAGTAAGCGAGAGCCAACATCCTGAACATGTCATCATCTGAGGACTTGCTGTATCTGACAACATCTTCTAGATTATCATCAAATGGATAGTTCACCACCAGAGAGCCTGATAGAGATTTATCTAGAGGTTATCCGTCTGTGTTTAGCATGCTTCCAATCAAACAGAACCATTATAAATTAGGACCTACCTCCATGAAGGTTGGCAGACAACACAAACGGGTAGCTCTTTGCCCAGTTCATAACAGCAATGGTCTCTGGCTGTCTGGGATCTGTGATGAGGTTAAAACGGTCAGGAAAGTTACGGTTCAGGTCATAGTTGTTAGAGTTGTTACGTCCCAGGATGCCATCAATATCTCCTGCACAAAATAGAGTGTTTTCGTTACGGTTCCATCTTCCTGCAGTTATTATGCTGCTCCAAGTCAAGTCACATTTATTTATATAGCGCTTTTTACAATACAGATTATATCAAAGCAGCTTCACAGTGATAACATGAAAATAATACAACACAGATCAATATTGTAGAATATTAAATGTCCCCAAAAAATAAATCAGTCTGTGGGAGCAGCATCACAAACTATGGGAACACAGAGAGAAAATAACAATAATAATAATAATAATTAAATAGAATTAATAATAATAATTAATCATTTATTTTTTATTATTATTGAAACATGTTGCCATTATGTTCTCATAGTTATGATGTTGCTCCCACAGACAGACTTTTTTTTACAAACATTACATAAATAAATAAAATGTATTCTTATTAATAATAATATTATTTTTAAAAACATGTTGCCATTCTGTTCTCATCGTTATTATGTTGCTTCCACACAGACAGAAACAAATAGTAATAATAATAATAAACAACAGTATTATTTTCTGTCTTTTTTGTTTGGGAGAAACATTACATCAATAATAATATTAATAATCTACTTATATAATAATATATTTATATTAATTATATTATAATATTGGTACAAACAGAATGATGAAAAAAGACAGATACATTTAACTCTTTCCTTGCCAGTGTGTGTGTGTGTGTTTTTTTGTTTGTTTTTTTTAGTGCCAGCATTTTCGATCATTTTCGCAAAATTTTGATGGTCCTCAGCATATTTTTTATGAATATCTGAACATGCCATATATCAAAAGATAGAACAGATTCTCTGCTTTTTTTTCTTTTTTTTTTTTTAAAAGAAGCCTTTTCTTCTATCTTAATGCATTCTTTTTTTATCATCACTTGAATGTGGTTGAGTTTGATAAAAAAGCAACATTTTGAGCAAAAAGCTGAAAAAAATTGCATTTTTGTCAAAAACTACATCCAGATCGGATTCAGAAAAATGATCAAAACATAGATGGAGAAGATCCAAGTCCATCGTTTTTTAGAGTTGAGAAGACCTTACCTTCTTGGGACATTTCGTATCCATCCGGGTTCATTGAAGGCATGATGTGGATACGCGTGGAATCGACGAGCTGGGTGACTTCAGGGTCAGTGCCATAGTTGCGACACAGGTACTCGATGAGGTTGAGGAGCAATTCACGACCAACCACCTCATTGCCGTGCATGTTACCAATATACTTAAACTCTGGTTCACCTGGTGAGGAAAGACAGGGGTCAGTTCACTTTAGAAGTAGGTTGACTTCTAAAGATGTGTGTTAATTAAAATGACATAAAAATGTGTGGGAAATACCTAACTCATGGACACCAGGATTGTCGGAGATCTCCATGACCCACAGGAGACGCCCCTGCACAGATTTGCCGATGTAATACAGTCGTGTGATGGAGCTGTACTCAGAGCTGAATTTCTTCAGGAACAGCTCCATGTCACTGTAGGAATGATGGCGGAAGTCCTGGGGCTGGAACGTAACCCTGGAGCCCTGCTTTTCATCTGCTGCTGCTTTGCTGGTGCTGGTGCTGCTGTCATCTGAAGAGGTGTCAGTGAGGGACTCTGGGATTGAGAGGGTGGTCAGATTCTCATCAGTCTCAGCCACGAGGGTGATGTTCAGCTCAGTTGCTTTTCCCTCATGCACCTCCACCCCAGCCACGGACATGGGAACATAGCTACATAAACACAAAGATTGGGATAAAACACATAGAAAAAACACTTCAACCTGAAGGAGTCTCAGAGCATATTGTTAGTTGAAATAAATAACAAATAAAAGCCATTAGTAGGACTGGATATTGAAACAGATTTTCCCATTTGATTCTGATTCAATTATATCTCAATTGATTAGGGTATATTTCATGTACGTTTTATTTACGTGTGAAAGAAATTCTCTTTCTGCTAATACTGTAAATTATACAAGGCAATGTTTCATTAAAGGTACTGACTTTCTAGGGACATTGACATTTGTTTCACAAATGTTTCTGATTTGCTAAAAAAGAACCAGCTTATAAGAGGCATTTGTCTGTGAATTTGACTATATAGACCTTAGTCATGGCAGCAGCATATTTAATTTTGGACAGGAATGAAAATGAGGCAGAGAGGAGGGACAGAATTACAGTGCGTTCAAAGAATTGTACTATTGTTTAACAAACCAATTGTCCAGCTGATAAAAAATCCACAAAAACTCCATAAAACAGCTTTGAAAGTTGCATGATCTAGGGCCTTTATACTGAGCGTGACTGTACATTTATCCCTCACAGCCCTTTTCATTCGTGTTAAATTCAATTTGCTATCTAACCTGACTAAAGGTCCATTGATCATGATTTGGTTCACTAGGAAAAAAATCTGGTTCTTAAGAGTCATTTGTTCGAGAATCGGACTACACTGATCTGTTTTTGATTCACTAAAAAGAATGAGCTCATAAGAGTCACTTGCGTGTGAATCTGACTACATTGGACATGTCGAATTGTTTTTAAGAACTGGTTCATACAAGTCATTTTTTGAATTAGACTACACTGGTTGACTGCAACTATTTTTTTATTTTTTATATTAATTTTATAAAATTAACAACAGGGCCCAAACTCTGCACTTCGGCAGAAAACAGTGATATCTGCAGGACAGGCAACGCTGTACATTTTCAAACAGCAACTGAACAATGGCACTGAGTAAAATATCTTTTTTTAAATATCAACATTGGGATGTAGATGCTAGAATAGAACAAAAATTGTATAATTTAACCCAGCCATCAGGCCTCTGATAAAGGGATTTTCCTCAGAATATTGAATGCGTGTGTACAGTTTTCCTCATAAATATGCACTACATCATATTCCATACTTACCCCGGGGCTACAGCTGTGATGGTGTAGATGCCAGGCAGTAACAGGCGATAGTAGTCACCAAAGTGTGCAGTGGTCACATTGTGGTTGATGCCAGCAACCATTATCACAGCATCTGCGAGAGGGGCTTCATTCTTGGCGGCTCTCACAAAACCACGCACTCCAATATGAATCTGAGCACATACACAAGGCAGAAACTCTGAAAACGAAGCCACACTGACATTCTTGTAGGGCTCATTAAAAACTCACCATGCATGTCGTTGTTAGCACATCAAATTCTCTTACCTTCTCCATGTAGGCCAGCAAGGCCTCCCGATTGTTGTCCCATTCTGTTCTGAGTTGAGATGAGGGTGGGTACTTGCAGCAGCTGAGCTCCATAGTGATTTCCAAACAGTTCCCCTTTAGGTAATTGTAATCCTGCATACCCCCTAGTAAAAAGTAAGGACAAATTGTGTACCAAAGGCATGGGATGAATTGACATAGTGGGATTGTCACTGCTTAAACTGTAAACTTCTGCAAACACAAGGGACATCTCAATACAAAGAGTCTTTCAAAAGGTCTAATGTCAAGAATGTTTGGCCAGTTGCAAATGTTAGGAGCATGTAATAAATGTAGGGGTAGGAAATCATTCATGTAAGCCAACCTACTTTTATATCCTTGAAAAAACAACAAGCTCCAACCCATTTTAAGATTGATTTCAGAGAATAAAGAGCTGACGGATATGGGTTAGAATGCATAGGTTACATTGGTCTAAGGTAGAACACACTTTCATCTAACTTTTGGCGACTCCTTCAGATACCAAACCAATGCGGATTTTTTGAAAGTCTGTTTTCTATTTTAATATATTTGAAAGTGTACTTTATCCCTGTGATGGCAAAGCTGAATTTTAAGCATTGTTACTGATTCTTCAATGTCACTTGAAGAGAAAATTCATACTTTTATCAATGTTGAAATCAGTTGGGCTGCTTAATATTTTTGTGGAAACCGTGATACTTATTAAGATTTAAGATTCTTTAGTTTGATTAATAGAAAGTTCAAAAAGGACAGCATGTACTTAAAATATAATTATTTTGTTACATTATTATGTCTTTACAGTCACTTTTGATCAATTTAATGTGGCAGATTCATGTACTTAAACGGTACCATGGCACTGGCAACACCAAGGTCATGGGTTTAATTCCCAGGGATAAAACATACAAAATTAAAGCTGTGGATAAAAGCATTTGCTAAAAGCAGAAATGCAAGAGCAGCCTATAAATGAAGACCCGTTTCTATGAATCATACAGAGCTCGAGGAAATGAGGATCAGAGGAAGCACATCTGTAATCTCTCACTATAAGAGCAGATCAAAACATCAAAATTCAACAAAATCAGCTCAACACATGACAAACTAATGGCAACTCGAGATGGCAATAAGCACTACTCAGATTGTGAGCTTTTTAACAACTAAAAAGGTCTTGATTGTGAAAGACATGGACTTCTGCTCTTTTGCAGAATTGACTTTCTCGGACGGTCAATACAATTGCAACAGTAAGAGATAAAGCCGAGTTCATGCAATGTAATTTCAAGCTAAAAAGACAGTCCACTTGCCAATCATGGCAGTGCCCTGGGCAGCTATTTCCAGTCGTGCAAATTCAGAGGACAGACCAAAAATTCCACAATTGCTCGCAAGTTCGCAACGCTAATCGTTCACGAAGATAACAACAACAACTGAAACTGTTCAAGTTAGTCCGGATAATTCGTGCAGTATAGAGCAAGCCTAACATTGCCTAACAAGTCAAATGACTCTTGTAATCATGGGTGAGGTCAAATGTCTCTGCCCCATGTTTTCAGTCTTTCTATAATATGTGACACTGTATGCTACCAGTCTAGCATGTTTTTAAACGTGTCAGAAGCCCAGTTCCTCTGTTTCCAGAAGAAAGATCCTGTTTTTTAGCACATGATTATTTGTTAATACAACTAAGAAAAGAATAGGTTAAACTTTCTTATTAAACTATAATTCACTCTGGGCCCGGGGTGTCAACACAGAGTGTAGACAGCATTTTAATGTTGCATTTTAACCCTGGGGTCCTATGTTCAAACATCTTATGTTCCTAGGGCGAACCTTATGTTTATGTTGGCCCTAACCCTAACCCTGGGAACATAAGACCATTTGTCATTTGTTCATTAATCTGAGGACCATAGGACCCTGTGAAGAACATAGGAATGACTACCTAGATAAAGCCGGAGTTTGTCATAAAATGATTGAATATTAACTTTAAAAACGCAGCTGGTGGTCTGTAGATCTTCAATTTGTGTTGGGTGTGTACAATCTCAGAAACAGGATTCAGGTCATTGAACAGACTTTAAGACTGGTTTCTATGGTAGAATACCAGCTTCTAAGCAAAGAGAAAACAAAAAGACAAAAAATTATAAAAATACACAAAAATAAAAATAAAAAATAAATGAGAAAAAAACAATTTGAGGCAGTCTGCTTATGCAGTGTTGTTATTAAGTAATATGATTAAAAAATGTTTTCTTTTTTTAAATAAAATAAATATAAATATTAGATGGAAAAACTTCAACATGAAAAGGCTTATTTATTCATTTTTTTAAATTATATCGCATTAAAAACAAACTGAAATTAAATAAGTTAAATTACTAAAATATAAATAAATAAAGCTAAATTGAAATTTATAAAATAAGAAAAATAACAAAATCACATAAAATTACAAAAATTAAAATGTTAAATATAAAACCTAATTCAAAAAATGAATAAATACTACACATAATACTAAAATAACACTGGTCTTATGATCACCCTATGACTTAACCTCCCTGTCAAATGCACCAGTAAAATGTTATAAGGTCAACAACACACATCTTACAGGTGACATTTGCATAGGAATTATGCAGTGTATGAAATTTAATTGTTTAAATTTCATGTTGTATGTTATATTATGTTGTATGTTGTATTTTCAAGGGGTTTTAATGGTCGGCAATTTCTGTCACCACCTCACATGACGACCTTCGGTCCAGACATTCGGGAGAGATTAGGGGTTCACACAGGAGGTACACCCTCCGTAAACAGCACCAAACAAAATGCCACTGCTTTCAATCACCATTAGACTGGTTGAGCAAGTCTTAATGTACATCATGGATCTGATCTGCAAGCTCCAAGGAACATTGTGGATCAGATTTCTTCTGTTTGAAAGTGATAGTTGAGAATATGGACTGCGGAGACTGAGGTTACTTGTAAGGAAAGTAATTAGAGACCACAACAGTACACAAACAGTACAGGTTTTGGATTACTTGCTAGACTATTGTCCAGCATTCCTCCATCTTAAACTTACTTAAACAATAATGCAGCAAACATTATTATGTCAATATTTGAAATATGTGACCAAATGGCATTTGTTTACCAACTCATACTTCCCCATAGGAAATATGCAACGGAATGTTTTGAGTAAAGAAGGATGTGGGTGGAGCCAAATAAAGGCTGTTCCACTGAATTTAACACAGACTAGTAGAAATGACCCCCACCCCCCTACTTATGTTCTCTGAGGAGCAAGAAACAGAAAAGAAATCATTCAAACCAGTCATTTCAAGACCACTGAAGTGAAATTAATTACTCATCATGATGCTATAACTCAGCGGGTGGCATTCAGATAAAGAAAACAAAGGAAAGGGAGGGGGGGGGGGGGATTAAAGCATGGATAGGAATAAGTGTTGCTAACATACCTGCCACATCATACCACTTTGCTCCATTTGTGATGCCATCCTTGAAGGTCTCACTTAAGTTTTCTTCACACTTCGGCTCCCCAGTTTTCATAACAGGGTTATTCTCTGCGTAAACCCGGGCCAAATAACTGAAGAGAGCATCATCGGGCGATCTGCTATAGGTGCCCTCTGTCTCATGGCCAGCTGAGTCATCATAAGGATAACTTGCCACCACTGTCCCACCATGCAGATTGCCAGACAGCACAAATCTAGAATCAGAGAATATCAGATGAGTTTTAATTAACCATTTAACATCTACTTCTCATACACTGGATTAAGACATACAAATATTATTAATAATAATTCAATTCAATAATTCAAGTAAAAAAAAAAAACATTGTACAGCTGAATTAGAACAAAGTATATTTATAGAGATTACACATAAAAAAAGTACAACAAAAAATAGTAATACATGAATAAGTTGTTTGTGATTGCTGGACTACTTTATTATTGTAAGTGCAATCTCTATAAAGTCTCAATCCAGTATTCATCACACAAACAACTAGAAAAACCATCTTAATGAATATAGAGCTCATCTAATTCAGCTCTATAATATTTAATTTTTTTTCCTGATGATTATTAATATTATTACTATGGTAATAATTTACAACAAAGTTTTAATTGACAATGAAAAAACACTTAGTTAATGTTAATTTCAACATTTAAAACATTATTAAAATCAAAAGTCGTTTCTGATGCTTTTATTTAATGGACTCGAGCAACCATGAACTAATAATCAGTAAGGGTAAAGTCTTTCCGTGGTAATGGACATCTGTATTGTTATTACTACCATAAGAAATATTATTTATTACTGTAAAATGTTTAACACTCATTTTTAGTAAATGTATTGTAAAGTAAAATCCTTACTATGATTCAGAAAAGTGAAATATTGTAGAGCTGAGCTGAATTGGAAAAACGTACATTTATTTAGATAATAATTTGCTAGATTTTGCAGGCAAAATACTCAGATTCCTGCAAAACCTGTTGGGAAATATAACATGGTCGCTGTGTTTTTGAAAAGGGCAGAAGGTTTTTTTAATTGGTTTAAGGTGATCTTTAAGATGGATTTTCTAGCAGTTCTTCTGGCAGAAAAAGTTGGGTTCGGTTTGTGAATGGTCTTACTTGTTCTCCAGGATCCACTTCATGACAGCAACACCTTCAGGGTTGTCTTCTGCTTTCACGTCTACCTCTTCAAACTGGTCTGGGAAACTTCTATTGAGGTCGATGTTTTTAGCATTATGCCGACCCTCATCTCTGCCCGTACAATCCCCCTCAACAGACTTCTCAAATCCGTCAGGGTTCATGCTCGGCATGATATAAATATCGGTGGTGTTGAGTAGCTCTGTGACCCGCTGATCTTCTCCGTACTTCTCCAGCAGATACTCCAGTAAGTAGATCAGGACCTGTCGGGACACGGTCTCGTCTCCGTGCATGTTACCCACGTACTTGAATTTGGGTTTTCCTGGTCCATCAAGAGTGGGGTCCTTGGTGATTCTCATTACCCATAGCTCCCTGTTCTCCACTGATTTGCCGATGCTGGTCAGATTTGCGATGTTTGCGTATCTCTGGGCGAGACTTTTAAGAAGGTCAGTAAGTTCGGTGTAATTATAGTATTTATTGTAAGTCTCTGGCTCCTGCTCGCCGAGAGGAGCTGAGTTGATGGAGCTGATATAAACAACAAGCAGAGATAAAACCAACAGCGGGAGTTTATGCGATGAACACAAGTTGTTTACCAAATGTCCCGACATGTTTCCGAAGGCACCTTGACGTATACATGAAATCTTATAAATTGGTCCACCCGGAGTCAGGTTCTTTCTTTAGCCTGACGTCGGGGTATTTGGATAAGAACTTCCTGCTAATGCTTTAACAAAGGGCGGAGTTTTCATGACTGCCGGAGTAGTTTCAAAATAAAAGTCACGACTAACAATCAGATTTCTGCCGTTCGGCTGGAAATGAGAACATGCTGATGTCTGTATTTAACTATTTTAATTACAGAATAGTCGTTGGTTTAATTGATGGTCAGCCAAGTGGACCAACCAATGATCACCATGGACTAGTTTGTTATGTTTATGTAAAATAGGTAATTGTGGAGTTATTAATGTTTTAACGGCAACAACTGTGACTGTTCTCTTTCAAAAAGACAGAGATGCCTTTTTAGATCTGTGAAAAACTTTTAAAAATTCTTCAAGGCCTGAAACCTGAGACAACAAGGCTTTAGGCCTAAAATATGTAGCAGTTCTGAAAAATTAGCATAGTAATACAACTTAAATCAAACTAACATTTATACTGATATTTTTAATCATACTTTGATTTCTTCTCTTAACAACTCGTTTTTATTGAACTACAGATGAATATCAAAGTCAATTCTTTTTCTTTTCTTTTTTTGATAAATAATAAAAAAGATTGAAAACAAGCAGCTTTGCAATCCTTATGGCAGTAGATGGAAATAGATATAGGTGACAACTGAGGTTCCCAAACCTTTGTTTTTAACTCTACAAGTATAGATTAAAACAAGTAGCTAAAATAATTATAAATAACTTTTCCATTTTTAATACATGGTAGTCATGTAGCAAAACACCCTTAAAGAAGTTTAAAGAGCTGTATAATACTCAGGCACCCTACACTTTTTAAATAATCAATTCACCTGACTTTTCCAGTCATTTGTAGATTACTGGACACAGATTAAGAATACTAGTTTTTCTCAATTTCTACCCAGTAATGCCTGGCATAACAAATATATATACAGTCTTGGAAAACCAGCCAGGTTTTCCAAGACTGTGGGAACTCTGGTTCTTCAAAAGAACAGGAAAATCAGTTGTTGGAGGGGTAAATTAAATATCTTGATTATTTTAAATCATCTTAAGACATCGTTTGAGAACCATGTCATTGGTTCAGTAAATAATTTCTTTGAATGTTAAATATGTGTATAAACTGAATGAATACACAACATACAATGCATATATACTGTACAACTCCTTTTACCAAATTCAAATACATTTCTTCCTCCTGAAAGACCAAAACAGAAAAATTCACTTCATAAAACATTAGAAATTCCTCCAACTCATCCTCCAAAAACACATTATATGTAGAAATAAATGAGAAAGGAAAACATTTTGAGTGCAAAAGAGGTGGTTAAATATTTTACTTGAGGCAGTTTTATTTAAGTTAATTGTTAATTCCATGCTGTTTCGTTGTAATACAGATTCTAAGTCTGTGGTTCCAGTCAGATATCCAGTAGTACAAACTAATTTCAAGTTAACAAAGTACAGAAGAAATTATATGCATTATGCAGATTCATAGGGGGGAGAAGAAAAATAGACTATTTCATGTACTCATGCAGGCTTAAAATCAACTTTATTAGTGCTTTTTTTTTCCTTTTTCTTTTTGAGACATGGAGACCTGCATTTGTCTTAGTTCTAAAAGCAACACGGCTCCTTCAGTTGTATAGAGCTGCAGCCATCCACCCATCATCATCATCATCAGCCTATGTGAGTAATACAGTATTTTAGCACAAATTACAGTCCAGACCACTGGTAAATGTTACTACATAACTACTTGGTGATGTTAAGCATTTTGCTCCACATGGATATCAAGAAATTTGCTTTGACTTTCTCTGAAAAACTAAATTAACAAAAAGAGCACTTTGTTTAGACTTGCCCTTTTAAAGGTTTAATTGTTTTCTTTAACTGCATCGTATAATTGCACTAACACAGAAATATTACAGCTCAAACCACTAATAGTAGACATATCAGTAATAGTAATAAAAGTTAATTTCTGTAATTACATTAAGAAAAACTCAAAATATATCCAGCAACTGATAAAAATGTTGAGAAATAAAGCAAATGAACATTAAAAAAAAAAAAAAAAATTGTACCAGGACAAAAATAAAAAAAAAAGTTCTGACCATTCAAAAAATCATAATTGAAGTTTGTTTCATGAGTGGTATATTTTATTTCAATTTAAGGGCTAATAAAACAGAATAATATTAAAAATCAAACAAAGGGAGGGAAAACTGGAGGCATCAAGCTGTTGAGTGCCACTCATAAGGTTGGGTTCAGTTGCTCCCTTTGTGAGTGGGGTCTGGGGAAGGGGAGGGGGAGTGGGGTGGAGTCTCATATTGGCTGTGTTGTCTCATTGGTTTTCATCCTCCACATCTTGCAGCGCCTCTTTATTCTGTTCCTCACCTGTGCACAGAGAGAAACAAAGCCATTGTTATTGCACTGCACCACAATTGTGTGTCCCTTAAAGAAATCCATGTGTGATGCGTTGTGCATTTTCGCACATCATCATCAAGTTTGCAACCCTTGCAAGATACTGTGCATTAGGAGTTTGCCAAATAAAATGCTATAAAAAGCAAAAAAATAAATAAATCAATAGTGAAGGACTAAATACATGCTGTGAGAAACATAAACTTTATCTATAGTGTTACAAAAATAGAATGTCATTTTCAAGCTCAAAAAAAAAAAAAAAAAAAATTGGCTTAAGTCTAATTTGAATGCAGTGTTATCTCATACGGTCATTTAATTGCCACACGTAATTCAGTTCCCAAACCAAAGGATAAGACCTTTAGACACCTGTACCGTACATTTCTTAGGAAAACATACCAGAATTTCTCAAATTCCTATATATTGGTACAACACAGCCATTCCAATTGGACAGAGGATCTGGCAGTGATCATGCAGAAACAGTTTGTTTCAGACATGCTGCACATATTGCACTCTGGTGGCTACAAAGATAGCAACACAAAGCTTACAAACAGGTGAGTGATGATGCAATTTGTGGACAAAAAGGCAAATGCTGGAAAAAAAGTGGCCTCACTTACAAATAAAGTTTGTGGGCATTTAACATTTTCCTTTAGGAATCTAAATAGTGGGGATGAAAAAAGGCAAGATGGGTTAAGTTGGACGGCATGAGGTTGGACACATTACAAGATGACATGAAATGTAGTAGAGAAAGATTAGACCGTTGGTTTTGCAAAGAAATGCAGTGATGCACACTAGGTCAGTATATACTTTTGAAAACAATAGAGGAACATCAAAAAGGTTTAAAAGCTATATATATATATATATATATATATATATATATATATATATATAAAAGCTTTCGGTCTTATTTCAGGGGTAGGACTGTATATCTTGGATGCACTACATTGCATATGTAAAAGGTTTATGCAATAACATTAAAAACCACTACACTATACTGAGAAAAAGAACTTCTGGTGGATGAATTTAAATAAAATATTTTGTAATCATACCTAGGGATGTTTGCATGAACAATTTTACTTTCAAAGTAGCCAGACCCCTTCATTTTAACTCTTCTTTTAGAGGTAGATATTAGAGATGCCTCACAAGTCCTAAATCGGGACACTCTGAAACAATCGCTCTAAAAATAGACTTGGTTTGTGGTGGAGCTCTTGAGGATGTCACCTTCATGTACCAATGGGATTCAAAGACATGTTTGTCAAGCTTAACATCTGAAACGGCAAGAAAGATAATGCGTCTTACCATCTCCCTGCATATCTGAAGTCCATAGTGTCAGGTTATCACGTAACAACTGCATGATGAGTGTTGAGTCCTTGTAGCTTTCTTCACTCAATGTGTCCAGTTCAGCAATAGCATCATCAAATGCCGCCTTTGCCAACCTAAGATCCACACAAAAACTATTATTACGTTTCAACATACAAATGAACAGGAATACATTGCAATAAATAATACCATCTTGTTCAGATAAGTAGCCAAACACAATCTAAAAGCTGTAGATGGCACAATATTCATACAAATTAAATAAGAATATGATTGATGCACGTTTGCAAAAGTTTTATAGTCTGCTGTGCTTAAAGCAAAACGATTTGAACACTGAAAACAAACCTGCACGCGCGGTCGGGAGAGTTGAGGATTTCATAGTAGAATACGGAGAAGTTAAGAGCCAGACCCAAACGAATAGGGTGTGTAGGCTGAAGGTCTGTCATTGCAATATCACTAGCAGCTTTGTAAGCAACCAAACTGTTTTCTGCAGCCTCCTTCCTGTCATTTCCTGTGGCAAACTCAGCAAGATACCTGTGGTAATCACCCTTCCTGAAGCATCAAAGGAAGAAAAGGTCTGTTTAAAACATGTATAAATAAAGCTGTGACCTCATTGTGTCACATTCGATTCAAACTTAGATTCACTTAGGAAAAACGAATAGCTTTCATACATTTTGTAGTAGAAGACCTTGGACTCTCCTGAATTTGCAGCTGGGATTAGGTGCTTGTCCAATACATCGAGGATGTCATTGCAGATTGATTTCAACTCATTTTCAACCTGAACATGAAAATGTAAAGGTTAAAAGCATAAAACGCATCATATTCCAGTGATGTTAATGAATGCTAGTTAGCGCACATCTTACCGTTTGCCTATATTCCCGAATCATTTTCAATTTGTCCTCCCCTCCCTTATTCTCCTCTTTCTGCTCGATACTACTGATTATCCTCCAGGATGCTCTTCTTGCCCCAATAACGTTCTTATAGGCCACGGAGAGGAGGTTTCTCTCTTCAACTGTTAGCTCAACATCCATCCCAGCCACTTTCTTCATGGAGTCAACCATTTCTGGAAAATTGAAAATAAATGTGATGGACATTTTGCTTATTGGATTTAATCACAGCCAGAAAGCAGAATATGAGTCACACAACTATGGCAAAAATAAGTACACATTTTATTTGCCAGTTACATAGCAAAGAGTCCAACGGGTTCTGGGATTTTAAAAAAATAACCCCATTCATTCCCTCCATTGGGGAATTCATAAAGCATGATAACGTGGGCAGCCACTGTTACACTCCATGTGGTAGAGCTGCACGATTAATTGTTAATATAAATCTCAAATCAAACACCCACACAACTTATTCCTAAATGACAGCGATTCGCCTGTATCTATTAAACCTTTTACAAGTAGGATCGCAGAGGAACATTTAAATCTGCATTGGTGCTGCCGCTGACCCAGAGAGAGCAGTTGTCATCTTTAGGTATGTAACAGCTATGTAACCCAACCAAACAGTATCATTATTTCTTAGTTATATTCAAATAATCTCAGAAGAACTGTCCATAAAATTTATAGATCAGATATAAGCACTGATAAAAATTTGACGCATCAAATAAAGACTGTTTCAATTAGGCTATAATCACTAAACAGACAAGTGTGCATTGGCGACATGCGACTTAAAAATATATTTTTCATTGAACCATTCATTCAAGAGATTTGTTCAAAAACACTGATTCATCCAGTAATGAAACAGATGAAGTATTGATGAGAACGTTATTGAATCATTCACTCACTGCTTTTTTGAAATAATAATAAATATTAACAATTAGCCAATTAAATATATATTTTAAATAGACTGCAGGAAATGATATCTTGTTAAAACCTTTATTAAATTGAATATTTTGGTTTAGTTGTACATTCAGAATCATGGAAGAACCGTGAACTCAACTTTACACAACAAAAACACACAAGAATCATGTAGCACTACTATGGTGTGTGTATTATGCATTTATTCGAATAAGAGATAAACATTTACATGTACATTTGCAATCATTCCCATTGTGTAGTCAGTATTCAATTATAAAACACTGTGCATACTGCATACCCTTTGTTAACAAACCATCATTCTACATACTATCAGCAAGCATACTTTTAAGTGCTGAGTGAAAACCCTAGAAACCAAAAATAGGTTAATGGATGACTAAACTAGACAATAAATTACCAACAAGGCACAGTTATAGCTGTTGCTTTAGTACATCGTTAAAATCACTAACACCACAAACCAGAGAGCCTCTTCTCTACAGTATGAAATCTCCCTGCAAAAATACTGCATCTGAGCTTACAAAGCATTAATTGCTTTGTTTTACTGTACGACGGCTGCGTCTTTAAATCTCCTGAGGTACCTGCCTAGACTGCATTTTTGGGTATCATAGCCCAACGCGCCCATAATACGCAAAAAGTAGGCACCTCAAAAGGGTTTGAGACACCGCCACGGTCTCTCGTAATGCGCTGCGGGGGTAAACGCAAAAAGGGCGGCCCTGGTACCGAAATAACTCATTATCGCGATGAATTGGGACGACTAAGACAGCTGTTAACTAATATTTGAGCCGTTCTTCGCCCACATGAGCCATGAAGACTGCAGCCACCCCCTCCGCCATGGCTAGCAACAGCTTGCCTCACCCACTAACTCTCCGCCATTTTGTCTCCTCAATAAACGTCTCCATCTTCATATGCCATTCTGTAGTTACCCCAATATCACATCAACAGAATTAACGGACAGTACAAATAAACGAATCAACGTTTTAAATGGGTAAACGGAGATCGGGTTGCCATTTACAGGGTGTTCGCTTTATGTATAACTTAAGCGAATTAAGCCAGCTAACCCGACCGTCAGTTAGTCTGTCTGAGCACTCGCTTTGTAAATACAACGTTCCCGTTACTTCTCAAAGTCTCTTACCATCATATCTCTCCGCCTGCTCGGCGAGCTTGGCTTGGTACACCAAATCCTCCCGGTCACCCATGGTGGACAGCGCGCGGCGAGCGTGTTTCGTGAGAGATTGGGAGTAAAGGAGGAGTGTGAGTTCACCGGCAGGCCCCTGTGCGAGCAACAGCTGCGGATTGAATGGTGGAGTAAAGATGGCGTTACACCTTCATCCGGGAACTTTTGCACAGAGCAGCTCCACACACTCCCTCTCTCCGTTCACGAATGCTGGATTTTAACCCTCTTTATTCAATAGACAATTAATTATATGTGCCTTTCTGTTATTTTTGTTACCAAACATTGTGTATTAAAGTGGCACATTCAGGGCCAATTGTCTTCATTTACTCACCCTCATATCGTTCTATCGTAAATAATTGTTAGAAATATGTTAGTTTAAAGAAAAGACCATTTAAAATAAATAACACCATAAATTGAAATGAAAATTAAAGGAACCGTTCATTAAAAAAGCTAAAATATTTTAATTTATTCTGTCAGCATACAATATTCTAAGAAAATCTGTGTTCAGTTACCCATAGCATAGAAATCAATGGTAATCAATATTTTTGGTTCTAAATATCTTCTTTTATGTTCCGTAGAAGAAAGTCAGTCATACAGGTTTGGAACAGCACGAGGTAAGTGTTTTATCATTTGAATTGAACATATAAATAAAATAATACATTCATATAATTTTAGATGGTATTGCATTTGGGCCTAAACTTGCTTTACAACTTTATTTCTATCAATTATTACACCATAGAAATTAAATTGTGTGCCATATCAGTGTAGATAACCAACAAGAGTACAAATGTGCCTTTAAAAATACCACTGTACATGAAAAATATGGTAATCATCTATCACACTATATTTCAAAGTACAACGCTATTAATATCTGATACAACTTTACAATTTTCAACCAGGTTGGCTTGTCAGATTTAATAATAGCTGGTCATAAAATGAAACAGTGGCTTATTCTATGGTAGGATAATGAAACAAGCACTCTCCATCACGTTGATCCAGAGTAATACAATACTATCAAGGCATGATAGTACAGACAGAGGCCAGGTAAAAGGGTTAATAGCATTACTATAGGGGTCAACTTTATTTCATGTACATGAATAAAACTGTAACAAAAACGTTGGATTTTTTTGTGTGACTTAAAACACTGTTCTGACAGACTGGGATGCACATAAAGGATAACAAGATTAATTTCACAAAATTACTGTGTTGATATTTAGGTTCTAAAACATAATACTTTGGGTACAATTAAAATGTACAGACACGAATGCTGCGATTATTCATTCAACTCAGAGGTAAGTGATGCTTTTTTTAAGGTGAAATCATTCTCACAGGACACAGGTGAGAGTTCAGACTTACAAGACTCCAGCTTTGCTTTGTGGCTGATTTTAGTGATCTAATTTCATCAAGGTAATTTGTGACTGAAACAGACAGTTAAGAAGACAGATCATGAACATCAAAGTCCTTCATAATTACGACTTAAGCGACAATTACATAACATGGCTGGGTTGCTGTCACATCATGGCAACATACAGCTAACTTACACATACAACAAAGCTTTCTAACATTAAATGTGACATAACTGAATAGTTTCCAGGTGATTGTCATTGTTACCAAACAAAGTTAGTCAACTTTTCTTTTTAAAAGTAACAACAAATAAAGGTAAAGGGTAAAAATATTAACATTTGATAGTGTTGTTCTGGTAGCCTGCCTATTAGTGTTATAATTTATACATTTGTCCACAGATATTCACTTTCTATTCTCTCATACAGTCAATATAGTGATGGAAGCAGGTTAAAAGAAACGTTTCTACAAGGTCGAACAAAACATACTCCACTTTTCCCTGCATTCAACAATTTAGGCTAAAGATGATGCTGATTTGGTCATTGACAACAATCTGCAATTAAGGCAGCCAATTAGCGAAACAATGTCTTTCTTGGGCATTAAAAAACAAAATACACAGTTTCTGCAATGAAATAGATAATACAGTTATGATGAAGGCTGACGGTTAAAAAAGGGTCAATAGCCAGATGAACCGATAGTAGATAAAGACTACTCGTATGTGCAAAATCAATTGAGTAAAACACATTTGAGGCATCAGGTTAGGCTTTGCACATTAATGTGACACTTCATAAAATCCTATTAGGTTATTGTAAAGATAACTGGGTTGTTTTAGAAATATCTAGATCTAATGTTAAAGCAGTTTTGGGCCACAACATATAAGAGAGGCACTGCAAGAACCACTCATTGTATTTTCAACCTTGGCAAGGGAAGTTCTGGCAAAAACACTAGTTAATTTGAGTGGGAAAGTCACAATGTTGGATTTTTTTTTTAAAACAACAACAAAAGTCTATTTAGTCTATCTTATATTGACGTATTGAGTCTAGCATTAGAAATTACGGTTACACATTCAACAAAACCGCATTTAGTGTAATACTTCCAAGTACAGCAATAATGGTCAAAGGAGCAAGTAGCGTTTCCTGATAATATATAATGAAAATGTAGTAAAACAGTTACTTGGCGGTAGTGAATAATGATACATGGCCCATTTTGTATACATTAGAAATGTTGTGCATAAATAAAACGAAATGCGGTGAGGGTTTGGGCTACTCCATCTTTTATATAGTGTGCCGCCCCATCCGTCTGACTGGCGCCGAGCCAGTAGTGACTGACAAGCCAATTAAAAAGACTATTCAAAGCATGTTTGATCTGCATTCATTTCTGAATATTTTCATGTAGTAGATGATTTGCAGTGTAAAAAGCTGTTGTGTTCTAGGACATTAAGTAGTGTATGCTACCGCATTCAAAGAAGCAAAGGAACAGTCCCTTGTTAAGACACCAAACCGCTCATGTTTTAAGTCCAAGCAGGCTCTTCCTCTTTTCGCAGTTCACAAGAAGCCACACACTAATGCTCCTCGCTCTGTAGTGTATGGTGTTGTGTGTGGAATTTAGTGTTTACTTGGTATATATCTTCAATTATTGCATAAAATCTAACAAGGGAATTGTTGCAGGTACTGTGTACATTGGCATGAGACACAATGGCACAAGGTAATGATGAGGCGAACAGGTTAAGGGCAGTAGTGAGGATGTGTGAGGAGCCGGAGTGTGTGTATGTGTGTGAATGAGTGTACATCTAAGGGCTGCTAGGGAAGACAGTCTGCTCTCTCAGCTCAGTTCGTCCTCTGGATTGTGCTGGTCCAGCAAGCGGACATGAGTAAAGGGAAAATGGCCATGCTTTCCCTTGCACTCACCCTCCCACTGCCCGTTTACATTGATCTTGGTCACCTTCACCATGTCACCAACCTAACAACACAAGACCAAGTGTTAGAAGTGGAGGAATTAATTTGTAAATGTAATGAACAAACAGAGAATAGAGATTTCTTCAACTTCAACAGAGAATTACAGTTCCACTGGGTGGCACCAAAACAAAACATTTCTCAAAATGTAATATGAATGAAGATGTTTTTAACGTACAAAACAAGTTATACAAGTAATCTGTGTGCCTGTGATACAATGTTGTAAATTAAAAATAACTACACTTTTTACCTCCAAAGCAAGAGCAGTTTTATCATAGGCATTGGGAACTCTCTTCTGAATCGCCCTGGCATAAACCGGACCATTCTGTAGATTGGGTAAGGATGTGGGCTGAGCATACTGGCCCGGTTCACCAAGCAGAGGTGGAGACTGAGAGCTGTGGCCGTCAGAGTTGCCGTGAGCAGCGGATCCTCCAACAGACCCCCCAGGGGCCCCTGATGTTGGCGAGGCCGGCCGGTACTTCTCCACGTAGGGCACGGGGATCATGCCGACACGGCTTTCAGAATTCTGAGCATTCCACCACTGCTCCTCTGGCTTCTCCAGTACTCTGAGAATATCGCCCTTTCGAAACGGAAGGTCCTCGTCGTCGTTGCCGGGGAAGTCGAAGAGAGCTCGGACGAACTCCTCTTCAAGCCTCTGAGGAACTCCCGTTCCCGCATTGACGCTGATAAAGGACGAGTGCTTGGCTTTGCTAATGGGCTCAATGAGAGTGGTGGTATCCAGGTAGTGAATCTTATAGAACTCCAACAGGGCAGGTAAGGCATCGAATTCCTGATCTCCAATACGGAACCGAGGAGGAGCAAGTCCTGTAGGATGACAGCAAGAGAGCACATATGATGGATGGACGATCAAGATCTGCTTTACCTTAAAGGGGTCATATAATGCCATTTTCATACAAGTTAATTTGATTCTTTAGGGTGTAAATGACAAGTTTGCAATATAATTTAATTAAAAATTCTAAGGAAACACTAATTTTACCTGATCAAAACAGCAGTTTTCAGTGCATATACCTTTAAATGATAATGAGCTTAGCTCACGCTGCCCCTTGGTTCTTTGAGGCGTTTAGACACAACGCATGTGGAGTGTTGCCTGTCAACAGTTGAGGGTAGGCTATATTTTGGAGAATGAATGGCAGCGGGAGTCGGACACGGAACACGAACAGGTTGTTTCTGAATGGTTGGTTAACATAATGTCACTTTGATCTATCTTTGTTTACTGGCAGGGTAACATTAGAGTAACTTAGTGAGATGTACGAACACTATGTGTTTACCGATATGTACTCAGTTTGTAATGACACAACCATAACACCTCGTTCATCATAAATGTATCGTATATCACAATGTATCGTTACCCTGAGTGTAACCTTAGCCACATTCATTGTGAAGCGTACAAATGATTTGCGAAGATTAATGTAAAGGTTATTACATTTTTACACTCACTTCTTCTGGAGGTGCAACAGGGAAATGAATAGTTGGTACCGATTCTTTTTTAAGGAGTAGCTTCCTAGCTAAACCAGCTTTATACTGACTCGAAAACAAAACTCAGCCACTGCGTCTTCAGCGATTCGGATTTAGGAACATTAAAATGACTTCTGTGTTCATTATTACACCCAAGAACAGAACATCACAATCGCTTAGACGCCATTCTGGACCAGCGTATCAACAATGACGGACTATGATGACAGCTCGCTCAGGGCTGGTCTGTGTTGAAACGCTGATGTCAATCAAAAATCGTGGGAAGGGCGTCCGATTTAGTGACATCATATGGTCGAACGGCTCAATTTGAGGCAGGGGAAAACATAAGGAGATTAATACAAAAACACTGGAAAGATTTTTGGTTGTGTACAGGCAATGCCAACACACAATCAACTTGAAAAAGTGCATGTATCTTAATATGACCCCTTTAATCTAGTCTTGGTAAACAGTGGAAGATATGATTAATATTGTTGTATAATGGTTTCTGTTTAAGAAAATACCACACTTTTTTGGCCCAAATCGAAAGAAAAGCTGTATAATAATTTTTAAATTAAGCATTGCTGATTGACCATCTGCAAATATTTTTTTCTCTCAATGATATATGTGTGTGTGTACATTGATTCACACTGGTAAGTACAGTAAAAGGACTAACGTGCATTATCTGAATGACTGAACCAAAAATACAATTATATAGGAAAACTTACTGTTTGCGTAAACATTTTAAAGAACACACTGACTAAATTACTAGGTCATATTAGATTGACGCGAAAAATAACACTGAATGTGCCAACTATTCACAGTAACGTTACAGAAGTACACAAGTTTTTAATTGGGCTGCTAAGCGTTTTGCTAAAGCAATATTTATACGTCCCGTCGTTTTTAGTATTTTTAGATGCACTGCTTAACTTACCTGGTCCGGACTGGCGATTGCTGCTGATGCTGTTTATTATGTAATGAGAGACTTTGGAGTTCTCCGACACAGACAGCACGTAGTCCCCGGGAATAGTGATCGAGTCCCGCACCAGGAACACTCCATGCCTCTGCCCTTGGAGCAGCGAAACCGCCTCTTGCCGGCTTAATCTCCCCCAATACCAGCTCCCTCGGTCTTCCGAATCAAAATTTCCGGCCATGACTAGCGCAAGAAAAAAGCCCAGGCTTCACAGGCCTTCCCTTCGCCTCTCCTTATCCGCAAGCAGCGTTCAACTCATGCAAAAACTTTACCGCGTTCCGTTGTTGAACACGTTTCGAATACGCGCAGCATTCGCACACTTTTCTACGCTTTTTTGTTCCAATCGGATTAGAAAACTACTGACGCCGGGAATCCCAACGTGCATGAGACGCAGAAACTAGGACTATTCGCTCAGATCCCCTGATAATTGTTTAGTGTAAACCAAAACGTACATTGGAAGTTGTCACAAGGAAGTTCAAATATTTCAAATGGCGGACAAGGGAAACAATTTTTGACCTTATTTTCCGGAAGTGATGCGATAACAGTCAATTCAGATGGTGCCTATAAGTAGCCATATTGATGCGGTCGATGTTAAAAATGAGGCCATACCTAGCCCGTATTATTCTACCGTTTCATTTCAATTTACCGTTTGATTTGCCCATAAGAACACACCTCGTTTCGTTTTAATTAAGTATATTAACATTTATTTACAAGAATTAGTATTTATATATCATTTTTACATATTTACATTAATAAATAAACCAAATTTCACTAAAACACAATATAAAATACAATTAAAAAAAAAAAAATCCAGTTTAAGAGTAGCTGGCCAAACTGGTAATTAACTAGTCCAAGGTAGCTCATCAACTTGTGCTGATCATAGCTGGCTGACCAGTTACAGTACCATAACAACTTACCAGCTAATGATTAGCTAACCAACCATCATGTTCAAAAACAAAAGTTAAACAATGATTATCCAGCCGTCTAAATCGTATTTCTGGCCTCGCTGGTCCATTCTTTCTTAAATAAATTTACTTATTATATAGCCTCATTCGCTAATTTAGTCAAAGGTCGTGGAAACGGAAGTACGCAAACACAGTCGTTTACATAAAACCATAAAACAAGCCAGTCCATGCAAGTAAGAACTACCAACCACTAGATGTCGACATCGATTATGAAAAGTTTATAATACTAGTCCTTTTCACAAGACTCGTTCAATTCACCACATTTCCAACAGCCCAACATTGTATGTGCCTTTAACGCATACATGAAGTGTATAATTGTTAAAAGTTTATTGGTTTTGATGCCAACAGTCAAATACATTTTGTTTTGTTTACAAATAATCTTATACACCTATTGCTGTTTGTCGTTCCTAACATTCTCCTTGCTTTACAGAAATACTAACAAAGTCAATGAACGCAGCTCTTCAGTGCACTTTTATATTTATCACTCTGTAATGGCACAACTTGTCAAGATGTTATGGCTTTGAAACACAGCAGAACAATTATAGGCTATACGTGGTGATCATAAAATGACATGATAATCTGAAATAGATTAGTTACAGGAGATTCCTTTAATCATTTATGTTATAAACCATATTTTGGGGTGGGAGCTTAATTCTACTTAAAAAAAGAAAAACAACACTGAACACTATTTTGCAGGTAAGCATATTATGATATTATACAAAGTACTACAGTATAAATGGATATAATATAAATCATAATTCTCAATTAGGGCATTTTAAATACATAAAACAAGAAAAATCCATTATGACAATTCAATATAGTACACTGTCATTAAAACAATACTTTAATTTACTGGCATATCAGAATTACTTTGAATAATGTAAAATTCCAATTAGGCACTAAATAGATGTTTATACAATAAAAAAAAAACAGTGGATAAATAAAAATGAAACAATATTATTTTAGTGGTTAAAGGTTCTCTTCTAAAGAATAGAGCTAAGAAACCACATATAGTCTTCAAAATCCATGTCAGGTAACAAAAACAGAATATCAGCATTATATATACTGTGCAGCCAAACGACACTTTGTTCTGTCTAGCGAGTCTTTTCTCTTTGGCTTAAGTCCCGCTGCTCCGTATCATGCAAACACGTTGATTTTGTTCTAACACTGTGACAAGAGATTTTGGTTTTCCACTGTATAAATTAGGGGCACTTAAAATGATCTCATCTGCGTCCCATCCACCTGACACCCGGGACATGCATATTCACTTGCTGATACTGAAAAAGAATTTCGGTTGTTTTCCACTGCAGGAGAAAATGTGATGCTTGCAACAATCAGATGCATAGATGGACACATTGATTCATGAAACCCAAGCCAATCTGCTTATATCCAACACATCTACACACATGCCTCTCCAGCAGGGTTTTGAACAGGCACATAGGCACAGAGGTTCATGGTTATGACAGTGAAGAGGGGAAAACCTGAATGAGAAAGTATATTTGATATTTTTTGTACCTCACAAGTAATTCATTTCTCCTTTGCAACAACAGACAACCGCTACGATTGTTAAACCTATAAAACCTGCAGAATCACATGACTTCTTGAACAACCCAGTCTGAAAACAAGCCTGTCACACTCCTCCTTGCACTCTCTTTTTCTTAAAGGGACTAAGGTTATAGCTTCTAATCACTTTAGACAGTGGCTGTTTAATCAGGTAGGGTTGTTCGAATGACATGCTAACTGGTCAGGGACAGAGTCTTCTCTTAAAGGCTCAATGGCTCCAGAGGAGTGCTGTGACGGACTGGAGCAAGACCGATGGGAAGACTGGCTTTGAAAGTACTCTTCGCCCTCTGCTTTGGGCGGCCTCTTCTCTTTGCTCCAATTTGCGATCGGATCTTTTACCAACCGCTGCTCCTCCAAGGTCCACAAACTGTCTTCCTCTTCCTCCTTGCCCTGCACCTCCCTGTCAAAGTCCAGCAACTCCTCCATCATGTCTTCGATCTCCATTTCACCGTCAATCTCTTCTTCCACCTCAGACCTGAGCTCTCCCATGCTCTCTGTCCTGTTCGTATCATCGGCGTCGTCCTCGTCCACTCGGCCCTCCGGCTCGCTGGCCTGGCTCTCGCCAAACTCCAGGATGGTGGGAAGGTTGCCTTTTTTGGGGCAGCGCTTGCGCAGGCTCACCAGAAACGGTTGTGGGAGGGAGAAGATGTCCACGTTGTTCCCCAGGTCGATCCAGGTGACGTTGGGGAAGCTGTCTGGGTCCTTCAGCGTGTCCGTGAGCTCTTTGAGCACAGCACGGGTGAGCCTGTTGCCATTGAGGGCCAGAGTCTCGAGGCGGGGAAGGGACGCCAGCGTGGGGAGGAGAAGGAGGAAGGCATCGTCTGTGAGCTCGGTGAAGCCCAACTCTATGCTGCCGATGCGGGACGCGTGGTGATGAAGGTAGGCACAGAGACGCTCCATGTCTTTCACTCCAAGAGGGATGCCGGACAGGTCTAATGCTCCACTGGATGGAGTGCTTGAAAGAACTGATTTCAGACTAGGGAGAAATAAAAGCAGAAAGAGAGTAAGAATGTGTGAGGATGTGGGGGAATTAACTTTTTATTGAATTTTATAAATCAGAACCGGAGGAGAGAATATTTGATCTAATATTAAATAATACCTGGAGGAAGGAAATATTAAGAATTCTAAAATTTTAAACAGTTAATAAGGAAACTAGGAGGACACACTTGCTTGGTTGTCTGGTAATTTAGGAACTGAAACATTATGTGGCAACTTTGTAGTTTGAATTTGAAAGGTTATATATATTATACACACATATATATATTTGTGCAGCACTTTGGGTCACCTTCTTTACGCTGATTTCACACAGACGCCATTTTGAAATCGAAAGCGAGGCTCCGGTCGGTGGGAAGAACCCCTGAAGTACAGATAGACAACAATGCCTTGGACTACCAACCTGAAGCTGCTGACGCGATTTACACAATTGGATGTTCATATCCAAGATAGGATATGTATATAGTTCGTTCCTGCTTCTTTTTTTACGTTCTGAATTATATATATAAAAATAATTTTATTTATAAATGAATTTCACTGTATATAGTCTAAAGTATGAAAGAAATGTATGTACATTTTTAGAATAAGTAATTTCTACATTAAACACAACAATACGCCATCGCATTCGCGACTCTCCTATGATTAAAGGCGACACTTCCGGTCTTCTTCCCACCAGAGCCTTTTCAAAATGGCGGCTGCGTGAAATCAGCGTTTTGCTTTTTGATATATTGTATAAGTAAACTTTGACTGGACTTTACTATCTTGGATGTCTAAAGTTTTTTTCTCTCTCTCCAAAACTCCATGTATTATCTGTAGGCTATTCATCACATCAAACCACTAAAATGAATATACAAGTAATAAAATCACAATATATCTTATTCATGTACTTATGACAGATGCAATTTAGTAGAAAGCCTGCAAATAAAGAAATAAAAACAATAAAATAAAATAAAATAAAACAATCAACATTTTAATTAAATAATTTAATTAAAATAACACAAAATACAGTTTGTGTACATTATTAAGGCAACAAATATTTATGGCCATTACATTTCACTTTGTGGCAACAACTTTCCATTATATTGTACAAAATGTCTCTGATCTGGTAACAGATTTCTACAAATTAAAGTACTCCAATTGCTAGAGTAATTTAAACAATCATTAGTGCCTAAAGAAGACGTGTAGGGAAGGGGCAAACTGGAAGCTAAACTGTATGAGTAGAGCAAAGAGGGCTTTCGAAACTGTTGAGGAACTCAATTTTATAATAATAAAAAGATAGACAATGCAGTTTAATTTATTGAAACCCAAACCAGCGTTTACTTTTCTCTCTCTCTTTTTTTTTTAACTCATATCGGCTCATTGAGAATAATTGAGATCTGAAAGGATTCATTTTCTGTAAATGCATTACAGATCCAAAACAGCCCCTGGAAATACAAACAGCATAAAATGTAAAAGTTAATTAAATCATGATGTAGGATTGTATTTGTCAAGTATGGATTAATAACCTAAAGAGAGATATAAATGGAGTGATAGTGGGGAACAGATGAAGAAGGCTGGAAGAGAAGCTGGTTTATTAAGTAAAATAGAACAAATGCGTTGCTGTAACCGCTGCACATGCAGCAAACTCATAATCAGCTCAGTGTGTCACCACAGCTTGCCAGTGTGAGAATGAAGAGAGAAAGAGTGAAAGCAAGAACAGAAACGGCAAGAATACTAATTCATAATGTGGCCATTATTAATTCACACCAGGACTCGCATATATCTTATTCAACTAGCATTTGCGGAAGAGAGAAGAATAATAACATCCTGATTTGACATGCTATGCTCATTCTGAATGATACATTTCCAGCCCCGCTCTGATCCTGTCATTGACCTAGCAAATAAAACAGCAGCAATGTCAAGGAAATGGCTAAAGCCGAACAGGATATCAACTCTCCCGAAATTACTGGCAAGTATCCCGAATCCCACGCTCTATAAGAGAAAAAGCCTTTCCCTCTCTCGACAACCTCACCCGGAATGCATCTGACCCACTTACATTCTCCTCACAGCATTTGATCATTTCCAAAAGGAGTGATGTTAAGCAGAAATATTCAAATGATCTATTAACAAAATGATATTTGTCAAGTGACTTTCATTATGTCAGAGAATTTGAAGAGCATTTCAAATACTTTTCCATAACAATATTTGTTACATTGTTCTTTATAAAACAGATTTTTATTAAAAAAAAAAAAACTCAAATGCATTAATTGCATGGCCTGTTGATTGTCAGTGTCCCAGTAATGGAACAGTTGGCAAAAATGCTTTTTTTTTCAATCTCATATTTTAGTAATCATCATAAATGATGTATCATTCCAAAGCTTAAACATTCTAAATTCATTCTGTGAAAATTGGACATTGTGTAACCATGGAAAAATGTACTATAAATCCTTTTAGCTGGCTCAATTTAGCAATTTTAATTAGATATATGGCTTTGATTTTCTAGAAATTAGAGTCCACATTATTTTGCAATATACATTTTGTATAAAATAAAGTTTAGTTCACATTTTTAAACTTCTACACATTTTTGGAGTGCTTTCACTTCTGCATTTGCTCAGTGTCTTGAGACCAACCTTAGGTCTGTATTCCAAAGCATTCAGAAATTACAACCATTTAAGTTTGGATCTATGCTCATTTCTCAAAAAGGGGGTTGTGAAAGTTAACAGGTTAAATAACTCTCCGGTCTGAGGAATCATTGGTTGCATATAATCTTACCGGAGTTATTTAAACTGGAAAGGATAATCAGAGATATTTTGTTCATTCAATCTACGTAATGCTTAATTTATTTAATGCAACTTTTTAATTTATCTGAAATTTAAATAACCCTTCAATTAAAAAAAAAGCAGATAGTGGCAAGCAATACATTTTGTCTGCCCCATGTCTTCATTTCTACGGTTAGAATGCTGTCTTTACTTCCAGCACTCATTTCTTTTCTCACACAAGAGTAAGACTAATTATCGACCCGACAGCAGGTGTGTGCTGTGAAAAATCCTCTTTCCAGTGAAACTAAATGAAATCAGGTGATTACTTCATTGGGATAGATTGGAAAGAAGGTTCGACTTAATTACCGAAAATTATAAGGTTGAAGTTTCTCATTTCTCAGCTAAACAGAAATGAACCCTTTCGATTACTGAAGATAAGGCAAAGACTGGGCAGCAGGTGGGTGGGAGGGTGTCAGAGATACGCCATCCTGAATTGCATTGTTACAATTCATCCACATGCTGTCAGAGATGGAAGAAAAACACCTAACCCATAAAATAATTTGTAGTTTTCTAAAAAATGGTTAAAAGAAAATAACTTTAAATCCATCATTTACATTACAAGTTTGTGGTCAGTGTGCATCACAAAAATATTAAGCAGCACAACTGATTTCAACATTGATAATAATAAGAGATGTTTCTTGAGCTGCAAATCAGCATATTAGAATGATTTCTAAAGGATCATGTGACACTGAAGACTGAGTAATTTGCCATCACAGGAATAAATTCTATTTTAAAATATATTCAAACAACAGTTGTTTAAAACGGAGATAATGTTTCAAAATATTACTGGTTTTACTGTATTTGGGGTTGTGCCATGCCATTTGTTTTCATCTTGTTTGTTATTTTGAATAAACTGCAATTGGGTTCTCTCGCTTAGAACAACTAACATTTTTTAGATGTTCAGGCTCAATTTTGTAGCCAATTAGTGTAAAGTGCCAGGAGGTTTGTTTAAGCTGTTTGTGTAATAAGTTCGTTTATTTTAAAGCTATTTTACATTCTCTTCTGTCAAACAGGTCTTTTACTCAGCCTCGCAGGCATCAGTAACTCTGACATGACATCTTTCTGGATGGCTATGTAAATCAATGCAAAAGCATCAATGTTAAGACACCATTAATTGGAAGCCACGTGCAAAACGAAACATCAAAGTCACTGCTAGAATAAAGACAGACATGGAATGAAATTGAGAAAGCCAGAAATGCAGACAGCTGTAAGGAACATGACAGGAATGAATACCAATAGCCTATTGCATTATCATGCCACAATCAGAACCTAATGTTTCTGCACTCAGGCAGTAAAGAGCATGAGCAGGCAAGGACAAGAAGACAACAAGAGAAAACGAGGCACAAAATGGAGAGCTTAAGCTACTGAAAATCTAGCAAAAGGAAGAACTGTGAGGTAATTTCTTGGGGAGAGGTGGCATTAGAAAGACTCAAGAGAACAAAATAGGAGAAAATAGAGGGATGAGAAATAGGAGGGAAAATTTATAAGGCAGAAAGTGTTCAGCAGACATGCCTGAGAGATGACAGTATGATTTCACAACAGCCCATATTCCACACCCTCTTCTAGTCCTATTTTATATTCGCAAATACTTTTTTGTTTAACACAGCTCTCTATCCATCTTCTCCCCTCACAGTTAAACAATTCTAGCTATCAAATACCATGCAGGCCAGCGAGTTTGCCATTAATGTGGGTATTATGGAGGCCGATCATATGTTAAAGTTATAGATAAAACATCAGGCGCTGGTTGCACCAACAGGGCTTACGCCTGGTCTTAACTCAGCTTACAAGTCCGACCTAGTTACGACGGTTGCACCATCCAAGTCCTCTTCTCGCTAAGATGGCGTAAATCTTACGCCTAGTCAGTAGCAGGCGTTAAGTCACGCACGCATTTGATTGGTTTCACACGTTCAGTGTGTGCCTGTGCTGACTGTACAGCTCTATTAACTTAAGTATCTCGATGTCTGGGAAATTTCCTTTCCTGTTTCTTTGATCCTCCATTGATATAGCTACAAATTAACAAAACTGTAGAAGATAGTGTACAGCGTAACCCAGCAACGCACACTGCTAGGCAACCACTAGAGTTCCGTGGCCATTCACATGAACGGGTAACGCTAAGACCAGGCATAGGAAAACCTAGGCTTAAGTTTGGTTGGTGCGACCAACATTAGGTCAACTCTAAAGACTGGTCTTAAAGGGTTAGTTCACCCAAAAATGAAAATTAAGTTATTTTTGTTTGTTTTTTCGCACAAAAAGTATTCTCGTCGCTTAATAAACTTATAATTGAGCCACTGTAGTCACATGGAATATTTAAACATTTTCTTCATCGACTTTCTGGGCCGTCAAGAGCCAGTCCCTTAGGAGCCTATGTGGTAGTTATACAGCTCTCAAATTTAATCAAAAATATCTTCATTTGTGTTCCGAAGACGAACGAAGGTCTTACGGGGTTGGTACAGCATGGGGGTGAGTAATTAATGACTTAATTTTCATTTTTGGGTGAACTAACCCTTTAACTAAGACCTACTTAGCAGTTAGGACCAGGCTTAGTAAAGCCCTGTTGGTGCAACTGGCTCCTGGAGATGATAGTCTAGAAAGCTTCAGCCTGCCTGTAGATGAGGAAGATATTCTTCATCCTCAGACTGCATTGTGAGCTGCTTGTTATGGACCGCAAACGCTTCATCACATGCAGACCAGTGCAATACACTTCACATTTCAGTCCAGCTATAACTCAACAATAGAGGTCATGTAGTAGGTCTAAGGCATATCAGATTCCACTTAACAGGTTTTGTTTCGAAGAAGCAATCCAAATATGTAACAATATTTTTACTTCACACAACAGCAGTTTTCAGATATCTTGCGTTCGTAAAAACCTCTTCATATCGTTTAATTTGCATTTAGCAATTTGACAATCAACTTATATTGCATTTGGGCAATATCCTGCAAAAAAGTTGCTGCCTTCATTTTTTTTAAGTACAATCAAGTCATTTAACAACATTTACATTAAATTACATTAAAGAAAATAGTTGAATCTTGTATAACTTGCTTAACTTATTTTGAGGAGTTAAAGCGATGTTAAAACATGTCATAACTTATTGATCATATAATTTTTTACAGTGCAAATACCACTGTGCTGATGAATAATCTTTAATGTATACAAATATAATGTGTACATTTGAGATTACACTTAAGGTAACAGATTAACAAATCCAGAGCAGATGTATAATTTCCCCCAGGTATATGTAGAATTGCAAATCAGAATTGATGTAGCTTCAGTGTAAATATTTGTACGCAAGCACATAGATAAAACTGCACACACACTATGAGTAATGCAATGCTCACATAAACATGCATACCGCAGCCAAACATCTGTTGCGTACGAATTCTCTAAGAGAGAAAAAGACACCTGTCTGAGAGACTGTCACACTCTTATCTGTGGAGGAGGTTAAGGTCATGTTAGCACTTAGTCAACAGTAGAGCGGAGAGGGTGGAATCATTAAAGGAGAGGGAAGGGAAAGAGAAAGGGTAACTAAAGGAGACAAAATGATAAAATGAGTTCAAAATGAAATCATAATGAAGACTTGGATCATTTTCAATGCTGTTTTTGTTAACTAAAACTATTTAAAATGGCTTTCGTTCATTAAAACAAACCTGAAATTAAATAAAATATAAATATTAGATTAAAAAAAAAAACACATACATTAAATAATAAAAAACACATACATTAAATATTATAAGAGGAGTTCACATTTTGGTATGCTAAAAAGCCCGTCCTTAAGACGTGTGAGAATATAAGGTATGAGGTAGAATTTCTAATGTCCACTGGCAATTGATTTCATATTTTAGAGCACACAGTGACAGCACGCAGTGGGAGGCTGCTCTTTTATTCACTGACTCAATCTGCAAATTCAACAGCTCTTTTCATCATATATATTAAACACACACACACACACACACACACACACACACACAGAGACACTCTTGAACCTCTGACCTTTGTGCCAGGAAAAGCACTTAATTTGCACTTAAAGGGACACACACGAAACGACGAGTATAATCTTAACATGCTGTAAAAAGTATTCTGTGGGGTATTTTGAGCTAAATCTTCACATACACACTCTAGGGACAACAGAGACTTATTTTACATTTTGTAAAAAGGAACATTAGGACTAACCCTAACCATAACCCACCAATTTAAATTTAAGGAGACATATTTTTTTTAGAGTGTAATCCATGCAAGAAAGACATTTATGTGGTTTCCTGATATTGAGAAAATAGTGACAGAATTGAATTATCATTTTAGTTAATCACTTCCCTTTTCTTTTCTGTTTGCACCTTCGGGCTGTGAAATTATTAGAACTCCTATTTCTCCTGGACAGCCTCATTATTAATGATCTGATGAAATCACATCAGTAAACTCGGAGTTCAGGTAGAACAAACAAAAATGCCTGAGGAAGTTCAAACAGAGAATAAGGAGAGCCTCAGAGGCACACAGACAACTGAGAAACAATTCCCTTTTTAAACCCCAACAGCTGCATTCAGATCTGCGACAATAACCCACACCACCATAAACATCACAAGTGGTAACAAATGGAGGGCCACGTGTGGTGTGACTCAGACAAACAACGCTGCGCCCGGTGAATTATAGACAACACACAACAGAAGTGTATAAAAAGGAAAGGCTATTGAATCCGGTCAAAACATAAACACATACATTCCTGCTTTACCACAGCAGTCAATGCAGTGAATGAACTGCGGTAGGGGAGATCAGCTGATTTATCCTTGCATACATAAGTTTGCACACCACTAGAGTGAGTTAAGCACGGAATAAAGGCTTAAGCTCATCTAAAGTGTATCCATCGACACAGGAAATAAATAAAGCCTAGCATTTCCTAATTTACACATTACACAGTCTGTATTTTGACTATATTAATGGCAGCTGGAAATGAGCCACAAACGTATGAGTCTCCACCACAGAACCATGTGTTAGCAAAAAACAAACAAACACACAGCACGCAGTGGGAGGCTGCTCTTTTATTCACTGACTCAGTCAGGAAATTCAAGAGCTCTTTTCATCAATGGACGGAGGCAAAACCACTAAAAGCCCAGTTAAGGAGCCAATTCATAGGTGATGCGATTTGGATGTTATACACAGCTGTTCTGGAGATATCAGATATTGTTTATTAAAACTATTTGAGGATATCAGGAGTGTAGGACCCAAC
The DNA here is from genome assembly GCF_988280905.1 of Pimephales promelas. Classification (NCBI taxonomy): domain Eukaryota; kingdom Metazoa; phylum Chordata; class Actinopteri; order Cypriniformes; family Leuciscidae; genus Pimephales; species Pimephales promelas. Next base: position 22,207,873 of record NC_142784.1, read on the forward strand.
CCAAATCTCAAATGAGATGCTCCATTAGCCATGCGTTTTTTAAAGCATAATTAATCCCTAAGTGCTGACGAATCAGTACAGGGACAAACAAGTGGCAAAGCAATGATTCATTTTGACTGCCTGCTCTGCAAAGTCAGAAAGCCTTTTATTTTTAAACCAACTAATTACTTTAATTAATGAACAAAGCGAGGCACTTGCGAGCCACTAGGCTACTGCATGTGGGCTGAAGAATATGAGCATCAAAACAATTTATAATGTAATGTAGAATGTAATGTTTTCATGTGAAATAAAGAACGTATGTCGCAATAGAGAGCAAGACGGCAGAAAGAAAATGAGAAAATAAATGAAACAAAAGAGGAAAAAGAGAGAGAAAGAAAAGACAACAAAAAGAAAAGTGTTCCCACAGTACATAAATGTCCATTCCTAAAAAATAATTTAGATAAATATCGACTATTGCTAACGAATCACTGAATCATTTGTGAATCATTGACTCATTGAAAAGATTCCATTTAAAATGATGATTCATTTAAAAATTGTAAATTACTATGGTTTGTAACCTAGTTTTAATTTTAGTGTAAATTGCTTGTTCTTGCCTGTAAACCAATTGAACTGCATCGATTTATTTGGAAAATGTGCTATATAAATAGAATTTGATTGATTGATTGATAAACAAGAGCAATATAGCATATCACATAGAAAAATGTATATTCAAAATAGAAGTTATTATATAAAATATTATTATTTGTGATTCATGATTTGATTTCAAATGCTGTTCTTTTATACCGTCTCTATAGCATTTATAACAATAATAAATGTGTCATGATCAGCAAATCAGCATATTAGAATGACTTAATGGACCATGGGGAAGTAAAGACTGGAATAATGACTGCAACTTTGCCATCACAAGAATAAACTGCATTTCGAAATATATTTTGAAAAAAAATAATAATAATAATAATAATGAAAAAAAAAAATATATATATATATATATTAATTTTAAATTGTAACAGTATTTCATAATATTACTGCATTTTTGATTAAATAAATAAACAACAGTAGTAGTAGTGTATGTGATAACTATAAAATGTGTATTGATTATAGTTACATGCACATTTAATATTATCACCAAATACATTAATCGTGGGAACCCTGATAAAAGAAACAAGTCGAGATGAAACAAGAATAAAAGCGCTGTAAAATGAGGTTTAAAGTAAGGCAGCATTTGCCCTCACAGCCTAAATCTGAGACCCCCTCTGCTTGTCAGTTCTGCTTTCTCACCAGGACTGTGGCTTCCTCTTCAGCAGCCCCTGCCGTCTCCACTGGGAGTGTGGGCTCAGGTGGTAGGTCAGCTGACGACAAACCTTCTCCATGGAACCCAAAGCATCTCCCTCCTGACAAAGATGGAAAGGGAGAGATCGCATCAATCAAGCTGTAACACACAACAGGTTAATGGGGACTGGCAGAAGATCAGTGTCTCTGAGCCCTCAAGGTAAAATACTAATTTCTTTGACATTTGTGATGACAGGAGCAAAGTAAACGGACTGACCGATATCACAAACTCATTCTGACTATATCATTAGGTCATCTGAGGTTCAGTGAATGTGTATGTGTGGGATTTGGTGTCCATGGTAAAATGCATTAGCAAGTAATATATTAGTGGCATATTGATGTATTGTACAGCCCTCTCTGGAAAGCTTTATTATTTTTACTCGCATTCATCACTGCCTAAAGCAATCCAATTTGCAGTGAGACACGAACACTCGTACACACTCAAGTAACTGCCACACTCTTCTAAGCAGAAACAATTTCTGCCAATGCTTAACACTTAAGTTACCGAAAAAGAAAAGGACTGCATACTCTTGCAGGGTTGCCAATAATTAAACATAAATATTTAATTGTTCTGGATGATAACAAATAGGTAGCTGATAGATATTACAAATTAAAATCCCTTGCTTTAAATGCTACAAATAAAAATAGGCTTCACAACTTTAGAATGTAGAGTATGAAAAATGGAACTTCATTTTAAAATTACATTTAATTGTGTAAAATAATTAGATACATTTAACGTTTAAATTGAAGTTTTGGATGAGCTTTGGATGACAGTAAATAGTGAAATACACAATTAAATTGATTAAACTAATACGGCAATTAATTAATTTTTTAAAAATTAAGTAAAAAATATAAAATCGATATATGATGCTTCCATAATTAAATCTGAACCATTATGCTGTGATCAGTGTTGTTATTGTTAAATCTATTAAATGATTTTGTTAATTGAAATATAGCTGAAATAAATAAAATATAGATTGGCAACTAACTTAAATAAACTGTTGAAAAGTTAAATCATTAAAATGACTAAAACAAAACAAATTAATGCTATTTAAAAACAGAAGCTAAATCAAAATATTAATAAATACTTAAATAGTATATAAATAATACTAAAATAACATTGGCTATGATATTGGAACACATTTCATATTATGAGGAACTGCAAAGATGAAACCTTGGATATGAGTTTTTATTTTTTCAATGTCCATTCTAACAGTAATTTCATCTTGGGTTAATCACAGCTGAAATGTACAGAGGTTTATCACTGTAATAACATTGATTTGCTTCAGGTAATAAATCAGGTTCAGTGCACTGCAGGGAATGAGACGGCACTGCCCATACCTGACTAGATTACCAATTATCTATATTTTCACGTATAAACTCTAGGCTCCTAAAAGGAACCTAAGCTACAAAAATATATCTACAAGTAGAGTGGTTGCGAAAACTCAGAGGGCTGGGACAAAATTGCTATAGGTCTTACCCTTGGCCAAATTAGATTTGTTTTTGCCCTGAATCCAAGATAACAGTAACATAGTATTATATCAAGGGCACATTGTCTGTGCTCAGGTGTCTGTATCCGTACTGGAAACATCAATATGTAAATCAATCCCGCTAACATGTCTCTCCGCTGCACCGGGTCTTGACCTCTGCAGTGGATCAGAGATAGAACTATGCCTGTGGAAAACGCACCCTATTTGTTGGTAAAGCCTAGTTGCTGCTGACGGTGAGATTAACAGAGCCACATGGCTGGTCAGCACTGGTGCTGCGTATCCCCCTGCAGACAGACACTGGGTCCCTAGGCAGTGTAATCACACACCCAGCTTGCTCTGACAGCTCTGAGAGTGTAACAGACAGCCCAGCTTTCTTTTCGTCACATCACTGTGCTCGTCTCTAATTTGTCTCCCTCCATTACTTACAATAACATCACTTACAGCAATGTCACCTTACATACTTGCGTGAACTCTTTCCACTGTTAGTTAACATTTCATTATGTCAGCTTGGTTAAAAAAGTTTTTGCATATGCATGTTTCTGAGGCTGCATACCATTTTCTAGCAATAATGTCCAGGTCATGGACTAGCCATCTGGCCAGGGTTTTTCCACCACATGGGAGCTGAAATGCTTAGATAGTCTCCAGCCCTCCCAGTTTGGAGAACAGATGCAAAATAATCTATGTCTAGCTCATATTTCACCATAAAAGTAAAAAATTACCATTTTTGTTTTATTTGTACATAAATATATACATATATGTTTGGGATCAGCAAAGTCTCTTATACTAGTAAAACAGTAACATTCTGAAATATTATTAAAATTTTAAGTAATTGATTTCTATTTTAATATATTTAAAAATGTAATTTATTCCTGTGATGACAATGCTGAATGCATCACATGATGAAGAAATCATTCTAATATACTGATTTGTTGCTCAAGAAACATTTTTTATTATTATCAATGCTGAAAATATTGTACTGCGTAATATTTTTTTGTGGAATCCTGATACTTTTTCCCATTCCTCTTTGATAAATAGATAAAAAGAACAGCATTTATTTGAAATAGAAATATTTTGTAACATTATAAATGCCTTTATTGGCACTTTTGATCAATTTAATGCATCCTTGCAGAATACAAGTATCAAGTTTAATTGAGACCTATATACTGTGTGTATGTATGTACATGTGTATATATATACAGTATATATTTATATACAGTATATATATATATACATACATACATGCATACATATTATGTATGTACAGTATATATAATATACATATAAATACATACATTTTTTATTTTTTGTGTTATGATCATTAGCACTGAAGGAGGGAGTATGCTTAATAGAAAAAATTATAATATATATATATATATATATATATATATTAATGAGCCTATTTTCGTTATTATATGAAATATTATGTCATAGTTTTCTTTTGGCTTTGGGGTGAAAAAAAACCAGGACATGTTATTGACAGATTTCATGAATCTAACACAAGTTCATCTGGTTAGAAAAGGGAGGATGAACTCCGTGAAAGAAAACAATCGGCAGCATCCTCACTCAATGTTGTTTTGGTGGTGGGCAGGTGTTTGTGCAGCTCTCTATAGGAGCTAAGCAGGGTGTTAGTGGTGTGATATAGTGCCTGACTTGCTTCATTACGTGCAGCAGCAGCAGTAGTCTTGGAAGAGGGCAGACTGGCTTGTGTGTGACTCATCTCCAAGTACACCTCCCTCTGCCTCTACCCTCTCCGCTCTCTTCATCTCTGCTTCTCCCTCACACACACAGACTCACACATGCTTAAGCAACTGGGTTTTATCCTAATGCTCACTGCACTGGAATGATACGTCCATTTTTCACATCCATCTGCTGTGCCTTCCAGGCAGAGTTCTAAGATGTTCGTTAAATATTAATGTAACACAACATACAAGAAATGCACAGAAATAGAGGATGCAGAACTAGTAAAGCCTGTTTGTTTATGTTAAGGTGAAAGGGATTAGGTTTAAAATGTCACAAAAAAAAGCTGAGCACCATACCTTTGGGCAGTGAATGTATTTGGCCAGGCTAATAATGAGGTCATGGGTAATGGGATCCACCAGGTTGCGGAAACTGGCATAGCGGTAGAGAACATCGTCCAGAGAGGTTGACTCCATTCCCAGATCCTGGAAAAAAAGACACAATACAGCAAGGTCAAGCAAATGGGAATTACATTCTCTGAATGACTGCTTATTTTTGAATTCTGATTCTCTAACATGTCATCTTTTTGTTTGCAATATTTGTCACATGTGGATTCAAGGGTTCTATGTAAAGGTGCATGTCACATTTATATGCACCTGAAGGCCATGTACTTTTGTAAATTTGTGCTTTGCAAACAAACAATAGCTGAGTCAATTTGTTCATGTTTGCCTGTTCACATCACTGAAATCATTAATTGATATTGGCCTTTATCAAAATGTGGACCTAGAAAGCAAAATCCTTTAACACTGCAAAACAAGGCAAACTGAAGGAAAAGTTAATCTACATAATTGAACATTTGCAATCTGGAAAGCAACAGGGCAGACAGGAGGTCAGCAATTTTAAAAATTGCAAATGTGTGTGGGGGTGAGGGCTCTGCAGTCAGAACTAAATAATCAACGGAAAACAAGTGGGTGTGACAGAAAGCAAATAATCATTAGTATGACAAAGTGAAGAGTTCAGGGAAGGTTAGTTTTTGTTAAGAGAAAAGGCTGAATAATTTCAATGTTACTACATATAACATGGACTTAATAATGAATTTCTCTAACATTAGACCTCTGTCAATAAAAACCTGGACCTAGACAGTGCATGCTGAGCAAAAGCCTTGGTTTATCATCATCATTAGCATACCTCTATGGCAGGATGAATCTTGATTAATTGATTTCCATTTAATCAAAGGCCCATCCATTTTCAGGGTTTCCGGGCAACAAGGTGCACTTGGTAACCACTGGACAAGAGACGCTGTCCTTTGACTCTATTTCTTGCTCATTATGTGCTTTAGCCCCCATTGCAGGATACCCAGCAAATGCATTCCAGTAAATCTACCATATATATATATATATATATATATATGAAGAGTTCAGATGCAAAAGCCTCTAAATGCCATTTGAAATGTTCTTCTTTAATGATGATTTTTATCAAACTTGTATATTTAAGTTCAGTGATTTCACTTAAATGGCAATGATAATTACCTATTAATTGTTATTTAAGTGAAATTACTGAACTTAAATATACAAGTTTGATAAAAATCATCATTAAAGAAGAAAATTTCAAATGGCATTTAGAGGCTTTTGCATCTGAACTCTTCATATATATATATGATAACAAGCTTCCCCTTGTGAAAAAGAAGTGTGCTTAATAGTATTGAATATTGTTTTAAAAAATGTTTTACTTGCAGATATCTCAAGTGCACTTAGAGAGAGTACACTCTTAAGTACTTTAAAAAAGTGCACTTTGTAACAATGGCAAATTAAAATTACATTATTTAATTATAATTATTAAATTATTAATTTTATTAAAAACTTTTATTCTGATGTGCTGACTCACATGCTGAAGTAAAGTACTTGATTCTGATTATTTTAATTTAATATAAGTTCATATATTTTAAATTTTCTAAATTGCAACTTCAAGTCCTAAAAGCATGTCATTTGTTATAAATTTAAACTATATTTTCATTTCATTGTAAATTACATGCAATTAAGTGCCTTAAAACATTATGTTCAGTTTGAATTTAACTTAATACAAAATAATATACTTCGAATTAATTTACATAAATACTCTTTGTCAAAGTATGCTAAAGTGTACTTTTTCACACCTTTTGAAAAAATACAGTGTATTCCAAAGCCACCTGTTGCTTCGTCACCGCCTAATGCTACATATGGGGCATTAAAAAACCCCATTAGCTCGGTCTTTGATCCCTGCTGCACATAGATTAACTTCTAATCCATAAGATGATCCTTACTCTTGAGGAATTCTGGATCAAAAAATAGTAATGGGACAAGAGTTCTGGCAGCACGTATCTACACTGACCTGATCTTACTGGTATACTGAAACCAAGAAAGTTTCATATCTGTCTGAGACAGCCATTCAATATACAGCACACCATAATCAACGCAAACAGTTGGTATTTATGCAGTGCAGTGTAACTCTTCGGCCAGCTTGTGCTGTGTCTGTTCTCACAGGTTCACAGGACTGTGAAATGGGCATCTGTCTCAATAGCACTGAATTCTGTGAGATGTAAAATCTAAAGAGTTGGGGATCTCAAGATATTTCCATATTTCTAACAAATGTGACAGCAATGGTGTGTTTTGTATGGAAGCTTGTTTCCACCACAGAATAAAAATAAAAAAAGTAATAGTGAACTTTTTCATCTCACAATGCTGACATTTTTCTCGCAATTGTGAATTTACATATAGCAATTCTGACTTTTTTCTCAGAATTGTAAGGTTACAAGTCAGCATTGCGAGTTGTCAGAATTGCGAGTCAGAATTGCGAGTTAAAAAATCAGAATTGTGAGTTGTAAGAAATGCGAGTCAGAATTGTGAGTTAACAAGTCAGAATTGTGTGATATAAAGTCACAATTGTGAGTTAAAAAATCCAATTCTGAGGAAAAAAAAGACAGATTTTTTTTCTCACATTGCAAGTTTGTATCTAGCAATTCTGACTTTATAACTCACAATTGCAACTTTATATCTCTCAATTCTGAAAAAAAAAAAAATTCAATTGCGAGATGTGAACTCGTAATTGTAAGAAGAAAAAAAAAACAAGCTTCCATAGTTTTGTCTTTCAACAACTTATAAAACAACTCCAGCCCATTATGGAACTGACATCTTGGCCCAATTGCTCTCTGCTGTAAAGCAAAGTGTGGTTTCTGCATGGGTGCAAGGACAGATTTACAGATCCAGCCAGTGTGGCAAATGCTTTGGGGCCTACATGTATGTTTACCAGCTGGGAGGCCCACAGTGGTCCAACATATGGAAACAAAAAGCTGCAGAAGTAAAATGTAAACTGAACATACTTACAGTGTGTAATTACAATTTTGTTACTTCCTCTCTTATATTTGTGATCTGATTTCTAGTCATTTTAACATTACTATTGCAATCACATGGGGCTTAAAAAACAACAACTAGTGCGCTAGAGCCTTACCTTATAGGACCAAACGCTTATTGCTTTTTTTACCACACTGACTAGGAACTCTTCAACTTCATGAACTTCAAATGAGAGCTGACAAGAACTCATCTGTGAGAGAAGTCTGACAACTTTTGTAACTCTGTTTAAGTTTAATGCTAACCAACAAGAAACATGGACTGATATTTGTACCTGCCGGAGAGTCTTCAGCATCTCTGTTGCCTCATCGTGTTTTCCCTGCTTTGCCATCAGCATCATCTCTTGTATCATCCCGATGCGCCGCTGGTAGGGAGGAGGAGTCCCGCTGCTTCTCAGTTTGTCTCCTGACCTCAACATTAAAGAGGTAAGGATGTCACTTCGGTCTTTTGTGGGGGTCCGTTTCCATCCTGTGCTCTGAGGGCTCGCTCCTGCCTCCTGTCCCGCAGCCTTCGTTTGCTTCGCTCCCATGTTTGGTTATAGAGTCTCAACCTGGAAAAGGGCCTCCAGACTGGGCATACTTTCAAAATGCATTCATTTAAAGTCCTTTACATTGCACGTGAGATTTCTTAAGAAACAAGTGAAGATAAGAAATAAGCCTTAGCGTTCCTATTTAAGTTTATTGGAGAACAGTGTTTTAAAAGTCCTTCTGCTCACCTCACACCTGTCATTTCTCACCTGACAAAGAAAAAATACTTACATTTAGATCAATAAGATTGTATACTATTATAATAAAAAAAATCAGTCAAATCTTTTCACAAATTATTCATTCACAGGGTGTAAATTATCAAGGTGTTTGGGGGATGTACGACCCCCATCCCCATTTAAGGCATGGACCCCCACAAAAAAAAAAAAAAAAAAAAAATAGGGGTCTTAGAAATACGTATTCCTTTTACATAGCAGCATTTATACGTTTCAACAGCATTCAAACAACGTTTCCGTAACCACAAAAGTTACATTAAATTTATAACTTACTCTCACTAACAGAATCCCCTCTGCGTATGTAACCATAGCAACGGCTGCTCGATCGACGTTTGTATCAGGCGGTGCATAAAAAAAACACTGTACTGTCGTTATTTATCACATTATCTTAGACGTACACATCACAAATATAACACAAAATACTTTTGTTTAGTTCAAAACGTTTTGAAGAAGGTTAACTGCGCTATATGATCGTCACAAAGACCATTTGCGCAAGACAACCGATTGCGCTTCAAAAAATACTTAAAAAGTTGCCCTCACAGAAAGTCATTGAATAATTCGCACACTTGCCATCCAATTTCCAATCAAATCTGCGTTTTAGGTAGGGTGCTGTAGTTTACTGCGCATTAAGTCCAACTTTTACATCATTCATCACAGCTGACTCGTGTAACGTCAGTTGTTTACTCTTTAGAAATCATCCGTCCGCACCTAACGTTACAGTCTATGGTCCGCACGCGCAAAATTATTTGGAATTTTATTAGATGACAACATATAAAATACTGCGCGTTTCATGACAAACTACTCATTCACTCCAATTAGGTCAAATCTTAATAATTGACCTCTTCTGTCAAAAACTCCAAATAATCCTCGAGTCCCTCAGGTAGGGAACAGATCTGATGACGCCTTCAGCATGACCGCAGATTAAAGAAGAGTAGTCCCATAAACCTCCAGAAACTCTCAGTCCGGTTCCACAGAATTATAACATAATTTTTCGAAAGGATGATTCGTGTTTTTATTTCAATCGCTGTTTGAGCATGTTAACATCGTAGTTCCTCCGCATTATCTCATACGTACACGATGTAGGTTTCTGTGTGAGTTTAGTCGATGGCGAGCAGAAGTGCTGTGAAGAAGGACATGTAAATGTTTACGTCGTCTGTCAGTTTTCCTCTCGCACAAGTCATCCCAGTATTTCCTTCCACGCAGCCCGCGGAAATGTCACTGTTCACTGCTGAAATGTGCCGTGTCGAATAATTTCTCGCTTTCATTTGACCTCCCCTCCCCAGGTGTGTCCCGTCTGAGGGCTGGGTGTGTTCAGAGGAGAGCGACTGAACGGTCTCATCCCTCAGATGGAGCGGAGGGGCGCTGGGTCTCGGCACAGGCTGTGCGGGAGGGGTGGAGCGGTCTGCAACATCCTCCACTTGTTTTTCAATCTATAGTCCAGAATGTACCACAGCCATGGTACAGTTAACCAAGTGGAGAATATGGTCGCAACTAGGACTCCTCCATGTCTGCACTTGACGCCTTTCAGCACTTTAAAGGATATAAAAAGAACCATTCACAAATTCGGGCAATCTTAAATCCCCGTATATGCGTAGGAATAGATTCTCCTCAAGTTATTTTATCATTGACTTGTTCACTGCGGTCATAGTTGTCATTCTTTGCTGACATCTGGTGTTTAACACATGCCACATCATCTGCTGTTCTTAGGAGGAAAATTCGGCATTGAAAATAAAACTAACACGTACAAAAGAAGCATGGAATAATATCAATATGTAAATATTACATATATAACTATAAGACAAATATAGATAATTATAGATAAGTAATTGAGATGACATTACCTCATTGATCCTTTTAAAGAGACAGTTCACTAAAAAAATGAAAACACTGTGGAAGTCAATGGCTACCTTCAACTTTTTGGTTACCTACATTATTCAAAATATATTTTGTGTTCAACAGAACAAAGAAACATACAGATTTGGAACAACATAAGGGCGAGTAACTGATGACAGTCATTTTATTTTTTGGGAGCACTATCCCTTTAACTATCTTCTCTGTAGAGTATGTCAGCTGCTATTGTGGATGCACATACTTTTTAATAAAAAAACAGAAATTGGAAATGTCATTTTATTCATGCTTTTACAAACATATTTACAGTAACCAGTAAAATAGTTCATCATCCAGTAGTCTACACCAAATATATGATCAAATGTTACTTTCAAGATGATGATGATGATGATGATGATCTCGAATACAGTTTTATCCCACTAGGCTTTCTTAGTCAAACCACATTTCACTGTCTGACTTCAGCATGACCAAAGAATAATCTTTGCATCAAGTCATTAATTAGACTATTTGCATTTGGAGAAAGCATTCAATATATACTTACGGTCTTCTCCAGAATATAAGGAATAAGTATAAGAGGGGTTTGAACTTAAGATATAAATGGACAATACGCTGGGTTAACGCTAATAAGCTTATTCAATCGATGAACACAGCCATTCCAAATAAATAGAGGAAAAAATAAATCACAATCAAAATCTCTCAATACGGCCTTTCGAGGTGCACTTGCATCATACCATTTAATAAGATCAACTCCTCATTTCATCTTGCCATGTCTTTTTTCTTTTAAAATATGTGGTTGCTACACATTTCCAGTGCTGCAGTCAGAGACTCAAGGATGCTTTGCTAAAGCCATCATATATTTAAGGAGCACTGATAAGAAAACAGCCTGTAGGGATGTTGAGCTGAGCCATGATGGTAGTCTTATAGGTCTATTACAAGGGATAGCCAGTAGGGGGAGCTTTGTCATACTTATTGCTTTCTAGCGAAAAGGGTGGAATGCGCACGTCAAAGTGTGAACCATCTGTCCTTTCAAAACAGAACGTCCCCCTAAACAAGGAAATAAAACATGTTAGTCACACTTTATTACGCCAAGGCAAAATAACTGTGAAAATACGAATTCATACATCACATGATCAAAAGTATGTGAAAGCCTTCAAACGCAAGCATTCAGCCATACAATCTAACAGATGATTTTAGAAAATGTAAAGCATGCATTGGTAGAAGTTGTAGCAGAATGTTAATAATCTCACCACATATGTCCACTGGGTGCTTGAAGTGAAACATGACTGCTGTACTGAAACGCTGGCTGTTCTCTTGACAAAACAGGCTCCTGGTGAGATGAATGACAGATTGGATTTACAAAACCAATATCATATTTCAATAATTTAATTCTGGTATGTGCTTTTGCTGACTAATAACTCACCTTGCCAACCACTCCCCTTCCACGGACTGTTTCCAGAGTTCCTGAGAGACTGAAGATCCTCCAGTGTCTTTCCCTTAGTTGAACCACCTCATTTCCCAGGTTCTCCAGACGGATACAATACCGCCACTGAGGAAAACATTAACATATTATCTCTAACAGGTCACCAATGGCCATTCCATAAATAACCCTTTTATTGAGTTATTACAAAAAGCATAATTAGGTAATTTGGCCTACCCAATACACATGAGAGTTTTGAGCTTCCTGTGGATAGAAAAACAAATCTGAATCAAGACCACAAAGAAAATTCATTTCACTAGCATAAATAATAATGCACAAACACATACAAATACACTCTTTTTACACACACACACACATATATATATATATATATATATATATACATAGACACTAGAGATGCACCGATGTTATATTATTAACAGTAAATAAAAAAAAGCTCCTCTCTGTTGTTTTTTATAGCTAACGAAATGCAAATATTGGATAATTCCTTTCCGCAGTTGAAACAGTGATTGAGATATTACATGAGACATTTTTCTTGTCGGTAAGTTGTACTAAATCTTTCAAAAACCTTCTGACGTTAATGCATGTTTTATCATGCTGTAACTTGTCTTAAAGTGGAAAAGATGACACGTGCTGCCGCTTAAACTGAGGCCCTACAGCAATCGGTCACGTCACATTCAAGAGCATCAAAACGCCATTTATTGTTTGAATTTTGTGATAAAATGGACAGAATTTGAAGAAGCAGAGACTTTGTTTCTTATCGCAAGTAACAAAGAACAAAGCTCTTTTAAATGCGTTATCTTATGTTAACTTGCCCTAAATTCAGTCGACTCTGATCATCGTCTGTTTTTAAACAATCAGCCAATGGTACATAGTAAAAATTATTATACTTTTTATTTTATTTTATTATTATTATCGTGATTATTGGCTGCAATGATGGGAGAAATGACTGCTGAAAATTCAGCTTTCCTATCACAAAAATAAATTACATTTTTAAAATACATTAAAATAGTTATTTTAATTGTAATAATATTTCACATTTTATTGTTTTTACTAATGAATGCAGACTTTCAAAGACATTAAAACATCTTACCAACCCCAAACTTTTGAATGATAGTGTATAATATATTTTAATCTATACATTTAATAAAATGTAACCTGCCCTCTGCAATTGTAATGAGAATTGTAACCCTTCATTCTTACTCTCATGCCCATGTAGAAAGGGATAACAGTCACACGGATGTTCTCTGTGGTTTCCCGGTGCACATCTGAGAGCTCCAGCCAGGGATGGTTCTTCTCCTGCCAGGCCCGTAGGGTGTCTCTCGAAGTGAATGGAGGATCTAAATAAACAATAAGTAAGTACGCAATCCATCCGAAACTCTTTTTTTTTTTTTTTCATCAGAACTAGAATTAGTTGAATACTGTTGAAAGAGGACTAGTTACTTCTGGAGGGGTTAAACATGAGGAAGCGTTCAAACAGCTCATGCTGGATGGGGACTTGCTCAGTGGAGTTGTAAGGCAGGATGTCTTCATGACTCACATAATCCAGACCTGAAAGACATTAGCAGACACGGAATAAATGAAAAGAATGAGACAAATAACAGGCAGATAATGTTAAATTTATAAAAATGCTGCCCTCTAAATTTAAAGAAGCGATTTACCACTAACAAAATGGGCTTTCAATAAAACTGTATGTGGCAGAAGAACTTTACACTGTTTTTTTTTACAATTATGTAAATATTTCAGGCAGGTACAGCGGCTACATGGTACAAGTCATAACTCTCAGAAAATTACAAGTTTACACGTTGCAATTACAAAATTTACATGCATTTAAGGGCTTTTTACAGTTATATTATAACATGGTGTGCTGTGAACACAGCTTGCGACATGTCATTTTCACAAAAGCCCTAGGGTTGACAAAAGACTTTAGCTGACAAATAAACCATGTGGGTGACATGGAGAAAGAGTACAAACACTGTTCATTTACATTTACTATCCACATTGTAACAATACAAAGCTAGTAGAAAATCGGCAAACTTAACTGTTAATGATAGTTCACCTTAAAAGTTATATTTAAGTTATTTAGAATAAATAATATTTATTTAGAATAATAAATATAGAATAATACTTTAGAATATTAAAGTTTACCTGGAATTGCATACAGGGCTCTACTATCATCATGATTTGCCAGAAATGTGACTGCTTCAGTCTGAGACCGCTGAGACTAATAGTGACAAAAACAAAGTAGCAAAGGTTAACCTCAAAAAATAACCTCATTATTGCACAAATATCATTAATCAAAGACAAACATGAATGCAATGCTTATTTAATAATAAAATGCTTCAACATACACTACTGTTCAAAAGTTTGGTGCAAATAATGCTTTGTTCAACATGTATGCAATAAAATGCATCAAGTGAAAATAAAAACATTTTTAACATTGATAAATAATCTTGAGCACCGAATCAGCATATTAGAATGATCTCTGAAGGATCATGTGACACTGAAGACAGAGTAATGATGCTGAAAATCCAGCTTTCCTATGAAAGGAATAAATTACTTTTTCAAATCTAATAAATAGAAATCAGTTATTTTAAATTGCAAAAATATTTCACAATATTATTCTATTTTTTTTTTAATCAAATATGCAGCCTTTTTTATTTTAACTTTAACTCCAAACCTTTTTTTAACAATAGTAGATGAAGCAAAGAACAAGGTTCTAAAACCATTTTTCTCAAAACCAGCCGTGTCAGCATCAGCACATTTAATGTATATATTATGGGTAGAGTTATATTGTTCTCTCATTTTGAACATCTGATTTTTCTTATATGACCTTCGTAGACTAATATTACAGTATGTGTAGCCTATATTTCTATTGATAGTTGTTTTGTTATGTAATGTTTTATAAATTGTGTGAACCTGCCCGGGGACTGCCGATGAAAATTAGCTTTGGCTAACTCTGACACAAAACATCTATTCTTAAGATTAATGTATTTTGTGCACTGTCCCTGATAAATAAATAAAGGGGGAAAAAATCATCATATGATTTTAAACTGAGTGTGGTTTAAAGTGTCCAAAAATAAATTGGGGCCAACTTACTATTTACTTATGTATTTTGATGCCACTTACTATGTGAGGGCAGTCTCTGGTGTCTATGAGGACCTGGTAGTACGTATGCATTTTGCCTTTCACCTCTTTAGATCCATGGCCCACAGAGTCTGGCTTGCTGAAAAAGCAAAGGACAAACAGGAGGATCATTGAGCAGAAATTCATAAACTTATGAATATAATCAGGTATAAATCCAATAAATCCTCAACTACATACCTGTCAGCCACAGCAGGACTTACATCTCTATCGTAAAGACGAGCGTGCCAGGGGAATAACACAATTCCTCTATACCCAAATACACTGTGCAGGAAAAGCTGTGAATGTTGAGAATTGAAATTACTGTATCTGAGGAATCAGAATCAAGGGATTTCGAAATAAAAATGATCACTGACCTGGCCCGTTTCATATTTGCCATGCTGCTTCAGAGCTTCAAATATACCAACAGGTTCCAGTATTTTACCCTCAGGCCTGTTTCTACCAAAGAAACAATCATTAAAGAAACTGAAATATTGCATAGCTATGATGAATGAAGCCATCGAATTCAACATACCAGCAAGCAAGGTTGAATATTGTGCAACAAATTAAAAATGGAGAAATATTGGACACAGACTAGACTGAATCTGAATTCTGAAAGTTTTATTGGTCACTAAACAGACTGACATGAACAGAAATAGCAGGACTTGTTTACTGTCTGCTGGCTCAGGCCCAGACTATCCCTTATGTAATCAGGAATTGCTTTAGGGGGCTTGAAAGCGAGGCTAAGGTATGTCAGTCTTTTAGGCCCCAATTGAGTGTATTGGCATCTGTCCTTTTCCAATGGCATTTTAAGATCAACTCAAAAGTACTGTAATCAACACAGTCGATTCCATAATTCGGTTGTCCACACACTCGGTAAAAAATAAAGTGCACTGCAAAACTGCACAGTGGAGCACTGAAACAATATGGAAGTGGTAATACAGGTATGCAAGCATGTGAATCATTCCAACAACAGTAACAGCTCATATTATACAAGTGACAGCTGCTATAACATTCTTTATGAACATGAATACTTTTCACAGATACATTTTAAAGGTATGTGCTGTCAAAATAGTTTGCCAAAACTACAACTCTGCGCAGTTATCTAAAAGAAGGACATGGTAGGACGTTCGTTCGCTTAAATAAGTTAGCTCTTACCGTGATGACATAAACCTCTTCTGTTGAAAACTGAACAACCCGCAAGATGAACACAACGGCTGGGTTTTTTTCGTATCTAATCCGCTGCTGAAGTCTAGTGCACTCAATATTCTGTGAGTGCATTTGTGCTGGTTATATTTACTAGCGGTGGACAATAAGCCCCGACGTATTGCACACGCTGCCATCTTCCTTTAGATATCTGCACATGAACACACCACACACGGACACGGGTTATATCTTTCACGTTAAACCCAAAACTCACATTTTAAGCGCGTGAAATTCGGGAATATTGAGTAGCACAAGTTAAATGATATTTAATTAAGTTTTTACCCTTTTATTGCAATATTGCACAGTACAAAATATCACAACATTTCCCATAAGGCATTGCGACCGGAAGACGTCAATATTACATATAGGTCACACGTCTTTTCAGTTCCTGTTGTAATATTTTGTATTTTATTGTTTTTTATTAATTTTATTTTTTTGTCAAAATATTCTTTTATTTATAATTTTGGCATTGAACTCATGTAAGTAAATTTCAGAAAGATTCGACTAGATTTATTTACCACATTTTTTCTTATTGTTTAGATTTTTGTTTTATTTGGTTTTATTTGGCTCTAGTAAAATTATATTATATTATATTATATTATATTATATTATATTATATTATATTATATTATATTATATTATATTATATTATACATTTACTTTTGATTTTCGCTAAATATATTAAAAACCAAACCGTTGTTTTTGATTCTTGAACAACATACCGATATTGTTCATTCAGATAACAAGAATATGCGAATCTTTTAACGTATTTCTTTTCAGCCTCAGGCTGTGTGTTTTCTTTTATTTATATTACTGTAGTTATGAGTGTATGTTGAATTTGTACTGTCTTTTGTCAAATACAATGAAATACAAATTCAATACAAATATTCAACAACATAAATAAATTAGAAATTCACTTAATAAATCGTTAAAAAAGAGGATGCGTTTTTGTAACTGTATTTGTAAATAACAGATTTTAGCAAAATATTTTTTTTTTATCTCCATGATTGCATCTGAAAACACTGTTTTTCATTGTTTCATCAAAGGTTTGAGCCTAAATCCAAACGGCCAGTAGGGAGCGGTGTGCGATTATTTAGTTGGTTTGCAACCAGCCAATAAACACGCTGAAGAAGAAGAAATCAGCTGATATGAAGGGATCATGAAAACATGCTCAATTTAAGATAAAATACAACTATCATATTGGTGTAACATAGTTTAGTTTATTTACTTTATATAATTTGTGACTTTGAATTTATTGTAGTTTTAGTTTTGAGCCTTTTGATTGGGTAAATAAGAAAGTTCTCTTTTTGCTTTACGCTAACGTCACTTATTTACTGTCCTCACAACCAGGATTGATTACTGATATAAACTAACTAGTAAAAGTAAGTGAACGTGTATTGAACTTTAGCAGACATTTTTTGCTAGCATGGCTTCTTCGTTTAAAACCGGAGAGAGATTTCAGGAGAAGGCGAGAGATTTACTGGAGAGAGAATCTTCCATATCAGAAGGGCTGAAGGAAGAGTTGAATGCTCTGAAAGATCAGTCCATCATTCCGTTCAAGACTGTGAGAAAACTACACAAGCTTCTTCAAGAAAATGGTAAGGTACACATGTTAGGGAACATTTTCTGAAGCTTCTTATTGCACATTAGAAATTGAGTTTGGTGTTTTTGCAGGACATCCAGTGTATCTTCATGAGCTGTTTGAGAACAGCGCACTTCATCTTCCAGAAGTCATCACACCTCCAAGGGTAAGTGAGATTCACTGCATTGCAACTCGGATTTGATTAATATTGGAAAATGACTTTTGTTTCAAATTGTGTTTAAAGCATGATTATGAAAAATAACGATTTAGTTCAACCCAACAGAACCCCCAGCTGGTGGCCCGCCTAGAAAAAATAAAAGCAAAGCTTGCCAATGAAGAATATAAGAGAATAACACGGAATGTAAATCCACAGGTGAGCTCTCTTTGACAGTCTTTATAACAAACACATGCTAAAACTATAGTTTTCATATTTATTAATATACTGTTTTACTCAAAAGGAAATGAATAATCATGGAAACCTAGCAGACTTTGGAAGAGAAGGTAAGGATGTTCCCTTTCTCTTATCATTTTAAATGTCTCCCGGTTATGACCTTGTCATTTTGTCTTCTGCAGTACGTTCCGTGAAAGCAGTTGTCATTACTGTATTCAACTTCCTGGTAACTGTAGTTGCAGCATTTGCTTGTTCATACCTGGGCACCCAGTATATCTTCACAGAGACGACAGCTGTAAGTGCACACAGCATTCTCACCAATCAATGCACTGTAAACCATGAAGGTGTTTTGGAAACTAACATTATGAATGGTTATATGTGTGTTTTTCTTTTAGAGAGTATTAGCTGCAGTGATTGTAGCATCTGTTGTCGGTCTTGCTGAGCTTTATGTTCTCGTCCGGACTATGGAGGGAGACCTTGGAGAGCCCTAATATCAACTAACATCATCCAATATTTCCATATGTTTTGTGTCATTCTTTCTATACAGCTTACAGTTGTTGTTTCTTATTCTTCCTCCAAATCCAAACAGTGAGATGTCTAACAGTGTTTAACAAATTAGTCTTGATCTAATAAAAAGTAAAAGGATTTTGCAAAAGAATCCTTTAAATTAAAATATACAAGTTTAGAATCATCATTTTTTTGTAAACCACTTCAAGACACCGCAAGGTATATTATGATCATATTGTTGTCTTAATTTCCACATCTATCATCTTAGTATTTATTGGACAGTCTTGATTTGTGCTTTGACGTTTATTGTAATTGTTATTGGCTCACAAGACACATAGTGTGGGAAAATGTATTTTTTTCTTTTTCTTCTTTTTACAAGAAAATAATAATAAAAAGCTTCCAAAAAGCTCACACTCCCTGGTGATGCTCACTGTCTAACCAGGTTTACAGCATGTCCTGTTATAACGTAGATCCAGTGCTTACTGTATGTTGTGCTACACATGCACCTGTGTGTATTTGAGCTACAGACACAGTATAAAAGATAACCAGAAATGGGCCACTCTCTGAAAATTAGGAAAAAAAAGGGCAAAACTTAAACAAAATGTGCTAATCTATCTGAGAAAATATATTGTACCTCATTTCCTGTACATTCTATATCTTTCTTTCATTAGTAAATATGAAATCCACTAATACATTTCAATGTTTGTCAATCTTTATCTTTGCAAATCTATAAAATGGCTCCATAATGCAGTTACCGTAACCAAGCTGTTTTGAAATAAATCAGAGGACTCCGTTTCTAAAAAGAGCCTGCCATACACAAAAGCCATGTCCTCAAGGGTTTTTATAAATAGTCGATGACCTTTTCTTGACTAAAAATGCAACCGTAGAAGCATCATGCTTGAAATGGTGAGGGTTCCCATGGACATTTTGCAAACCCAAACCTTAGTGTCTATATCAGAGTTGAGTTTTGTCCAGCAGAGGGCAGTGCAGAGTGTTCAGCTAGGGCTGAAGGGGCCAAGATCTCACTCAAACTTGCGCAAGTGGTTATATAGTGACTGGACGTAAGTAAAGACACACATGGGGTCTGGCTTTCTGCCCATCACCATCATGTCCTCCACCTCAATAAGCCTATCGCAGCCAGCTTTCTTCCTGGAAATAGAGAGACACAGATTTAGCAGGGGTGGACGTGTGTGACTGCTTCTATTCAATCTTCATGTCTGTTGACTATTTAAGTTCATATGATAACTGTAATACATATGTTCAGATGATGTTAATAGTGCAGTTTTAGGTCTATGTGAATATTTCAAGATGTGGGAATTGGGACACTGGGAGAATGATGTCATGCTGCAGCAGGGCTGTCAAGAAAGGGGAGGTTCCTCTGAGCTCAACTGGGATTTGTTGGCATGCATTGCTTTACTGGTTTAAAGTGCCGGTTACAGACACCCTAGACTCGGACGCATCGGAAACTAAGCAACATTATCTTTTGTGCCATACTGTGAGGTGCAGATGATTTGTGTCAACTTGCATTTTGGAATCGATCTGTTCAGGTTGTTAGGTCGGGTCACATCAAGTTCACATCTCATCTGGCTGGTCCATTCCTATTTAAAGACTTTTAATACTTTATTGGCGATATTAAACGAAAATGAATATGTTCCAAACTTGCGTTATATTTTCATTGGACAAAAAAGGTTATGAAGTCATCTTCACAGAGCTCTTTTCATAGTGACTAAGACTGAATATAGCCCATGATCTATTCTATATGGATTTGTTTTTGCTACTCATATGCAGCTTTTTTGAAATTCATTATGTTTTTTTAAATGATGACAACATTTACCTTTAATACCCTGCAAAAAGCATGAAAATAATTTGCAGTCGTTTTCTGATGACATTGTTTTCCTTGCAATTGCTTCTCAGTTCCATTGCTATTTTTTAGCTTTCCTTGGTTCATTCCATGTTTTATAGGCAATCTCTGTCAGGCTAAATCAGATTAGTACAGTTGGTTTTAAATTAATCTTTTATTTTAGTTTTATTTTTAATAAATAAAATATTTTTATTAAATATTTTATTTTAGTTTAGTTCAGGACTCCATAGTCTAGGTGTAACTAATCTGTACTTAATCTGTGTGACAGAAAGCCATTTTTAAGTCATGATTAACTATTGTAGATTAAGGCCTACTCCTGGTTAAGAAAACTAAAATCTTACTGACCCCAAACCTTTGAACAGGAGTGTATTTCAGTTAAAGGGATGACACCGAGACAAACGGTTACACTTTATTTTAATGTGTCCCACGTTACAGTGTGATTATCCATTTCAGTCCTGAGTAATAGTAATTAACTAGGCTACATGTACTTGCTATAGGGTAAGGGTAGGAATAGGCTTTGGTTTAGGGCTAGTTGCATGTAATTATGCCTAATTTATAGTTATTACTAGTAAATACATGTAACGTGTAACAAGGACACATTCAAATAAAGTATTACTAGACAAACTACTCAACTTCAAGAGATAAAGGAGATGAAGTGTCAACATCTCAATGCCATTGTCAAAAGGGTGAACAGAGTCGCCTTCATTCCAGTGACTTACTCTGCAGTGCTAAATGCCAGCTCGAAGTTATGTTTGCGCTCGGCAGGGGACAGGATGTTGTAATCAAACTCTGTAGGGAAGAAAGAGTGGACTAGGGCGCAGAATGCCATGCCGTCACTCCAGCTGGATGAGAAGTTTTGAATGTCGATGTTCTGCAGATTAATGGGAGAGAGTGAAGCTATTATATGTCACAGGACAGAGGACACTGGGGTTTTGCCCCCGTATCCATCAACACAAAGTTAAAATTGGCTTTACTTACTCTACTCATAATAAATGTGCCTCATTGTGCATATATCCATCATTGTGCATATATATATATATATATATATATATATACACACACACCTTAAAATAAAGTAAAATATAACAAAACCGAAACTTAATAATACTTAATTAATAGTTCTCGTCTTAATTTAGTCTAACTTGATGTTCTAAAATTACAAACTAAAACTGAAATAAAAAAACTAAAATAAAAAATGTATATATGTGATGTGCAAAATTGAGTAGTGTGCAGGAATTAAAATCAATTAAGCATTTATGAATCTAAAACTAACACGGAAAAGAATAACGAATAACAATAGATTACAAAAAGAAGGTATTATTCTTCTAGCATTTGTTCCTCTTGATCAGTGAGTAAGAGAAAGGAGTAGAAAAACAATGACGTCCTTTGAGATTCAGCAGAATTGCTTGTGGTTGTCAGAGCAGATGTTTTATTGTTGTCTGACCCTTATCTTTATATGTTGAGATTCATAGTAATATTTATATTTACTCACGCCTATATAGCTGGCAAATCTCACAGGCAAAGAAAGTCTCTGTCACGGAGGGAAATCTTCATGTGTGTTGGCCAGCTGTCTGCTCTGGTTCTCATGTTTACATACTGGTCTCTCTTGATACTAAATTAGGCTTGACCGTTAATTTACTATCTCTAACTAGAGCCACATGAGCTGGTTTACAAAGCCGCACTAGAGTCAGTCAGAATATATATGCAGAGTATACCTATAATACCACACACAATGTTCATTCACAATCTTGCTGATGTTAATAAAGTTGATATGCTAAAGCTAATAAACAGAATAACACTTTATAATGAGCTCAATCTTAAAATAACAGTATAGGAAGCCCTATAAAGCAGGATAATCTGCACCTTAGGCTGAAGTGTTGTTAAACCCTTTCTTAGTTTTAATACACTGGCCTTGTTGATATGTGGGTAAAGCTCCCTTTTTTTCCCTTCTGATCTGAGATAAGTCCCATGACGTCTATGGCTATCATACCTGGTAGCCAATAGTCTTGGATCGACACCACTCTAGAAGAATCTGCTTGATACTGCTGGCACTTGATACTCCAAAGCTCTGAGAGCGTTTTAGCTTTGGTTTGGAATCCACTGGTTTGGGTCGACTGAGTTGGGAAAGATCAAAGAAAGAGGTTTTTACTTGGATTGACTTTGCAGAGCATTAAAAGAGCATGTGGTTGCATAGACAAACAGAAAAATTTCATTACCTGTTGTTTTCAGAGTCCAGCCTCTCAAAAATAGACCTGCGTGCCTGGGCTCCAATGTTTCGAGGTAAAGTCTGGGACCTCACAAGCTCCCGTCTGCGCTCAATACCTCTGCCGAAAGATAAATCTCCTGGCATATCCACATTTCTAATGCAAAGAGAGAGAAATTTTGCTGAGGAACATTTCAGTTCTGTGAAATTTTATAATTGTTTGGTAACACTTCACACTTCATTTACTGTGTGTTCCGAAGATGAATAAAAGTATTCGGAATGACATGAGGGTCATAACCCCGTAAGTATTGCTTTTTGTTAGTTAATGACAACTAATGAACAAACTAATGCTAACAAATTGAACCTTATTGTAAAGTGTTACCATTTTTATGAGACTGTCTTGCTAAGTGAGAGAATATTGCAAATTCTATTTTCATTTACATATATTCATCATACTCTACCCACCTGTCTGTATTGTGTGAGAAAAGCCCAGAGTAAGTCACTGACTTGGCTGGAGCTGAAGATGCTTTCTCTGTGAGACAAAACATGGATTGGCACAAACAATGAGACAGACTGTATGATAAAATCACATGCTGTGAATATGAGTCAATGAAGTTGGTTGAATTTGTCCTACCACTAAGCCGTGGAGAACCCATTGTCCTGGCTGGAGTTGGAGCCCATGTTTTCACAGACGGCACTGTAACCACAAGACCAACATACACCTTTAGGTACTGATAGCAGAAAGAGTCGTCTGTAACCTCACTCTGTGAAGCTGTGATGGAGTCATACCTGCATTAACAGGAGACTCTAGTTGTGGCTGGTTATCGCCGCTGACCGCCTGACTGTTTGTCAGTGAATCTGTTATGGTTGAAGGCATTGCTTGCATCGGGCTTCCGGGTGACTCAGGACTCTTCATAACTGCAGAGTCAGCCACTTTGGTGGTTGCTGTGATTGGCAGGTGTGGCATCGCCATGGGAACGGGGGCCGAGTGCTCCTGTGACACACCGTTGGGTGGTGAGTTTCTCCTCAAAGGTATAGTAGAGTTTTCTGATTGGATAGAGGATGTAAATATGTTACAACTGAAGCAGTAGAACATCTGTCTGTCTATCTATCTATCTACTGTATCTACTGTATCTATCTATCCATCCGTCCGTCCGTCCGTCTGTCTATCGTTAAGGGAACACTGAATAGGCTTTCCTAAAGGAATTATGGGTAATACCTGTTGAGGATAAGTGTCCATTCTCCAGGCCTTGGGAAATTGGTGCTGGATCAACTTCAATGGGCTCATCTCGCTCAATGCTCTGTTAGAGAAAGAAGCAGCATTTCCGTTTAATCTTTCAGAAGACTATTAATTTAGTAACACTTTAAAGGGTTATTCACTTAAAGTTAAAAAAAAATAAAGTCGTTATTTTTGTTGTTTTTTTGCGCACAAAAAGTATTCTCGTCGTTTGATAAACTTAAGATTGAGCCACTGTAGTAACTTGGACTATTTTAACGATGTCTTTAATAACTTTTCTAGGCCAGCAAGTTTCAATTCCTCAAGAAGCCTATGGAATAGTATGCAGGAGTGATCCAGCTCTCAGATTTAATCAAATATATCTTAATTCGTGTTCCGAAAATGAACGAAGATCTTACGGGGTTGGAACAACATGAGGGTGAGTAAATACTGACAGAACTTTCATTTTTGGGTGAACTAACCCTTTAAATGTAATCTTTAGCAAATCTCAGAATGAATACCCATTTCTGATACTGTAATATGTTGTGATGCCTAAAGTCACTCGTAGCAAATAAATATGATTGATTTTAGTTTTTAGAGAATTGTTTTTAAACAAAACTAATTTTTTTAATGTCGAGCTGTTTGCTACAAGCTGTTCACACATTGGCAATACAAAAAGCGATTCATACAAGAAAATTCTTACATACAGCCCCAACCTAAAAATAATTATCAGCTTATTGGTATTTTCCAGAGTTTTTCCAGAAGAAAGATATCAATCCCTGGTTCCCCTCAAAACAAGTATTCTTTACAAGAGGCACATTCCCAAATACATGAGCACCAAAACAGGGTATAGAACATGAGACAACTGATGCGATTATCCAATAAAGCCCAATCAAAGATGAAAAGAGACAAAGTGGCTCCAAATGTGTTTTTCAGGAGGGCACATTCTACAAAAGTAAATGAATGATGAAATCTAATCAAAGAGATTTGATTGATGGTTCACTATGATTCACTATGGAGACCAGTAATGTTTAAAGAAGCCTTTAAAGAAATCAAAGCTCTGGATCAGGGCCGATGTGGGTCATCAATACAGATATTGCTGCTGGTCTATTTTAATCTTTAATAGTCACTTCTACCCTCCATGCACTTTTCTGCGTGACCTAAATGTAAGATCACATGTAGATATTAGTGCCTTGAAGTTACACACTGACAGATGAAGCTCGCCGCCTTGCTTCATTTCCTTTAGACCTCAACCATCAAATAGTTATACAGAGACAGATGCTTGGCATCGGCTGCAATGAGCTAACCATTATTAAAGCAGATTGTCTCCTAAGGGGGTGGCGGACTAGTTTGCTAGGGCCTGGAAGTAAACCAAAAGCATGACTGTGCACATTTAGTTATATCTGGCGCTGTCATTAATTACCTGGCAGCTTATCAATGGACTTTAAAAAGCTCTTTTGTGTTTGCCCTGTGCTGTACCTCACTGGTACATGCAAACACATGCTAATATGCTAAGAAATATGCACAGGCTATAAGGAAGTGTTTGTTTATGAATGCAAATGCAAAAAACACAGGGATTAAAAACCAGGCATGCAATCAGGAAAGCATTGCATTTTAAAAGAGAAATAAGTTAGTGAGACCCAAGGAGTAAGTGAACTGGCAGAAGGAGGCCAGGTGACATCACGTCTAAAGAATGCTGGAGGGGTGTGCGGTCGAGGGGGAGCAGCTGCCTGTCCCATTGAGAGAAGGAGATAGGGGGAGACAAAATTCAACCCAGCCACGAAACGTATCCAACTCTGATTTGCTGGCTGAACACGCAGGTTCTCGGGTCAATCCTGTGCGAACGTCTGTTTTTGGACTGTGTCATATGTCAGTGTCTCAAGGGCATTTCAGCAGACACGTGACCTGTATTTCAGTGATTTTTGAAAAAAAAGAAAAGAAAAAAAAACATTGCCTGCAGCCATTTAGGTTTGTTTCAGAAATTCCTTCTAAATCTATTGGTTCAGGCACTATTCTGGCATAGAGGTCACCTGCTGCTCGGTCCCTGGGCTAAATTGAGAGGTGTATGGGGGGAATCTTACCACACCCATCTCACATGTTCACTGGACTGCATGCACTCACCCCAGTCGCTCTTTTTTTTTCCAGGAACAACACATTCCCAATCCCAGAGAATGCGTCATCGCATTAATAGAAAGGAGCAATAAAACAAGTGCAGGAAATAGGGAGGTGAGAAAGAACATGTGGAAAAGCACTTTAGTATAAGGCTGCAACAACTATTATGATAACCGATTATTTCTTTATTTAACTGATTAATTAATCAGTATGAACATAGTTTTATATTGCTATGATTTTTTTATTTTCCTTTTATTTTTCAATCTGATGTTATTATTCATATTAAAAGATTTTAATTAATTACAGTTAAGTTAATTCATTTGAATATTTTTTGAATGAACGTCCAAAATATATATATATTGTTCTGATTAAAATGACACATCTAGAATGTTCCATTTGATTGACACATGTGCATGTATTTATGTAAGTATTTAAACAGTATTTTATCACTATTACTCATTTGACCTAATTAAAAATAGATTTTTAAATACCAAAAAAAGTGATGAAGATAAGACTTATTGCTAATTAAATTGAACTTTTTAATATCAATCTGAAAAGAATGATTCATTCACAAATCTGGGTCTCAAAACAGATCATCGAATCAATGACTTGATAACTAATGGAATCAGGTCATTTGTATTCCCGATTTATTAATAATTGTAATGCTATTTGTGAACTGCTTCAGCTAATCAATGAAAAAAAAATTATACTGTAATACTACTGCAATTGGATAAGTCGATTCACAAATGAATGAATTAATGTAATGTTTTAATTGATTCAACTGATTAATTGAAAAGAATCGGCTCAATGAATAATTCATTCATTAATCGAACATAGCCATTTGGCCTCGAATCCGAAACCATTGAGTTGTTAACTTCTGCAGTCAGAATTCCCAATTGAATCATTCACTGCTACCGCTGTAACCTTGTTCAACTGATTCACTTAAATGACTATTTTCAATATCAATTATCATCAACATATAAACGTTTAGTTGTTCAAACTTCAACTCGAGTCCTCTAGCCACACAAAAGAAGGGGGGGAAAAAACAGGACAGACCATACTTTTGTCCTCAGGGAGGGTCACTAGTCTGTATGAGTTCCTCCATAAGTGAGGACACTCAAAGACAATGAGGGTGGTGTGGAGAGCAGCGTCGCCTCTCAGACTATACAAAAAAAGACCACTAGGAGACTAAATGCAGTCCCTTTAGAGACACAGTAATCACTCCTGCAGGTGAGGAGACAAGAAAAGGCCTTGAGGAGTCTTCAGTCTATTTGTGCTGTCTTACCATAGGCCTTCATAAACCGAATGCCTCTAAATGTGGTTACTATCTACAATCCGTTCAGACAGAAAACCTTTAATGTGAGTCCCTCTACGGCAAAATAAGAATTTCCCCAGCGTGTTGGCAGCCTGCCTGTGCAATGCTGAGGTGAATAAAAGAAGATTTTTTTTCCTGTGTATAATCACAAGGTTGTATTGTGTATAATCTCTGAGTGATTTGATGGGAGTGTGGCGGCTTGAGCATTGTGACTGCAAGAGAAAACAGAGAGCTGCTCTGTGTATGATCAGAGAGATGAATGCCAGTTTTGATGAAGCTCTGAGTGTGTTGGTGTCTGATTTTAAACGTATCTGAGGGGATATTCTTGCGTCTCGTGACATTTGAGATTCTTGGAACGTTGTGGTGGCGGGGGAATGGAATGGAACATAAACAACAATAGAGGGCATGTTTGTGGGAGAACTCTGGAGGGTTCAGTGGACTCATTCCAGCCCCAGTCTCTCAAATCCAACAGATAGCCAGCTCTTACAAGGCCTTCTCTGGTATTAATAAGCCATGCCAATAATGCTATTTATATTTTTCCCCGTGTACAAATAGCTGGGCTCATTTTGGAAGTGAGGGTCATGATCAGAAAACGCAAAGTGGATACTGTTTAAGGCATAAATCAACAGTGTGAAAAGCAAATGTATCATTTGTGATTGAGAGAAATATTTGCCCCCAGTTTGGCCGACAGTAATTTAAGGGTCATTTTTCCTGCTAGAAAATCAGAGAGATGTAGAGTCTATAAAGTTAAGACAAATGGGGATGGGATGCCTGGTTTGTGAGGGTCTTTGCTCTGTAATTTCCTCCACAAACTCAAATGTTCATGGAGAAAGAAGCACAAACACCTGTTTTTAAAGCACCACAAAGCCTGCAATTCTCTCCTCTAGCAGAAGCAGGAATGGAAATAAAACCTGCGCAGAGAAGCAGAGAGAGAGAGACGTTTAAACACTAAGCTGTGTGTGAACTACAAAAATATTTCAGGGAGTTAGTTGGGTGTGCTTCATTTTCACTCCCACATACTCACAAATTACATTGTAAAAAGCCTATAAAAATGGTCCTTCAGGCCAGAAATTCAAGCCCTGAATCTGACCTTCTGATTTCATTGGTGTAATTTAATGGAGTCAAGTGGATTTAGTCATATGACATTATTATAAATAATTAAGAGTCAGCATATTCAAATTCAATTCATCAGTTTGTTTTGTTATCTTGAAAGTCACTTCAACTAAATTACTGAATCAGTCAGTTTAACAATGACATTTGAAACTAACTAGCAAACAATCAGACATCTTGCCCAGATAATTGAATCAGAACTGAAACAGAGTTGTTAACTGATGCAATAAATCACTTAATTCACAAATTCTCAAAATTGAAAAGAATGATACATTTCGAAAACCAGGTCTCCACTAGATCATTGAATCACTGCTTTGTTAACTGATATAATCAGATCAGTTGAAATCACAGTTCATTCTGAGCATCGAAAAGAAGGATTTGTTTACAAATCGGACATTGTTATCAGGTCTTTTTTAGATCATTGAATCTTCATTCTTTGCTGCAATCAGATCAGTTGAATTTACAATTGAATCATTCAATGGTATTTGTGAACTAGTTCAAATGATTAATTGAAAAGAACTTTCTCAAAAGACTGAAAATTGCCTTGAAAGAATTTATTCACAAATCAGAATTCAGGAACATGTTTTTCTAAACATATAGTCGGCTATGCCCTTAGAATATAGTGAATTAGTGAAACTTTAGAGTAAAGATATTTAAAAATCTACTTAACTACAACAAAGGAGTACAAATAATTTGCTTCCATCAGTGGTCGGTTGGTACTTCGTTGGAGTATTATTTTTTTTACAGGTATCTGTTGTTTTACTCAAGTACTTGGTTTGAGTACTTCTTCCACCACTGGCTACTGTCCACATGTTTTTTTAGATGCTACCACACAAGAACATTTTAGGTTGCCAACTAAAACATTTTTACTGTGTGTCCACTTCTTTGGCTTACCAAACAACCTTATAGTGGGAAGTGCGCATGTAGTGCACTCAAAACTAAACTGTCCATTACTCATCAGTAAACAACCATGTGTATCCTAACCCATTGACGTAGGAGCTCCTGGGCTCTTGAGAAACCTCATCAGATTAAAACTACGTGGCCATGCAGTGATTCCACTTCAATATGATTCACTGCAGAACGATTGATGGGCTGTAGCCTAAAGGGACGCGTTACATGTAAAGCTCCACCTGCAGATGGAGAACACAGACCTTTGCAGAACACAGAGTGGTCAAACTCACTGCCTCAGGCCAGAGAGAGAAAAGAAACCATTCCAGGAATACACAGCAGTTTGCACACAATATCTAAGAGCTTAGCCTGGTTTAGACTTCCTAGCACCAGTTGAGATACCAGTACTCTACTCCAGTGACACACACACATGGGTGGTAATGTGACCCCATGCACGGTGGATAAGCAAGGTCTTCACTAGGGTTTCCTCATTTCAATTCTCTGCACATATGCATTCCTACAAGGTGGGTTCCTAGAGGGCAGTGAGGTCATCCCCTCAACGACGAATTATTAACCTGTAACCATGGAGATGAAAATACATGGCATTGTCTGGAAGTAATTAGGAGAGCTAGGGGCAGCATGGGAGCGGCTGGATGCCTTTCTCTAGCCTCCCATCCACAATCTATTCTCTCTTTTCCACCCTCCCTCTCACATTCCCTCTTTCTCACCCTCTCTTTCTCTCTCTTGCACTCTACTGTATTAATAGCTGTGCAAAGGTTTTTTGTTCTGCAACTTCTTCTCTGCCAGGAATCTGTGCTGGACATGGAGATACAGGCAGGGCAACGGGAGGAGATTAAACGTTCTGTTCCATTGTGAGAGATTTGGCTTCGGGCCAGTCCGAGCTGGAAACATCAAGCATATCTCAGGCAAACACATGCAAACAAACACACACTAGTCTAGTATGTTCGAGTAAGCTCCTTAAAGCCTCCTGCTAAGGTATGAAACTACACAGGCGCATTTTCATACACTTTCGCCACATAAATAAAAGTCAAGAGTCCAGTGGCCTTGCAAATTTGGACGCTTAAGTGAATCTTTGCAAACAAATGCTCAGCATTTAAGCCTTCTGAGGCCTGCTTGGCTACCTGGTAGGCTATCCAAATCTAGAAAATCCCCAACATCAAAACTGAATTTAAAGCAAAGCTCAGATCAAATGACATTCCTTTCTGGGCTTTGTGTTTTAAAAACAGCTCATCTCTGGCAATATTAGATGGCTGTGTGGACTGAAAAATAGATGTACTGGTACTCTGGGGTGAGGTAAGCCAGAGTGAGGTGGTTGTTTCTCACACTGCCACAGCCAAACGTGGGATTTGAAGAACTATTATGGTAATTTGGTAATGCTTGGCAACATGAGGTGTGCGTGTGTAGAGAAGAAAAGGTCTTTGCTACAGATGTGTGGTGTGTATAAACATGACAGGAGAGATATAAATGTTTATGGTTATGTCATAGCATGGTAAATGGTGTATGTCAAAATTATGAATGTTAGTGGTTCTTTGCCAGTATGAAAGTTCTTGAAAAATATAACCACAGGAAAGAAGGATACACATTCTTGAGCTCCTCAGTAAAAACAATATACATCTTAATTCTAATAGGGCTAGTTTGGTTCGTCAATAAAGTTGTTTTTTTCGTCAACATGATAAAAAAGTCTCATGGCAATAATTAAACACAATGTTGATGAAAATATAACTATAAAAAAAATGTTTGAATATATTTTGTACCTTATAGCAAAATAAAATGTTAATTCAGCTGAAATAGTTGCTATTTTAGATGAGTAAAACTGACTAAAAAACTGTCTAGAGAACAACAACACAAAAGTGTTAGTTGACAGATTTCTGAAACCCACTGTCAACCATGTTAGCAACTGAACCAAGATTGTAGAAGACAGCTGTTAACATCCAGTCTGATGCAGTGCTAACATGGAGCACAATGCAGAGCAGCTATAAGAAACTAAAAACTTTGTCAAGAGCAAGAATTTAGAGGCCAAACCCAGGCCTTATAATCTTCATAATTTGGGATTGACAGCATGAAGCTAAAAGGAAATCGACTGAGTTAATGTTTAAATATTTCCAATATCTGTTAGCTTATTTATGTCTGAGGGCATCTGTGTGTGTTTATATCATTTCACTGAGATTTGTGCCTTAACAAAGTTTCCACAGATAACAGCCGTGCAAATCTTATCTTCCTCCCACCCCAATCTCCACTGTCTCCCTCACTTGCCCTGGAGAAGCACAGCCGAACACACACTGATCCTCCAGCGGGAGTCAAAGTATCTGACATTTACAATGCAGTGACTATATTGAGGCACCGTAGAATCAAAGCTAACCCATTGACCCCAAAACAATTTTTTCACATCGGCAGTAATGAAGCACAGAGTCTTTGTGCTCGGGCCAAGTGTGATCGTGCGGTGAGACCACGCTCCACAGGTGTGGTTCCCTTCCCAGCCAAGCACCTGTCCTCCGAGCAAAAGAGACTCCAGAGGAGCCGGCAGGGCTAAATCTACACCATGTTTTAGTGAAGAAAGAAAGGAGGAAGGTGTCCTGGGTGTTCTTCAAATCCTGACTCACACAACGTACTTCAAATGAGGCAGAATGTGGCACAATGGTCCATTGAAACCACAGAAATGCTGCAGTAATTGGCAACAGCAGACAGCAGTGCAGGACTTTGCTGTGGAGCCAGCACAGAGTGAGGACAGAGCAAAAGCATTTCGCTGGCTGCATGAACTCTCATGAACGATCCGCTTCATGTTCATCATATAAAGTTTTGACGGAAAATTCAATGCAGCATAAACATACATAGTCAAGCTGGTATCTTTTTGTCACCAACCAACCAATCATTCCATTAATCCATACATCCATCCATCAAATCATCTATCTATCTGACTGTCTGCTTGACCATCTGTCTGTCTGTCTGTCTGTATGTCTGTCTGTCTGTGTGTCTGTCTGTCTGTCTGTCTATCTGTCAATCTGTCAATCTGTCAATCTGTCAATCTGTCAATCTGTCAATCTGTCAATCTGTCAATCTGTCAATCTGTATCTGTCTGTCTGTCTGTCTATCTATCTATATATATATATATATATATATATATATATATATATATATATATATATATATATATATATATATATATATATATATATATATATATATATATATATATATATCTGTCTCTGTCTCTGTCTGATCTGTCTGATCGATCGATCGATCGATCGATCGATCGATCGATCGATCGATCGATCGATCGATCGATCGATCGATCGATCGATCGATCGATCGATCGATCGATCGATCGATCGATCGATCGATCGATCGATCGATCGATCGATCGATCGATCGATCGATCGATCGATCGATCGATCGATCGATCGATCGATCGATCGATCGATCGATCGATCGATCGAGTCGATCGATCGATCGATCGATCGATCGATCGATCGATCGATCGATCGATCGATCGATCGATCGATCGATCGATCGATCGATCGATCGATCGATCGATCGATCGATCGATCGATCGATCGATCGATCGATCGATCGATCGATCGATCGATCGATCGATCGATCGATCGATCGATCGAATCGAATCGAGTCGATCGATCGGTCGGTCGGTCGGTCGGTCGGTCGGTCGGTCGGTCGGTCGGTCGGTCTGTCTGTCTGTCTGTCTGTCTGACTGTCTGCTTGTCCATCTGTCTGTCTGTCTGACTGTCTGCTTGTCCATCTGTCTGTCTGTCTGTCTGTCCATCTGTCTGTCTGTCTGTTTGTCTATCTATCTATCTATCTATCTATCTATCTATCTATCTATCTATCTGTCTGTCTGTCTGTCTATCTGACTGTCTGCTTGCCCATCTGTCTGTCTGTCTGTCTTTCAGTCTGTCTGTCTGTCTATCTATCTGACTGTCTGCTTGCCCATCTGTCTGTCTTTCAGTCTGTCTGTCTGTCTGTCTATCTATCTGTCTGCTCACCCACCTGTCTGTCTGTCTGT
Source organism: Pimephales promelas (assembly GCF_988280905.1). NCBI lineage: Eukaryota > Metazoa > Chordata > Actinopteri > Cypriniformes > Leuciscidae > Pimephales > Pimephales promelas. The sequence continues at coordinate 22,241,348 of NC_142784.1, forward strand.
CTGTCTGTCTATCTATCTATCTGACTGTCTGCTCACCCATCTGTCTGTCAGTCTATCTGACTGTCTGCTTGCCCATCTGTCTGTTTATCTGTCTGTCTTTCAGTCTGTCTGTCTGTCTGTCTATCTGTCTGCTCACCCATCTGTCTGTCTGTTTGTCTGTCTGTCTATCTATCTGATCGTCAGCTCGCCCATCTGTCTGTCTATCTATCCATCCAACCTTCGACAAACTATTTTAGTTACTGATATGAATCTATTTGAATTGCTATTACTACCTTAAAATTTGTGTTTGAATAGTACATCTTGTTTGCTACCTTAATGTAAATTCAGAACTAAATTTGAACTATAAAACCTGCTAGAGGAATATGAACTGCAATGAGGCCAATCATAGAATGAGCAAAAAAGACAGAGAGGCAGAGAAAGTGATACAGAAATGAAATGAAATGGAGACTGGAGTGAATTGTGTTCAAAATGATAGTTGGGAGAACAAGAAATGCCACAGATACAGTGGCGGCAGTCTGAGATTTAGCCCAGGATAAACCGTTATTTCCCAAGAACAGAAAGTACAACAGGGCTCTGTCAGAATCATAGACAGACAGAGTTGGGAGAAAGAGCGTGAGATAAAGCGTGATTCTCATGATATCTGCAGGTGCTCACAGCACAGCCATGTGGAGGCAGGCCAGCACACATCCCCACGTGGAGTCTCGCTGTCTTTTTCCAGTCTTTCACGCTCACTTTTTCCTGCAGGCTGGGACTGAAAGGGAGTGCTCCGCGGACCTGCCACAACAGTCTCTGAGTATTTTACAAGCCCAGAATGCAGCTCTCTCATTATGCGGTTGGGTCTCTGAGTATTTTACAAGCCCAGAATGCAGCTCTCTCATTATGCGGTTGGCAGGTGTGGATGTGGCAGGGAAGATAACAGCCTTCCTTGTCTCTAGTACTAACTCTCACTCACAGCCAAAATCAACTGCACTCCCAGCTACTGAAATTATGATTTAGAAATACCCTTTACAAACCCAAACTATAAAACAAGACCTTATGAAACATGCCAATGTAATTTGAATGCTATGCAAATGATAGTATTTTTACTCCAAGGCACAGAGCTCTAGATTAATGAGTGATGCTTTCATGTCACAGGCAGCAGCTGTAAAGCCTGCAAAGGCTTTGGTGACAGGTTCAACTCAATAGAAAGTCTCCTAAATATAGAGCTGAATTCTCTAAATCCTGAATAGAGTCATTAACTATCATGTCAAAAACTGCATCTCAGAATATGTACCCTCAACTTTGGAGGTTTACAGTATAAATATGCAAACTATGAAATGTACCTATCAAATAAAACATGCTTTGAATGAATAACATCTGCTAAAATGGGCTCATGGTCAAAACATCTGTGTTGTTTGAGCATTTCAAAGTGATTGTGTTTGTTCAAAATGTGTTATGTGTCATTTCACAAAAATCTGTCTTTAGACAGGCAAGTGAAGGTTGCTCCGAGTGAAGGTGGTTCTGTTTTTCTGTTTCTTATGAGTTGCATAAAAGATTTGCTAAAATATGCTGCTTTGTTTATGTGTAAATGAAATGCAGTATCAGAGCCACCTGACTTTATTTCCATAATTCCATATTTATTATAAGCTCATATTATTAATTTAGTTCTGTCATGTCAATTCTCTGAGTGTTTGGCATGGTAATGGGAATGACAATGTTGATTTGGTATTGGCGGAATAGATCTGCTATGCTGCTGCTGTTAATTATTGCTGCGGCAAAGTAAGTGTACTGCTGTGAGCAAGTAAGACATGCTGCTGCTGTAAAATATAGTGTACATAAATTACCAATAGCAGATCTATACAGGTGGAGGGATTATTTCTGAAAGAACTGCAACTGCTACAACAATACTGACCAAATTATTTTAAAGTTGTGCAGTGAGCTCATTGGCTAGCCACTTTAGATGCATACATTTATAGATAACATACGTTTTATAAAACTGATCCAACTCTAAATTTGATATTACTGCGGCAAGTTGAGTAGCTTGTCCACTGTAAACACCCAAAAATATTATTTCATTGTCAAATTGTTTATTCGCTTTATGCCTATAAGGAAACCCTCAACTGTGGTACAATGGCCATAAAGCATGGCCATATGTGGCTTAAATTCATCATAATACTAGTTCGAAATGGTGGCAGTTACCGACTGTGAGTTGATATAAACCTCATTTGTCAGAGACTGCGCCAAAGGTCTGTTTTTACAAACATTCAGTTCGTTTGTATACGTTGTCCAGCTTCGGGCTTCTCTATATGTCTAAATATTTAGTTTTCGAACATAAGGTTTCTCACATCACTTCATTTTTTCCAGTTCCACAAGATGACCTCACTTGTGGTCACGCTTCCACTCATTCTAGCAGATGTCTACTCACGTTTGTTTTGCTGGTGACAGAGAAGGTGGCTCTGCTGGAGAAACGTGTGGTGGTGGGGCTGGAGGCAGAGCCGCTGGCGGAGCCGGTCAGAGCCGCTATGCTGGGGGCCGCAGACGGTGGAGACTGATGCCCTGCGGTGCTGCTGTTGGTCTGTGGTGGCGCCGCCGATCCTCCTGTGAGAAGTGCGGTTCTGTCACACACCGACCCAGTCAGCATCTCTACCTGTCGGGTCAAGGCCTCTAACTGACCCCTGAGCTGCCGGTTCTCCTGCTGCAGCTGCGCCACGGCTCGGCCTAGAGGTCCGCTCACGTGAATGGACTCTTCCAGTCTGCGTTCGATGCCTATCTTGAAAGCGCTGACGTCCACGTGGATCTCACGCACGGCATCTCGCAAAGTGGTTTCATACCGGGCCAAAGCTGCACAAACCGTCTCCCCTTCCGGAGAGCCCTCGGCCACTGATGCCAACGGCCCTGCGTCCATCTCTTCCGTGAGTCCAGGTATCTTCCTTCACAGTCCAACAACAAATTGAGATCTGTCTCTGATATTTCCCTTTTGAAATTGTTTAAAGTCCCAAATCCATATAGAAATCCAGAGGAAATGACAACAGTGACCTGTGGAACAAAAACTCAGTCAGAAACAAACTTAATTTCCTTATTGAATGAATGAAAACATCTTTAAAGCATAAACAAAATGCAGTCAATTTTTTTTGAGTGTTTACAGACCTTGTGTTTCAGTATGATATTCCTGCTGTAAGTATGTCTGAGTGTGTTCTGCCCGCCGAGCCGTTTTAAAGTACAGCTCTCACTGTCACGTTAATCTCCTACTACTCCTGGAGTCCGGGGGAGGGAGAAGAGAGGGAGGGAGCAAGAGAAAAGAGGAGGAGAGATAGAGCTCCACTTTATCCTGGCTCCCCCTCCTTCTTTCCACTGTATTTGCATTAATCTCCACTTTCACAACACAGTGCTCTGTCTCTGCTCTCTCTCACTCACTCTTCCTCACTCTTTTTTTTTTCTCCTGACAGATAAAGGCCACCGCTCACATTACTCCAGCTCAAGCATATCCCACTGTCAGAGCGGTGCTCTATCAGAAAAGAACAGACACGCCTTTTGTTTGTTTTTTTCTGTTTCACTTTCACTGGGTTCAGAAAGTGGCGGTTGAGGTCAGTATAAAGACGGCACTCTTAAGGTTTTAAAGTACCTGTTTGCACTGCAAAGAGTTACAATATGCGGTTTAAACTGTCCTAACAGTTTCCAGCTTCAAGCAATTTGTCTATCCGCACTGAATGTGAAACTGATTCATGATGATGTCACATAATCACATCCAGTCTGAACATATTATTTGATGTTTAATGAACAGTTATGAGAAGTGAGATTTTGGGTTACCTAATTGTTGCAGAAACAGAAACCAAGTTATTGCATCATGCAGCATTTTTCAGCGAGTTCAGTTGGGACCCTATGGTTGGGACAGACAAATTGTTGGTTAGGAAACATAATGTAATCAGGCTGATTCAATGTTACGAAACGCTATGATTTACTTTTTTTAATTATTTAATAAATATACTGAAATATAAAATGTATATAGAATACACTAATAAACACATTTTATAAAATATTTACATTTGGTATCTTTAATATACACATTCAATAGATTGGGGTAGGTAAGATTTTTTGGAAGAAGTTTCTTATGCTTAGCAAGGCTGCATTTATTTGATCAAAAATAGTTGAAGTTGATTATTGCAGTTTAATATAACTGTTCACTTTTTAAATATACTTTAAAATGTAATTTATACCTTTGATGGCAAAGCTGAAATATCAGCATCATTACTCCAGTCTTCAGTGTGACATGATCCTTCAGAATCATTCAAATATGCTAATTTGGAGCAAAAGAAACATTTATTAGTGTTATCAATGTTGTTTTTTGGAAGCCATTATACATTTTCAGGATTCTTCAATGTAAGTTCAAAATAACAGTATATATTTAAAAACATTTTGGTAAGATTATTTGTCTTTACTGTCACTTTTGATCAATTTAATGCATCCTTGCTGAATACAAAAAAAAAAAAAAAAAAATCAAATTAGGCTGCCTGACAAAACATTTTGGAATCCTCCCTTCTCATTTAAATACAATGGCTAAACTCAATTCAACACAGTAAACAAGGAGGTCATTCCCTTGAGAATTCCCCCCTGTGCTTCATCAGAGTTCAATGTCTTGTCCTTTCCAAACTGACCTTGCGTCCTGTCATAATCATTCAGTCTATAGACAAAATGGAGGCTGATTGGATTTCAGGAGTGTGCTGTTAAGGGTGTAAAGAGGGATATAATGGATCTGGAGGAAGTGGGCTTGTTGTGCTTGTGTCTGTGTTTGTCTTTTGTGGGTGGAGGGAAGAGCTGCAACAGAACCCAGGCAAAGCAAACAGGCCTGATCAGATAATGAGGTACAGGGGGGCTCTGGGTAGGCCTAACGGCCTGTGGCACTACCACTACAATGAGTCCTGGCCTATGGACTGAAATAACTTTACATTCCAGCACACTGTTTACTATAAACACTGCAAGCCGCGGGAGAGCGGAGGTGATTTATAGCTGTACACACTGGGCATGTGCTCATCAACTTTACATAACAGAGCTGTGAGTGAATGAGTCAAAGAGGAAGATGCCATGCTAAGGAATAGGTTATCGATTCATTTTTCCACAAGACATCTTGATCTAGACAGATCGAAAAAAAAAAATTGCTGCTATAGGAAAAGCAGAGATTCTTCAAGAGTTAATCTTGCAACATGTCTTCAACATATGACTTTAAAGTTTGCTGGAAAGTTTCGGACTCTGAAGCAGCTGTTTTTTTTTTTTTTTCATCCCCCGTTAGCCTTCCAAATATGATTTCCATCTTGCAATGATGTCATACTTTCATATCAGGCACGGGCTGTAAATGTCTCTCAGGATCAGCAACAGGCGCTTAGAGGAATAGCACAATTTCGTGCTTCACCCTGGCAGTTTGTTATTATATCTTACGCAGCCAGTATTTCTCTCGTTTCGCTCTTATCTGATCTAAGATACACAGTGGTGATTCTGAGAAGTCCCGTCGAATGAATCAGACATGCTTTTTGGATCAGTAGTGCTGAGAAGGACCAGTGCAAGACCTCACATGCTCATGCAAGCCCTCTATCAGTGGAGGGATCGGTGATAGAGATAACCTGCACAGGTATTGCAACACTGACATGAGAGAAGGATGTGACTAAGACAAATCTAGGACACAATAACTTCTTCCCAAGGAGTTGTTGAGCCCTAGGGATCTCTGGGTGTTGGGAAATGTTATACGATCCTGATATGACTCACCAAATTACGGTGTAAGATTATGTCTGATTTGAACATACTCATGTATGTAGTCACTTTGACAAATTCTTACAAGACTAACAAGTCAGATAAACAATAGTGTCTACTCATGAAAGACACATAATACTTTCAACACTTTCAACAATCATGTAATTATGTTTAACTGTATCCACAGTTTACAAACAACTATATAACAGTTTTTCTTTTCTTTTTACAGCACAGCTTTTTAATTGTTTTTAGGGATGTGCCCGAATAGTCGATCTGTAATTATTATTCCAAAAATAAAATACTATTCAAATTTTACTATGTTGCTGCTGGCCATTAATTCTGTGTGAATCCATGATAAATCCCAAGCACTATCTTGGCGCTATGCGCTGATTTCACGCAGCCGCCATTTTGAAATTGAAAGTGAGGCTCCGGTGGGAAGAACCCCGGGAAGAAGTACAGATAGACAACAATGTCTTGGACTACCAACCTGAAGCTGCTGCCGTGATTTACACTATTGGATGTTAATATCCAATATAGAATATGTATATAGTTCATTCCTGCTTCTGTTTTTTACGCTCTGAATAATATATATATATATATATATATAATTATTTATAAATTAATTTCACTGTATACAGTCTAAAGTATGAAATAAATGTATGTACATTTATAGAATAACTAATTTCTACATTAAACACAACAATATGCCATCGCATTTGCAACTCTCCTATGATTAAAGGCGACAATTCCGGTTTTCTTCCTACCGGAGCCATTTCAAAAATGGCAGCTGTGTGGTGAAATCAGGCTATAATTAAATGCGCTGGGTGGCACTGTAGAGCGTGTTGATTGTATTTCATTACGTAATGTCGTCATCTGCCTTGCGAAGTTTGGAATTACTTAGATGAAAATGATATTACAAAACGGAAGTACTTTTGTATTTGATCACGCAATGTCGTCGATATTACCAGCAAAACTAACTTCTTGATCTCGATCTTGATCTTTTTATGAATGAATGGATCAGTGGTACCATTTTAAAAGCATGGTGGGAAACATGTGGTAAACATAAACTAGGGCAGTCGAGTTAACCACAAATGATCAATTCTACGTCACAAAACTTTAACACACACTAAGCCTGTGAAACACATGGTTCCTTATCCAAGCCATGATGACATAGATTGGAACTTTTCCTGTTCATATCGAGAAAATGTCAAACCATCAGTCTAAAGGAAGAAGTTTCATGATCATCCTCATATGTGAACCCTGTCTGGCTTTCATCTGCAATATAGCAGTTGTCAAACCACTTCCAAAAAATAAAAAAGCCCATCTATTTCACCACGTGTCAACTGTGGTTTTCCCGAAAACAAGTCTGCATGGCCATTACATCAGAGTTTCCATGGGAACCCTGAAGTCCAAACACGTCCAAAAGAATAACAGCCAAATGATGATGTCATGGTCGCTTCAAAGTCAATTTAATTAAGCACACATGGTGCCAAGTGAAAGAGAGAAGGAGAGAAAGAGGGTGAGTGCAAGAAGCAGACGAGAGAACAATAAAACTGATTTAAAGTTATTTTTGTGATATTCTTGGCATTGTCTCAGAAGCATGAGCAAAGAGTTTCTGGCAGGCTGAGCTGGGAAGAGAGTTATAGCTGAAATGTGATTATATTGCATATCTGAACCAGAGGAGATTGATGTCATGCTCTCACAAACCTTTTACATACTTAAACACATCCCTGAGATGGACACTGAGCGGCCTGTCTTGTCCACTCTGGTGTGGCAGTGTGAGCGCTCCTGCTGAAGAAATGCTCTTTCGCTGGAGAAGAGAGAGATGGAAAGAGGGTTGAAGGGTGAAAAGAGCAGAGGTGTGGAGGAGGGGGACACATTCCCCAAACCCCAGCCGACCTCCTGAGATGACTGGCTCCGGATAATTACAGCCCCTTTAGCTTGGAACGGCCAGGATGGGCTGACTGAGCTGTACTTCACTGTTCTGTGCTGATCTCCATTGCTGCACACACACACATAAACAGCCTCTTTTATCGATCGAACCACGCACACACGTACAAATACATACATACATAAGCATGCCTGAGATTACATCCACACCACATCAGAACTCACCGCAACACAATTACCCCCTGATTCAGTTAAACCCTTCGATCAACACTGTACTTATTCTACTGTAGAAATGTGGTCTAGTGGTCTGCTGGGATGTCTTTGCTGTGGAGAAAGTGATCCCGACTCCATCTCATCCATGAAATGAGCCATGTCTTAAGTGGGCTTTGTCTTAAAATGAATAAGTAAACGGAAACTATTGCGACAACAAGTGCAGAGTAATTATAAACCGCCACGTAATGACTTAATATCGCGTTTGGATGGATTCATTTCCTTAATGTCTCAAAACCTCAATATCCTTCCAAATGAAGGAGTCTGTTTGTCATCCTGGTCTAATTAGGCTACACATTGCCTAACATTTAAACAGAATAAAGGGGAATTATAGTGTTCAATGAAAGCTTGCTGGAAAGTAGGTCATCTAATTAAAAAAAAAAAAAAAAAAAAAACTTAACCGAAAAACTCCAGAAAATACAAAACACTGGGGTCCAAAAGTTCAAGACCACATTGAAACATGCAGGGATTCATTTAATTTAAACAGGGAAATAAAAAGAAAGACAAGGAATGTTAAAGATTCGATAGTATTTCTAAATGATAGTAAATGTGACTCTTGTAGAGAAATGTTTGAAATGGAATGATATTGAAATGTTTCTTGAGCAGAAATCAGCAGATTAGAATGATTTCCTGAAGGTAATGATGCTAAAAATTCAGCTTCGGCATCATCAATTACATTTCAATATAAAACATATATTTTAAATCGTGATAATAGTTCATTTGTTTTGACTGTATTTTTGGTCAAATAAATGCAGCCTTGTTTGAGCATATGGAGACGTTCGAAAACATAAAAAAAATCGACAGACCCCACACATTTGAACAGTAGCGTATATGAGTGTATTAAAAGAGGGTAAATGCACACACAATAAAGTCAAGCTCTTGTCTACAAAGCGGAAGCCCCTTCCTGAGAAGCAGGAACTATCAGTCTGTATCCCAAGCCAAGAATAATACTTCAGTAATGATAGATTTTCTAGGAAGCAAGTAAGAGTGATGTAATCGAGGCAACACAAGCCAAAACACATTTTCTGTCATATCCATCTATTGTTTCTGCAATCAGCTCTGCTCTAAAATCTCCCAGGCTCCTTTGCCCTACAGCAGCCTCATAATGCATGACATCATCCTCTCTCTTAACCGTTGGAAGGTGAGGCAACATACTCTTTAATGCACGCACGCACAGACGCAAAAATACACAGCAGTGCACTTGGAAAATCATCATTGGTATTAGTGTCACTATGCTGAAAGTGATGAGCTGGGAAATGTGCACTCCTCTGGAGTGGTTTGGACAGCATAATGATCAGCTTATTTGACCGTGTTCCTGATGAGAGTTTCATGAGCTGTGCTGAGAATGTTCATTTTGGTTTCTCACTTGAGGGAAGAAAAACATGTTTTTTCTATTAGTGGTTGATGTCAGCATGTACAATAGCGGTTTGAAATAGAAGGAGGAAAAAGAGTTTATCAAATAATACAATGAAAACACTTGGACGGTGTGTTACTGATGAATTTCTATTTACTCAATATGTCATATGGCCAGACACTTGACTGGTTCCATAACGCATTGTATACAATAAGACCCCCTTATAATGGTTTGTAATCAAAATTAATTTGAAAACTTGTAATGTAATATAATCTTAAGTTAAAAAGCTTTGTTTTTTATTTCTTTTATTTGTTTAGTCGCCAGTTTCGAATACTGCTTATTTCCAAGCAGTGTTGGATAAACAGTCAACCAAACAAAGGCTTTTGTGAGAGAGAGAGAGAGAGAGAGAATGCAAGCCCCTGTAAAATCTTTCATTTGGGTTGAGCTATTCACCATGACGGTTGAGAGGCCCTTTACAGGCTGAAGCACAGAGGCCTCTCCAGGTGAATTAAACTAGGTGTCTGTGTGTGCTTGAGGGTGTGTAACATTCCTAATTGTTTGAGCACAAAGAGAGTTTGGAATGAACATTGAGAGCGAGCTTCAACATATTATTAGCATCATGAAGTCTTTGGTCACAAATCAGCCTTTGACAGAACACAAACACATCACAGCGGGCCTGTGACTCTGTGAGCTCAGAGCGAAAGTGTTACTGATTTGTGCAATAACAGCTTCGACGTGGCATACGTGCATGTGCTCACCTGTGAGGGATCGGAGCCAAACGTATGTAATCACTCATACACCTGTCACTGCAGTTATAGTATCAGTCTCCAGCAAGAGTCACTGCTTTGTAGCTCATCACCCTGGAAAAAATACAGTGAAATATTACAAGACACAAGTGATACTCTTATTGGTGCAATTCGAGCTGACAACTAATTACATTTTTACTGAAAACGCTATATACTTAAAAATTGTATATTAACTGTCATTTATATTCTGCTAAAAAATGATCTATAGGATATAGACCACTTGGGAGCCTTTCATGTAAACTGTATATGAATATTTGAAAATATTATTCCTGTGATGGCAAATCAAAATTTTCAGCAGCCGTTACTTTAGCCTTCAGGTGTCACAAGATCCTTCATAAATCATTCTAATGTGCTGATTTGGTGCTCAAGAAACTTATGTCACAGGTTAAAGAGATGTGTTTTTAGTCTAGAACTAACTGTTCCAGAGTTTGGGTGCTAAAAAGGAAGTTGCAATTGATTTTGATGTCTAGGTAGGTATTATCAACTGGCCATATTTTTTAGATGGCAATAGATGTGAAAGTTGTTTTATTATTTTTACATTGTTGCATGTAATACTTACAGTACCTTATGGCTCTGAAGCAACCTATTGAATACACCTTCCAGTTAATAGTATCTGTGGTATTAAGAGCCTTTAGAATGTTTAAAACTTATAGAAATTAAACAACTGAATTAATTTATTTATTTAACTCTCATATGGTCCGACCACCCCAAAAGAAGAACACATCTACGTAGTGGAGTAAAAAGTACAATATTTGTCAAATGCAGAAAAGTTAAAGTAAAAAGTTTCCAGAAAAGAATAATACTCAAGTAAAGCACAGATACTCAAAAAGTGTACTTAAGTACAGTACTTGTTGTTTGTTACTGTCCCTCTTAATGTAGGCCATGTTTAATAGAGGGAGATAATGCAGTGTTGACAGAACCAAGCTCATGGTCATATGTCCTGGTTTTAGTGAACTCTATCTGCTGCATTTTAGACCAGCTGGAGTTTATTAAGCATCCAGGGCATCTACCCAGTAGAGCATTACAATAATCTAGCCTTGAACTCATGAACTAACTTTTCTGCATTTGTCACTGAGGATATATGTTGTAATTTAGATATATTTTTAAATGCAGTTTAATAGATGCTAGAAATGTGGATTTTAAATGAAAGTTTGGTATCAAAGAGCACACCCAGGTTCCAAACTGACGAACAAGACTTGACAGAGCAGCTATCGAGACAGTTTTCTAGGTTATTACGTGGAGGTTTATTGATCCAGTAATTAAAGCCTCTTTTTTTTTTTGGGGGGGGGGGGGGGGGATTCATTTTTCCATCCATTTTTTTACATATCAACTATATATTTGGTTAATTTTGTGAATTGGTTTGTCAGAGCGTGAAAAGATTCACCTTAACAGTGGAAACTAATGCAATGCTTCCTAATGAAATCTCCCAAGAGTAGCATGTACTGGGTGAAAAGCAACGGTCCTAGTACTGAGCCTTGCGGTACTCCATATACTGAAATGATAAGACATCTCTTCATTTACTGCTACAAATTGATAACGGATAGATAATTGAACTATACCAATGCAATTCGACTAATGCCAACATATTTTTGAGTCTATTTAAAAGAATGTAGAGGTCGATAGTATCAAATGCTGCACTAAGATCCAGAAACACTAATAGAGAGATACAATCACGATCGGATGATAAGAGCAAATCCTTTGTAACTCTAATGAGAGCTGTCTCAGTACTATGATACAGTCTAAATTCTGACTGGAAATCCTTGCAGATACTATTTCTTTCTAAAAAGGAACACAGTTGTGAGGATACTTCCTTTTCTAGTATTTTTGACAGAAAGGTCTGTTTTAATAAGAGGTTTAATAACCACCAGCCTATATGTTTTATAGGTGCATATCCTAATGACAAAGATTAATTAATGATATTAAGAAGAGGATCTATGGCTTATGGAAGACTTAATTTTGATGATTTAACAAATGTAGACAATTCTTCCTCTCCTTTAGAAACAGAATAAAATATCTTTACTGTCACATATGATTAATTGAGTGCATTCTTGCTGAATAAAAGTATTAATTCAAAATAAAACAAAATATTTGTGTTACTTTTAAACAATAGTGTATATATAGTTGAAAATAATTAATGAGGTCTATTTCATCCTGGATGACTTCACATGACAGTATAGAAGGCTGCATTAGATTAAGCTTATTCTTTGAGTTTACTTGACTTGCATGTATGGTGCTATTAATATAGAACATTCATTACCTTTAATGTCTAGCTTAGCAGGTGAGGAGAGACCCATGGACAGATAGCAGCAGAAGTAGGATAGGCCTGGATAAGGTAATCTCCTAGGACACAAATCATTTTCAGTGTGAGGCAAGCAGAATCAGAAAGTGACAGTTGACCCAAAAACGTAAATCTAAACCTGTAAATCCTTCTTCTGTGAAACACAAAACAACATATTTTGAAGAATGTCCATTTTTGTTTTAACCCCACTGACTTTCATTATAATGACAAATGTGTGGTGGTGAACCTGCATGTCTACTGTTTGGAATGACAGGTCGGAGAGGTCAGGCCTTGCGCTGGAGAGATGTGGCGACTGCTGGGCGTCTGTCACTGTTCACGATAAGCCCGGTGGATGGGTCTGGCGGACTGTAGAGGTACAGGAGATTAGACATAATACAGAGAGCCGAACAGAGACAAGAAAGTGTGTCGGAAGAAGTTGGATTCTTCTTACACTGGTCGGAGATAAATTCAGCTGTTGGTGTTTCTGATCTCAGATCAGTCGAATGCAGACGTGAACAGAGAAGTGGTGTTGAAAGATGATGTCTTTCCTTTCCCTCTGGAAATAATCCCTGTATGAATGAAAATGAATGATGAGCAGTAGGATGAGAATCAGCAGAGCTCTCCCACACACCGCTCCGAGACATTCTGTCCTGGACTAGTCCATTCCCTACGTCTCCACACCATTTACTATGGGGCGACTGTGCTGGACATGCTTTACCTCTGACACCATGGTGGACGCAGTGGGAGGTTCAATAAAGTGAGCCATTGCTATATTCAAAACATATGATGAGGAATGGGAGATTTAGACGTATTAACTTGACTTGCCTCTGGCCCCCAGACTTATCCTTCTGTGTGTTTCTCTGGAACTTTTGGACCTGTGGACCTGTAAAAATCTAAAAAAGACACACTTTTCAAGATATACTTGAATCACAGGACAATTCTGCAATTTTGTGGCCATGAACTAATGTCATTTCCATCACATCTGAAATCACCATTCACCATGTAGTGTAAATTATAGTAATGGAAACTTTTTTTTTCTCTAAAAATAATGGCAGGCTTCTTTGTTTTGGATAAGCTATTTTCATAACTAGCATTTTATGTGCCCTTAATAGAAATTATTTCTAAAGCATATATATAATGCATATCTATAATATATAATATATATGTATTATCTTCTTTTTCAATAATCCATTTCACTTGGATGTCTATCAAAAAGTTAAAGAAATGATATGTTGGTGTATCAACTAACATCACAATTTTAAGAAAAATCAATGCCCCTGTCTGTATTAATTACTATTATTGTAACCTTTATTTTTCCAGGAAAAAAAGCACACTGATATCAAAAATCTCTTTTACAAGAGCATCCTGGCCAAGACTGACAGACACAGCTTGTGTGAGTTTAACAGATAACATCCAGCAATACATACACATATACACACACAAGCAAATCAAATCAAATTTCAATAGCAATACATAACTAGATAAAACGTCTACAGCCTGATGTTTTTTTCTCAAGCCTAAATCGTTTAAAACTACTTTGAAAATGTCCAATGAAACCAGCTCCCTAAATTTCAATGTACTTTGCAAATTATTCCAGGCAGGACATTTTAATGCCTTTCCCCCAATTCAGTAAGTACCACTGGAAAAGACAGTAAGAATAATTCATGGGACCGTAGGCTATAGCTACAAACATACTTTTACAGAGATGTAGGTATAAAGATATGAAGGATGTAGACCCAGGATAAATTCATAAATAAAAACATGCCAGTGTTTTTGTCTTCAGATGGACAAAGCAGACCAAAACACAATGACGAGTGAGGGTTTAAAGATTTGTTATGAACCTCAGAGCACCATGATAAACAATTTCTAAAGCATATAAACACTGTGAAGATGCATGCATATTTATAACATCACCACAGTCCAGTGCAGACATAAAAGTGGCTGCAACAAGACTCATTTTTGCCTCAAAGGAAACTTGGGCATGAAACATTGATTTGAGTTTGAAATATTATTATTTTTTTTATAAAAATTGTATTACGTGAAAAGAAAGAGATACTAGCACAATGTAGGTGACTGTCTGCCTGGCAGAATGATCAAATACACTTTAGAGGTCATTATGCAAAAATATTTGATCATGGAATCTTGCGACCAATCAAAATGAAGTATTTCCGAGAGCTGAGCAATAAACTTCCATATTAAATGAAAAGAACGAACACAGAGGCCTGCGACGGGCGCCAGAGCTATTGACGACTGTCTATATTGCAAACACACTTGATTGAGCTGACAGGAGCACACAAACACTAAATGACTAATGGGAGAAAGATAAACAATGTTAGGGAAGACAGACAAGGTAAAGAGATAGAGAAAATGACAGGCCCCGAGCAGACCTGATAAAAAGGTGTGGATGACTTCATTTCTCGGCACTAGGTCCACAAGGCCTACGAGCAGACTGGGGTCAGGGGAGGGCAGTGGCCTTCAAGGCTTTACTATCCCTACCCGTTTTAATGGCTGGGAATCTGCCCTGCTGACCCTTCTCGTGTAGCGCTGCAGGGGAGGGTGTCTGATCCCCACCTTTGACCCCTCAGCTGGTCTTCTCTTCTCTCTCCTCAGTCAGATCTGCGCAAATCACACCACATCATAGGAATCAGATTACAAGCTGGAAAAACATCAAGAGCAGAGTATGATGCGTTTTACCAACAAACCACTCTTTGAATCTGCTACATTCAAGGACGGTCACAGATTTATTATTGGAGTTCAGCAGGGGAATATCTTTGGGATCCTAAAAATCCTCCCTACTGCAGACTCGGCCACCTTTAAATTACAGTATAGTGCTGCAATATAGAGGCGAGCTGTGCGGATGTCAGAGTCGTCACTCGGTTTGCGGCGTCAAATTTTTTCCTGAAGCTCACTTTCAGCTGACAGCTTCATCTTTAATCACCTCTGCATCTGGAGAGCCAAATGACTGCAGGAAAAGCCTGGCGATATTTACTGGCAGGACTCGGAGAACATAATCATATATGATCTACAGCTTTGAACGATTGCTAAGCATTTTAGTATGTCTGCTCCATGACATCATGACCGAGTGTGCACTACACAAACATGTGGGATACACAGGCCAATTTTCTAATAAGGCAGCAGGGAGGGTGTGTGTGTCCTGTGCACGTAGCAGTTGGCTACAT
Organism: Pimephales promelas; assembly: GCF_988280905.1. Classification (NCBI taxonomy): domain Eukaryota; kingdom Metazoa; phylum Chordata; class Actinopteri; order Cypriniformes; family Leuciscidae; genus Pimephales; species Pimephales promelas. The sequence continues at coordinate 22,256,843 of NC_142784.1, forward strand.
GGCTGTTTCTCTTATCTTCAACCCTTTACATTTTTCCAAGGTGTGTTTTTGTTTCAGCTAAGCACTTTCATCAGGTTTTGTTTTCTTAGTTGGCATTCATTTAGCATGGATCCACAGGCTAGTTCCACAGACGGCGTGGAACAATTATCCCTTTTGTTCTCTGTCCGTGCTGCCCGCTTTACAGAAAAAACAACAACGGCCTCAGGCGATATGAGTTTAGGTATATGTTGCATGCTTACCGACTTAACCGATAAACACTACATCAAAGCAATGGTTGCTGAGAGACAGTAAACTATTATCATCAAGCTTTGAGCCCCTGAGACCTTTATATGCCATAGCCATTTTCATTCATGCCATTCTCATGATTCCAAGTGTTGATGTGTTAGATCCCCTTTAGACAAACTCCCAAACCATTTAAACTTATCTTCAGACTAAGTTCATCTTGGACTGATATTATTAGCAAGCCGTCTCCCACAGACTCACTTTATAATTAAATGCATATGATAGTAAATGTCGTATTGTATATTAATTCACCGTCCCTTTGAATTCATTTCTTAAAAGATGCTTTGGGGTCATTACAGTTCATTAAAGTGATTTTTAATATTTCTTCAAAATAAGTCTATCAAAATAATCTGATGAAACAAATATACACTGCCGTTCAAAAGTTTGGGATTGGTAAGATTTTAAATGTTTTAAAAAGAAGTCTCTTATGCTCACTATGGCTGAATTTATTCGATTAAAAAAAAGAAAACAGTGATATTGTGAAAAAATTTTTTCTATTTGAATATATTATAAAAAGTAATTTATTCCTGTGATATAAAGCTACATTTTCAGTATTATTACTTATTACTTGTCACATGATCCTTCAGAAATCATAATTTGCTTATCAAGAAACATTTATTTTTATCATCAGTGATGAAAACAGTTGTATGCTTTTTTTTCAGGATTCTTTGGTGAATAGAAAACTCAGTTTTCTATAATCTCATAACTCGATTTTTCTCACAGTTATCAAAATGGTATAAATCATATTCCAGATGTTAAACTGTTTATGTCTGCGAACATACTTAATTACACAGCCATAAACTCGTTTATATCTTGGTAGTATTTAAAAACATTTTATTGCCAGACCAGCTCACCAGGCCCACTTAACCCCAACATCTGTAATGATGAAGCACTGAAGGACCTTAAAGGCCAGGCATGGATTTAGTTAAACCTCTATTTAGAGCTGGACATCCCAAAACTATAAATAACCATGACACTGATGTCTAGCTCATCTCTATCCTGATCTTTACTACACATATCGGTTCTTCACAGGTGTCATTAGGTGCTGTCAGAAGACACAGTGTCTCAACCAACTATCTCACACTCTAAAAATAATACAAGTCGTAATGTCAGCTATAGTCTTGGCAGTGCTGGGAGAAGCCCGAGCGTAGAATTAAGGAGGGTGGAAAGACAGGAACGGGAGAAATGAGCGAGAGAGGTTCAAATTTAAAAGGCAGAAACCTCAGACAGATTGCGTGTTGCGAGCACAGAAGTCTTTCCGTGCTATTCTATTTCACCAATTAAATGTGAGGGGTCTGACGGAGCATGAAGCCAGTGCTCTCACCAGAGAACCAAAAAATCCAAGGGAAAGAGTCTCTTTTGGATCTTCACGCCACGAGACTTCAAACACAGGCCACACAGGCCAGGACATCGCAGGAAAAATAAACACACACAGTCAGAGACACAGGACAGGAATGGGAAGCGGGACATTTGGAGAGGAAAATAAGACAGGATAAAAAGACAAACAGTCAAATAATCCTGATGATAAGGTGAAGAATTAGGGAAAAAGGCGAAAAGTGTGTTGAAACGTTTACTGGAAAGCTGGAATTTTATGGGAGACAAATGTCTAGCAAGTTTATTTGACACAAATTAGGTCTGCTAAGACAAATGCTGAGCAGATACTCTCTAAAGTAGTAGACCATCTGGTACAGTCAGGAGAACAAATTTGCTCTGCATACAAACACGTAACCACAACTTAAACTCCCCGTGACTGGAATGATGCGATATTAAGCATCAAACTCCCTGATGTCTGAGAGAGCAGACTATAAAGGTAATAAATTATGTCCTTAAAGAAATAGTTCACTAAAAAAAATGTAATTTCTCATCATTTACTCACCCTCAATTGGTCCCAAACCTGTATGAGGAAATAGAGCAGCTGAGATACAATAGAAATATTGCCTTGGAAACTAACTGAAATAAAATTAAGTTTAAGTATTAAAAATTACACACAGAAAACCCAACATTTTTTTACTTAAAAAATTAAGCTAAAAATAAATATTTTAAAAATAATAATAACTAAATACAAATGACAAAAACACAAAAAAATTACTAAACCTGAAACTAAAATGAAAACTGAAAATATAAAAATAATATATATACACATTTTTTTTAACAATAGATATAAAGGCATATAAACAATAATAAAATAATGTTATTAATGGAGTATTAATAGAGTAATAGAGTAGCCTAAATACACTGTAAAAATGAATATACTTTATCTAATCAAAAAATAGTGGCAACAGATAACAAGCAATATTATTAATTAAATGTAACAAATTAGAATTGAGTAATAATTAATCAAATTAATTCATTTAAAATGAGTAAAACAACAACCAAAAAAAAAAAAAAACCAACAACAACAACAAAAAAAACATAACTTTAAGTCACCATTATGGTGATCGGTGTTTGTTTTAAAATTACTGTTTTCTCCTTTAACATCAGGTGTCTTCAATGTTGGCAATATAAAATAAAGAGTTCTTAATTAATCTTTGACGTCTGTCTGTTAGTGAGATATTTTTGTTACATTTTTTGGTGTAAACCTTACTCATTTTAAATGGTTAACTTTTAAGGAATAATTTGATGAATTATTACTCAATTCTAATTTGTTAAATGTAATTAATAATATTGCTTTTAATCTGTTGCCACAATTCTATTGATTCGATAAAGCATATTCATTTTCACAGTGTATTGACAGTTTAATATTTGGGTGAAATGTCTCTTTAAGAGCAGGTTAATTGAAAATCCTGTCATTGTGCCTGAAAGTCCATTAGAGAAATATTTATCCCCCAACTATGAATAACCAATTCATCCATTATTGATTTCCCCAGAGCACTGACCACCACAAGCAATCACATGGCTCTGTATTTCTGGGCTTTGGAAACAAAACAAGCCGTTGCCTCAGTTCTCTTTGGATTACAACTCCCAGAGTGACCAGGCCTGTTTGTTTTTAAATCCCTTCGGTGGTGAAACCAGGGCCACATGGTCACCATCACCAATTGCAGCACAGGTTCGGAGAGGGTTAATTCGTTCAGCGTGATTGATTAATTAGTGTTAGAAAAATCATCTAACTTCCACAACCCATTAGCCGAAATAAAAACAAGTCACTGCCGAATGCTGTTTAAAATGCCAACAGGTCGAATGGAAACTGACAGGTCTAATAACGGATCACGGGTCAAGGGCAGGCAGCCCATCATTTATGCAGTTGGTGTAATAGAGACTGTTGATTTCTCAAGGCATAAGCCTCATACGGTCCCAGGGCAGCTGTTTCTGTAGAACTGCAAAGCTTGGCTGAGCACTGACCTTCCTCTAGCTACTGACCCACCAGGCACGCTAGTTTCCAATGAGCCCAAAGAGCATCACCACAGGATAAACCTTCAGATAAAAACAAAAGCTAGTTTTTCTCCGCCATTGCGTGCACATGAGTCTAAAGATTCTGAATTCACATACAAGAATCCTTATAATGGCCCCATTGTGCATTTGAAGAGAGCTGCGATGAGAGAGAGTGACAGAGAGATGAGGAGGGCAGAATGTACCAAGTGCCATTTAGGAACAGCTGCCATTCCGGAGTGAAGTGTTTATAGTTTAGATAACTGGGAGTCAGGGAGATGCCTCGCAGGGGGGCTTCGTGTGGTCCAGAGATGGGTATTTAGCCAAGAATACTTCAAAATCCCACAGGCCTCAGAGAGCCACTGGTGTTGGCTTTCACCGCAAGCAGAAAAAAGCATCGCAAACATCCCACAAAGTTCTCTGAAGATGGACATATTCCAGTTGGAAAATTCAACACAGATTTTATTTATATCCTAAACATATTTACACATTCAAGTTTCAAGTACATTATTTGAAGCATTAGAGGCATATTTTATTTAAATATCTCTTTTTTAAAACCTCTTTCCCCACACTTATTTTTCATTTATAACTCAAATGATAAAAATCAACAGTGCACTTTGCAATCATGAATTACTTGCCAAATTGACATTAATTACAGACGTGCAAAAGCGATACAACCCAGAAAGCAATAAGTAAATTCTTCTTCAGATTTTGGAGAGCCACAGTGCCTTATCGGCCATTGTAAACAAGGACATTAACCATGATATCTAGAATTACATCTCACAACACACTCATTTTCCCATGAAGAGCACCTGATCTTGGCGAATGCAGCAGCAGGAGATGGCGGGATGAGGGGAGAGAGAGACAGATGGAGGGAGGGAGGGATGTGTTGTCTGTTTCCATGACGGCGTACTTTAAAACCTCAGGCATGAGCTCTCAAAACCTCTGCAGTCAAGAGACACAAGGTAAACGTACAGCGTGTGAGACTGGACATATGGCAAATATACACACACACTTACGTCACACTTCCACATATGCCAGTAATTACATATACATGCACACAAAGACGTGTAAAACACACACACAAACATAAACACTACAGAGAACCTATTCATCTCATTCATAATCAGTTATATACAACTGGAGACTGTGTCAATTTGCACAAAATATGCTATTGTTGTAACTCTTCTATTCTTTAAAGCTATCTCTCACCTTTTTTGCTGCATTTTGTCCTAAAACAAGAGAAAGTATTAAGAACATTAGACTTGGAAGAAATAAATAAAAAACTAAAAGGTGAAAATGTTTTAGTTCAAGATAACATTTAACATTTCTTTAATTATCAGCCACACTGTCAACTGATGGCAAATAATTGGGTTTGGGAGATAGGATGTGGGATGCGGAGATCAAAACTGTGTTTTCCAAAAAGAAAAATAATTTAGGAGTGGATTTAACATCAAAATTCAACGTCTAATATTAAAATGTATGTTTTAATGTAACCTCCCTTCACAAGATTAGTTTATGCAGTTTTAAATTATTTATTTGATCGAATTTAAAGAGCAGGTTCATGCTTTTGTATTGTTCTAGTAATTAGTAATAAGTAATGCATTACTTTTTAGTGAGAGTAATTAAAACAGTAATCAAATTATTTTGTTGAATATGGAATTAATAGATAGTAATTAATTACTATTTAGAGTAACTTACCCAACACTGCGTATAATAAATACATTTTCAATAACGTTATTGATATAAAATAAGAATGTTATGTTAGCTCCAAATGTGACCATATTGTTCAAATAGAAAGATAAGTTGCATTTTGCAGTTAAATTTTGCAACAAACATTTAAAATGTGGGAAACACAATATAATCCAAAGGGATTTATGAACAACAAATGACTTACTTGTAAGACACCGCAGCGCATAATAAAGAATTACTACCATTAAAATTATGAATCCAATGACTTTGATATACCACATGGTAGAGTCAGGTTCTGTGATAAAAAAAGAGAAAGAAAGAGTTCTGAAAATCAACCAAAATGGTACATTATGCCTGCCACCTAGTGGTTATTTGTAATATTTAAAGGATATTTAGGTACTTTCCAATTGTGTGAATAATTCTGTGTTTGTGTTGCATCTGATTCACCTGTAACTATAAGGTTAAAGCTCTTGCGGATGGGAGTGAGCAAGGACTTATGGGAAACTCTGCACGTGTACTTATATCCAGAGTCCTCCATGCTAGGCTGGAGAAGGAAGAAGGCTGAGAGCGAGTATGTGCCATCTTGATTAAGTCGATGACTTGAGTATAGAACATTCTTCAGGAACAAAGGTGTAGGGCTGCCGCCGAATGGTTCACGGTACCACTCAATGTTTACGTCCAAAGGATAGTACCCCTCTGCATCGCATATTAGCTTCTGGTCCGTACCAAGTGTTATAGACAAGGTGGAGCCCACATTCAGAGACACACGGGGTTGTTCTGTGCAGTTTGAAAGGGAAAAAATAAGCATTAAAGTGATAGTTCACATGAAAAAAATTATATTCCTCCTTATGTCGTTCCAAACTCAAAAGAAGACATTTTGAAGAAGATTTTGACTGTTTTTTGTTCATGCAATGAAAATCAATGTGGTCCATTGACATTCACTGTGTGGAGAAAATAATCACTGAAACATATGTCAAAATATCTTCTTGTGTGTTCCACAAAGGGTTTGGAATGACAAGAGGGTGACAGATTTTTCGGGTGGAATACCTTCTGTGATTCCAATGCTTTAATATTTGAAACACTTGTAATAATTGAAACATGCATTTTCTGTAAAGCTGCTTTGAGACTAAATGCATTGTAAAAAACGCTCTATACAAATAAATGTGAATTAAATTTAATCTCACCACTTAGGCTAAGGGAAATATCATGGCTGCCATAGAGAGGAGGAACCATCACAGAGCAGATATATGTGCCCTCACTTAGTTTTTTAGTGGGTGGAAGTTTGAAAGAGGCGTTTCCAGCGGGAATGGCCTTGACAGCCACTCCACTACCTTCACTCTTCCCTGTGCGGCTGAAATAGCTAAAGAGTTTGCTGCGCTCCCCGTGTCGCTGCAGTCTCCACTCCACTGTTGCATTAGGCAGTTTATGATCCACTGCAAACTGACAGTGCAGGGTTGGCTCCTGCAAGAATCCCACCTCCACGGAGGGAGTCCGGGTCAAAACAACCATCGCAGCTGAAAAACACATAGGCAAGAGAGGATGAAATATTAAAATGTGGTACAGAAAAAAGTAAAAGTATCCCTTGATTGCAGTGGCATGCAGTGATGTTTTGAAATAAGGAGGCATTTATGATTTCAAAAAGAAAAGAAATGAAAAGTAAAGTAAATTAATGTTCAGTTACACTTAACACATTATTCAGGTTAAATAAACAACTTACACCATCAAGAAAACAACAACCAATTATGTATTTTTACACTAACAAAGCAAATGAAGCATTTTTAACTTTATTTAAAAAAAAAAAATAACTATAAAGAACGCAGTAACATTTTTTTTTCATGTTATTGAAAATTCATTAATCTTCAAATTGCATTCAGATCATCAGTTATCAAAACTCTGTAAACACTCCAGGTATCATAATGATCACAGACACAGATTACCTTTACTTTCACCAAACTGATTGCTCACTAAAAATCCTCACAGATCATGGTTTCAAGTCATTTCAAGTTTGAATGTGATATGACAAAGCATTGATAACAAGTTGAATATTGGCATTGTTTTAATTTTGGACAGTGGGTTACTTTTAGGAGGGACTGCCTGTACCTGAGGTTGTCAGGAGATCTCTATCATTAACTGTTAACCATTGTAGATAGTCCACCTGTCCACCTGCAAAAGCCGTAGGTGTGTGTCTGAGGAAGGTGGTGATGGCGAACAAGCCTTGTGTATGGCGTATCGTACAGGTGAACCAGACGTCATGATCTTGCGCTCCTGTAATAGGCCAGCGCATTACAATCCCTCCAGTGTTGTATCTCCGAGTCTCACAGTGTAGTGTATCCTCATCACCCTCCAAATAACGCCTCATATCCACTTTAGAGCCTTTATGAGACACAACACATGAACACAGTATATTAAAGAGAAATAGAAATAATAAGGTTACAACTTCTAATAACTTTCCCTTACCTGTGATGAGGAAGGTAATAGTAGGATGTAAAGGGCTGTCACCAACATTACCAAACTGAATCACAGCCTCTCTATGGATATACTTGGTTTCTGTGTGGCCCTCTTCATTTATAGAAACTTCCTCGTCCACAAACTGACAAGGAAGCCATTTCAAATCATGAACCGACTTTGTCCCATTTACACCTGTCAAAACAAACAAATCAGTAAATACAGGGAATAATAACAGGATCCACTTAAATGTAAATGAAATTGAAATGTGAGGCTAAAAACTGAAAACAATAATAGGCCCTGACAAGTAAAGCACAGTTCCCAATTTAAACCCTCTAATAGTTATTGCCTTCAAAATATTATGGATATAGTACATAATACTTCTGTTTAATTCGATCATTTTAGATTTATAACACAACTTTTGACATAGTATAACATAATACGAGCAAAGGAACTAACGTTACAGGAAATATGATGCGGTGACTCTGCACCAATTTGTAAATACTTTTATAATTAGGCCTACCTAAGCATAAAAGAGCTAGAGTAAGACCAAAAGTCCAAAACATAATGTTAATCCTCGTCCTCAGGACAACCATCCGCATTTCCAAAAACCGCCATGCAAACATGTAAGTTATACTTTCTCTTTCGTTTCGCTTTAAACTGATTCGAGTTCCGTTCAGTCTTAACTGAACAATTCGTTCGTTCACTTCCACGCACTGAATTGTAGGCTATTTTAGTTGATATTTGTAGCGAACTGAATGAACTCTGACAAATTGTGTAAAAATGACACATTTTAGTAAGCATAATACAAATTTGTGTCGGTCACTCACAATGAATGATAATATGCATTGAGTGTCACTGAATAAGTAAGTGAACAAATTTTTTTGGTGAACTAATTCGAAAGATTCGAATCAAACTGTAACCTCATTGTCCGCGTGAGAGCGCTAGAGAAACGCAGCAAGCGGAACACGAGCTGGCGCTCCCCTCTTCCTCTCTCCATCCGTCTACGTTGACGCGGAAGCACACTGTTCATTTGAAAACTACCAAGAAGTCAAACGTGTTGAGCAGATGATTCAAAACAAATGCTATGTCAGATTTACAGAGATAAACATCTGAAAAGTCTTTTCGGGATTCAGTGGATATGAGTTAACTGTTAACGTTACTTAATTTATCGACGTTTCTTTGAAAGCATTGTAGTCATGGAGCAAGGTAATAAAAATGATCTATTAATTTAAAAGTTATTAGAATAATGCCTGTTCTCTTTTTCTTTCCCGTATTTAGCTATATGTTGAGATTATACGGTTACGAAATTCTATCATTTAATTCATGCTCGACTTTACCTGCATGTGTTCTTCTATTCTTATAAATTAGCTTGACGGTCATCTGACCTACACTAGTACAGGATGACATGATGTGTCAATTTGTATCATATTTTGGTCGTTGACTTAGATTAGGTCGTTGACTTAGACACTAGTACAGGATGACATGATGTGTCAATTCGTATCATATTTTGGTCGTTGACAGCAACATTGAAACGCTATATTCTATATTAACACAAACAAAATGACAGAAGAATTCTGAAAGCATCCTATCGTATCAGTGCGTTGTATGACGTCCGCTAAGTGCAAAAGATAAAACTCATTCTAATCATAACATAAATGGGATGAAAGCAAACATTTCAAATAAACAATATCATACAACTCATATAATTTATCATGCCTGATAGAAGCATTACCTGATACACCTCCTCTTTTTCAGAGTCATGGCTGAGTTGTGAGAAGACAGCTGTGTTACAGGGAGGATTCTTATTGGCCAATCAATTATGCCAACCAGAGCCACTGTCGTCTCTGATGAAAGAGGACTGGGATCGGATTGGCTCTCCAATTGTTAAAGCTGTCAAAGAGATATGCGAACATTCGCTCAGACACTCTAAAGACAGACTCCACTGGAAAAAGAAGATTCTCTGTATTGTGTGGAGCAAGATCCTAGAGGTGAATAACAAAGAGGACACCGATAACAGATGGAAGGAAGACCCATTGTTTGCCGTACTAAACAGCCTTCCTGACATTAATCACATTGTGCTGTTTGAGCTGGTAAAGTCGATGAGCTTTCCTACCATTTATGTGGAGCTGCTGTTGTGCTTTCAACCAGCTGAACAGTGCAAAGAGCTCAAACTGTTGGTTGATCATGTGACAAGCAGCAGCACAGAGGCAGATGTGAAACTACTGTTGGAGGTGTGGTGGGAACTACTAAAGGGCAAAAGAGGATGTCTTGATACCTTAGAACGTCTCTTTACGGCTCAGTGTTCACGCTCAATGACGTCCACGACCGAGCCATCACCGCTGGCATCAAAAAGATTCAAACCTGACCCAGAATCCACATCTACATGTATGGTGTCCATACTATTTGAGGGGCTGAGGAAAATAAAAGAGCATTTGACTTCCTCTGAGTTGTGTAATTTTGCCCTCTCAAATTGCATGGACACGCTGTATACCAACTACCTTTTAAACAATGCTGCTGATCTCTCCATTGAAGTTCAACTCCAGTACATCTCTCGCATAGTGAGCCTTAAAAAGAGAGATGAAGTGAATGATGGTTTTGACTTGATTGAGATCATACGTGAGGCTCGCAGAGACCTCGCTGCCGCTCTCACGCCTGCTGAGACCAAGCCGTGTGGAATGTCATTCATCCAGGCCATGCAGGTCACACTTGAGAGTATATGCTCCTGGGAGGTTATGGGGCTTCTGAAGATGCCCAGCAATGACCCAAGTGTCACAGCGATCCGTCTAAAAGAAAGCCTGAGCAGAGTTCTGACGTCTTTGGAGCAGCCATCACTTGCTAAAGATCTGGTTGGAAATGGGCAGACTTTGAATAATTTGAGAGTAACTTTGAAAGGCTTACAGGAATCTTTATCATTCACTGTTCCTGAATGTTCTGCAGCAGAAGTAGCAAATATTTCTATGAGCATCTTGGACCATCATCTCAAGGGGTTTGAAGGCCTTCCTGGACTGTTTGCCTCCAAACTAAGTCAAAATGTCAGTGAGGCGGAGTGGATTCAGTGCCTTGAGAGAAATGCATGTGTGTTTCAAACCAAAGATCTTTTGATGACGTTGATCTCCACCCTTACAGCTAAATGTCAAAGTGACGCTGATGTTCAGCCCTGCAGAAAGCTCAAGGATATTATTGTAGACATATTTTCCCACTTGTCCTTACCTGAAAACAATGCTATACTTTCAGAATTGCTCTCCATCTCCAAAAAAGGTCTTCATGGATTTCTTCCCAGTTCGGTAACTATAGGCTTCTCTGAGGAGCTCAATATGGCCTTCAACAGCATCATTCAGAGCGGCGCAAATAGCAACCTTGATGCAGCAGTCTCTGCAGTCGCCCGAGTGGCTTTCCAGAACCCTGAAGCCACTTTGCGGCGTTGCTGCCACATGGCTGTTTTCAACCTGGGAGCTCACACTCTGATAGCCAAGATTCTCCTCCAGCTCTCAGGTCTTGTGTCTCCACCAGGAGTTCACAACTACAACCTGCTGTGTAGATGCTTGCAGGACACCGTGTGGAGCAAGCTGTCCTCACTTCAAGAAGAGAACCAGTTTCTGCAATTCTTGACGGAAATGATGAAGTGCAACATAACTGGATGCACAGGAGAAATGCGGAGTTTCCTTCCTCCGGAAAAAGCCTTGCAAGTGTTTGTCCAGCCGTACCTTCTCCCAGTATCTCCCAGCTCAAGCAAATTAGAGTTTTGTCTCCGACTTCTTCAGTGCGCACTGAGCCAGGAGACCTCAAGTGATTCAACACACTGGATAATGAGCTGCTCTCCATTCCCGCTTTTATATTGTCTAGCTCAGCTCTTGAATGAGTGCAATAGGTGCTGGGACCAGCCGGTAGAAGGTGAGACGCCAATCTCCTTGGAGTCCAAAGACCTGCTATTGTCTGCACTGCGCACACTGGGGATAATTGTTGGGAAGGAAGTGGCCCATGCACCTGATGTTTGGTCCAGAGCTGTCTCTTGGCTCTACAGCAAAGTGGAGAAACTGGACTGGACCATACGGTTTTACCTGAAGGATGTGTGGGGAAAACATTTCAAGTATGAAGTTCCAAGTTCTCTGTTGTCAGTTTGTGATCTTCCTGAGCAGGAGTGGTCCGGTCTGGACTTGCCTCAGTATGGACAAGGTACTGGACTTGTAGCATTTTTAGAATGCTGCGCTCTTTCAGACTGTGTTCATGAGACGATGCTGGAATCTCTCTCCCTAAACCTGCTGAAACCAGATGACCTTAACATGTTCAGTAAGGGCCTGTTAGTAGCTGCGTGTCAGTTGCTCCCGTGGTGCACATCTGGAGAATGGGAAAGACTTCTGAAAGTGTTACAAGAACTTTTGCAGTCAAGCAAACTTCATGTGCCATACTCTTTAGAATATGTTGATTTCCTTCCGTTACTTGACCTACGTTCGTTTGCCAGAGAGATGCGCCTATCGGTGTTTCTTCTGCGTGTCTTCCAGTTGCTTTGCAGTTCCAGCTGTTCTGATTGGCTGCCACCTCAAGGCTGGCTGCACACAGGACGGCTTTACGCCAATACAATGAGGGGCATTATCAGCTCAGTCACAGAGAAGATTCCCCTGCAGTCCACCACTGCGTCCCCCAAATCCTCCGGAGCTTGCAGTCAGGAAGTTCTGTTTGTGATGACTCAGCTCTTCTGTCATGTGCTCCATGTGCAGGTGATGATACCTGGCCAGCCAGAGGTGCTGTTCCTGTGTGCACTGGAGATTCTGAGCCACTATGAGGCTGTGCTCTCAGCATATCCCGACAGCTGCACTGCCCTGCAGGGGCTCGACACGCGTCACTTCTTCACTACAATCGCAGACAATTTGCAGTGTGCAGATATGAAGGCTGTTCTGCACCAGAAGATCGCTCAGTTATGAGATCATATCAGGAACTCAATGCAATATGACTGCTATTCCACAAGTTAAATTTTTGTTCTTGTTGGTTTGTCACAAAAGAAAGTTAAATAAATAATTGTGCATAGCATTTGTGTTCAACATTTCTTTTCAGTTATATATTTGCTAACACTTTGCAATAAGGTTGTTTGCTCACATAAGCTAATGCATTAATACCTAATGAACTAATATAGCGTTTATTATGTAGGTTAATGTTAATTTGTAATATACTACTGTGATGTTAGTTCAAAATACATTAATATTAAATTATACAGATTTTTTAAAATCCATTTGTATGTAGAGATGAACATTAAACTAGATTAATAAACGCTGTGAGAAGTTGCATCCATGATATTTATGAACTGTACACATTGGCCTAGTTTCACAGACAGGGTTTAGATTAAGGCAGGATTAGGCTTTAGTTTAATTAGGGCATTTAAGTAGCTTTTGTAAACATACTTTAGAAAAAACATTACTGGTGTGCTTCATGAGACAAAACAATGGCTCTGAGTGACATATATTAAGATATAAGCTGCTTTTAGCTAAAACATCTTAAACATGCATTTTATTCTGGGACTTAAAAAAACGGGTGGAAGTTTTATTTTTTTAATTTTAATTGTCTGTAGGGAAGGATTTCTGCTACACTGTTTTGTGCTGGTCTTAAGCTTAGTAGGTAAAGTATTCCTAAAATGCAATCTAAAAATCGGTATTTTTAAGTGGCCGCGTTAACAATATTATGTTCATTATCGTTATATAGGCCTGTCCTGTCGTATTACCGAATGCAGGTCTAATGATAATGGTTCTCTGGAGGTAACAAGCATCGCATTAACTACAATAATAACAACAAGGCAATCTATCGCACATAAACTGTTTTATTCCAAGTGAAAATTTCAACAATGTAAACTCATGAGGATCATCTTTTTAAAGTCAAATTCAGGAACTACAAGGCCTAATTGTCTTTCCATAAATCTGCAAAACAGGTGATTATAGTAGCTAAAAATTATAATTCACATTACAATGTGTAGTGAGTACAACATAGGGTTTCAGGTCAGACCACTTAATGTCTCACTCACTTCCCATAGTTTTTTGGCCACAGCATCGTCTTGAGCCTTGGCTTTCACTTTCTGCACAGCACAGTTGGAGAAATACCTGCCACTCAGGCCTTCAATGCCCTCCTGCACGGCACAGTGTAGAGTTGTCTGGGCACCAGCCTCTACATCCTTAAAGAACAAAGCTGCGATGCCTTTCAAAAGCCTCCTGGACATTTTATTCAAATTGCGGGCCAAATCTGAGTTTACAGCACCTGGAGAAACAAATGTGTTGGTATGAATGGTTAGCCATTCCATAATGTAAAACACTGCAAGTCAAAAGTATGTTCACAACTTGACTAAAATGCTGCTTGTGATGCAAATAAACCTTTTGAATTTCAAGGTTTCTGCTTAGATTCTTGAAATTAGTAGAGTAAACTAATATCAATTGTGCCTACATATGAAATTCTCTTAAAATACCAGTATGATATTGGAGAGAGACAGACCTGGGTGGAGGCTGTAACAGGTCACGTGGGTTCCTTGCAGTCTCTTGGCGAGCTCATGTGTGAAGAGCACATTGCACAGTTTGCTGTGGGAATATATCCTGAAGACATCCCAGAGTGACTCACCTACTCCAAACTCCTTGTGGGTGCGAAGAGTGTCAAAGTCAAGGTTACCGTGATTATGTAAATATGAAGATACGGTGACAATGCGGCTTGGCGCGCACTCTTTCAATCTGTCCAACAGCAGGTTAGTCAGGAGGAAGTGACCAAGGTGATTGACGCCAAACATAAGACCAAAACCATCTTCAGTAATGCCCTGCATATAAACTCCTAAAAATATAAATATCATGCATTACGTATAGACTTGCATATATGAATTTGATTAAATGTTCCTTACAAAACCAACACCGAATATACTGAATATTCATTGTTGTTTTTTGTACATATGTATTGAATACGTATTAATACTTTCTACCTAAAAAGGTTTGGGGATAGTAAGATTAAGGAAGAGTAATTAAAACTTACATTAAATATAGAAATTTTAAAATGTAATAATATTTCAGCATTACTGTTTCTGCTGTATGTTTCTATATCAAATAAATGCAAGGTGACAATTTCAAAAGCATTAAAACCTAACCAAACGATTGAATGATAAAGTATTTAATTATTAAATTAGCCTATTGAATTAATATATTATAGTTTATGATATGTTTGCGAATTAAACAAAACTCAACCTGCATTGTTGATAAGAATATCCAGTCTTCTCTCGGTCTTGAGAAAGTTTTCCGCAAAGGAGCGCACTGATTTCAAACTGGCCAAATCCAGCTCCATGTACACCACATTTTTACTCCCACTCTCCTGTGTTGGAACAAAAACACAGTGTATACGTTATAATACAACTATAATATGACATCATACATTTAGTATTAGGACAATGTTCTCACTCTTTGCACAACAGAAGCAGCAGCTTGGCCGCGTGTTTGGTTCCGACAGGCCAGAATGACTCTCGCGCCTCTCCGTGCTAAATCCACCGCGGTGACTCTTCCGATGCCCGTGTTACTACCTGCACGTGCACACAATCACAAAGTTCCCATGAAGTGCTTTAAACGACTGACGAAAAGATTGTCTTGACACATTCTTAATAAGGAAATAATAATATTAAAAATACGAGTTTTACCTGTAACGATGACCGTCTTGCCATGCAGTTTTTCCTTGCTTTTACATCGCGCTCCATTTACATATGTACGAAATAACATCAGCACCCCAATCACAACACCCACGTACAGCAATATCTCGGGCATTTTCAGCGAGAAAATAGCCTGCAACACATACGGAAGTAACAATCCACAATATCCATACAGCTAAGTTACTCTGTGGTTGACATAGCCTGTAAAACCTGTCGCACTAACTTACCGGATGAGATGGTAGTTAATTTGTTGTATAATCAAGGTTTTTTTTTTTTTTTTTTTTAACTAGACACTTGAAGAGGACCAATGTGTAACATGGGACCTACTTTTAAAAAATAATATGCGATATGCTGTATATTTTTAAATATCGGTTAATCCTACACTTTGGGCTGTCTGTCCCAATAGGACTTGTAGTGACTATTGAGTGACTTGTAGTGACTATAAAGAAACTATTACATTAGCATAGTGTAAAAAAAAAAAAAAAAAAAAAAAAAAACCCACATCTCGCTAAATAGTTAAAACACATGTAGTTTCCTTTTGTGAATAACACAAAGGAAGATATTTTGACAAATGTCAGCAACCAAACTGGACCCCTTGACTTCTAAAATATGGGGGGAAAATACTATGGAAGTCAATGGGACCAGTGAACTGTTTGGTTATGGTCATTCAACAAAATATCTTCCTTTGTGTTCAGCAGAAGAAAGAAATTCCTAGAAGTTTGAAACAAATTGAGGGTGAGTGTATGAAGACAGAATTTCCAGAATATGAAGTGAACTATCCCTTTAAATGTCCCAATTGAACAAATGCCTAATCCTGGCTTAATCTAAACCCTGTCTGTGAAACAAGGCCCTAATGATGGTAAGGTTAGGATTAGCTCAACACAGCACCCACTACGGTCGCAGAATTCAACATCACCGTCGAATGCGTTGCACGATCGATACAGCGCCTGTTTCCTCACTGTTCCTCACTTCAGTGTTGCACGGCTGAATTCCAAAACGTGGTAATGTTTCTATTCATATTGTTTCTAAAGTGTATAACTGACTTTCTAATGTGGAATATAAAAGAAGATAACCTGATATATTCTTTTGCGTTCCACAGAAGAAATTCATACGGACTTGAAATGAAATAAAGTTAAGTAAATGACAGAATATCTTTTATTATACACAAAAATCATAAAATGGTCTGTTATTTAAAAATCTTTATATATTTACAATGTAATGACATACATGTCAGAATTTTTTTGTTGCTGACAAAATGACACTTCAGTCACATGTACATGACCAAAAGACAACTTTAGTTGAACAACAAGCTTTATACACAAATGAACTTCACAACCAAGGCTGTGTCGAGGCTCTAACACTACAGAGAAATGGTCAGTTCCAGAAGAAAACTAGAACGATCAATGATTCTGCTAATAAATCCTACAAACGTATTTGCACATGTATGCACTTCTGCATATAGTTACCTAGTGTGCAAAAAACTGCAGAAAAAAAGAACAATACATTTTTATAACAAAATAAAATATTTTGGAGTAAATATATTGTTCAAAAGAGTACATAAAAACCTCTTATACGGACACAAAGTATACAGGGTGTAGTGTCGACGAGAGAGGTTTAGGGGAAAATCGGTCAAAAGGTTTTGCATAAAAAAAAAAATATAGAAATGTAATGTGCAAACAGTTTGTCCGTAACACCCAGCACCCAAAGTACAAATGAATGAATTAACCGCATTATCAAAGTTCCTCTATCCAAACTGCATTTACCGTCCTTCGTATTTAAGGAGAGGATGTGTTATGATACCGACTTGGACTGTAGCACTGGCATTTGGTGGAGTTTGGGAGTCTGTGAGTCGACCACTTCAGTCTCTTCTTGGCTAACGGTGGTGGATGTCTCCTCTTTTTTGGGTTGGTTGCTAGTAAACTCTGTGATGCTGAATAGGAACTGCATGCAGCCCACTTTGATGCAGCTGCTGTGGTGAAGCAATGCGGTGCCCTCCCAGCCGGCTCCGCTGCCCCCTATCAGGCTGGAGCTGCTGGCTTTACAGTTACAGGGAGACTTGGGTCCTCCTTGAGCCTGGCTGCTCATCATAGCACCTGCGGGCATCAGCACCGCCTCCGCACACACCTCCCCCAGCGGCCTCCTTGACCTGTTTCCTCCTGCGGATTTACCAAACGAGATACAATGCATTATGACAATCATATCACGCATTACAAAAACAATATGTGGGTGCTACTCACTGATGCTGTTTTGCACTTTGGACGCAAGCCCACTGGGTGAAGTGATGTTTGGTTTGTCGGAGAAGTCACATGAGTAAAGCACGTTATCTACAGTCGTCCCGTGCTCACTGTAGTTCAGAAGCTCATAATGCTTCGTGTTCTACGGGAGATTAAAACACATTTATAAACATTCCTCTCCCTGGATCTGATCAATCTGGACAATTAGATTAAAATGAGCTTCCCAAGAGCATTTATGGTGCGTTCACACCGGACGCGAATAGCGCGTCAGGCGCGAATGATTTCAATGTTTAGTCAATGCAAAGACACGTTATGCGCATAAAAAATTCCTGCGGCGCAAATACGCCTCATTCCCGCGTCAATTTCACACAAATGGCGCAAACTGAGCGTCTGGCACGTTAAGCGCGAATGATTTAGTTAGTGCTATTTGTGCATTCATGCGTTTGACGCGAATTCGCGCCTGCCGCCCGAGTAGAAAAATCTGAACTTTGGCGTCAAATCAATTTCAATGTTAAGTCAAGGCAAAGACGCATTACGCGCGTAAATCAATTTCACACGAATGGCACAAATTGAGCGTCTGGCGCGTTAAGCGCGAATGATTTAGTTAGTGCTATTGGTGCATTTACGAGTTTTACGCAAATTCATGCCTGCCGCCCGAGTTGAAAAGTCTAAACAAATTTCGCTTCAAACTTTTGTTTTTACGCACGTCAGTTTCACTCTTGACGCGCAAATTAACACAAAGTGGTCAAGCGTAAAACTAGACACGAAATTGACACGCTATTCGCGTCCGGTGTGAACGCACAGTTAAAGCAGGGCTCCAAACTAACTTTTCCATTGGTTGAACTGCTGCTACCAACTTTCTCAGTTGCTCGCACCAGCATTTGATTTGGTCACAGTCTGGAACACTGCTTTAAAAATTACTGAATTCACTCACTTCATCATAAAAGATGCAGGCATGTTTCCCAGAAACATAATTGCAATGACCGTAGTTTGTAAGGCACACGTCCATTTCAGCACCTAAAAAAAAACAAAAACAAAAAAACATCAATGATTCAACCTCAAAATAATGCAATCTTGTTTATGTTGCTTTTTGCAAACCACACCTGTTCCTATGTAGAGAGTCCTATAGCACATATTGATAGCTGCCCCTTTTCCTGTTAAAGGACACAGTACTGCTCGAGCTTGCACTTCCCTTTTTTGTACTGCAAAAGAGGAATGATTTGCCACATTAAGACAAGAAGGATCATTAGCACAGCCTCAACATGATGTGATGAGCGAGTTTTGTTACCTTCGGTGTGTGGGGAGGGTTTGGGCAGAGAGGCAGCGACGGCTGGAGAAATCCCACATTTACTTGAGGGTTGAAGTGATTTGGGAGACAACAGCTGCTGGATCCTCTGCCAGGCCAGAAGTCTGATCAACTCCTCATCCAGCTTATTCAGGTCCACTTCTGCAACACAGAAAACCCTTTCATTCCTCAGAACCGGTGCAAAGTTTATTATTTCTACTGGGAAAGAATGGGTTCTTGTACTTGCAAAGCAGATGCATAATGCACAGTTATTTCCGGATGAAGATGAACTCTTACCTGCATCACCTTGAACCACATTCTTGATGTAGCTGTATAAGCAGCCTATAGAGGAGGGGAGAGTAGAGCCTTTCCCAACAGACATTGCATCAGGGCTCACTTTGTTCTCTGAAAAAAAAAAAAAAAAACAAAAAAAAGCATAAATAGGAATTTTTATGTGGACTGAAAAATCTCTAATCTTCAGTCTCAATTTAGACAACAGATATTAGGTTTTGTAACTATTAGTTAGTAAACAACTCTGATAATATTATAATAATTAACTGATAATATTAAGAAATGTTTATTGAGCACCAAATCAGCATATTAGAATGATTTCATATCAAACAGTTTTTGAATGATAGTGAATTTTGTGACAATTCTTGTGCAATACAAGTAAGTTATTTCCCCTCTGTCTTAAAAAAAAAAAAAACACTTTTTAATTTTTAATTGCACAATACAATGAATCTGATCCTCAGAAGGGAAGTGTTAGTTCTAGACTAGAGCATAGCCGAGGGAAATCATGTATGATGTGTAGAGTGATGTAAATGAGTATGTAGGTTCAAAAACCTTTAGTCTGAGATGAGAAGCTGCTGTTCGGCCCAGAGGAGGTGTTCCCTACAGCTGAGCTGTGATGATGGGCCGATGCGTCTGAAGCAAGGCTGGTAGATGAAGGAGTATCTCTCTGCACACAGGAGCTGAGGGGACTGCTGCTCTCAGTCTTTATATCTACATGGTTGGGCAGGGCTGGTTCTGAGAGTGGAGTTTGTAGTCTCTGTGGGGTTTCAGCTGTCAAACAAGATTTTCCCTCACACACCAACGGGCCATTCACTCCTGTGCCTTTCTCTACCGGACTGTCAGAATCTCCCTGACAAGATCTTTCTCGGCAGCTTTCGGGTTGTTTGGGTGGCAGAGAGAGCAGCGGAGGAGCCCCCTGGGGGCCAACTGGTGTACCGCTGATCTCCTGCGTCTCCATACACTCCTGCGTCTTCACGTCCGACATATCAGTAAGCTCCAAAGCCCGGAGGGAAGATGACATCTGCTTAGCAGATAAATGTTTCATAATACTGCACTGAAGTGCAATGACATGACGAAGCCACTGTGGAAAGGAGAAAATAAACTGAATGGTGAGGAATGATTCCATTTGCAGTCATATTTATACAACAGCAGTTAAGTTTGTTAATCGAACACTTTATACAGTCCATTTACCTCCTCTTGTTCTTCTTTGCTGGTTAAATGTTGGGCAGACGAAGAACATTCTTGATCCATAAAACCGTTTGTGACCAGCTCTCCATTGCGAAGGCCTATTTGATCCATTAGCACAGGGGGGTTTTGGTAGTGACTTTTAATGGCATTGGGGACCTATGAACACATCAAAGTGAAAAGTTTAATGGCATTGGGGACCTATGAACACATCTGAGTCATAAACTAAAACTACTGTCTATGTAGAGATACCTCTGCTGAAATTACATGATTTTTAATTTGAATACTGGATAAGGATTCCCCTTAAATCATGAGATCACACTATCAAGCCAAATAAATTGAAACTGAGCATGAATAAATCATAAACAAGGTACAGGGTCAGTAAGTTCTTTAAAATGTTTATTGAAAGAAATTTATTATGCTCACCAAGCCTATATTTATTTGATCAAACATCAATAACTGTGTTAAATACAACTACAATGATATAATTGGTTAAACTGTTCGCTATTTTAATATATTTTAAAATGTATTTTATTCCTGTGATGCAAAGCTGAATTTCCAGCATCATCACTCCAGTCTTCAGTGTCACATGATCATCATTCTAAAATGCTAATTTGCTGCTCAAGAAACATTTGTTTATTACTATCAATGTTTAAAACAGTTGTGCTGCTTTATATTGTTGTGGAAACCATTACACTTTTTTTCCAGGATTCTTTGATGAATAGAAAGTAAAAAAGAAATATTTTGTAACAAATGTATTTACTGCCCCTTTTGATCAATTAAATGCATCCTTGGTCAAATTCTATTAATTTACTAATTAAAAAAATAAATAAAGGCCATTTATCAGTAAATTTAAGCCGTTTAACAGGACAAATTAATTTAAGTCAACAAGCCATTTAAGCTTCTACTGTCAATACAAAACATAATAATATTATTATTTTCATCCTACATAAAAGGCCTGGTAAACACACTTGTGAAGGACTGCAGAAACCCTAAAAAACATGTTACGTTGCTCCACCTTCAATGTCTTTTTCTTGATGTGGCGAACACCTCTGCGATTGGGATGGTGTTGGCGATGAACCCACCGCAGAAAGTCCACTTTGACTGCGTGTTGGGACAATCGGTCCTGAAACCGATCGAAAAGCTGGCAACGTGTGCTGAGGGTCACATTCTTTTGGTTTAGCTAGAATGGAAATAAACAACTTTTTCATTTTATAGTTACTTAACTTCAGGAGAGAGTAATGAAATCACAATCAACTAAAGATCAGAAGAAAAAAAATATGAACAACATCATGAACTAAAAATTATGGACTAGTTGAAATATTACTACTAAAATGTGACATGAAAAAAACTGAAAAGATAAAAAATACTGTAATCTGTTGTGATTTGATTAAAAAAATCAAATACGAGCCACTGACCACCATGTGCTCTACGTGGTTGGGACACATCCATCTCCCAGTGGGCATGGCAGTGAGAGGCGGGTCCAGACAGTCCATATGGAACAGGAGCGCACAGTAATCACACTGGATCAGAGGAGCCACCCTGCAGCTCCTATGGAGGAAGAGGAGAGAGAGAAGCTGACGTGCTGTGCAACAATACTAACCACAATGTGATTCCATTTGGGTTTCATGGGTATTCAAATTCTGGATCATTGTTATTTTAATATTATTTATTTAATATAGTATTTGCAAATATGTAATTAATTGTTATATTTTCAGGCTTCCTTTTAATATACATTTTTGTAATTCTGTAATTAAATCAATGTAATTTTTTATAATTATAATTTTTTTTAATATTTCTATTTCATTAAAGCTACACTGAGTAGGATTAACCCCCATTTAGCGGTGACATTGTATATGACTACCAACTGAATATTACTTTCTAGCCCCTCCCATTCCGAGGGTGTTTTAACTCCTATGATGGCAGTATTATTTCAAATCTGTATTATTTTCACACTAGCACGGTAGCATAATGAGGGACATCCCCCCACATCCAAAACAAAGCATTGAGAACTTTGTACAGACCATTTAATCAAAAGATATTTTATAAAGACAGTGCACTTTGTGTATACAGACAGGAGCCATATTTGGAAAACGACGTGCCAAGTGATCTGAACTGTTTGAAGTTCAGCGAACGTCTGAACGGCGTTTGTGGTTCGACTTGTGAAGACTGTTTTCCAAATATGGCTCCTGCCTGTACACACAAAGTGGACTGTCTTTATAAAATATCTTCTTCTGATCAAAATAATCGTGATTATCAGTTTGGTCCAAATTGTGCAGCTCTATACATACAGTAATATATAAATATATATATATATATATAAACAAGTGTCTTTAATGTTTCTGGGCTCTTACTTGCCACAGGTGAAGCACACTTTCACTGGCAGAGGGACCAGCCCACTGGGATCCAGCTCATGTTGTGGCCTTTTTACATTCTTGCCTATTGCCTCCTCTTTCCTTCTGCGCTTACTGCTGCCTGTAGATACACACACACACTAAGAGTTATTCAATGCACACTTCAACAACACATCGCACAAAAGTGTGGGCGAGCCTCACCTGGCAGTGAAGTGGTGCACGTAAGCTCAGTGGGCAGCTGGAACTGCGTGGGGTTTCTCTCCATGGCTGCAGCGATCAGCAGCTGAAAAGGTTTCTTCAGGCGAAGTGTGGTGCTCTCGGACTCAGAGCAGTGCACTTCCTCTTCAACGTCCATCAGGTCCTCGTCCACGTCATTCTGTTCCGATGGTGTGGGCGTGTCAGTTGACGCATTGGAAGTGGGCGTTCCAGGACGGCTACTCGTGCGCCGCTCGAGAAGACGGACCTGTGCGACAGCGAGTCTCAGGCCTCCTGACGCAGCAGAGGGCAGTCCGTCCAGACGCAGCGTTCCCAGCTCCAGCTCCGCCGCAGGGGAGGACGACCGCTTGGACAGCTGCCGCTCCAGCGCCCCGTTCACCTGCTCTGCCTTCTGCTCACGCTTCTAGAGGATCACAATATTACACTGACTGTATTGCTCGTAAAACTAGTAAGCAGGGTTGCTAAGGCAACAGTTAACATGATGTTAAAGATACTCTTAAGCATTGAATCTGAAATGCAAGTTTTCTTATGATTAACATTTATCCAGCCTTGTCTGCCATCTGATTTTTATTTTGCTCAAAGAATACATTCTGGGATTATTATCCTTTGTGAAGGCAGCATGCATTTTATGTCATCCTTTTTTCCTACACTGAAAATATTTTGCCAGCTGCCAAAATGAATCCTTGTTCCACCAAAGATCTCTAACACCACAAGTTTCTGGACTGACAACCATATTTAAATGTGCGATTGAATTTGATTGACGGTAATAACCTCGGCAACGGACGGAACAATATCTGACACGGTATGCCAAATGATCTTGAGGCGTAAATGCAAAAATCAGACCTGCTATTTCTTCTATGTAATGCATTAATTTGTTGTTAATTTTATTCCTGACTTTTTTTTTCAATGGGTCACTCTGTGACTTTTTACATATAAATGTAATGGGAATCAATAGGATAAGTTATTATAAACTGCACCTTGGCATTCATTTTGGAATTATTGTCAGTACTGGGCTCACAGTTCACGTGCCTAAGGTACTTTGTACGGTGTGTAGATGCCTCTGTTCGTCCGCCACCACCGAAGACCATTTTTGATAATTTTAGACAAAGCAAGGGCAAATATGACTGCACCAACCTTCTTGCGCACACTGCAGCGATGACACATCCAGTCACCAGGGGGCAGCATCTCTCTGCTCAAAGGCGGATTACTGAAAAAAAAAAAAAAAAATTCTTTCACAAATCTTGATGTGTTGAAAACCACAATACTGCTTTTAAGACATGTAAAAATGTCTGTAAACTCTATGCGGTAATAAAAAAAAGCTGAATTTCTGTATGAAAAATATAGTGACAGTTCACAGGTTATATTCACTGTGCTAGATGCAAAGAAAACCACATCACACTGAAACTAATCTACAGGTTAAAACAGCCTGAATATGGCACAAATGATGCAATGTTACCGACATGCCACAACTATGTCAATACAATTGTTTTTTTCTCCTCTCTTTGACATACAGTACACCAGTTTTATGTTACGTCAGCTAAGAGAAAGACTGGATCGAATAAATGTGAAACAACCACACAAATCAGGACAGAGTTGTTGAATAATACATTTACTTCCCCTCAGTGATAGCAGTAAAAACTAAGCGTTCGCTTAACAGGACATGGCAGAAAGACAATTATTAGATGGCTTTCAAATAAAACAAGGCAGGGGTGACTCCCTTCAAACAAAACTTACATGATAAGAAATTAAGACTTCAGAACGTGGGAATTGTAATCTTACACATGAGATGTAGATCACCTGTAGGCATCAATAACTTTCTCGTTCTTAGGCTAAATGTGCATTAATACTTTAGCTCAAGCTCAGGCTGTCAGTGAACAAAAGACTTCTAAATGCCCTTATTTGGAAGAGGAAGTGGTGATGTGCATAAACAATATGTAAAGTTAGTAGTCATGCAATCTACTGCGATTATGCTACAGCGATAAGCTTCGGCAGGCTGAACATATGCTGAACTGCCAAACTGACTCCAGTTTCTGATACTGATACAGTCTTTTCAAAGAAATTAATATAAAAAACGTGCATGCAACTACTACAACAAATACAGTACAGCACCAATTCAGGATGACGTGACACTAAAGACTAGAGTAATGATGCTGAAAAATCTGCTTTGCAATCACAGGAATAAATTACACCTATTTTGCAAGTTAGTAGAAACTAACATTTCACAATATTGCTGTTTTTATAAAAATCCTCGAACTTTAGAACGGTCGTGTTTATTTATTTTTTTCATTTAATGAATAGTTGACCACTCTAAATTCATAAACACTGTCTTTTACTAGAACAGTATGGTATATATGCAAGTGCAAACCATCCCTTACAAGTCACCCTCTAAAATCCAAATCAGCCAACCAGACAAATAACTTTGTGAGATTTAAAAATCAGCAGTGAAAACAGACATGTACATAAACACACTCTCATCGTTTATCCCTAACACTCTATGAAATCCCATTGCAAACATACCAGCACTGCAGGTGAAAGGCAGCCGGACAGTGATCGCAGCAGAGCAGATCTCCTCCCTCACGGCAGCTGTCACAGGTGTCATGGTTTGTGGCTCGGCCTCCTCTTCTGGTCTCCCTCTCTGGTTTGCGTCTCTTCTCTCCATCCTCGGAGCGTGGAGGTGCGAGCAGCTGTTGAATTTGCTGGAACAGATTGGCAAATATAATTGAAGCATGCATGATCTCCTGAAATGTTTTAAGTGACAGACATCAGTGGAGAGAAAGTCTGTTCACACATTAAACAGGTGTTTCCAACCTTACCAGTGAAAGGTTTTGGATATCATCCCAATCTGACTGCAGATTATGGAGTAAAACCTGGTGTTAGTTTTTTTTTTTTATTATTGAAACCTCCAGAGTGTGTGCAGTCCTGGACCACTGCGTTCAACTACGAGTAGGTCATTAAACTTTTTTCCATGTCAAATCAGATCTGGTCACGTGACCTCACTAATGAAAACTGTTCGGTTGCTGTATAACCAAGTTGTGTTCACGTTTCTGCAACAGGCCCAGCTCTACATAAACTCACCAAAGCGACTCAAGTCCATTCTGTAACTTACTGTCATTCGGATTCATTTAATCCATATGCCTGTATTATAACTCGCATAAGGCAGTGATTTGTGGCACCGCTGAAGGGCAGACAGGCTTACCTCCATTAGGCCCCCAGACGTGTCCAAATCGTACAGAATCTTCGGGGTCTCCATTTTGTCCCACATTCACACAGCTGAAATGTAGCATGAACACACAACCCGACAACAGTTCTCGCTTTCTCCAAATGCAGTTGGGTTTATCTGCTGTCCTTAAGCCGTCCTGGAGAAATTAAACTGGTCACTGGTCGATAATCTAACAAGATAGCGGATTGGCTGCTCCGATGTTCGGCTAGCTAGCGGCTAACGTTATCAACAAACAAAAGCACACAGGTCGCAGGAGGTCTGGTGCTAAACGAGAGCTGATGAATCGCTCGAACTCTCGTCTAAGAGCAAATATCGTTCATATTTTGAATGAAATGTTGCTGTCTGGTGCAGTATTGAAGGTTTCATGTGGGATGTAAAGGCCTAGCTCGCTAGCCTAGCAGCATCCTCTGCTTCAGCAGCAGCCGCCTGCAAAGATGCGTGTAGAAATCCACAGCTGTCTGTCCCCATCGCATACTGACTAGAAAAGTGCTCTCTTTTGAAAAGCAAGCCTGCTGGATTGGTTGTCGGCGGTTACGTCCTTATGTGCAGAAACACTCGCGGGTGGCGTCCAGATGACAGCAGGGAAGAGCAGAGGTGTTGTTATGAAAAGCCATTGCTAGTAGCTATTTGCTAACTGGCTGGCGCTGCCCTCTCTGACTCGACTCAAGCGGGGTTGGAATGAAGTCTGCGCATGCGTACTGAGAGGAAGAGAGGAAGGGCTCCTCCTAGCGTTAGCCAGCAGAACAACAGAATAACTCTCAGCCTGCAGGGCATGTTTTCTGTCAAGCACAAAGGAAATATCATAAACAAAAGGAAATAATGCCCAAGAATGGGTAAAAATAGTTCGTGAAGAACGAATAAAACAGCCCAATCCAATGTAATGTAATTTTTTAATTGATGATATGCTCCGACAATGTTGTGTACAGTGTAAATAATTACAGTACAGTGCAATCAAGTAAAAATATATTTTGAATCAAGATAATCCCAAACAGCCAAGTTTCTTGCAGCTATCAAGAAGCATCTTAAGATTTCTTCCGTGAGTGCTTGACTAAATTCCTGCAAAGCACTAAAAATAAATACATTAAAAACAAATTATTCTTCCAGATTTTCAGTTCAGATCTTGTACAGCACTTCGCATATTACAGACCTGCTCATGTTCTTCCTCACTCATAAGTTGCTTTAGGTAATAAATAAATATGAATGTAATGCATTTAATATTTTCATATTGAAAAATGCACTTGAGTTCCTTGAATTCCATTAAATGTTGTTTCTTATGTTCCCAAAACACTGTTGTTCAATTGGAGACAGTGAAACACTGAAACGTTCACACACAATGCAAGTCTGTCATGTGACCAGTTGTGATGTTTTTGGCAGCTTTTGCTAATTACAGTGAAATGACAATATTTCTTTCAATATGGACAACATTCAAATGGAGACCAAGTACATAACTCTTTTAGATGATCCATATAATTGTGAAATGATGAACAAAGATCTATTCTATAATAGATAAACCTCATATATACATACATTTAAGCCATATCTAATACAAATTGTATGTACATTCTTAGATATTTATATACTAAGTGTGCCTGCTGAAAGAGTACAGTCAATTGTTATTTTGATCCATATGTATAAAAACATACAAAAATAAACGTAAATCAAAAAATCAGAGCCAATTGATCAGTAAAGGAGGGATGATTTACAAGAACTTCCTGTACATAGATTTTTACTTTTGGCTTACTCAGCCAAAGCTGAAATTTAGCGCAAGAGAGCACTTCAACAGCAGGCTTTTGTTTGACATTGTACACACAGGCGAGTCATAATTAAGGTTAGCGTAAATGCTTAAGACCACCCCAATGAAATCCACTTCACATCACTGGATACAGATGTACCAGTTTCCATGCAAACCACTACACTTTATAAAACTGCCAGATGTTATTTGAAGGTAGTTGAAAATGAAAATAAATATTAAAAAAAAAAAAAAAGATTTAACTGTAAACCATGCATAGGTTTAATTGTTCAATAATTGCAGTGTTACACAATTGTTTCAAAGTGTCCCCCCAGGATTATATTTATATTTGAAATGGATAAGATCTCCAGATACTACTACCAATCAAAAGTTTGGAGTCGGTAAGATTAAAAAACAAAACAAAAGAAGAAGCAATTAATAGTTTTATTCTGTAAGGATTAATTTGATTGGTTTAAAAAGTGTTAGTAAACACTTTGATACAACATTGATAATAATCAGAAATGTTTCTTGAACAGAAAATCAGCATATTCCAATGATTTCTGGATTATGTGACACTGAAGACTGGAATAATGATGCTGAAAATTCAGATCTGCCATCTTAAGAACAAATTATATATTTATAAATATATTAAAATAAATTAAACTTGTACTAACATTTCACAGTATTACAGTTTTTACAGTACATTTCATAAAATAAATTCAGCCCTGGTGAGCATAAGGCATTTCTTAAGCTCAATCAAAAAATAAATCGTATCGACCCCAAACTATTGAACTATGGAAGGCAATTGCGTCTTTTTTCATAGTTGCAACTGTTTATTGTGCAATTACTTTATATTCCAATGTTAATTTCTATCATTATTTACTATATTTCACAACTATTTCTCGTACTTGTGATTTTCTTTAATATCGTAATTACATGTATTTTTTTGGGGGGGGGGGGTTCTGAGTGGAAAAGTGCAACTTAAATAAATAAATCTGTTAAGAGAGACATCAGTCACCTAAATAACATGGTCCCCCCTATTGTCAGTCATTCTTTTGAATTCATTAATTCATTTGATTTGGCTCAATTACGGGTAGAAACTGTACAAGCAATTCTGCCAGGACAATGCTATTGAAGCTCTACAAAAATAATATCATGTTGTCCACACTCTTCGCTTGTGGAAGTCCTCAGAAGCAAGGTGATATTTACAGCAGATGAGAAAAGACGAGAAGGTAGGTCCAGGTGAGGATAAGAGCAGAGTTGGCTACACAAGATGTGAGAGGAACTGAGAAGATCTTCCACAAGGCAGAGAAAGGCTTGCTGTCCTCCATGCTAAAACAAGCTTTGTTTTATTTAAATGGAAACTTCGTATTCTCTCGTGTCCTGTAGACCAAACAAGCAAACACATCAAATATAATATAAATATTCGAGTATATATACACACACACACACACACACACACACACACACACATATATATATATCTCATTTCATTTTGTGAGGGGTGGGAATATGTAAAACCAAATGCTGGCTGCAAACACAACATGAAAGAGATGCTAAAGATGGAGACGCCCTACACCAGTGGTTCCAACCTTCTCATCCTCGTCCATGTGATGCTATTCCCTTCATCAACTCTCCTTACAGGCTCTTTCTTTACAACAGAATCCTAGAGAGTACCTCTGGTGGCTGCTTTGAATCATAGGTCTCTGTACAAATCAAAAATACCATGCAACTTAAGCATGAAAAGGACTTAAAAATAATAATCAGTAATGGAAGCATGATGGAAGTTGCAGGAAAAACTATTGGGCAATGTGTGATTTAGGAAGATGTTGTCTAACAAATGAACAGTAACAATAGTCAAGAGTATTAAAAAGCCTTTAGATGTTTATTGACTTATATACAAGTCAATAACGCATATGAAATAAAAACTTCAAGACACAATACTAACTGGCTCTACTTTATGTAAACACAGTTCCCCTCAAAATGAAAATTTCCTGATAATTTACTTACCCCAATGTCATCCAGTTTTCCTGTAGCTCAAACAGTAGAGCATTGGTGCTTGCAATGCCAAGTTACTGGGTTTGATTCTCAGGGAAAGCAAAAGGCATGTCTTTCTTTCTTCAGAGGAAAAGAAATTAAGTTTTTTGAGGAAAACATTTCAGGACTTTTCTCCACACAATGGACTTCAACGGTAACCTAATTGTTGGAGTCCAAATTAATTCAGTCTTCAGTGAAATTGCATTGATTTGGATTTCAAACATTTGTTTACCGTTGAAGTCCATTGTGTGGAGAAACGTCCTGAAATGTTTTCCTCGAAAACATTTTTTTTTTTCACTGAAGAAAGAAAGACATGAACATCTTGGATGGTATTAGGGTGAGTAAATTATCAGGAAATTTTAATTTTTAGGTGAACTAATCCTTTAAGTAAAGCCAGACTTGTCATTTGACAGTCATGTCTCTTCATACTCAAGAGAGTTGCTTGTGATCCCCTGTTGGCATCATCTTTGCTTCCTGACACGTATAATGCAAGAACACGAACCAGCACACACACACACACATATCCGTCCAGCCACAACACTTACATACAGTCAAACGCAGACGTGGCCCTGGGGGCCAGAAACTGTTATTGAGCGGTTTAGTATATGCAGGCAGTGCTGCTGGGACTGTGTTATGAGTGCTGCATCATACAGACAGAGATCTGGAGGGACACTTGGACAGCATAATAAGAGGTGTGAATAACCTACAGTCTGTAACTCATGCTACCATAGACTGTAAAAAAAGATGGACAACGCCCCTTCGCTCTCTTCAATTGGTGAGAAGTGAAGCCACCAGTATACTATCCCGATATGGCGCTGACATCTTGGAACTTGAGTTGAGTCTGCTTGGAAATCTTGGAAAAGGTCCATATTAGAGATGACACATACAGAGCGACGGTCGTCTGTTATAGAACAACTTGAATAAACGAGCAGACCCTGATTAGTTACTTGCTCTACATTTATTTAAAATGAACAGCAAGACAACTAGAAGTGAATGTGCTTTCCATTAAAGAAATCACACACAGTAAACAAAACCTTAACAATGAACTTTGTGTCGCATAAACTGGGTGTCGGTGCGGTGAGACGTACATGCTCGGGTAGATTCGGCTTGAAGTCGATCATCTTTGGACGCGGTTACAAAAGAGGCCGTGCAAACAGCCAAGCGAAATGGGGTCTTGCACACCGGACGCGTAATTTTTGCCGTGCGCACCTTCACACTCATGCCGACGTGTCAAGTATAAACAAGCTGGTGCTTCTGAGGCTGCTACTGCTGGAGATGGCTCCGCCTCCTTTGCCTCATAAGCTGATATATTCTCTAAGATAAAAAAAATTAGTAAAAAAATATTTTTATAACATGGTTTTGGCGGTTATAGCGTTCTAATGACGGTGTTTAACTATAACCGTCACACCCCTAGTTCCACGGCGGCATCCATGTTTGTAAATGTACAAAATCTGCTTCACCGCCGCTGTGCTGTCGTCATCATGTAAAGCCCAACCCAAAATTTCTGATAGATACCGTGATTTCGAAGGATTAAAAATGGGCTTGAATGAGCTCTTTGCCCAAGGGGGTAATCCATTAGCCAGAAACTGAAGTCTCCCCGGGGGCCGCCATTGGCTAACAAGCCTTTCCATTGACTCCCATTCATTTTGGTGTCACTTTGAC
The DNA here is from genome assembly GCF_988280905.1 of Pimephales promelas. Lineage (NCBI taxonomy): Eukaryota > Metazoa > Chordata > Actinopteri > Cypriniformes > Leuciscidae > Pimephales > Pimephales promelas. Next base: position 22,288,495 of record NC_142784.1, read on the forward strand.
AGCGAATAACTTTACATCTGAGGCGTTTAAAGGCTTCATTTGTCCATTGTTTATTTCTAAAGATATAATGTGTAAAAGGCTCAATTACCTTGTATGGCCCGTTATGGCCCTGTAGAAGCCGTTTTTGTAAAAACAGGCTAAGAATTGCATCATAACACGCGACTCTCTGTCGCACACTAGAGAAATTACCATATTGACAGAAGTAGAAGCTCACGCACAATCAGGGGGACGTGAATGTATAAAGTCAAGGGAGAAGCCCATAGAGAGTTGCTCATAAAGTTGCTCCTGCTGCGAGCTCATGGACAACTAATACTCACGATCACTGTCTCGGCAAGATTTGGAAGGGAATTATTCAGATTCCTCTTGGCACAGCTACAAGAAGACTTACAACTGTCAGACAGGTTGCTCACATCACATCTACGTCGTCAAGCTCAGTTTGAGCCTCTAATTGAGTGCTTCTAATTGACTTCACTTTTCTCCGTTGAAGTCTATGGGGTCGCTGTGTCCATTTCTTTTACTGTCTATGTCTTTGCCAGACTAACTTGCAGAGCAAATCTAAATTTGCCGGAAGTTTTCTGGGTTTTCCCAGGCTAGGTCCATATATCAGTGTAAAAGTATTGACAGTCAAATTCTCACCTCATTGTTCTTCAGGGATGCAGATGCAGAGAGAGAAGAGAAAGTGCAAATGTAAGTGATCGAGCAAGTTTATGTAGGTCAAAAAGTGTCTGATTTATTTTTCACAGCATGAAAATGATAGTTCACCACCCAAAAATAATGATTCTGTCACCATTTACTCACTTTCATGTCATTCTAAACCTGTGTGACTTTCTTGTTCACACAGTGCAAACCTGGTGCAACATACAAGCACATGCTTGTATATAAGGTTTAAAAGTTTGGGGCTGATAATATTTTACAATGATTTTAAAATGTCTCTAATGCTCACAAATGCGCACATCGTGATAGAGCTATAAATCAAAGCTGCTTGAAAAGGCACCCTTCCTGAAATTACCTGATTTTTCCAGTAATCTGATTACTGGATATAATTTTCTATGTATTTTTATTTATGCTCAGTTATGAAGTATATCTTTGGCTTAAGAAATTTATGGTGGCCCAGTAGTGTACAACACAACACTGTTCACTGACACATCCCCAAACTGTTCACTGACTAACAAAATTAATTTTGGTTTGTTTGTCACTTAAATCTATTAATTACAAAGTTATGTGAACTAGTTTTATAAGGCCATTTGACCATTATGATACTTTCACAATCACTTTTGGAGCTCAACAAGCATTTGTCCCCATCCACTTGCTGCACTGTGCGAAATTTCTCCCTTTTGTGCTACATGGAAGAAAGGTTTGTAGCGACATGAAGGGGAGTAAATGATGACAGAATTTTAATTTGTAGGTGAACTATCTCTTTGAGCTGAATGTGAATATTGAACAATGAGAGCAGGTGAAGCAGAGGAGGTTGTGATAGGCCAACAGACTCTGCAATAATGAGGTTAAATGTGTCACTTCCTCTTTGGTGTTCTGCCCCACTGATAATTTTGCGAATCCGTAAGATCGTTAATGATGAGATGATGAGGGCGTGGCTTTTTGTGCCACTTCATTTCAACTCCAGAATGCCACTTTACAGCTAATTAGATTACAGAAATGAACCCACAATATGGCAACACAGATGGTGTTCAAAGTGCAGATGTGCACCTGTAAGACTGAACACATGAGTACCCCACAGTCTACATTGAAATATCACTACAAATGGTTGCGATGGGTAATATGCTATTACAAGTGATAGGTTGCAAGGAGGTTGCTGATGTAGCCTTTTGGTGAGCACATGCTTTACTTACTGCAGTTTCGTAAGTGGGGTTTTCAAAAGCTGACTCTCCTCTGATGTGATCATATTGTGGTGATGTGGACATGGACAATCGTAGAGACTTCCCCTGCACCCTGAAACAAACAAACATCAACTATTAATATGCCTTGCACTGGCCTAAACCAGAGGAGAGAGAGATTTGAACTAAACAATAAAACATTTTATTGCAATTATTACATAATAAAATGTCAAACCATGAGGTAATCGTTAAAAGATCATGATATCAATTCAAACACCAACATGATTTTACTCCTAAATTACAATGATTCACCTGTATCTATCAAACATTTGACGTAGTGTACGATCGTAGTGAAACTTTGATTCAGATCTGCATTGTCGCTGTCGCTGAGTAAGAGAAAGCAGTTGTCCTGTATGGAACAGCTTCACAAACGTTTTAAACCACACAGTATTATGATAATTAAACCACACTGTTACAATAATTAAAATGATCACAGAAGTACTGGGATAAAAGTTTATAGTTTGGATAGAAACACTGATCTTGACAGTAGTGACCAAAATACGAGTACATTTTTTCACCTTTTAAAAGCAATGACTTCAAGCAAAGATTGTATCAATTACATTGTTACACCAGTAGGTGGCAACAAGTGACTTGAAAAACTGCGTTTGTCATTGACTTATTCATTCAAGAGGTTCAATAGTTGTCAACCCTCCCGTTTTTTCCGGGTTTCTCACATATTTTAGCTTTTTTCCCGCTATCTTCCCGATTTAGCATTTTCCTGTAAAATATTCCGTATTTTTACTCTCTGATTGTGTGAGACGTACAAGCTCGGACAGATTCGGCTTGAAGTCGTATATCCTAGGATGCGGCGCCGCGCACGCTGTTACAAAAAAGCTGTGCACAGCCAATTTCGACCCCCTGTCAAATTATTACCCCCCTTGTTGAAGTCAGTACCTGATTGCCTAATCCCGATCCCGCCCCTAATCCTAGCCCTCCCCCACAACGAATCCTAAACCTACCAATGCTAGGGGGGTAATAATTTGGCAGGGGTCGAAATTCGGCACAACACCAGTCTTGCTCAGCCAACTTGTAATTTTTGCCGCGCTCATGCGGATGTGTCGAGTATAAAGGCTTTACTCAATGTCAGCGTGCGCTCTGATCGGCAAAGGTGCACAGACAAACCTCTCCCAATCATCTCCCGCAGAAGCACCACTAACTCCGCCTCCGTTTCCATCGTAAGCTAATATTAGTATTTAAACATCCTCTATGATTTTTTTTTTTAAATGACACACTGTCTCTTTCTCTCTCACACATATGTAGGCTAGTTACTGTATAAACTCTTTAGACTTTTAATGATTAGTGCTTTATTTTTAAAGTTTGAGGCTAAAAAAAATCCCTTATTTGGGGGATGGATTCTGGGAAATCTCCCTTATTTTCAATGTTCAATGTTGACAGCTATGATGTTGATTCATCCAGTAATGAGTATTTGTGCGCGAGTAATTTAATCATTCATGATTAGTTTTTTTTTTTTAATGATTCATATTAATTTAACATTTAAATAACTGTAACAGAAATAACAATACTGTGTGGTTGAAAAGACTGTGAAGCTGCTCCACACATGACAACTGCTCTCTCTGGCTCAGCGACAGCGGCAATGCAGATCTGAATATTCAGTACGATCGTACTTGTCAAATGTTTAATAGATACAGGCGAATCATTGTCATTAAATAGACAGCAGGAATTAACATTTTGTCAGAACCTGTAAATTAGTGTTTGTTTAATTTGTTTGTTCAGAATTGTGGGAGAATAAAGACCTCAGATCAAGATTTTTTTAATGTTTCTTATGCTCAGCAAGGCTGCATTTATTTGATCAAATATACAGTAAAAGTGTTGAGATAATATTACTATTTAAAATAACTATTTTCAAAAAACTAAATTAATAAATAAATAATTAGATTACATTTTTTTTTTACATATTTACTGTCACTTTTGATCGATTGAATCGTCCTGAACCCAACTTTTGAACGGTAATGTTTAAATGTTTAAGTGTAGAATAAGTGTACAAAACGTTTTTGGGACCACTTACCTTGAAAAGTAGAAATATATCGACATGATGATAATTATGATTACAGCCACTGGTATGAAAATGGAAACAGCCACACTGGCTCCCTCCATGCTGAAATCTGCACTGGCCACTAGTAGGGGACAAAGTATAGCAAAAACATAAAATAAGTTGAGACGGATAGCTGTGATTTCAAATCCATGTGCATTTCTAAGATGCAAAAGTTCTTACCATCCAGCCTACGTTCATCTATGTACTCCTGTGTTACCGCTGGGAGAAAAGTGAGAGCTTTTAACAAAACAAGAAAATGTTGCATGTCATACCAATTATTCAAAACAAACACTCCCTTCCCTGAAGAGAAACAACATATCAATAAATTAACATCCACTGCAGACAGGAAAGAGACCTTGAATATTATAGTATGCAGATCACACACCATGAACATTGCAAAACACAAGGACTACCTTTGCACAGTGGGGGTGGATGACTCCATTTGGAAGGGTGCCCGGGGACACATCGGAGAACAGGCTCACCCTGGAGCTCATACCCACTCATGCAGGAGAAGCGCAGAGTTTCCCCAGCCTGATACGCACGCTTCTCGGAGCTCTGAATGGTGTAGGGTGGAGTGCCGGGGTTCCTACACGGCTCATACGATTCAGCTATATAACACAAAAACACATACACACACATTCACAAATGTGACTTCTTCAAACTGTACAGACTTAATTGCAAGTTGATTAAATTGTATTATTATACAGTTAACAACCACTATGTGTGTGCATCTTTAGGTGTATATATGAGATTATTTGAGAATAAAATCAGGCACTCACGAACGCATTTGGGCAGTTTCTCGCTCCATTTGGGGCCGGTGGAGTCACGATGGTAGCAGGAGAGGAGGCTGTTTCCTGACAGTGAGTAGCCTTTGTTACAGATATACTGGACAGTCGAGCCTACGATGAGACGCGGGCCGGACATCACCCTGCGACTGTGCTCCACTGACCCTGGGTCTGGGCATGACAGGACTGGTACAGAAAAGAGTTGAAACAATATTAAATTCATCTCAGGTGCACAAGTCTCTACTGTGCATTTGATATGGTAAAGCCCTAGGTATCTTATGCACACTAAGGCTGCATTTATTTACAGTAAAAATGCAGTAAAAACAGTAATATTGTGAAATATTTTCACAATTTAAAATAACACTTTTGTATTTGAATACATTTCAAAATTTAATTTATTCCTGTGATGGCAAAGCTGAATTTGTAGGATTCTTACAAAGTTCAGAAGAACAGTATTTATTAGATTGTTTTTTTCTTTCTGAAAATTCGTTACTGTCACTTTTGATTGATTTAATGCATATTTGCTATAAAATAAAATAAATAAAAATAATAAATATTAATTTTTTATTTAAATAAAAATAATAACTTAAAAAATTGTTCTGGACCCTAAACTTCTGAACAGTAGTCTACACGAAAAAGACTACTTGAATGGCTTTGCAATGCAAGTTTCATAATAAAACATGTAAATACATTAACATGGCACTATAATGTATTTGCACTAGGGGTCCGTTTCAGTATGTTAGCCATTCAAAGTTAGTCAACAAATTAGTTGATTTGTATTGTAGTTCTCACTTTCACCTGAGGGTGGCACCAATGACTTAATTTCAAAAATTAGTTGAGCAAACAAAGCTTTTGGATTATAATAAATAATTAATTTTATTTAGTTATTCTTGCAGTTTCCACATCTTTTGCTGCTGCTTTTTTACATTACATTTCTGCATTTAGCAGACAAAGTTTATCCAAAGTTATATATGGTCCATTCAAACTCAAAGTACATTGAACCAGTATTTTTTCATACATGTGGTTCCACATCCAATCAGAGTGCCAGGGGCCACCGCTCATCTCACCCAGACTGTGAGGCAAGAGGAGCATGTGACTTTGATCTCAGGGCAGTGTACGGACACACAGTGCTGTATAAAAAAAAAAGACTTCGCTCCAGCCTGCCCAGTTCCAAACCCAATTCTCTCCCCAGCAGTAGAGGGGCAGGAAGAGGAGACGGGAGAGGAAGTAAAATAAATTATGTTTGCGTGGCGGGTGAGAAGCTTTGAACCGTATAACGGTCCCCGCTGCTTTTGGCCTGCTGTTTTTGAGAGGGACAGCGGCTCTAGGGTCATACGTGTGTCCTGTCTGTGGATACTTCAAGCGATGAAAGTCTGCGGACGGCCTGGCAGCCTGACGTATTACACACTCACACACAGTGAGTCCAAGCTACACAATAGCCATGCGACAAGATTTACATGGTTACAACAGAGCTACCCGGCTTTGAAATTTGTTAAAACACTTGATGCGAGGCTGTAGAACGAAATAATTCAAATCACAGAAATCATTCACAAAGGTATCGTAACGTGTGAGCACATAGAGGAAGATGCACCAAGAGTGCGAAGTGAAATGGCGCCTGATTCATCCGTAAAGTCGCCCTTGAAAGAAAAGTGAGTGATTACCCACAAAGTCCTCTATCAGTCCTCACCTGTCCTTGAATGGGACCGAGTTTCAGAGGCGAAACAGGCACTTGTGAAATTCCCCCCTCAAATGGAATTCAAAAGCTCATCTAGTTTTGGAGCACAGAATTGCTCTTGATCAATAGGCAGTGCGTGCTGGTTTGGAAATGGGGTGAAAATGGATTTTAGAGAGTGGTTATCATCATGAATGTGTGTGTGTGTGTGTGTTTTCACCTCTTTCACAGCTGGGCAAGTCTCCGCTCCAGGTCAGGTCCCATTGACACATGAGCATTTCGGTGCCCACCACCTCAAAGCCCGGGTAACACTGATAGGTCACCACCGTGCCGTGTACCAGGTCAGGGTGAGATGTGCTCTTCCAGCCGTTAGAGATCTCTGGAAGCTCTGGACAGGTGTCATTACGGGGAACCTCTGCAAAAAGAACAAAAAAATGCAAATGCATCAACTTTTCCACAGATATTTCTCCTACAATCATATGAGATATCTGCTTACACACTGTGAGAGTTTAGAGCTATAAAGTGAATGTTTGCATTACACCGATTACTTGTTTTGGGAGAATCTTATGACATATTTGAGATCATTTGACAATTTTTGACTTTTGAAGAAATGTCTTGGTGTTGTTTTGTCCATACTATGGAAGACAGTGATCACCAAAATGCTTTCATTGTTCAGAATATTGAACAAACACAATTTTTTGAATTCAACAGGAGAAAGAAAGTCATACAGGTTTAGAATGTCATGATGGTGAATAAATAAATGAGGACAGAATTTTCATTTTTGGAAGATTAAAATGTTCTGAATTGCTCTCATCAATGCTCTTAGATTTGCTAACATGCCAGTGTTTGCTATGAAAATCAGAGATTATCAAGTGATCTTAAATATTTCTCATCAAATTCTCCCAAACCAAATGCAACTGAGCAAATTGTTACATTTACAAATACGCTTTTCTCGGCACTCAAATAGTTATGGAAAGGAATTCATGTCATACCAATATGGTATGGAATTCATATGGTATGGAATTCAAACATATGGAAAGGAATTCATCAACTGGACCAGGATGATGCGACGGCAGCCATATTGTACCAGAACGCCCATCACACACCAGCTTATTGGTGGAGAGAGTGATGAAGCCAATCAGAATATATATGGAGATGATTAGGAGGCCATGATGATGTTGGACAGAGGCTAATGGGCAAATTTGGCTAGGATGTCGGGTTACTCTTCAAAGGGCATCCTGGGTTTTTTTAATAACCACAAAGAGTCAGGACCTCGGTTTTAAAGTCTCATCCCAAAGGAAAGACTCTCCATTTAATCTGACTGTTTTCTAAGAGAGAAGACTAAGAGATCTAATTTAATCTTTTAGGGATCACTCACCCAAAAATTAATAGTCTGTCATATTCAGTCACCTTTATGTCATTCCAAACTTTTTTCTTTCACGGAACATAAAATAACTTTTTTCATTTATTTATACAATGAACAGGACTGGAGATCAATGTTGTTTTTGGTACGAATTTACTTTCATTATATGGACAAAAACCGTTTTGAAAAATCTTCATTTGAGTTTCACCGAATAAAACAATTCAGGTTTGGAACAACAAGAAAAAATGATAGGATTTTAATTTATGAGTGAACTATCCTTTTAATCAAAGGTCTCCATTTCTTTCCATTTAATCTCTCACTCACCTTTCTCTAAGAAACAACTGAGAAATCAGCGAGTTCCCATTCATGACTTTACTTTCCTATGAAGTTAGACTCAATTAGATTGATTAGCAGAGCAAGAGGGAGAGAGGGAGAAACAGAGTGTTCAATAATGCCTGCAAACAATTTCTTTGTTTCTCACCATGTCCCCGAACAAACCACAGGTGTTGTGCCTAATGACTGATAAATCAAATGCTAGGAATCAGCTTGGTTGTGATTAAAATATGAATAGAGCAGCACAAGACAGCTGGCAGGCATTTTGCTGATGTCCATTCTTAGATTGGCAAAACTGTGGAGGGCACGGCACCCGGCAAATGCGGCTAATGAGTACAAACGCGCTGTAATTGTTAGCGAATCTGCAGGGCCAAATCCTCTGCACCTGCAGGAGCTGCCGAAGGAATCTTCCCTATGTGCTGCATGAAGGAAATGGAAAAAACAGTCTATTTCACTCCACTCGAAGAATCATCTGCATTCCTCCACCCCCAGAATAGAACTTAATATAATGTTATCTGATGTGGCACAGAAGTCGGTCACCGAGAGAAGCTGATAGAATGACCTTCACTTTATCCCCAGGAAAGGTGAGGGCTAAACCAGCTGCAGCTCTTGCTCTATAACCATTCTCTCCCTCTTTCGTCTCCTCACCACCTTTCCATCAAATTGAGATTGGCAATCCCTGCGGCATCTCAAATGAATCTCATAAGCAAGCAGATAACTAATGAGCTTCATCCGACTACATTTGAGATTAATGAGACTACCATTCAAAAGTTAGGGGGTTTTAATGTTTTTGAAAGAAGTCTCTCTGCTTAAATAGAAAAAACTGAAAAATTGTGAAATATTATTACAATTTATAATTTGAATATATTTTAAAATGTAATGTATTCCTGTGATGACAAAGCTGAATTTTTAGCAGCCATTACTCCAGTCTTCAGTGTCACATGATGCTTATCAATATTGAGGACTGTTTTTTTCTTTGGTGAATAAAAAAGTTCAAAAGAACAGCATTTATTTGAAAAAGATAAAAATATGTATACTGTCACTTATGATCAATTTAATGTGCCCTTGCTGAAATCTTAATGACACCAACATTTCGAATATGTACTGTACATGTATGAAGCTGAGAAAGTGCCATAGAAAGGGTTAAACAAGTAATTACCAAAAAAGTGCACCACAAAGCCGTTGTTGTAGCCATAGATGTTGGTAGCAGGGTCCGACTGGAACTGGATGGTCACATCAGCCATGGAGGTGTAGAGTTTGAAACGAGGACGGGAACCGCCGTACTGGCCCAATATCTTTGCAGTCAGGTCATCTCCGTCGTAGAAAGTCAGCAGGTCGTTCTTTCCCATGTGGAGACTGAACAGATAACACACAACATGTCAGTCACAGACTAATCCTCCATCTCAGATGTTCAGGTCTCACCTCAAAGCAATACCAGGGGCCCTGATAGATTTCTGACCTCCCTTCTCACTTCTCTTCCTCTAGTCCTTATTGTCCAGCCTCAGCGCTTTTCTCTTGTCCTTGCTGCGTATGAAATCTTGTCTGCTGTTTAATGTTTACCCACTGCTTTTGTTAAGCATTTTTTTTTGGCCACAGTTTCGATAGTCATGCAATCACAAACCACATTCATTTCACTCAAACTGTAAAGAGCAAATGATTCAGCAGAGGGGGAACAACTCCTCCTATCTCATGTTTAGAAATAGCTGGAAAATCAGTTTCCTGATTTTCAGGAGCCAGAGAGAGAACATTTGGCAGCTTCCCTGTGGCAAATTCAAGAGAAGCTCAATCACGGACATGCTTTGAATTTCGTTGTGGAACTATTGTAGATTTTACAATTAGAATTAAAGAGTCTAATTCAAAGGCATAGGTTTTTGAACATTTTAGAGACATTTAAAAAAAATTGTTATTACCATTTTAAATAGCAATTTATGAATTTACTAGGGTTTAACTTATGAACACCCATGTGAAAATTTAGTAAAAAAAAAATATAGTAATGCAAATCAAATTAAATACGTTCATTTTTACAACTGTAAACACAGGGCAGAAACATATTATAATTATAATGACATTAAATATGTACACGTTTACCGAATACAAATACGCATACTGTTGCACACCTATTATTATCAATGTTGAAAACAGTAGAACACATCCTGGTATAATCTCTCACTGACTGAACCCAAACTTTTTAATTGTAGTGTATATTATATTCAGTAGAATTGTCGGTAGGAATTTTCCATAGTACTTATAACTGCCTCTCCCGTCCACACTTCAGTTTTGAATCATATCAAATATCAAACCAGAGAGTTTTTTTTTTTTTAAACCAGAGGGGAATCCAAGCTTTTTGCTGAATGCCTCGAGAATATATGACCTTCAGAACATTTTGTTATACCTGAAAACCTTACACAAAGGTGACAAAAATCCCAGTCAATGAAAACCATGACTTTGACATCTGATTCACTGCTGCACAAATAATCGGCCAATACTAAAAAAAAATAAAAATAAATATATATATATATATATATATATATATATTGAGGTATACTACAGCATATATATGTCTATGTGAGCGTGAGTGATCTTTAACGTTGGGTGACGTCCACCAGAACTAGACAGTCTGGCCAGTCAGTGGTGGAGGGGGTGTGCATCAGTTGGGCAGGGAGGTGGCATACACACTCTATCTTGTCACTAATTAATCACAAGTGGGCAGTAATGGAAGTCATTACTGAGGAGAGGGGAATAATTAATCATCTCTGTTCTGTTGCCTGTATGAGCTAGAATGGTAACATTCAAGCAAAATGAAGACAGGATGTTTAAATTATGGCTTACACACGTGCACACACTCATGTTACATTCAGATGTATTTTTATTCTACTGTCAACAGCCCTCTAGTACTGTATGTGGGAAAACCTCCGTCTCTATTTCCACTGGGAGACACATTTAAGCCAGAAGAGTTCCTGACCTGCTCTGAGGACCATAGAGAGTGAAACTGTGTCAGCCCTTATTGGATTTGTTGTGATGAAGTTAAACAAGCCTTTGCGTAGCCGCACACCGTATCTGCCGAGAAAATCAATCATGCTTTCCATTTGCTAGCAGTAATTTCATTTTGTTTAATCACAAAAACAGGCTCAGCTTGACTTGGCCGACAACACAGCCGCCATCAGAATGCATTAAATTCTCATATGAGGCTCGCAGACACATCATCCTCTGCTCAGCACATTGAAAGGGAAGTGACAAATACTACCTTTAAAAAAAGAAAGAAATGTCAATAAAGACATTCTCTGCATCTCAGAGATGGTCGAAATACATTTCTGCTGGTGAAAAGATGCATTTAATTGCTTTTTTTGTTTGAGAGAGAGAGATTAATGGGAGTATTTTGTATGGATTTTGCGTCTGGTGTTTCTTTGAAAAACTAATACATAATGATCCATCATATGTCAAGCAAAACCGAGCCTATCTGTAATTTACGTGGATTATGGGCCACAACTGTTTGTATGAGAGTGAACAAATTCTTCAGCGGCATCCAGAAGCCAGTATTTCCTCCTCTGCCCCATGTCTGTTTAGTGAAGAACCATATACCTGAATGATTGCCCTGCTGGAAAAACACCATTTCCAATCAAATCCCCTGTGCCGAGGGCTGGGCACGATGGGCCAGTGCTCGACATACCAATAACAGCTTTGCTCCCAGGGCACAGCAAGGCCCTGCATGTCTTTAAAACCTACAGTTATTTATAGTAAAATTGCAGGATGAACTAAATAAAAAAGTTAAACAGGTATGCAACAGAGTTACTAATTCAAAAGGTACTAAAAATATTAAAATGTAAAAACAATTCCCAAAATAATAATAATACTATATACATTTACATTACATTTATTCATTTAGCTGAAGCTTTTATCCAAAGCGACTTACAATTGCTATATATGTCAGAGGTCGCACGCCTCTGGAGCAACTAGGGGTTAAGTGTCTTGCTCAGAGACACATTGGTGTCTCACAGTGGATTCGAACCCGAGTCTCTCACCAAAGACGTGTCTTATCCATTGTGCCATCACCACCCCCATATACACACTCAATGGCCACAAAAGTACACCTGTTCAACTGCTCATTAGCAAATATATAATCAGCCAATCAAATGGCAGCAACATGCATGTAGACATGGTCAAGATGATCTGTGGAAGTTCAAACTGAGCAAGAATGGGGAAGAAAGCGTTGAACGTGGTGTGGTAGATGGTGCCATATGGGCTGGTCAGAGTATTTCCGAAACTACTGATCAACTCACGCACAACCATCTCTAGGGTTTACAGAGGATGGGCAGTGAGAGGCAGTTCTGTGGGAGAAAATTGATGCCAGACGATAGAGGAGAATGGCCAGACTGGTTTGAGCTGATAGAAAGGCAACAGCATATCAAATAAGCTCTCGTTACAGAGCATCTCTGAACACGTCAAACCTTGAAGCAGATGAGCTACAGCAGCAGTAGACACACCAGTGCCACTCCTGTCAGCTAAGAACAGGAAAATTAGGCTATAATTCACACAGGCTCAGAAAAATCGGATGACAGAAAATTGGAAAAGTGTTGCCTGGTCTGATGAGTCTCGGTTTCTGCCGCAACATTCAGATGGTAGGGTCAGAATTTGGCGTACACAACCTGAAAGCATTGATCCATCTTGAATTGTATCAATGCTTCAGGCTGGTGGTGGTGGTGTGATGGTGTGAGGGATTTTTTCTTGGCACACTTTGGGCCTATTAGTACCAATTGAGCATTGTTTAATTGTCTCAGCCTACATGAGTAGTGTTGCTGACCATGTCCATCCCTTTATGACCACACTATACCATCCTCTGAGGTCTACTTCCAGCATGATAATGCGTCACGTCACAAACCTCAAATCATCTCAAACTGGTCTCTTGAGGATGACAAGGAGTTCACCATACTCAAATGGTCACCACAGTCACCAGGTCTCAATAGAGCACCTTTGGGATGTGGTGAAATGGGAGAGTTTTTTGTAGCGTTTTTTGGCACTGGCGAATCGGGCAGCTGCCCAGGCCGCCAATTTCATGACACATAGAAGAAAAATAATAATAATCCTCAAGCAAATTAACACAGGACTTTCCAGAGATGAAGATGGATAAGCCTGAGTTACTTTTGCATGAATAGCCATACAATGTTGACTTTTGGAAAAGCCAGTTAAATATAAGAGACTAAAACTTCATTTGGATTGTCAACATTTCCAGGGAGACTTAGAGGATCAAGCTTTCTCAAATAAAGGAGAGAAATTAGTTCCTCTGTTTTTGCAGAGTTGTTCTTTAATTAGAAAGTTAAATATTGGTCTGGGTTCTGGCTCGGTGCCTGGAGGATGAGACAGCCTTGATTTATTACAAGCCTGCTAAAGGCTGTGACTGTCTGAGGTGCACATACAGAGCTCTGCAGTCAAGCCAACTATAAACCCAATGCCAACAATTTAGGGGAAAATGAGAGAAATAATAATAATAAATCAACAGCTCATGGTCAGTTAGGACTATACCCCATAAAAATGGATTCAAACACTGATGCAACATATGAAAAGGCTGCTGAATATAAGATGGCCAAAATTAGTCTAGAAACAAAAAGACGTTTACATTTTTCATCTTAAGAGACTTACATTGCATTCAAGGTACACATCCATTTTTCAGCTTTTGCTGTCCCTGGGAATCAAGCTCATGAAGTTGGCATAGCTGGTGCCGTGCCCACACGGATAAAAACAGAAAGTATTTTAAGCTTGCATTTCACCAATGGTAGAAATTCCCAGAATTTACCCATGGGCCATAATTTACAGCATTTTTACATGGTGATCAGCAACTGATCAGTGGCTGTATTTATAAGCGAGTAACTGAATCATTCATTCAACTGATTTGTTAAAAAAATGTTGATTTATTCTGAAAATAAAAAAGTGACTGTCTATATCAGTGAGTCACTGAATCACTCAACATATTGGTTCAAACACAATGATACATTCAAGACTTTTCTCATTGGTCTAGCAAAAACTGTAACTGAACTGTAACTGTAATCTTTTCTATTAGGGCTGCAATCAATAGAGAAGAGGCTTATTCGTCAAAAATTCCACGGGAAATATTGAAGTCACGCAGTCCATGAGGGACAGATTGCTAACGGTGGGTCCTTTTGGTAATTACTGAATGTCCAAACAATCGCTTAATTCATCAACCTCAAATATGGCTTATCATTAAAAATGTACTGTAAATAGAACCAACTTTACATGGCTGCTCCCTCTAACATTAGCCTAAATGTGCACTACTATTAGGCACATTTTTGCGTGGATGATTGAGAATAGTTGCTTTTTTTTAAAAGTTGCACTTGCTTTTTTTCCGAATAACAACAGAAACCACTTAAAACACAAATGACCATTAATGGTCATACATATAAGAGTAATACATCATCATTCGAAAGGGTCTACTTTCATTTACAACAACAAAACGTTCTGATTTTGTACGATAAAGAATAATAAACAGGATGCGCTTTCTGTTGAAAAGTCTTTTAAATGAACCAATTTGAATAAAAAACAAATACTCTCCGATTATGTAATCTGTATGAAAAGTACATTCTCTTTAACTGTTGAGATGAAGAGTCAGCATCGTAAACTTCATCTTTGCAGCCGACACTGACTCAGAAAACACTAGTTTATTAATAAACAATTAAAAAGTCTCCCTGTTATTTTTTCCGACGCATTTATAATAATATTAATGTCGGCAAGCTTTATGCGTGAATTGAGCGCTAAATAGGCTATATTCCTACATGCACCCAGTGTATATTTGAGCAGCCCAATTAAATTAATATAAACGTGCGATTAATTGACTCATTTCTTAAATGAACGACTAATGATCTTTAGTTGGGGGCAGCCTACAAAGTACATATAGGCATGAAGGCATGAACTTCCTACTTGGCTAAATCACGTCGATCTTGCACAGCTGTGCACTACAGCTCCAGAAGAGGGCTGTAGCACTCATGGGAACCTGGAATTTGACTGGCTCTGACATATTCAGCATCCCATGCTGTGCGGCAAGATCTATGAGAGACTGTGTGCAGGTGTTCCAGCTGTCACCTGTGCACCTCTCTCCCCCCTTCCTCCGATTCACGGCCCGGCTCATACAGCATGAGAAACCCTCCCTGCTAAATGAATTCATCCGCCTTCATTACGCCCCACGTTCTGAGGTAATTGGGAGTGTGCGGTACATTGATGAATGATTACAGAGGAGTGGGTGCATATTCATTATTGGGATAAAATGTTCTTATGGCCCCATAACGAGCCTCCAGCAGTGGCCCGGGCCCTGCTATTACAGAATCCATGATTCAATACAGCTAAAAGGCTCTGCAGGACACCTATGTAGCAATAAGGACCTGTGTTGGGCCAATGATCGCTTGTAAGAAGATGCAAGCAAGAATATAAGTACAGAACTGTGAAATAGGGAATTTGGAAAAGTAGATTTGCTATTAGTCTCTCAGTCTCTCTGGGCTGAACAGCTGTGGCTGGCCCCCTCCTGACTAATTTTCCCTCGCTATATGTCTTACTTGATGTGCCTGGCTGATAATGTCCCATATGTCCTTTGATAAATTTGGTCATTTGAAAATTTTAAGGATGGGGGATGTGTAGGCTTTGCAATGGACCATAATGACTCCAGACACACCTATCCATCCAATAATGTTTCTCTGCAGCTCAATCAATGGTCCTGTTTACACCTGGTATTAAGATTGTAGAGAATTATGAAATCACAAGATAAAGTGCAAAATTAAGGGGAGAAAATTAGCATTTTTATTTAAATTACATTTGGCTATTTTAAGGGACATTGTTTTATTTTCTGAAGCAAGGCTGTTCATGTATTTAAAAGCCCCCTCATTTAGGTCTAAATTATGGCTTTGAAATATAATAATACAAATTTTATCCTCAGAAAAAGACAAAAAACAAAACAAAACATTTATATGTGTGTGTGTGATAAGTTGCAAAATATGTACAAAAAGTTTGGGGTTGGTGAGTTTTTTTAATGTTTCATAAAGAAGTCTCTTATGCTCACCAAATCTGTAATTATTTGATCAAAAAACAGTACTGTTTTCTATTTTAAAATCTATCTATTCTAATTTTCATATTATTATGTTGAAAACAGTTGTGATGCTTATAATGTTTTGTAACATTTTAAGTCTTTACTGTCACTCCTGATCGATTTATTGCATCCTTATTAAAATCATACTGACCCCAAAGTTGAACGTTAGCATATGGTTAATTACAGTTAGGTCAAATTAATTGCAGAAAACTACAATATATTAACTGATTCTGAAATTGAGTTGTATTGTATGATGAGCTTCGGACACAAATGCTTCACATGATCCATGTCATGTTGGTCCATGTTGAAGTACTGAAGAAATTCTCTGCATGTAAATGAATCATCGTCTTGGACCCCATTTATAAGTTGTTATATATAATATATATATTTAGAGTTGTCTTATCTTGTTTCAAACTAAAACATATATCTATTATCTTAGCAAATATCCACACACACCAGTATAACTGTCTGAAGATATCTGGGCCACATAGAGAAGCACATGGCCTCATCCTCACTTGCAGGAAAAACAAAAAACTTGCCATCTCCCTCCATTACCTCCACCACAAAATAAATGGAAAATTAATTATGTTAACTGCATCTCCAACAAAACATCCAGAATGTCATTTATTACAGAGTCCCACAATTTAGCACGGCAGTCGGGACACTTGCAATAAAAGAGAGAGAGAGAGAGAGAGAGAGAAACATGACAAATGCGAAAGGAACCATATGCAAATGAGTGAATCTTAATTAAGGCAGCCAAATTATTGAATGCATGAATAATCTATCTGGGTCTGACACAGCAGGGCCTCATGTTCCGCAACTCACCTGACGGCACAATCACACTCAACACTTGTTTCCTTGCTCACATAATTGATTTCACATTCATAAAACCATCCAATAAAGTAATTGTTGTTCTGTTGAGTTTGTTATTAACCTTTGTGCAGTGTGCATCCCACTTCTGCATCCTCTTTATGCACAACATGCCCCTTCATCTGCCCCCTTTTTTTTCAACTTCCTGTTTGCCATACACATTCAGTGAAGACTCTTAAACTCTGTTCCAAAACCAAACAAGCTGCCTTCTGCCTACATAGGCATAATAACTGAGATGGAACCTGATAAGTCAGGCCTTTAAAGCACATCAGCAGCACAAATTGTTTGAATTGACTTCTGTTAGCATGTTGCTTTGCTAACAGGGCACAACTCTTTAAAAATATACTTAATTATATTTTATACACTACGTTAAAACGTTTGGGGTCAATCAGATATTTTTTGAAAGATATTAACACTTTTAATCAGAAGGGATACAAATTGATCAAAAATTACAGTAATTACACTTCAATTACACAATTCAATTACACTTAACCCTTTCCCCGCCATTAACCGAATTTTCAGTGACAGTGTTTTCACTGTTATATGGTAGGAGGCCCTATTACACTAACTTTTGAAAGAGTAGAGAATCCCCCAATCAAAACAGACAAAAAAAGGAGCAGAAACAAGTGATAAAGTAGAGGCTTTTTTCTTTCTTTTGATATATTGATATATGTTCAGATATTCATAGAACAAAATATTCTTGTATTGGGGGATTGGGGACACAAAATGTTTGTGAAAATGATCAAAAACACTGGTGGAGGCTAGCAACTTTCTAAAAAAACGAAAAAAAACGAAATTCTGGTGGGGAAAGGGTTAATATTAATCAAAGATTTGTGTGTGTGGGGGTGGGGGGGAAATCCCACAAAAATATTAAGCAAAAACAGGAAATGTTTCTTGAGTAGCAAATCTTAATGATTTCTGAAGGATCATGTGACTGGAGACACATAATGAAATTTATGGCATTTAATTCAACAACATTTCTACTTCCGATATAAAGTACAACCATCATAGGTCAATTTTTGAGCTTGTTGCAAAGCGTTCTTGAAATACGATCTGCAAAATGCAAACTGTACATGTGATGCCACCTTAGAATTTAGTTAAAATGAGGTGTCTTAAGAGGCAAAATAATAATTTACTTTTTGGCACAGCTTTCGAATCAATGATGCCTTAAAATGTCGCCTCTATAGGTAGCTCACTAGGTTTTGGAACAGAACACCGAGTATTTTTCCCTGTGCAAGGAGGACGTGTTGATCTAGCTTGCATCTCCAAGCAGTTTGAGTCTTTTTTCCCCAAAAGGAACTGCAGAGAAAATAACTCTCTCCCGCATGCCATATTTCGATCTCTCTGCCAGCGCAGTTTGACTGCCCGGAATTTAGCAGGGAGCGTGAACCGAGTAAACCTGATGTGATGTTAACCGCAATTTACAGATATACTCAACCTCTCCCATGACCCTTCAATTAAATTCAACATAAAGCTACACAACAGCTATCTTGTCTTTGAGAACTTGGCTGACAGTAGAAACCAACAAAGTGCTGTGTCACACTGATTGCAGTAATTACTGATGCAACGAAGAGAAATTCAAATAGTTTTTGGGTTAATTATGAAAGAGTTTAAAGTAGGCTATATTTTGAAAAAAGCTGTGGTGTTGTGTCAGTGCTTTAAAGATATATGCTCTGGGAGATCTTCAGAAAAAAACAATCAAGGTCTTCAAGTTCTAAGTCGATGTTGAACAGAAATGCCCAGAGCGATATGACGGGTGTTTCATTTGGATTGTGAGAGCCGAACCGGTTAGTGGGGAGCAGATGATGCAAAGCACCAGAACTTGTAACTGTGTAACTCCAATCTCAGCCACATCAGGGACAAACCCAGCAGAAAGGCAGCCCCATGGTGATACATGTTTGAGTCCATTGGCATCTAGAGTTAGAGACTGATATGTACGCCGGGAGTGTGCAGAAAGGTCTAGATGAACCCACTGTGGATTTGATCCACATTTATCTCAGTGTGACTAAAGGATGTAGCATCTGTTGAATTAAAGCAACCCCTTATGCTTTTTAGAATATATAACCTTTATGCAGTGTGTAATATAGCTATTTGTGAATGTAAAGATTGTAAAAGATCAAAGTGCACAACAAATACATTTATTGTCTCCTAAAAGAAAGAATTGATTCTGCACTGCTGCAATAAATCATCAGCCATTCAACTCTCTCTTCCTGAGACATATATACAAAACAGCAGAGGTGGAAAGGAACGAATGACATTTACTCGCATTACTGTAATTGAGTAGTTGTTGTTTTTTTGTACTTATACATTTAAAGTAATTTTTCAAATTTTATTTGTAGTATTTTAATTCGCTACATTTTAAATCATATCCGTTACTGAGTAATAAAATAAAAAAAAATACTTAGGGTGAAAACATCGCGCTCCGGAAACTACAGCATTGATTGATTGAAGGGCGGGAGAACAGACGCGCTAAAATCACAAACAAATATGGAGAAGGTGACGGACAAGTATACTGAATGTACACTGAAAATGAAAGTGCTTTTCGACCTTGCATGCATGTAGGAGACAAAACAAAATAGGAACCTTTAAAATAGCATAATAGGGGAACTTTAACTGGAGATCATACATTAAAAAACTGGGCCATGTCCACCGAAAAACTCTGGAGAGGCCAAATGCAGAGATATTTGGGAGAATATAAATTCATTTGGGTCAACATATGTGTATCTAACTGAAGATTTAAAAATCCATGTTTCAAGATCGATGCATTTGCATCGGCAGGATTTTTAATTGATGAATCAATAAAAACGAGTGAATTGTTATGCAATTTAAAAGTTTGCATGATAAAGATGATAAGTATAGTGGAAATGAATTTAAAGGCTTGGCTGGCAGATACATATCTCTCTCAAAACTGTGAGGACTGTGTATAGTGTTCATGTATGATTTTTGTTGTATAATATATATGTCATTAACTTGGACGTACACTTGGATGTCTAGCATGATCCTCTTGTCTTCTTCAACATGGATCCCCCAGATGCAGTCCTGACCCTTGTCATAGGCCTCAGGCCAGTTTGGAGATAACACCACCCCAGCTGAATCTGTGATCTCTCCACTGCAAACAGCTGCAATGCAACCAAAGAGAGAGAGAAAACACACACACACATAAGTACCCAAATCTTTATTTAATCTATTACATCTTATTCATTGCATAATCCAATAGATATCAGAATAAATAAATAAAATGATGTTGTCAGTGGTATTTTAGTGTTATATAAAATGTAGAATTTAGGCAACATGCCTTTTCATCTTTCAACTTTAATGACTGAAAATGATTTCAATGCTAACAAGACTGATGTTATACAAAATCTCAATATATTCAAATGGTATGGAATTTTGTATCCCAAAATTTGAATCCAAGCTCTTGAACAGAACTCAAACTCTGGATTAATCCGACTAGGGTCTAAATGGAAAATTCGGGCCAGATTAACAAACGGCTCATTGCTTCCTGTTTTCATTTCCCCCCTATTCACATCACTACACTGGCTTAGCTGGATGTAAGCACAGTTTCAAATGGAAAAGCTGTTGTCTTGACCCTCTGCTAGAGCCAGTACGATTAAATCCTTTCAATCCAAACTCTATTGTCAGGCTCAAGAAATGTACTTGAGCAACGGGTCAGATAAGATAACCGTGTGTGTGTGTGTGTGTGTGTGGCGGGTGTGGGTGGAATCAGGGCATTATGAGTGAGGCATTCTCTCACATTCTTCAGCTCTGTGCACCTGGTTCTAGCATCCATGGTTTAATGCTTTTACTGCTGCTTTAGGCGTGTGACTGTGGCTAAGAGTGTCTGAAACCCATCCAGGTGACACAGGATGTAGTGGATTACATAGAAAAGGCCCTAAATGGATGATGCTTGTACTGTACTATACATGCTGCCTGTAGAGCTCTTCAGCAGCTAACTAATGCAGATTATACACAGAAACACATAAATGTAAAGCCTACACTATACGGTCACGTGTGAACTTAGAGGAGAGGATCATTTGTGCCTGACAGCTTTATTTAAACGCTGTGTTGTTTTAGCACCAGATTCATGAAGCAAATTATCCAGGTAAACAGTTTGGGATAAATGGCTAGTTATAATGCTCTTTACATTGATTAGATCAGATTTTGATGAATAATACATTAAATAAATTAATATTCAAATAATAATTAAAATAATAATGAGGAAGATAATCTATCAATCTCTGCATTGGCCAGTTAATAATAATAACTGGTATTAATAATATTATCAGGTTAAATTTGAACTTATATTAAAATCAAAATCCAATCAACAACTGATGCATAAAACAAATTCCCCATCCTATATCATTTTTTATTTTCCGTTTTATAATCCGTTACACTTGGATGTACGTCGCAAAGTGGATAAAAAGATCTGTCGCTAGTTCAATTTCATCACGAATTAAATAAAGTGTGCTATATGCTATGACATTTAACGCCTGAATGAACAAGTTTGGAGCTGATTTGTGAATAAAATGCACATTTTTATTGAATAGTGAATTTAACACACAGTATATATATATAGGGATGTGCATCGTTGTGAATTGAATTTGAATTGAGGTAAAAAACAGGAAGCAGAATTGCAATTTGAATGAAGTAGAATTAAAAACTGAAAGACAAGAGTGTTAGCTTGACAAAGCTAAAAAAAAAAAGTTTTAAAAGCTTTAAAAGCATTGATCCTAACGGACAGATTCAAATTCACTGAAAAGGAGCTAATTCTTCACTTCTGAATTTGGCCCAACCCATATGCAAACGTTCCGACACAAACCTCTGCAGGCGGGTTCAGTCTCATTCCATTGAGGGTTGCTGGGATCCATGCACTCGATGATGACGGAGCCCTGCTCCAGGGTGTAGCCGGAGTCGCAGGTGAACTCCACAACCGTGCCCACAGCGTAGGTGCTGTCAGTGCTGGTGAAGTTGCCGTACTTGACAAATGGCTCGTAGCAGTGCCCTGCTGCAAAAGCTGAGAGGACACACCATAAATCACCTGCTCCGAGACGCACATCACAGTCCAAACACTATCACCAAGCATCTGATTTCAGAAGACCTTAAACCACACAGACAACCAGTCCGCTCAGCTCAGCCTTTCACATCATAATTTCGTTGGAAAAGCAGAGGACAGCGCGGAATCTGAATTGAAAAGCATTTTTAGAAGGCAGTCTAAAATAATTTGTCTGTTGAATGTGGCAAAGCAATGTGCAGCGTTTTACATTCCCACCGATCAAAATCCTCCTGGATGCAAACTCAAGGTTGCAGGGTTGCCCTTGGAAGGATATTGTTAGTTAATCAGCCTTAGCCAGACTTGCAAGGCCATTTACGGGCGTAAAAGAAAGAGAGACGGCCCGACAACGTGAATAAATGCGCAACGTGAATGAACAAACTCACTCAGGGAAACAACAAACTGACATGCCTGGCTGAACCGTTATTGGTTGTTGTGCTCGCCTGAGAATGTAGAATAGAGATTAGAGCGAGAGGAGGAGACTTAAGATGAGGATGTTCAGACTATGGGTAAACACTGGCTTTGATATCCCTCCGGGTCCGGCCTCGTTCGAGCGTGCGCTAGATTAGACTACCCACATTCAGCCTCGCTCTCTGTTTAATAAACACAGGCTATTCTGCCAATTACAGCAAACTGTGCCCCTCCCCCTCCCCCCTAATCCCCTTTACCCAGACACATTTGCATTATTCATCTTTGCATTCATCTGGCTCCGTTGTCTAAAAGAAGTAAAAATGAGTCATTTTTAATCATCAGTTGAATCTTGCTCTCTTGTATCCACAGAAACAATCATTACATAAGATGGCATCAACATAAAAGTCAGATTTATATGGAAATGAGCTTTGCACATAATTTAATGTGCAATGCACATTTTGTGTTATTGCCATGAGTTAGTGTCCCCATTGGAAAGAAAAATCATAAATAAAATCTCTTTAATGTCTCAGTTATTTCTCATCAGTTAAATACTATTTTGCTTCAGTTTTATATATTTACAGTATATATTTCGATATGAAGTTATGAAATTGTATAATAATTTTTCTTCACATTTTGTTTTTATTTGATATATTTCTTACTTTGATTTATGAATCAATTAGCGAAAAATATTTGCAATAAGACGAATAATAGTTTAAGTTTAAGTCCCATTTTCGACTTTAAATAAATGTTGACAAAATGTGATTGTTAAAACTTATAAAACTTACATGTTTTGATTATAAAACGTACAAATGTTATATATAAACTTTAAATGACTGATCGTTTCGCTAGACGAGACCCTTATTCATTGTCTGGTGTCGTTTAAAGCCCCTTGAAGCTGCAATGTAACTGTCTTTTGGACCTTGAACCGTTTGGTACCCAATAAAGTCCATTATATGGACAAAAATCCTGAAATGTTTTCATCAAAAACCTTCATTTCTTTTCGACTCAAGAGTTTAAATTATCAGCAAAAGTTGTTTTTTTTAAAGTGAACTACTCCTTTAACTATAAAAGTTTCTCTGGGCCATGCTGACGGTCATACGCAACAAGGTCAAAAAATAAAGAAATTGACCTCTGAAAAGTATGACAATACCTCTATTTCACCAAATATTCCATTAAAATACAATTACTGGATAGATTTACATGATTCTGGTTTAAATGGCCTTCAGATAACTGAACGAATATTCAATGTGTGGCTTCTCGAAACACAAAGAGTTCCGAATCATTTATTTTGCTAGTCTATTGAAATCGATAAAAAAAAAAAAAACAGATCCATTTTGATTTTAAGCACTTCAATCAGAAAGACTATTAAAGGCTGAGCACTCTAACTGGTGTGAAATTCAGAGAGGTGTCAGAAGTGTGAGAAGACAAGCCAAATTGTTACAGGTTGCCGTGAAGGCGCATTAGTACATTGTAGATAGCATAATCGGATTGTGGCATGGTAAATGAGATTAGATTGACCTCGCCAGATAATGACTGAGAGGTCCTGAGGTGTGCATGACATCCCTGTGAACAAATGCAACTGCGCACATTCGACTGACCTGTCAGAGGGAATAGGAATGTAATTTGTGCAATTTCTGTTTCCAGTTAAAACTCATTTTAATGACCTTGCCGAGTTGCATTTGATTCGATTTCCATTTAAACTAATTTGAATAAATCTCATTTGAGCCATGAATCTAAGGAGTGTTTAGCAAGGCACGTAAGAGAAAAGATCTTTGGTGTGAATCGAAGCAACAAGGGGAATGTGCCGGAAGGTACACTCTTTGTCTCCACCACAGCCCTGAGGCTCTGTAAAGGACATGTGTTCTTCAAACAGCGTTTGAACTCGGTAACCCCCACCGTGTACGTCCCGGTTCAGAGACAAAGCAGCGGAGATGTTGGCAGCTATCAAGTCCTCATTATTACGATGTCCTGTGACCAATGCTGCACAGTGACTAACTGATAATGAATGAGACATTAGTGAACCGAATCATTATCTACATTTACACCCAAATAATACCCTTATAATCGAATTAATGGCAGTCAATCGGATAAAAAAAGTTTCCTCATCGAAGAAAACAACAATTGATCCACACTTGAATCCAACTTGTTTCAAAAAACCTTGAGCACTCACAATGGGTCATCATGTTTACATACATTCAATGACTTATCATCGTGCGTATGTTTATGTCTGACTTAATATTTACTCAATATTTGCTAAAAAAGCTCTTCTAACATATATGTCAGCTTTCTTTTTAGAATTGCACTCCAGTAAAAATAGCTCCAGTGACATTTTCCCAAAGGTTTTCTCGGTTCTGAACGTGGCAACTGGGTACTGCATATGAAATGTAAACATTTTTAGTTCATGTAAACAGAACTTTCAGAATGTGAAATTAGACTGTATTCATTCCGACTGAGAAATTAGTGAACGTAAACATTCCTACTGGTTCACTCGTGAACTGACCTGAACTACGATTCTCAAAAGTTGATCGTAGGCAATGATGGCAATGGTTCTACGATCTACTTAAACTTACAATGAACTGTCTAGTTAGTCCGTACCTTCATATCTGATGGCCACCCCCGTGTTGGTCCCAAAACCATCCGTCGTGAACTCCACAAAGAGATGTCTGTTGGAAGAAACGATTCCCTCGTTCGGAAGGTATTCCACCTCATACGAGTCATACAGAATGGGCGAGTCGATGTGGTTGCCATTTTTGATCAGAAACCTGCAGACGTAAACAGAACAGAATGGTTTAGTTGGGTTCAAAACAGTGAATCTCTCTACAGTATCTGTTTGGCAGCAGATGTAACGTTCCTCTGATTTCTAGCACTGTCTTTTGGCAGTTTTCATAGTAATTGCCTGATATGATTTTGAATAGCTGAGCAGCAAGTGACCTCATTAAAAGTCCATTTGTTAGCAAAGCCTGCAGAAAAAGCGGAAACTGCTAATAAAAATAACTTAATCCCCCTCCTGAGGCCCTGGAGTGGGCTGTAATCGTTCTCTCCGCGCCTGCACGAGGGGATTTGATTATTCTAAATTATTTTAAAGGAGAGCAAGTGTCTGATCTCAGAAACTTTCATCCACTTTCACTCGCGCACTCACAGCTGTTCCTATCATCCCTCGCTCTCGCCGTAGCAGATAATGCCCTGAAGAGCAGCGCCACATTTGGAGTGTGACGGCACTGTGAAGAGACACTCTGAGCTTCTCCAACTGTCTCTTTGAACATCAGTTGACTAATTAGTGTATAATAGCGGAGTACGATTGAGTTGACTGGGACGAACCTGTCATCATCTTCGGCGAGGGCCACCTTCTCGAAGTGCACGTGCAGTCTTTGACCCTCAGGGGCCTCCAGCACCCAGTGGCAGGTCAGGTTGTTGCTGTAATTACCAGGGAAACCAGGCGATACAATGCGGCCGAGAGTCGCGTTCTTCACCATTCCACCACAGGCCACTGTTCAAAGTACAAATGGAAGGAGACAGATGCCATTGAGATGAAAATAAGAGTGCTAGAGTTCAAGGAAAGCTCTCAAGGAAAGCTCTATAAAACACAATAATGTACATGTCACAAGTCACATGACAATTTCAACATGGCAGATGTAGTACAGTGGTATTTATTGATACAACATACATTCATTCTGTAGCCTATAGAATATATATTTGTAACAGTCGCAATCAGACATTATGTGATTTCAGATACATCAGGTGCTTAAGATTATAAAATACTTTTTAAAATGTAGTTTAAAACACGTGTGCCGAGAATTAAAAATGTCCTTGTTGTATTCATGCTGGTTTCATATACTGTATATTTTTGAAAGACTTTTATACCATTTTCAACAAATTTTAAATTTTTTAATGAAATCATTTTATAGTATTTTTTACGATTATAATATAAATATAGTAAATAATTAATATATTTTTTACACATTGAAGTAATCTTGCCGTCACATTTTCAATGTGTTTAGTTCTGTTTTGTGATCTTGTTTCCCCCTTTTGTGATTTTGGTTCAGTCCTGTTAGTTTCCCCTGTCTGTCTAATTAGTTATTCCCATCACTTGTGTTCAGTTAATTATCCCATTAGTCCCAGTTCTTTTAAGACCTGTGTTTTCCCTCAGGCCACGTTTACACAAAGCCGGTTATTTAGAGAAATGAATATTTCCCCCACTCCATTTTCAATAACATTGTTCACACACCCGCATAAATACGCCGTCGAGCGCCATCATATCTATGCCAAACCTATGGGTGGCAGTGTAGGGAGAAGGATAAAGCCATGCAAACCAATCAGAATCCTCAGAATCGACAAGAGAGAACCTAAAACGCTGTTTCTCACAGTTGACACGACAAAACATAACCAGCGTTTTCAGAAATCTCCACTTTGGCTGGAGTTTTCAGAAATAATCGTTTTCTGTGATAAAAACTGGGTTTTCGTGTAAATAAGCGGCCATACCGAAGGGAAATATCTATGTTTTCCATTCATGTAACCGGGGCCTCTGTGTTTGTTGGTCGTCATCCTTGTATGGTTATGTGTCCTGAATTCCTGGAGTTTTCATTTGTTCTTGTCAGTTAGGTTTGTAAATAAATCAACTATACTGCAGTTCCCGTGTCTTCGTCTTCAGCTACCTACACAAACCTGACACTTGTCTTGTCATAAAAAGCTATCTTAACTTGATCCTCTCTATGATATCATTTCTTGTTTTATATATATTTTTTTCAGCAATTTGGTCACACCACAAGAATTTGGGGGAAAAACTGGAATAATAATAATATTACGGGAATCAGTTTTATAAACCAATAGTAAACAGTTTTTGTTAAAAGCAACAAAAAAAGACTGAGAGCTTGTCGACGGAGGAGGATTCCTTCAGAGCTTGACGCCTGAAGGTTAGTCAGGCGGACAGAACGTAATTAAAGTGGACCCAAAGCCGTGCTCCCTGGCAGCCGGCCCATGCTGATCAGTAATCAGACTCTGACAGTCTGGCCCGGCTCCGCATCAGCTTGTTTCTAAAACTGCACGTTTATGCTATTTCACTCCAAAATAATGGAGAAAAGTGAGAAACTCCAGATCCTGTAGGCCACGTCTGGCAGCCGCAGGCTAACTAAACAACCCCACGACTTGTGCCACCGAAGCACTAAATGAGATCCTTCATCAAAACAGCCGTCCTTCAGGGAACCCGGTCTTGTTTGCAATCGAAGATGTTGTTCTGCTTGTCATGCAAGAGGGAAGAGTTCTCCAGCTCTGGGATTCGGCTCCACAAAGAGATTGAGGCACAAAAAGTCCTTATTTATGCAGAGAAGGCAGACCTGTCAATCTCGCTGCCACACCGGGCTGCCTTCAGGGGGTACGGTTGTTAATATTCACTGCCTTGTAGCACAAACAATTCTGTTACAACCATTCCAGCCAAAATCAATGATCAAACCCCAATTAACTTAAAAGGAGGAGGGAGCAACCGCACCGGGAGTTTCTCCCCTGTCAAGTTAAATCACACCTGTGTGGACTAAATATTTACACAGGCGTGAGGTTTGTTTGCGCCTGAATGACAAAATGACTTGTGGGTGTATGTTTATGGTGAAATGAAGAAAAGAAAAAGAAGGATAATTGCTAGTGAGCGAGTCCAGGGCAGCGTCACGAAGCAAATCAGCAAGTGTGAGGAGGCTGTGTATATCATTGTCAGGTAAAACCACTTGCATCTATATAAAAATGAAAGAAGGTTCATTAAAAGCAGAAGTTACAACTTCATAGATTTTCCTGAACTAGTGCTGCTTACTAGTGCTACTGCTTCATAATTGAATTTCCCAAGGGTAGAGATCAAATACTGCAGATTTGGTAATTAACTGTCATTTAGCCGATCCTTTTGTTGCAACACACTCAATACAGGTACAATCCCTCTGGAGTAACCTGCAATTAAGAGTCTATCTGGTGAAAGGGCACATGTGACATGCTAGGTAGTTTCTACTTCAAGTTTACAGCCACCTGGAAGCAACCTGCATCTACTGTATCAGCAGCTTAGATCCATAACCCTTTAAAGGGATCACTTAGATCTAATACAAGTATTGTTCAATGGACCAGATTTGGAGCATAATGTCAATTAGCACAGAATTGTTTTGATTAGACCAGCGTATCGCCATCTTGCTAAGAATAAGGAACTTAATGAAGTTAAATGATGCCATCATTGTTTAGAAAGTATAAAAATAGAAATGTGAGGCACATTTTTTGTCAAAGCACTTGAATTATTGTGTAAATTGTAATTTTTCAGTGGAACCAATGTAATCCCAATGTAATCCCAGTGGTTGTCAGGTAAAAACATAAAAAATGTGTGTTCACTCTTGGCATGTTTGGTCCAATTAAAATGAACCCTGGTGCAAATACTCTGTTAGTGTGGTTTATTTGAATAAGCTGAACGGTGCCATCTGAACCCAGGTGCGCACCAAACAAGCGGACCATTGAAAAGATCATCACAATGTTTTCCATCACAGTTCGGTACAGACATCAGAACCGTGTCTCATCGCAGCAGATCTTCATTTGTGTGCATGACAAAGGGATTCCTGGTGCTGTTTCGACTCCTTTACACATTTTATAAGCACTTCACGAGTTCTCAGCTGGTCAAAATACCATCATATGTAGGCTACGCACATACAACAAGTGCATTTAGCCCAGCACACAAAATTGTTTTGGATGTTTGTTAAGTTCAGCCATGAAAAATACATAATAAAAGCCGACCAATCAGGTTGTGAACATATCTTTAGGTTTGGTGTTAAAATGCCAATGTGAATGCCAATTGTTTTGTTTTTTTTGTTTTTTATGGGGGGGTCTGGACCAAACAAAGTGAACTACAAGTGTGAACATCCCCTAAATTCATCATTAAGTTTGGGACTCACCAAGGCACCGTGGCACTCTGCCACTCCAGTAGGGTGTGGTGGCATTGCGGCACGTCAGTGTGGAGGGACCCTGGAGTTGATATCCATTGAAGCAGTAGAAATAGGCCTCTCCCTCCGCATGGAGGCTTGTGACGGACACATCTCCGTATGCTGGTCTATCAGGGAAGTTGCAACTCAAGACAAATGCTGTAATGGAGAGCAAAAGAATAAATGATTAGGCACAAAACTGTAGCACGTCAGACCATGCTTATTTAAACAAACGTCTGAAGCAGCTCTAAAACTATCATTAGACTGAGACTAAGGTCTGTGGGGAGTTTGAATATTGCATTACGGCGACTCCCACTTATTTCAAGAAGACTTATTATCTTAACAAACTCCATCTGTCTTTCTTTCTCTCAGTTTAATATGGTCTCCGAGGGTCTGTCCCCAATGCATGTCCTCTCTCCATGTTCTCCAGACCGCAGTCGACCTTTTCTGTGTGAAAGGGACATCTTGAAGATGACAAATAAACCCAAACCCCGAACACTGTCCGTTTCCCCAGCCAGAATGGGCCTGCTGGGATGCGTGGAGACAATCATTAGCTGCCTAAGATGATAGATTAGTCTCACATTTGGCCTAATAGTCGCAATAGAGCAAAACCCTCTCTACCGCTGAGACTAGTGCAGATTCTTAATCATTTTTAACTGGACACTCTTTCCATTTTGATTTTTTACACAGTCTTGCAAAACTCTGGTCCACATAGAAGCTTAATCTGGCCCACTTAGACAGACCATGTGAATGTCTGATGACATATGGTATACAATATATACCAATGACAATTCAATGAGGTTTTTATTTTGTTTCTATGTGCCATTTAGAAGCAGTAATCTTAGGGACTGGTCTGGTTTAAATGAAACTTCGTTAAAAATGGACTCTTACATAAGCTTTGGTTTTCTGGATAGGGCTGTAAAATGAGTCTTTATTGACCCTTGTTATCATGATCCAGAGATGGTCACAAGTCATTTTTTGGAAGTCCAAGTCAAGCCTCAAGTCTTCGAGGGGAAAGTTTGAATCAAGTCTCAAGTCTTTTGCCACGAGTCCAAGTCAAGTCTCAACTCTCTCTTGCCATCTGATCTGTCCACCTGCTGAGAGACACGGATTTGGAAACGTGCCGAGAGACTGAAAATCGTGTCCGTGTACACGAATCAACAGATTTACTGCCGTACCCACTGCCGTAAGTGTGTTGCGACAACGTATAGTCTAATCTTCTGCTACTTAACACATCCCTCTAGCCCTCGGGCCTGGTTAAATATTAACCTAAGTCTGTCACATCACATGGATACAACACTTTGTGATGGTTAGCTTGTTACTGTACAAGTGACTATGCTCAATTAAACGCCTCTTTTACATTAGCAAGTGACTGTCATATCTGGGTGCATTTTGAGGTGCCTGATGAAGTTCGTTGTTGTGGATCCAGCATCATTTCTAAACCAAATTAAGCCAAATCATTAAAACCAAAACTAATGACAAAAGGCACAACTCCCGGAGGACTTGTTATCGCCATTTTTGATATGTGAGTGCGCGCAAAGATGGCAAAGGCACAGTATGGCAAAGGGTAGGGGACATGGCATGCAGCTCGTCATACGCTTCCCCAATGTATATATGTGCCAAAACAAGAAATTAGAAATACATTAAAGATTTTAGATTTAAAAAGCAATAATTACATGAAAACAGGTTGTTGACGAGTCTCGAAGCTCGAGTCTGAAGTCTTTTGGGTCTGAGACTCGAGTCTCCATCTCTGTCATGATCCCAGCCTGCCCTGTGTCCCCTTTTTCCTGTATGTTGTTTCATGTTTTTTAGTCCTTTTACTGAATGTATCCCCCCGTTAATTAGTCTTGATTGTGCCCAGGAGTGTCTTGCTGTATTGTTAACCCTTGTGTATTTGAAATGCACAAAATCGTCAATATGCCATTAAATAGGGCACTATTTAGGGGGGACAGCCGTTTGAGGGTATAGGGTATAGAGGTGATTTTGAACACAGGACTTGTTCTCTTTCACACCAAGCCCTCGGAGAAGAGTGAAGGCAGGATTCAAGTGCAGAGGATATACACAACTGAGTGTTAACAAACAAAATCTTACCAAAATAAATCAAACACCAGAACATCAAGAAAACTAGGGAGTAAGACACTGAGACCAAAAATGTAACATCAACTAGGGATGCACCGATCCACATTTTTTCACTTCCGATCCGATCCCGATACCTGACTTTGGATATCGGCCGATACCGATACTTTTCCGATACCAGAGCTGTGTTTGCTTTAATAGTATTTATCATTATTGTTGATTTTATATGATGCTGAAATAAACTCCTCTCTACAGGCAAGGATGATATACGTATGTATGTATGTCAATATATATATATATATATATATATATATATATATATATATATATATTAAACAATAGATAGACAACTAGAATGTACATTTCCAGAGGAAAATGTGAAGTGGTGCTTGCAGTGGCAAAACTCACCACCCGGTTGCTAGGGTGTTATGGCTGGTTGCTATGGTGTTCTGGGTGGTTGCTAGGCGGTTGTTAGGGTATTCTGGGTGGTTGCTATGGTGTTGCTATGCGGTTGCTAGGGTATTATTGTTGGTTGCTAAGTTGTTCTGGGTGTTGCTAGGTGGTTGCTATGTGGTTGCTAGGGTATTCTGGGTGGTTGCTAGGGTGTTGCTAGGTGGTTGCTAGGGTGTTCTGGGTGGTTGCTAGGGTGTTGCTAGGTGGTTGCTAGGGTGTTTTGGGTGGTTGCTAGGGTGTTGCTAGGCAGTTGCTAGGGTGTTCTGAGTGGTTGCTAGGGTGTTGCTAGGTGGTTGCTAGGGTGTTCTGGGTGGTTGCTAGGGTGTTGCTAGGTGGTTGCTAGGGTGTTGCTAAGGTGTTCTGGATGGTTGCTAGGCGGTTGCTATGGTATTCTGGGTGGTTGCTAGGGTGTTGCTAGCGTGTTCTGGTTGGTTGCTAGGTGGTTGCTAGGGTGTTGCTAGGAGGTTGCTTGGATGTTCTGGTATAGGTGGTTGGTAGTTGTCACAGATGGTTACTATGAAATTTGTAGCATTTTCTTGGCATGATTTAGCACTTAGCTAATCAATATTAGCATGTAGCTATTCTCTGTTAGCATGTGTAGCATGTAGCAAGTCATGTTTGCTACTATGAGTAAAAAGAGCCAACCCCCATCTCTATACGATGTTTTGATGCAGAGATGTAGGTCTTACAAAATGGTTGCTAGGGTACTCTGTTTGGTTGCTAGGGAGTGGCTTGGCAGCTGCCAATCATGAAGCTCCAAAGTCAATGTGAATGTATAAACCAACCCCCATCTCTATACGATGTTTTGATGCAGAGATAAAGTC
Source organism: Pimephales promelas (assembly GCF_988280905.1). Lineage (NCBI taxonomy): Eukaryota > Metazoa > Chordata > Actinopteri > Cypriniformes > Leuciscidae > Pimephales > Pimephales promelas. The sequence continues at coordinate 22,321,292 of NC_142784.1, forward strand.
TTGCAAAATGGTTGCTAGGGTACTCTGTTTGGTTGCTAGGGAGTGGCTTGGTAGCTGCCAATCATGAAACTCCAAAGGCTGCTTGTCAGTATAAACCAACTCCTATGCCTCTATGACATTCAGAATGGAAGATATCCCTCTTTGGATTTTGGTTGCTAAGGTGCTCTACAATGGTTGCTAGGGCATGGCCAGAAATTGTTGAGGTGATTCATGATTGGCTGTTTGCTGTCCCAAGTCAAACGAGCCCACCCTCATGTTTCTATGACACTTATATCCTGAGATATCCCTTTGATCTCTTTTAATGGAAGTCTATGGGAGTTGTTGCTAAGGTGCTCTAAATGGTTGCTAGGGCGTGGCTTAATAGCTTCACAATGATCCTGAGAGACTGATTGGTCGTCTGAGTAAAATGAGCCCGCCCCCTTGTCTCTATGACACTGTGATCCAGAGCTATGTTCAATACAAAATCCCTATGCAATTTACCATAGTAGGAAAAACACATGCATTTGATGGGACATCCTTCACCATAGTAAGTCAATGGGGAAACTTTGGGCAGCTCCTGCCCCCCAGGGGTGCAACTTTTACCCCATTGTGTGGTATGTTCTTAAAGAGCCTGCCAGCCTCTTCAAATGTGGCAAATCTCACGTTTGTCCGATATCCTTGTTTGGAGCTACGAGTCGTCAAAGTTTGTCTCAATGTTAAGTCTATGGGATTTTTTGGAAATTTGTTCGCCCCTGGGTCGAACACCGTACCCCCGATCTCTGATAAAAGTGATAGGACACTTCTCTTCAATAGGCCGCACGATTTGATGCCTCATTCATGGGTCTGTGACAAAAACTGTGGACGTAGGAGTGCGCCAAACTTTTTCCTGGAATAGTATAATGCTATACTAGAAATTTTAAATAACATTGGGGTCAATGGGGGAAAATTTGGGCAGCTCCTGCCCCCCAGGGGTGCAACTTTTACCCCATTGTGAGGTATGTTCTTACAGAGCCTGTCAGCCTCTTCAAATGTGGTGAATCGCAGGCTTCTGTGAAATTCTCGCTCGGAGCTATGAGTCGTCAAAGTTTGTCGCAATGTTAAGTCTATGGGATTTTTGGGAAATTTGTTCGCCCTTCGGGCGAACATCGTACCCCCGATCGCTTAGAAAAGTCATAGCACACCATTCCCGAATATTCCGCACGTTTTGAGACCTCATTCATGGGTGTGTGACAAAAACTGCGGGAGGAGTAGCGTGCCAAACTTTTGGGCCGACTCAAAAAACACAATAGTAATAGTGTTGCCTTGCTTTCAGCAAGCACCACTAATTAAACAAAGATACACATTATACAGGCCTACACAGTGCTTTAATTTCAGGAAGGTCTACAAACATTATTCAGGTTGGTCTTAAAAAGAATTATAATAAAGTAATCAAAAGTAAAATAGCACTGCAAAGTTTATCATAGATAGATTTATGGTTATTAAAGCTGAAGTAATTCATTCAAGAGCTGTGAGTGATTTTCTCTTTGCCTTTGGTTGTTTGATTCTCAGTAATGTCGCAATCGTCACATTTATACTGCTGCCCCTTTAAGAACGAGTTCAGATTTCATAGTCTACTGATGCACCATATTTTCTCCCAAATATTTCCATAACTACGTTCATTTTAGACATAATAAATTGTTTAAGTGTTAATCTCCAAGTCGGTCGGTTTGACATTTTTGTGCAGGCTACATTTGATCGTTTAGACGCGCATATGAAGCCCAGAGTATAATTTGCTTGTCTTGTTGCAGTCTGTTTCGGAGCGCGCCGCACTGGGAACAGCATCTCTTGCGCAAATTTTGTGCTTTTAATAGCTCTTTTTATTATTAAAAGCGTCCCGCAATTTAGTAACAGCAGAGACTGCATTTTACTACAATCATCGATCGTGCTGATTCTGTCTTAAAGTTTGAGTTTTAGGGAGAAATGACAGCGTATTTCCACCGTATGATTTCCACACAGCGAACCTGCTAGCTGGCTGCAAACTGCGGAATGGATTTCCTGAGCGGGGGTGTGTCTCATTGAGCCCTATGTTTTACAGTCACTGATTGAGCTGCACCTCCGTTCAGGATATCCATTCCACAGTTTGCAGCCAGCTATAGCAGACTAGCAGGCCCGGCGGGAATCACTTTTGGAGTCATTTCAGCAGCCAACGTTAAAGCGCAGACATGGATCATAAATATCGGATTTCTCCGCAGGTTGGATCGGAAAAATCCGATACGTGAATAATGCTGGTATCGGTCCCGATACCGATACTGGATCGGATCGGCCCCATCCCTAACATCAACCAAAGGAAAAAACCAGGCAACAACCACAGGAACACAAGTGCTTACTGTATATACACAGGGTAATAGACTAACAGGACAAACCAGGGACCTAATCAAACAAGAAAACTTTTCTTTCACCCTTTCAACAGGTCTGGAGAAGGTCTTGGACCAAAGTGCTGCTATTTAGAAAACATTTGCAAGCAACAACAGTGCAATTTCTTTTCATTTTACCTTCTACCTAAATCAACAAGCCCTGATGATGTGAATACTAAAGACATAAAAGACAGAGGTTTTTCTTTGAAATGAAAGGGGTCAAAATTCAAGGCTAGAGAGAATTCAATTGAATTCAATGTACAAAACTGTTTCTGCATATGAAGGATGCTTTGAGAAGCAAGTGAGTGACCATCTTCTCCTTCATCACAAAAGTTCGCACTGCCTCCACAGTAGGCCCTGCGAGGCGGTAAATCCAGGTTAGACCGCAAGTGCCAGTCGAGCTAAGAACTGCTTTCCCGACACCAATTTGTTCGTCTCCTCCCCCAATCCTCCACTGAGAATGTTTTTGCAATTTATGACAGAAATTTCAGGGCTCATTTCTCCCTGTCTCGATGTGGCTGCGGCAGCCGTATTGTTAGGTGTTGAAATTCAGAGCGGAGTGTGGGTGTTGTTTTTGTCACCAATGACAAGACTGAGCCTGAGGCCAAAACATTTGCACAGGGGCGATAAATTAGAACCTTTAACCTTTAACCATTTTCATGGCACAATTGTGAGAATAGTGAGAAGTTGCAGAGGATGGATTCAGCAGGCCACCGAGATCTGGCATATTTTACCTGTTAAATAAAAGCACAATATACTAAGCTTAATTTATATTCAAATAGTTTTTTGGTCTTTTGCAAAGAAATTAATGTTTATTTAATTGAAATAGTTATGGCATAGTGCTATTTCAGTTCACATAGCATCTGGTTAAACTGGAATGTGGGAGGTTAGTCATAAACACAGTAAAGTGAATTCTAGCCAAAGTCTTTAGAGATAACTTGACAGCTAACAGCAAGCACAAGGTCTTCAATTACACCAAAGCCCTGTAAATAACAGGTAAAAATGTCAAGTTGTATTACACATGATCGAGATGCTATCCTATCCCAAAAGAAATGTTATCTCACATTAGAGGCAATAGAAGCTTCTACGAACCAGTCTTCTCTAAAATATTACAGCAATTTTTCAGGTGTCAGGCATTAATTAAACCGTTCTGTACAATGCCCTGTAGTATTGCTTTCATAGCTCAGATTATCCGTATCTGATCCAGAACCAACAGCAAAAGTGAATCACCGCCGTGTTTCAAGCGAGAATCACTCTCTCGCTGGTCTATGATCCTGTGGTGGTGTTTAGAGAGGTAGAGGGCCCTGTCAAACAGAATTAATGTTTTTGTTTAAGTTTTTTTCCCCTCTGCTGGCTCAGGTTGGATTCTGTGTCCAAGAAAGCCCCAGTTTGATAAATCACTGCAATTCTTTTCCCTTACTGAACAGAGAGGAGCTGCGTAATGGGGTGGTGCACCTCAGCAACAATACAGGAGCCAGTAAGCGAGTGTTATACAGAACTGACATCCACAACCCTGAAGAGCATTTTTTTTTTGTGCCCCACAAAAATGTTGAGATTCTGCGGTACTTGCATAAAAAATCTGAAAGCTATAGTTCACTCTGTAAACTGTCGCAGGTGAGCACTAGCAGCCTACACAGCTTCGTTGACTATAATGGCTTTTAGTTTTGATTGATCTTGATCACCACATGTTTAAGGTGTAACCCCTCATGACCGAACGTTGTTAACATTTGCCCAGAAATTTGGGGAAATAAATAGAGAATTCAACAGATGTGTGGTTATATAAAAGATAGCAGTAACAATAAATCATGCAAGTGTTAATCTAAACAACACAAACTAACAGATTAATCGCTTCTCCCGAGTTTGTAGAATGGTCAGGAAGTTTAAATGCCATTTTAAATATATTGAATTATATACAACTTATATAAATACAAACATACTATATAGGGTAGAGTCAAACGCTTCTCTAAAGGACTGTGTACTTTTTCTGTGAAAAAAAAGTTAAATGTGTCTAGAATAGTTATCCTAGATTTCAGTGACAATGACATATAATTATAAACTCAATATGAAAAATGTCCAGAGATTTCATGTCAAGTTTTGCCCCATTCTAACAAAGCAATTTGCTTTATACCTTTACACCAATATCAGTACAAGCAGTTTTAGCTTCAAATTAAAAAGACAAGCTAAAACAACAGTAAATAAATATGAATATTTTTAATGAACCATGCAGAGAATCAACCTAGCTGATGCTAACTGGCTAGCTAACTAGATAGCTTGTGCTAACTTGAGGTAATTTTTCAAATTAAAGTCAACATATTTTTATTCAACCACAGTTAAATTTCATTTGATAGAAAAACAAAGGATGCGATGTTTAGAACATGGTAACTAAAGTAATTGTGATAGGCCATTTTACCCTAAGCTTCACGGTGAGGTGACTTTATCAAGAGGTTATTTTGATAAAAACATTTAATTTTAATATAATAAACATTTTAATTCAGCAGTGTAGTCTTATTCATGAACAAAATACTTATTTAAACTAGTTATTTTTAAAGAATTTAAAAATAGTATAGTCTAATTCAAAATGAAAATTAAAAACAAAGTGCAACCAGATAGTCCAATTCATGAACAAATGACTGTTTAAAAATGTACAAATGCAGTACAGTTTCATCACAACCAGTGTTGGGTGTAACTAATTACTAAGTAATTAGTTACTGTAATTTAATTACTTTTCCCCTGAAAATGTAAAGTAAGGGATTACTCTGAATTTATCTGTAATTTAATTACAGTTACTTCTGATGTAATTGAGGGACTGTGTATAGATCAATCCGATCTCACAGCGATTCGTATGCATTTTATGAGGTGTCTAAATATTACGACCGTACAAATTCGTATGAATTATTGTAAAATATGTATGAAAAAAGTGTGAAATGTCATGAGATCAGACATAAAACAATAGTGGGTTTAATATCAAAATGTATTGTCTGATGCTAAAAAGTATGTTTTTATAATGTAACCTTCTCCACCTTGGTCAGTTTAAGGATAATTCATGCGTTTTTATAGTATTTATTTGAAAGAATTAAAACAGATTCATGTCTATCCTTGTAGTATTCAGCTGGATGAGATTGATATGGGATTTTGAAAGAAATTAAAAGTAATTAAATACTTTTTAGAGAGAGTAATTAGTACAGTAATCTAATTACACTGTTGAAGAGGTAATCAGTAACTAGTAATTAATTACTTTTTTAGAGTAACTTACCCAACACTGATCACAACCAACCAAGTTAGAAGGTTTTTGTATAATTTACAGCACTAGCTGAGAGAAAATGTATTTGATATGCAAGAAAAATGCACGTCATAATCTTAATGAATCAGAACTAAATAAGCTTTGCTTTCTAGCTTGTGATGTTTCAAAAGTTGAGCTGTAGAGCAGGCAATTTAAAAACACCCTAATTCCAGCCCAGTGCTTAGTGTATATTTTAGTATTTGATGAGGCAGTTTTGCATCCTCTCTCTCTCTCTTATAGCCTTGAAAGAGAGTATCTGAACTCACGGTAATTATGCCCTGCACATGACTTCCATCCGCTAACACAGGCACACATGTACGTATAAGAGCTCAACGCCTACAGCCGCGGGGCATGAGGAGAGGGTATCAGCCCCTGATGACTGTCTAATCTCGTCAGGAAGACGGCGAGCGCTCTCACCGACTCAATGAGCCGGCACATGGGTGGGGGGGGCCCTTCATTCCCTTCGCCATCTATTTTATTTATGGTTTATTAGCGCTGTTTCAGCACAGCGGGGCCTTTGCGCCCGCACTGCCGGGTTGTTACAGCATTATTACCCCGCTGCTTCCATTTCAATTAGACTAATACTGAGGGGGCATTGGAGGCTGTCTTTATGTGGAGCCGTCCGGTCGACAGTAAATCACATGCCCGCAAGTTGCCTTGTGGCTTCATAGGCCATAAAGACTGAGTGTTGTAATGTGGCCTGAAGATGACTGTGTGGGAACTGGCATGGTGGAGATTAGCTGGCAACTGCTTAGACAGCAACAGATGCAGTGCTAATGTGCTTCATTAGGTGCCCTGGAGGAAGGCCCAAGGGTGGACGTGGTGAGAATGGGGCGATGTATGTCCGGTCACACTGGCGAACCCCATGGTTTAGTTGGCTGGTTTAAATTAAAGGTATAGTTCACCCAGAAATCAAAATCCTTTCATTATGATTTGGCTGTTTTGTTAATACAACGAAAGCCAATGGGGGCCAAACATTCCTCAAAAACCTGATGTATTATATTTGCTTCTCAAAATTTAAAAGGGTTTTTCCTAAAAGAATGATGTTTGGATAATCAAGCAAACCTAAGTTGCTTCAGTCCAGTAGTTCATCTTGAAATATTTCGAACAATATTTCAGTTATCCTTATAATTACTGTATGAATATATAAAAGTACCACAACCTGAACGGGGACAATTTTAGAATTTTTAGTACTAAAATACATTTTACTTTCTAAAAAAAAAATTATAACACAAAGAATGTAGACAGGAATGTAGTAGATTGAGTAAAGATTCATTGAGCAAGAACAGGTTATCCAGCAAAGTTTTGATCATGTAAATAATTTAGATGAAATTTACATATCAGATATGATATCCACATCAGCAACCAACTTGACTTGGAAAGCTATTAAAGTTGTGTGCTTATGTGTTTGATTTACATTATAGACTACTGCACTGTAAAGGTGAAAGAAGATCACACTGTAAACCACTGAAAGGTGCAAACCGATAGATCTCTTTGCTCAGAATTATTTTCACGTATAAACATCACAAACAGATTTCCATCCACACAGGCCATTTGCCCACTGGAACACTCTGAAGGCACTGAATATGAGTCAAGAACTTGACTTGGCACATCTCAGGCTTCCAAACAAACATGCTCGCTGCCTCTGGCTCAATGCATTCAGCTGTAAACACATAAAAGCCTTGAGCATATGCAATGTGCTCACGAAAACTCTCATTCATTCTGGGGCAGGCCAAAGTATAGTGAAGGATGGAGAATGAAGGTTTATTTCTAACCCTGATCCATACACTCAATGGAAATTGGAAATATATGGAGAACGTTGCCTATGGTAACGTAAACAGAGAATCATCACTGTGCACAATATCTACATTTAACCATAAAGGATTAGGTGAGCGTTGGAAACATAGACTGTAAAAAATATGTGACGTCACCCATAGACTCTCTGAAGAACAGGTTTGAGGCTGTTTAGGAAAGGCGTCAGTATATTCTGTTTTCCAAGTGCAAATCCCACCATGTTAATCTGTTAAATCTCCTGACTGCTTTGTCAGACAAAATGGCGGATGCTGAAGTATGATTGGTCAGATCACCTGTCAATCAAACTCCCTGCGAAGGGTCAATTGAATAGATTTCAAACCATTTACAGACATTTGTAGATAATGCTGATGCTAGCAGAGGAGGTCTCGGTTAGGTGGTGCCTGCTGGGTGAATATTTGTTTTCTTCAGACAGGACCACATCTGCTGTTTGATGAGACACAGTGACCAGCTGTATGTCAGGCTGCTCTGACAGCATGTCAAGAACTAGTGGAGCTGTTCAGAGGCTTCTACTCTTCCAGGACTTGTACAGGTTCACGGTCAACACAACCGCAGAAATTCACCGATAAGCAGAGCTTCATTTACGATTCGGAGCATGAAATGCCTGTGTGTGTGTGTGTGAGTGTACATATCGTCATCTGGGAAAACATTGAAATGATGCCACACTTGTGTCATGCAGTGTCTCTGGTAAGAGTAGTACAGCAGGGTAATAGTACCCTTACAAAAGTGAATGCGCTATTAAATCTGTTGTAAAAAAATATATCCTCTTTCGCTTATTTATGAAGTATGGGCAGGGATTCATCGACTCCAAGCTCATCATGTCTTATTGAGGCTGATTGCATGTGACTGAACAAATCCAAGATGACACAGACGCAAGGGAAATCTCCCTCAATTTAAGACTGGCTTCTACATCATTTCTTATTAACCTGAGACAGGTGGTGGGAGCAATCGGACATCATGAAGTAAATCACGCAGACACATATGGGGAACAACACAGGAGTATACTGATATCTCTGGTGTGTTATGGACACACACTCTCACAGACACACATACACACGCAAGTGCACACCACGCCAACACACACACACACAGTGTGTAAGCAACAGCTTTTTCTTAACTGTGGCTCTATACACACACACACCCATTTAACCTGAGAAAAATATTAAGCATGATATTAGAAAAACATCACATTTTCAAATTGTTCTAATTATTAAGTCATTAGCTTTTACATTATCATTGCTCTAAAGCCAAAATAAATTTCAATAATACCTAGAAAATAAGTTTTTTTTTCCCTGTCGATGTACAAATTTATGTCAAATGTACAAACCCCTTATATATATATATATGGTATATGCCATAAAACCCAGAGGGAGCTAAGAAAAAACACACTGACACAATTATTTCCTCCAAAATAGAATACAAATGTTTTAATAATAAATATAATGATAAAATTATTTATATTTTAAGTGTTGACTTTATTAAATATGTTAAAAATAATGACTTTCTTAAACTTTCAAAAAAAACGAATTGTTTTGCAGTCCGCTCTTATGGCCCCCATGCAGTCACCTTATATGGCCACCACAGTCGACAACAGACTGAAATCTAAATTTACAACTCAAAATATGGTGAGCAATACTTGTCAGTGGAAAAAAAAAACAAATATGTTTGAGCCACACCACTATGCACTCCTTATTTTCCGCTACATGACTTTCTGTTCAATTTAAAAGGTACAGCAAGAACACAGGTGGCAGAATAAAAAAACACATGAGGCCTTGAAGTAGAAAGTAGAGGTTTCATCAGCAAAGAAAAATCTGCCTTGTTCCCATGGAAATAAAAGCAACCCAAACCTATTTTATTTGCATTGACACCTCAAGTGACAAAACACAGAGACAGCGAGAATCTTTGCTTCATTAAACGTACGTCTCACTGTCAGACTTTCTCTTTTATGGAAGCGTTGAAGTATAATTCATGTCATCTAAATGCCTTGCTCCAGCACGCCCCCATAACTCAGTGCCAGTGCATATAATTTCCTAAAAGCAAACAGACAGTCGGTGGCAGAGTGTACTCCGTGTTCACGCTGGCATGTTTTTCATATGGCCCTACTAATGATGTGAGGGCATATAGAGCGGTCAATAAATGACAAAACAATGGTGTGTCACACAGCACGGCCCAACGGCTCGGCGGGAAGCACTCATTAACTGGCCGAACTGAAGCACAACTTTGAGAGTTCAGGATCCAACGGCCCTGCAAAACATTAAACGACTTCAGATAGTGGCGGTGGGGGAGTGTAATAGCCTGTGATTTGATTGAGGTGCTCTTACTGCCGTGTGCTTGCTCAGTCAATCTGCCCTTCTCGCATATGCTCGAGTGCTGTCTTCTGGGGAGAGTCTGTATTTCACACATTCAGACACTATGTGTCATATTTTTATTTGCTTTGAGCTTTTATCCAAAGCGACTCACAAATGTAGACTTGAGACATTTGTCGATATGATCCCATACAGACCGTTATCTCTGAATATCCAGACTGTTAATCAAACTCTGATAGGTAGACACTGTATATGCAAATCTCCTCCTTTCTTCATAATGCTAAGATCACGGGTAATGTCATTTCTCATAATTGCTAAGGGTTCTCTTAATGAACGCTGTTTGATAGCTGATGGGCAAATGAGCAGGTGGCCGGCGCTATCAATCAATTACACGAGCGCACATGCCCCACCCAGCCCCTAAAACAACCGCAATTTAATTCTACGCTATATCACGTCCATTAAATGGAAATGAGCGGGCAGCTGTCTGCTCTGTATTATTAAAAGCAGAGAAAACTTCCGTTACAATTAACTCTTAATAATTATCTGATAATTCCTTACCAATAACAACCTGGAAACATATTAATTTAGTTTGGGACAATTGATCTTTTTTTTTTTTTAAATAGGGCTCCTGCAACTTTGTGATAAAGACAATGCCCTTTATTCATTTTTAATTAAAAAGATTTAATGAAATAGGCTCCTCTGCCAAAGTGTTGCCAAAGGTTTAATAACATCCATTCGGTACAGTTTAGCTTTAAAGAGAGAGCCGTTCAAATTATATAGGATTTAATAACTGCAATACTGTGCAGAATCCCACAGAAAGGGGATGGAAATATATCAATAATTGACAAAACAGAGTTAATCTTGAAATTACTGATGAAAACGTTTTTGATTTTCAACAATAGGAAAGACAATACAAAATGTATAGCTGTGTTAGCAATATATGATAACTAACAGATTTTAATTAAAGCATACTGTTCATGAAAAAAAAAATAACACTGCAAGATATTAACAATGTTTTTGAAGAAGAAAACTCTCATAGTCAATAATGTCAGGGGACTGACTCACCAAAAATTTCCAAAATCATTTCGGGCGGGTTTATTGACTCATCACAACAAAAGACTAATTATGTAACACATTAAACAGATTTTACACTGCTGAACAAAAGTTTGGGGTTGGTAAGATGAATTAATGTTTATTTTTTAAAGAAGTCTCTTATGCTCACCAAGGATGTATTTATTTGATTAAAAATACAGTAAAAACTGAAATTTTGTTTTTATACAATTTAAAAGATCTGTTTTCTATTTTAATATATCTTAAAATCAAATTTATTCCTGTGATGGTAAAGCTGAATTTTTCAGTACAAAAATTTATACAAAAATTATATATAAAATGTTTAATATTTGCCTTATTTCATCAACTAAAATGTCATCTTTCAATTAAATGCAGATGCCAGATTAGCAATTATGATAAAATTATGCTAAACGGAGACTTTCTAACTGGGATATGAATGTATTTATATAGACATTGGCTCCGAAATCTCCCACTACTCACTATATAGTGGACTATATAGTGAGCTCGCCATTTTGTAGTGCTGTCCGAATATATAGTGATGATTATTACACCCTATATAGTCCACTCAATGTATCCCAGAATGCATTTTGAAAAGTAGTGTACAACCGATTGTCACTAACCCAAGCCCTACATACCATCATGCATTCCGCTGATCGTAAAAAAGACGGACGGGCGACAGCAATGACGTAATCAACGGCGCCGAGAGACGATTGAATAGTGTCCGAAAGTGGTGTTTCTATTACGCTGGTGAGCTCACTTTATAGTGCTCTACTCCCTACCCCCTACATAGGGAGTAGTGCTTTGAGTGGAGATTTCGGACACAACCATTGTGTTAATAAGAATTGAGCGACGACTGAAATTAAAAATACACAAGAATGCACAAAACGGCAGACAGCCACAAATATGAACAAAAGTGTACACTCGCATCCTTAAATTCCCTCTGGGATCAACAAACAGCATTGTATCATATCTTAAAACAAAAATAAAAATGTGTGAAAATAAAGCCTGTTTAGCAAATATGCATTTGCTCATTCTACTATTACATTCTCAAACCAGGAATTGCAAGTCTAAATAGCTCACAATCCAATTTTACAGCCTTAAAAGGGAGCTTAAAATATGTTCTCAGAAGGAAGAGAAAGTCTCCTGCAACAAGCGCCATTTTGTCCGGACGGAGAGTGCTCTCCTCATTATAAGTTGTACTTTCTCACAGCGCTGCATTGACAGCATGTCTGCAGAGTGTTGTTGAATCTGCGACACGAGTCCACGGACTGTGTCCTGAGAGACTTGCGAAGGATTCTGCGGGGCCGCATGTGTCACACGGTGAGGCAGGGAGCCTGGAGACACTCCCAGACATCTTGACAGAATCCCAGCATTCCTTTCTCTCACTGACAGGCCATCAGAGCACTCATGTGCCTTCAGTAAAACCCAGAGCAACCACATCCCCCTGACTCCAATAACACAGCCTCCCTTTCGCTGTCTGTCTGCTCACAATACAGTGATAGATTATCTACACATTGGCCGCCGCACCGAGTGACGTGAATGCATCTCTCTCAGTGTGTAGGGAACAAAATTACCAGAATTCTTCTGCTCCATTGTATTTGGGATGAGGACAGACTACAAAAGACAGCCTTTTCGTACAATAAGTAAACAACTGTGGCAGTATGATTGTTTTGTAAATAACAGCGCACGGTGATATTTGAAATCCAATGGATTATTTCAGGCTGCGGATCAATACGTACAAAAGTGTTTCAGGGAGGCAATTACACAGAATGAAAAGTGAACTTTTGAGCTGTACATGTGCTCATTGAGATAGGATTCACATATTAAACTGGATGTCAAACTTCATTCACAGCCGACCGGAAATCTGCCGAGCAGAGACTTTCTAACTGGAACACGGATGTATTTAAAAACCCATGCGTGCATACATAAGGAATGAGCGAAGACTGAAATGAAAAATGCATGAGAATGCACAACGCGATGGACAGGAGCAAACATGAACGCATGTGCGTATAGCCTACTCGTATCCGCCGGCACACAAGAAAGCATGTCTTCTCCCACCCACTGACATCACGTTCCATTGTTAAGCCATCTGCACTGACATGCACCCTATGTCACAGCCAATCATTAATGTAATTACTGGGGTTTTGCATCATTACTGTTATTCACAGTTGTGAAGTAGGAGGGAGCAGCTTTTAGTGGAAGAAGGAAACAATAGCAGCCGTAACCCAGACAACCTCAGGAGCCACACTGCTCTCAAATCCGCCTCTCAATTACTATTTTTCTGCACTTATTACAGAGTGTTACAGAGTGACAGGAACATACATGAGAGCCAGACCATTGAAAATAGGATACTATTTTGGCAGTGAGTATGTTTGAGCAAGAAATCAACAAACAACAAAAAATACTTTATATTTACAAGTAGATTTTCTGAGTAAAATATTGGTGGTGCATACCAACAAATGCTGCCCTGAAAGGTTGCTTACTGGTCTAAAAGGACCCACTTACAGGGCTTTATTGTCTTGACCGATCAGTGGTGCGTTACGCGTACAACGATGTAGTTCGCTGCTTCACTACAATAGTACGATGCATCGTTGGAGAAATCAACTAGCTAGTCACGACTGTTTCCCGAAACCCATTGTCGCAAAGTATCGTTCAACCACGTTGGTTTCGCACATGGTGGAATAATGGTTAACATTACATTAAACTGTCAGGTGGTTGGTTTTGAGATTAGTTGTCATGAAGCCATTATAACTTTTTAATGACAAATTCAATGTGTACCACTGTAGCTGGGGTCACGAAAAATATTTATGACACAGTTATAATGGTATCATGACAGCCAATGTCAAAACCAACCACATGACACTTTAAAGGTGCCATATGTAATAATTGAGGTAAAAATATCCAAAAATTAGCTACACGCATCAAAAAAATGAGAAGAAATAAGTGCAATGATGTCATTAAAAAACTGATGATATAATGCTGCCGAGATATAAACCTAAATTAGCATGCTAAATTACTAGCCCCGGCCCAGCAGGTGTCGTAATACCAGTTTCGGCCATGGGAGGCGGTATGCGGGCGGGCAACATTACCACCAGCCAATCTGCAGTACACGAGTTAGTCACGCCGGCTTGTGTGTGTACTTGAACCTGATGTCAGTCGTGTGGAAATACAGCCCACTACTACATTTCAGTTCAAGGAAGAGTTCAAAAAATGATTGGTCGACATTATGCATGAGGAATACATTTTGGTAAGTTGTAGCATACTGTATCTTTCAACAGAGTTCATGTTCTTTTCCATTAGCTAGTAGAGATGATCGGTTCACGTGCGCTAGGGATCTGTGGGGTAACATGTACAAGCGCCAAAACGGTATTTATTGAATTGCATAATAAAATTGACAGAATCTGAGAGCTTAAGTGTCAATTGTGTGTCTCACGGTGAATTTGTGAGAGTTGGCAGCTCTGAATGGCGCTAGCTTGATCAACATCAGCGAATGCTGTCTGTCAAATTAATTCAAACTAACAATAAAAGTGTAATATGAACAAAACGAATACCGTAAACTTAAAATAATAGCCCAGGCTTTTATTTTCCCATATCGTCGAAATGCACCAGCTTGTTTTTGATACAGGCGTCTATGAGACGGTCTTCATCATTTAGTGTTGAGGTGTTTTTCATTGAGTCTCCGATCTCTAAAAATCTTCAAATGCTCCACGTGAAACTGCGGTCTTCCAACCTTTTACTATCGTGTCAAATGATTTGAATAATATGCGGAGGTATACTGCCCCCATCTGTTATGGAATATGGAATATGATTGGATTTTATGTGCCAGATGGCACCTTTAACTTAATTTTATGTCAAGTTGTTATGACACTGACAGGTTATGATGTATTGGTTTATGTCAAGATGTCATAACAAAGACAACTTAAATAATGTCATATTTGCATTCAGAATATCATTATAGAGCGAAAGACACTTAATGACAGTCGTCATAAACATGCATAAACCCTACTTCATATTCAAGACATATGTCATGTCATGGTTATGAAGGTGTCATGTCAGTCTTATGCACATCCCTTCAAGTAAAGTGTTACCGATTCGTCTTCATGTCTTTCCAATTCTGCCTTTGTGGGTCATGACAAATTTCCAAAATCCAAGTTATGAACTGAAAGATAAGCCAATCATACCACTGCTGGACATTGAAGATAAAATTTGGACAATGTTTCACACAATTCATTTCAATATTCAAATCTCCACATAATTTCGCGTATGAGCATGCAGTTCTGTTCTTTTGAGACGTTGGCTGTCTGCAACACTTCTCTACTAATTGGCAATGAGAATTCAGCCTGTGTTGTTTCTCATTTCAATCTAATAAAGCAGAGTGTAGCACACTTCTCATGCTCGCTTTGTTACATTCAGATCCGTTTTATAAGATCACTCTTGAGGCGTGAGAGTCCTTCAGATTTGATTGTAGAGGGGTGTCTTATGTGATGGCAGGTTTTCTTGTGTAAGCTCATTGAACATTGATGAAGAACAAGTCCCTGAATGCTGACTTTCGAGGACATATGAATATTGAGAGCTTTGGCCACTGAACTGACTAGCCAGATGTGGTCAGCATGTCATTTCAACTTAAACGCCTTTTAAAATGGGCTACTTTTCAGATATTAACTAACCTGAAAAGGCATGCCGACCTTATTATCAGCTGCTGTCATGGACAGAGACAAGGACACACTCTGCCAAAGGGGCTAATTACAATCTCTTTTCATTCTTCTTCTTTGCTCAGCTGATCCTCATGAGCAGAGCCAAGATAGCTTGTGTAAAGACCCCGATATACTTCAAGCGAAATCAAAGAATTAAACGATGTGACAATTTAGAACAAAATCAGGCCAAAAATTTTTTTGCATGGTGTTCTGAGAGTTTGAAACAGCATGCCAAAGTTACAGCAAGGAAACACCTTTGTATTACCATTGGTCCATGACGATAACGTAATAGGTAGGTGTACGCTGAGGCTCTCCTCCTTTCACATGGAGATCTTTTACGGTTCATTTCTTCAGTCCGTTGAGGTTAGACGTGGTCAGCTGGTCATGTTTTTCTAACTTCTTTTTTTTTCCCATAAGCGAAGAACAAAATCAAGTATATCAGGACCTAAAGTCAAAGTCTCAAATTTATTAAGTTATGCCTGACAGACTCTGGGTTGCGAACAGACCGCAGCCTTGGAGAGAGGACCCCATTTGTGCTTCAAACAAACATAAAAGCTGAAGGCTGGTCAGATTCTTTCAATTGAGCTTAAGTAGCTGGATCACAGGATTTTTGTCTTGTTGTATTGCTCAGCACCCGTTTACTTGACATGTGCAGCAATGGATATAAAATAAAATACAAGTCACCAATAATTACAATATCTATGTATTATATGTGGTGTGCCTAGTCTCATGATACTGTATTTGCTGGATCAGAAGCAGGACTGGCTTCATCCTCTAGAGGTGGGATTCCACCTTTTTAAAAGTGCACTGTTCCCTGGAACATCACAAGCTGTACCTCCTAGCTAGCGAGGAGGGCATATGAATAAATGGATGGTAGATCTAGAACTTTGCTAACATCTGTGTGGCAGTTGAGTTAACACATTTTTCACACACCTACACACACTAGATTTCTCTCTCTGTCCTCTTCTAGCATCACTACCAGTGGAGAATATCCGGAATTTTACCTCCGCGGTGTGCCTGAATAGCATGCCTTGCAGCTATTAGCTATGCTAACAGCTGCCAAAAAAGGGTTCGCGCAAGGCCGTTATCATCACAATCATCATCGAGTAGATGGGGTGTTAGTCAGCGGAAGTCAGACCCATTAATACTGTAATTCTCTTGATCAGCTGTGTATGTGAAAATTGTTCCAAGCAGCATAATATACCTTCCTGGTCTTGGTAAGCATGATTCATGAAATTGCACTGAAAATGTTTGTCTTTGTAATGGTATTAAAAATGATTGTAATTATGTAATGAGGGTGGTGATGGCGCATTGGATAAAACACATGCCTTTAATGTGAGAGACCCGGGTTCGAATCCACTGTGAACACCAATGTGTCCCTAAACAAGAGTTGCTCCAAAGGCGTGCGACCTCTGACATATATAGCAATTGTAAATCGCTTCGGATACAAGTGTCAGCTATATTAAAACTTTTTTTCCTCTAACATCACCAATCAGTTTTATGGGCGACAATAACTATTCAGCCTGTTCTCACGTAAATGCATCTCTATAACACGTCGTGTATCGTCGTGTAATTTATGCGCGAAAATGAGTTTTTACGTGCATTTGAGACGCAGTTTTTCGCGATACGTATCATATGCAATGCGTATCATATGCACGTAAAAACTCACTTTAGCGTAAAAAATTACACGACAATACATGCGTGTTATAGAGACACATTTAGTGTGATCGGGAACTATTACTTTCACACATTTGGGATATCACGCTGATAAAATTAATTTATAAAGTTGATATAAATTAAATGAAAATATAATATAAAATAATATATACTTTTTTTTTTAATTTTTTCATATATAACAATTTCCCAAAACATGCAAAATACTCATTACATATCCTGTTTCACCCAGAAGATCATCAAGTTATGCTGTCTTGAAGTTAAAACATACTGATGATGTACTCTCTGATAAGTGCAGGGTGTACAAAATTATTTATTATAACATAAAACCAAGGCCAAAAAAAGAAAAAAAAACTCCTCATTCAAATATCCGCAATAGACTTGAGCACAGAGGCGGTTTGGCCTTATATTGTTGGCCGTCACACACGACAGGAGAGCACGAAAATTAATGTTGCAGAGATGAGATGGCCTCAGGCAGAGGTGAACCTGGCATAAAGGTGAAATACAGCCTGAGCTGCACATCTGCTTAAGCTGATCTGACACCTCGGCCGCCGAACGCTCTGACACCATTAAATGTCAAAGCTCTTTTACGGAAACTTTGCCTTGTCTTTTAACGCAGCCGTCAAAGACACTGATCCATCCAGACGTTTATCACCGAGAAGGGCAACGTTTGCGCCAAGACGTGGAGGTTTCAGGCTTACAAATCAGACACGGACACATGACATGACTCCCTAATCGGGTGACATACGGTGTACAGAATGGCAGGTCACATAAAGTTGAAGGGATAACGGTGCTTATAAAACCGAGAAAGAAAAGAATTACAGCTCGTGACTAACACTCAATTTCTGTGAAAACCCGCAATTCTATGGGACCCAGCATGGTACCATCTCTTTCTGTCAACCCACCGACTCTTTAAATGTTAAAGCAATTTCCCACAGAGAAGCGGAGGAAGGAGAGTGCTTGATGGTTAATTGTGGAGCCTTTTCACTGCAAAATCTCCTTTGCTCTTTTTCTTATTTCATGAATGGCCCTATTTTCATCTATCAATCTCCATGCCCTCGCTCACCTGCAGCATTGTTCATTCTTAAAGGCGTGCTTTGAAATGACCTGACACGATTCCTCTTCCTGTGCAGGTCCAGGTCATTTTTTAGATGACTCCAAGGCGCAACTCCGTGATGAGAGGGCAGGATTCATTAGCCTGTCACCCTCTCAAAAGAAGCAGCTCATTATGCAGAAATTAATTAGCCATTCTCTCAGAGACAGCGTGTCCATCTATAATCAGATCTGTCTCGTCGTCTCTGCACGCCTGTCTAATGAAAATGTTTTTTACTTTTTTCACACCAGACAAGGTGAACCTAGGGATCAAATGGAATGAAACATCAGGGCGTCATCTTCTTCCAGAACAGAAAAATTCAGCCAATTAAATGATCAACGGCACCGTTTATTCATAGAATGGCTTGAATTGTTTAATTTCGCTTTACAGCTATTCCGACTCACCCGTCACACAGCCGCGCTCACACCGAGATCTGTTCAAAATGCTTCTACTTTCATCTAACGCTATATAAAATGCAAGGGCGGAACTGAAATAAAATCTGGATGTGGTGAGCTGCTCCATATCATTCGGGATGCAGGGCCTCGGTCCAATGCCGCGCCGACGGGCAGGGTCAGAGGGAGACAGAAGTGCGTGAATGAGTCAAGGCAGGGCATGTCTAGACACATAAAACTAACACATTCTCATCTATCACAGAAATCTGAGGTGTCAGTGCATGACAGTGCCTCCATGAAGACCTTGTTAAATAAGGTCAAAGGATGACTTACAAGATTGCATCATAAAATGCCTTGATTTAGACTTTACGGTCAAGCAGAAAATAGTAAACTTTGATCCTCTTAAGAGTACAGAGCTCCTAATGGGTTTCTGAAAGATGTTAACCGAATGCTGCTGTGACATTGCCATTTACAACCGGCTGGCTGAAGAATGCCTCTTTAATTTCAACTAGATGTGAACTAGAGGTGTTGCAATATACCGGTGTTGACGATAATCAAGATATTCAAAGCATGAAATATCGGCATCGTGTTGATTTAAAGTGTGGCAATATACCAATATATGTGACTTTTGCTCTAATGAAAGTGCAAAGAAAGCAGCCGACGAAAAAATTGAGAAGTGGAGGCCTGCTTTGGCTGAGGATGTGTGTCAGTGGGTGAGAGCGTGTATCTCAGCTGGTGATCCCTCGCCCTGCAGGGTTAATCTCCTCTGGGAGGAGCGAGCGGCAGGGTGGAGGATATTACAGCGGCTTCCTCAGCCATCACTGCACACAGCAACCCGCCATGCACTGCTAGGCTCAGCCCAGATCAGCCGACTTTATCACGGCTCAACTACACAACTGAGCTCATACTGGGGCAGGACTCCAATCCTCAGCTCATAATACCTCATCTAAAGCATTCACAAAATAGTTTACCCAAAACACTCTGCACCTCTGCAGTGCCGTATGAGAGTGACAACATCACAAGCTTCTGACATTTTAAGTGGTGGGGCGAGAGGCGGTCCGGCAAAGGGGGCGATTACCTGCAGAAAGGCCATTCAGACCCCACAGCCTTCATTTCAAAACTTCACTCCATCAGCCCTGCCTTGTTTGTGTTTAACCTTTATCCAAAGGGGTGCAGCGAGGGTCCTTTTATTGTGATCTGAATTATTTAGAGGTCTAAATCTTTAATGTGCGTGTCTTTGATAGAGGTTGCCATTTTGAGAATCTGTCATTCGTCAAACTGTGCGGCCTGCCGAACGTCGGGACAGGACAGGGGTGTTCGATCTGCGTGGATGGTATAGCAGAAAACTACTTGCTATAGACACATGACAAGAGACCAAAGTTCAACGTAAAAAGATTTTGATGTGTTTATACTCTAATGCTCACACCACAAAGCCGTGGAAAAGAGCTGAGGCGATCAAAGAATGCTCATCCATGTTGAAACGCAGCCAATTTTCTTTGGAGACATGTCTGACATGACCATGTTAAAAACTGATATTAGAAAAAAAGAACATCCAGAAATGTTATTCCATTCAACTGTCTGCTGAGTTTGTGAAGTAAAAGGAAGCCAGGAAAAATTATAGCAAGTTCAAAAATGCAAACAGAAACTGCATCTAACCTCACTCATTACAGAAAATCAAGAGGATCTTCTTTATTTTATCCTGTAGCTCAATGAGGATCATTTTCTCTGTAACCTCAGTTGGTCTTAGGTTTGGCTGTAACATTGAAAGGGACATTTTATTCTCAAATTATTGAGATGCACCGTGTTTTTGAAAAGAAAATGAGACTGCCTATTACAGGGCATCAGTTGTTTTTCCTTAAGACTATTTATTTTAAAAGTGTTAGTCCACTACTATTTGTAGACTGAATAAAAGCGTCAACGCAAAATGTAATGACTTTTTTCATTATTATTTTTAAAAATAAAACTTATTTTACAGAATGTTCATGCTGGACTTTTCAATAACCCCAAAGACAAATCCTAGAAATCATAGATTTGTGTGAAGAATACACTTCAAAAATTGTAGTTATAATTATTATCATGAATAAAATAATTATATAATCAATACAACGTAATGTGATAATATTTGTATTATTTATTTACATTTATTAATGTCATGTCATTTGAATATGCATATATTTTGCACTGCAACTTAACCTGCAGTGTTGTTATTGTTAACTTAAATAAAGTTAATATAAAATAACTAGGGCTGTGCAAAAATTCATTGCGATTAATCACATCCAAAATAAAAGTCTGTGTTTACATAATATATTTGTGTGTGCTGTATATAATTATTTTGTATATATAAATACCTATGCATGCATGTATATATTTAAGAATTATTTGCACTTAAATTCTGTATATATATATATATATATATATATATATATAAATACATAAACTATATTATATAAATATAAATATTTTTATATATGAATAACACATTTTCTTAAATATATACATGCATGTGTGTGTATTTATATATACAAAATAATTATATACAGCACACACAAATATATTATGTAAACACAGACTTTTATTTTGGATGCGATTAATCGCAATTAATTTTTGCACAGCCCTAAAAATAACAAATATTAGATGAAAAACTAAAACTAATATTATATGAAAAGCCAGGATTAAACTGTGCATTTTGCATTTTCCAATTGTACAGCTTGACAACACCTGATCTACATTATCTGATAAAGAGCAGGTTGAACATTCTGCTAAACTTCTCCTTTTATGTTCTACAGAAGAAAGAAAGCCATTTAGGTTTGGAACGACAACAGGTTGAATAAATATTCAAAATATTTTTTGTCCACACTCAACTCAACACTACAGTCATATTGCAGTACGCTACATCTCAATCCATGCTTGGTTCTTGTCCTTCCTTGTTTGCCATTACATCAATGCCAAGGCAAGTGTAACCCCAATGTCAAAATGAGCTCCTCTTGCATGTGCACATCCATCCAGCATAGCAGCTGGGGAACATTAAATTGAACCGGAAGTTTTGTAAAGAAAGCCTTTATGAAATGTGTGCTGTCTGACTCCTGAGGATGATTGCTATGAGTCTAACAGGGGGAATGTAGCTTCTTTTCTATAAAAGCTGAACACCACTGATTACCCCCCACACACTCATAAAGACAGAGAGAAAGAGGGGGTGGAGTGTAAACGACTTTCTTATTCAAAAGGCATTTTAAGGATGTGCAAAAAAATGAAATTACGCCACTGCAAACCCGCCACAGTTCATTAGCTCACAGAAACAAAAGAATTTTCCTGTAACAGTCATTTGTCATTTTATCATCCCAAATTACGAACGAGATGTTGGCACAGCACTGGGCCAGGGCGCATCAGCGCTCCGTAACCTTTTCTGTTGTGCCGATCTCCCCTTGATGACTCTGTTAAAAGACTATTAGCAGAGAATTATCCAAGTCATTCTCCAATGTAATTATGCAGCCTATTGACAGCAGCTGTCATTTTCAGGCTAACATGAGCATATTATGTTGACATGAGATAACAAGGAGTGTTTCCCCTTCAGTGCACAGAGAGTCTCTCCTAATAGAAAGCAATGATTGAGAGCTCCCTACTCCCAGAGTCCTAATCGTTCGTGCCAATCTAATCAGTAAGTGTACACTCATAAACAGGTTTGTCTACAGAGCTGGATCCATGCCAGCCAGAGACATTGGCACAAGTGCAATTAGCAGGAAGTAGATGAAGCAGATGTTTAGAGGTTGACGTAGGACATCTCACCTTGGTAACGCAGCAGCAAGGAGCTGGACTGCGGCTGCTGGCTACGGAAGTGGATGGATATTTGGTTGCTCCAGCTGCGTACCACTAGACCTTTAAGCAAGATGGACTCGTTGGCCAACATTGAAGGTTCCCTGCCGCCCAGGTCTTCGAATCTCACCACGTCACCCTCAGCCAGGCTCACGTTCATCACCTTAAGGTTATGAGAAGAGAGAAGAAAGAGAGCAGAAACATGGTTAAAGAACCAGTTAAATCAAATTAATTCTTGTAGTAATAATTTTTTCCCCCCCTGCTATGATTACTCTGGATTTATAGAAAACTCTTTCCCAACTCTTCCGACAGTGGACATACATGCAGAACGGGTGTCTCATTTACACCTCATCTCATCTAATGTATTGTGTTCAAGATTATTCTGGGATGGAAATGACGGTGACGGAAATTACCTTTCTATCCTTTTTTGGAATAAAAAGGCGGACTCCTTAGTTTTGCTATGCCTATTCCATAGCTAACATCCAGAGTTGTTACTGTTAATAATAAAGCTAAAAAAGAAATAAAATGGAAATGGAACTGTTTAGAAAAAAAAAACTTTAGTTAAAATTATAATTAAAACCTTTATAGAATTATATTTAAAAAATGAAAGTGTAACTTTTCACGATTTTCACAGTAGCAACTCATTGCAGTACCCGAGATCCAGGGGGTGGGGTTGGATCTAGATCTGAGGGGTGGAGTTGGGTAGGTTTAGGGGTGGATTTAGGGATCAGGGGGTGGAGCTGGGTAGGTTTAGGGGTGGATTTAGCGATCAGGGGGTGGAGCTGGGTAGGTTTAGGGGGGGATTTAGGGATCAGGGGGTGGAGCTGGGTAAGTTTAGGTATATGTAAGGTGGGAGGAGTTGGATCTGGATCTGACTCCTCCCTGTGGATTTCATGTTCTGCAGTGAGGACCATCTCAATTTTCAACCCACTTTGTATTTTCACAATGTCAGTAGTATATATATTTTTACTCTCTCTTTTATTTGTCAGCAAAAGTCCACCGCATGAACAAAAAGAATGGCATAAAAACACTGTTTTCATAGTCATCCAGTTTGAGATGTTGACTGCAAACATGGCCTTGGATAGCAACATGCCCAGTGCATTATGGGTATTGTTTACTATTTGGCAAAAGGAAAGACAACAGCCTTTTTTCTTTGTTTCAGTCAGGTAGCACCGATAAAAAAAAAAATCGCCTTTTTACTGCATAGGCAAAAGTCCATTTTGTTAGAAGTGAAGTACCCCTTTACAAAAAAAAAATTCCTAGGATATAAAAGTGATATACTAATACACCGTGACTCCCCCGCAGTTTCAAACATGACTGATCCAAACAGAAGCAAAACTGTGTTTGTTAAATGATTTAATAGGAATGAGATGTTTCACGGTGGAAACGTTTGGACAATACACAAAAGCAAAGGAACAGATTCAGATTGACGTGTTTTCAGCTATGCAGAAATGGCAGTGGGGTGACACATTCTGCCACACTGACTGCACTCATAATGGTGTTGGCTTGTCTGTCTGCCAAGCTGCATGGTAATTGCACCACGGGCAATCTCCTGTCTGCTGAAGCCAGCATGCATATCCTCACCTGTCACTAATAGAAAACCACAGCCGCCCATTACTTCAAGTTCTGCCCGTCTTCCACTTTAGACAATACATGCAACAACTGCATGAGCCAGTATCCAATATGGCAGCGTGGGTGGAAGTCGTGACACGGAAGAGAGTAAAAAAGTGTGAGTCTGAGGAATAATTACAATCATGCTGAATGAAAAAATCAGAACTATTCAACTACCGTGCCGTCGTGAAACTGTGCCATTGTGGCTGATCTGGGATCAGCTGGGATGTGCCCTTGTGCTCCTCTCAGGTAATGAAAGGGTCTTTAATCAGATGCAGGCAAATGAATGTGACCCGACGAGCGACCCTGCCTAGACACAGACGTGACGACAGGTTAATGAGGTCTTGCACACATCGTCGTCAATCTAGACACCGCAAACTCTTTACGACAAGAAGACACGTCAAACTCTCAGCACAAATTAATGCCACTGTCTGAGGTTTACCATCAGGAAAGTCTCAAAAAAGCACAACCGTACCCAGAAATTTAAATTCGGCCACAGTGAACGATGAAGACTGAATTTAAATAAGCACAGCTGAAAACACGCTTAAAGGCCCCTGAGTGCTGTGAAGGTAACAGGTGACAACCTGATGATGTGTACAACAGAATAAATTCACGCTTAATAAAGCTGGAGCTGCAATGTGCTGAAGCAGTCTATAAAACAAAAGTGCATTACAAAGTAATCACATTACACTAAAAGCCCTTGGATAATAAAATGTTTCCAGAATATTGCTCGCCATAATCCAATTTGCGTTGGCACCAGGCCCGACCGTCTACCCCACGCATGTAATCCCTCGCATAAACATGACTGTCAGTCAGATGCAGACGTTGGCGTGTAAATGTGCAGCCGCTGTATCATTCGAGGTCAGTGTTGATTAAAATGTTTGCTGTTTTTTACACAGAGCACAACAGACAGGTTCAAAATAAAGAGAAATTAGAGTCAATTATCCCAGCACTCCCGGCCTGCCCAGAGGCCCCATATGCCATAGAATGAACAGGGGAAACAGGAAGACCATTTTTGTTTTGTCCCAAATACAAAAAAGATCTTAAAGGGACAGTACGCCCAAATTTAAATTTGCATGGATTTCAAAATATAAATATTAAAGCTACACTGTGTGATTACCCCCATCTGCGGTGAAAAGGTATATGACCAGGAAAAGGTTTCTGTTCCTCTCAATTCCGATTTCATTTTAACTCCTACGGTGGCCAATGTAGTCCAAGATTAACATGGGTTCCAGTTCGACCTCGTCCATGAGTGTTAACTCAAACGTAAACGCGAAAGGCGAAGCTTGAATTAAGGGGCATGTCCCTCTTTGGCTAATGTACTTTCAAGATGGAGGGGCAACATGGCGACCGACACTAGTACCCCTTACCCGTATGTATTTTCAATGGCATATTATACACTCACGAGAATACTTTATTACTTGAATGAAGTAAATATACATTAATGAGCACGTATATTTTTATTTAGAAAGAACTAAGTGTTTTTAGCTAAGAATAAACTAAAAGAGATACACAGTGTAGCTTTAAGGTATGTCAGTACTCTCTTTTGCAATAATAAAACACTAATTTAACATACAATGATTTGTGCAATAAATTGTGCCTTTTTAGACAAAAATGTTGGTGGGAGGAACAACAGTGCTAAGAAATAGGTATCAAAATTTTTCACTGAATCAAGGCTCATACCGTTCATATCTTGTACATTCTTGTCATTTTCTAGCACGACACCTCACAAGCTGTCAGGGCTCAAAAGAGTGTCGCTGCGGTAAAAACAGTCGCTCAGTGTGGGACTACACACCATGTGGATTAACATAAATACAGTTGTCATTACCTGAATTTTTGGTATATCCAGGCATTTTCACTCTAATAAACAAGTGAAATCTGTGTGTAGAGTGGGATTTAGGATTTAGAACAGGAGTGACAACTGTATTTAGCTTCAGTGAGTGTGCATGGCCTAAGAGAGACACACTGATACAGTCACTGTATCAGCACTCTGAGGGCAGGCGGATGGTTAATTAATCTGGAGATACATGCTGTGTCACATTAACAGAGAATTAGCAGAAAACCCCCTCCAGCTATGTCTGAGTTTGGAAAAAAAAACTCCTGCTCTCCTGCCTTCCTGTGCTGTGCTGAATCTGATTTCCTGTTTACAGCAATAAAAAATTCAGAATAATTGAGGTGACACCGCATAAATAAACAAGCGTTATTTGCAGGTGATATGAATCACCTTATGAGATCTGAGTGAGAGAAACAAAGCAAAGAAATGAACAGAGTCAAAGTTGTTGGTTTGAATATGATCTGTGCCATCCTGATTCATAACCACTGGCCAAAAGCCCATAAACAAACATAAACATGAAAAGAGAGAAACATACGAGAGATAAGATTAAGGGACAGAATGAGGGAAGGAATGTGGAATGTCCATGTGCTCAGCTCTTTGAGGAGCCATGTGTCCAGCAGAGATTCTTTAATCATCTCCATTGCCTTAAAGCTAATGAAAGGACTGGCTTTGTTTTGTTTTTTCTCAAACACGACCTCTCTTTCTGTATCTGACACACATAACCTCTCTCTGGTTCAGAGTAAATGTCTGATTAACAGATACTAGGTAAAGGGTCATTCTATGAAACCTGTACCTTTTCCAGTTTAATTCTTTTAGACAAATAACTGTATCGCCCCTTCTTCAAGTCTTTTGATAATACATTATAGGGATTTTCACACTTGAAAGTAAACGCAATCCTGGGTAATCTTGATTCTCGTTTCACACCACTCGTGATTTAGCCCTTTCACATTGTACAATCCTAAACCATGGGTTAATGTTCTTATTTGCATATTTGCAGTGTCATTGATGTGATGAACCAGGCATGCAACCTTTTACATAAAAGCTCAAGCATTGTGTATCCTTGCATTGCCTCTATCGAGTTTATACTGAATGCACATTTCAGAATATAATGATTAGAATGAAACGGTCTCTTCTTTACTCAAATTGTTGCGTTTTCTGTCAGTATTTGACATTTATCCTCTGAAACGCTGAGTTTACTGTTTATATACAATGTGTTTCCGTGACTGCAAAGCACACAAATACGAGTATGCGATTGGTTGTCTGTTGCTAAGCGTCTAGCTTCAACATTCTAACACCGCATCTTTTCACACTGACTACGTTTACACGCAGCCAATAACCCATTCAAAACCAGGATATTAGCAATAACCCGGTCGCAAACGGCCATGTAAACACTGGCAAAAAACCCGAATATGCTCATATCCCGGATTTTAAAAACCAGGATATTATACCTGGGGTACCCCTTTTCTAACCCGAATTTTTGGTCTAATTTTTGTTCTAAAATGTCTAACTTTGAAGTTGCAAATAGCTATTCATCATTGTTAGTCATTAAGAACACAAATAGTACCCCCCACTTTGTAGAATAACCCCAACAACTGAAACTCTAAAACTTGCCAACTGCTCAAGCGTTTCAAAGCAAAATAAAACCCAACTATGGTAAACTTACTGCAATCCAGACGTGTAACTACAAAGCATGCCACTTTACAGATGCCAAGTTACAGCAAATGCCACAGTGAGGAGTTTCTCCTCTGAAAGTCTCTTTGCAGTGCAGTGTATGGCATTCACTTCTATGCACATCACTGCTTATGTGGGTCACACACGCCTGAAGCTCTCCCAACATGAAGGACAGCAGATGACAATACTGATCTAATATAGAGTGGTCACCAACTGCGCTCCGTCTCTCTCTCTCTCCCATTGCCAGGCAAGTTAGTACTATTATGTATCCATCAGACTTTATAACAGCAGAGCTTGAGTTGATTTGATGTAGATTGTTTGGATTTGATTGATGCGTTTGTGTATTCAGCGAATTCTCAGGGAGCGTCTCTCTTATGCAAATCCGAGTATTGTAAAAGTCGAATAGTCCCTTGAGTCGCTGTATAAGAATAGAAAAAGCCCAAAAGCCCTCAGTGGTGCTGCTCTTTCTTTCTGTCTCTGCTGCGTTCTTCTCCTCTATTCCCATGGTTCAATTTCTCAGGGATAACAGGAAGGATGGAAATTTCCTCTAATTAGCAGGGTCCATTCCTCTGGAGCTGAGAATCACGTTGGGAAGAGAATATACTTGTATTTGGGCTGCTAATTAGAGCCTGTAATTAAGAGCAAACAGGAAATGATGTACAGATCTGGGCTACAGGTGCGGATGAGTCGAAACGGGCAGTGGAGACACAGGGTCAACGGGAGAGATCAGGGTATTGTTGCTATATTAAGGAGTGCCTGGAGTATGGAAGAGGAGAGATGAAGAGACCCATCTGTGCCATCCGGAGGGGCCAAACCAAGGCAATCCATCTGACAGCCGTGCGAAAATCCGCAGGTGGACTCCGGCTCTGACGGCCCTTATCTCACTCACCTCTCCCCTCGTACATTACCCAAGACGAGCCTCGTCCGGCATGCGTACCATTATGCCACAAATGATCAGACATGTCCTCCACGTGTCATTTGCGTGACCTTCCTCGCTGAAGCGCCGAATTGAAGCAGACCTGAAGCCGGTGAGGAGATAAAGAGGATCCTGAGATTAACGCTCACTGACAGGCTGAAACTTTTGTCACGCCGTACAAAGACGACACTCATTATTTTCCATTCTGTTTGAGCACCTGAATAATCCACTATGAATAGGCCCCGTGAATACTGATATTCGTGTGTATATGTATAAGGACAGACCGAGCAAAGAATCCAAGTTCACAGAAATTCTCTCATTACCTGCAGGAAAGAATTGTCACAAATGACATCTCTTTAATGCAGTGGTTCTGGTTTGGCCATGGGACACACATTCCCATGGTCATTAAGCCGCGACCCAATTTTTTAGGAATTTGACCTATGTATAATTAGCTAATAAAAAATTTAACAAAAACCAAGCAAATTTATTGCACAAAAATATCACACACACACATGTGCTATCCCTTATTCACATCAATTGTAAGAATATAAGAAAGGTTATTCATTTAAAAATATACAAAATAGCACAAAGTGAAATAGTGGCATTTTGTTATTACGGAAACAACAGCTCCTATGGTAAATACACAATACTATCCACCTTATTTTTCAAAGCAAAAGTAAGTTGTTTTCTGTGAATGTGCAAACCTTCTGATTCATTAGCAGCTATAGGGAAATAATGAGAAGAAAAAGTGCAGTAAACTGTAAAACTGTTTGCGCTACAAACCAGTGTGTTTAGAATTAAGACAATACATTAAAATAGAATGGTAAGAAATATCAGTTTGCAATATCAAGCAGCATAACGAGCTGTTTTGTACAGCTAAAAATAACTGGAAGAAAATGACACCGGGAGCTAGACACAATCAAATTACAAATGGCTGTGCCCTCGCTTACCTGAAAAATAAGGTGGATAATGGCTGACAGGACAGGAAAGTTCTCTTTCTGAGGTGAGAGTTACGAAAATAACGTTAGAATAATGACACTGACAAATAGCCTGACAACATCTCAACATCAGCTGACCGCAAATACTGAATCAGAACAGAAAGTTTTTCTTAGACACTCTTTACTTAAACTGCATCTTAATTTTAAAGAAGTGTCAACAGCTTTCAATAATCTTTTGAGGCTTTCATCACCTGATGGTAATAGAGTTAGATTTGTAACCCAAAGTTTACAGGATCAATTCTCAATACTGACACGAAAATGTACAGGCAGGGGAGTGAATTAACAGCACTAAAATAAAAAGTCAAAATAAAAGTCTTGCATCAGAAAAACGTAGAATTATGTTTGTTGTTGCTTCTTTGACTGCACATTACGAGACTCGCTCAAAATGGTCTTGCTACCAGAAACACTGTTTTAATGTCTCAATTATTTCTTCTAGACAGAAACCGGATTAAAAAGAGAGCAAACGAGACTTTGTAAATCTCACTCTTGGATGATTGTTTCATTTCGATAAAGGACCTTTTAACCAAATTAGTGTGACATTGTGAGGGGATCTAACTTTACTAGTAAATCTCACTCTTCTCAGATGTTTCTACTAAGTTATTTATAAGGACAATATGTTATAAATGAAATAATCTATCAATTGATAATATGTTAACCGTGCATTTTTCTTTTATCAGTGGATCATAAAAGCATAACACTTTTGGAACATAACCTTTTTTTTTCATTAACAATGGAAATCAATGTCCACTAAATCTCTTTGGTTATAAACAATCTTCAAAATATCTTGTTTTTTGTTTTACAGAAGACAGACAGTCATTGGTTTGGAACAACATAAATGTGAGAAATTTTACTTTTGGTAAACTATTCATTTAAATATTAAAAACTACTGCAGTCAGAATTGAATGAGATAACTGTAATTATTATGATTTCCGACTAGAAATTAGTATATAAAAAAATCAGGTTACAAGTAAAATAAATAAATAAATAAATGAATATATATATATATATATATTCATTTTGTTTTGTATATATATATATATATATATATATATATATATATATATATATATAAACAAACAGCAATGAAAGTGCAACCACTAAGCACTACCTCTGCAATGTTGCCTCAAATTCAAATGCAAATGTGCAATACAACTTGATCGTCGAATGTGTTCCTTTGCAATGTATTATAGTTGCAAAAGAAAACAAACTACATACGGGCCATAATAGGCTTCTATTGTATTGACCATCCAGCACTGCCAGTTCGTGTCTCTTCATGCTTGTAATATGTGCAACATACACTTATTCCACACACTTTTATCAGCATCCAATTACCCTGCTGTTGTTCTCAACATGTGGGAGGAACAAAAAGTCTTTGGGGAGGAATGGCGCTGGCCTTCCCACCATCAGGGCATTCACACACTCTCCATGTCTGCGCTTATCACGTTTTAACATTCACCTCAGCCAGTCTCTTTTTCATTATCACTACAATCCCCCCGCACGCCGCACCAGAAATTGGTTTTATGCGACGCGGCTGAATAACGGCAGGGAAATTGCAGAGGAAGGCAAATCTTGACAACATGAAAACAAGGGCAGGGTTATGGGGTGGGGTGGGTTGGGGAGGATGGAGTATAAATAAAGGGTGTGTAAAAGGTGGGTGGTCTGTTATGGAAGTTGAAAAATGATTTTAGAAACAGAAAGATGAAGGCAGAGTTCACTTGGATACACTATGAGCAGAGTTGTGCTCAGTATTGAGGATCTTTTCAATTAAAGACGGAGGGAATTTCCGATTCCGCTGTTGAAGTTGTCTCCGGAGACATTACTCAGCAAGAAAAGTACTCCACGCAGCAATTTTTCCTTTCATTTAAAAATATATATATTTTTTTTCCTCTAAAGTTTCCCTGAAGATTAATCATCCTCTTATCGTTTTGCTCCAGGTGCTTCATTTATTCAAAACAACCACAGTGTGATTTGGTTTAAGCTGATATAAACACAAGGACAGCATTTCATTGTCAGCATCTTTTTCCTTTTGCTCACGCCTGTGCTGCCCGTCATTCGCCATGAAATAAGGGAATGAAACAAAACAGTCTGAATATTGTGGCATTTCTGTCAAAAATAAGGCACATTTTGACTGTCATTTTCAAGTCACAAAGAAAATCCATTGAAATGTGCTGCTTACATTATTCCCAACATATCAATTAAAGATTTTTCTTGTTTCCATTAAGAAGCTTTCTAATATATATCTAGACGCTAACTATCTAATCCATATTGAACATCTAACACACATCAGTCACTCTTTTGTTTATGCAATCTGCAAGATAAATAGTTAGAGCGTCTCACAAAGACAAGTCAAAGCTGACATTTCACTGAAATATTGATTCTGTTTCTCCATTAGGTTTGTCTGGTTAAGCGAAAAGGGAATATTTATAATAATGACACTAGCTAGAACTGTCATCTGTTCTTCTTGCCAAATGTGATGAAAAAATCTGTAAATTCAATTTTTTCAAGTGGCCAGTCACTGATGTTACTTTCACACTGGATGAAGTTATTTTTTTTTTCCCCTCGAATAAATATTTATTTGATTAAGTTTTGACTAAATGTTGATTAATGTGATTTTGTGATGATAATAGGAAGGACCAATAGACACATCAATGAAAAAAAGTGGTACGCAATGAACTACACCTGGTTGAACTGTTGTTATCTCTTTAGAAAACAAAATCTAATCTCTAAACAAATTTCACATTGATCCTACCAAACAAGGTACCAATCTGGCTTGACAATTTCCACTAAACTTCACTAGACTGCAATCAATATTGTTGAACAAAGAAAAAAAAACATTTGGAAAGCTGTGCAAATTCACCACCACCCATCAAACATAATTAATAAAACTCTCGCTTAACTATCCATGTTCACAGCACAGACCAAAACCTTGTATTTAACAAAACGTTATCTGTACATATCTGTGTATGTAACTGTATGTACTAAACAAAATTTAGGGTCAATAAGAAATATGTTTACTCAGCAATTTAATTTTCAAATAAATGCTGCTCTTTCTATTCATCAAAGAATCCTGAAAAAAAGTGTTTTTTTCTACCAAAACCAAAGTTAACATTTAGCAGAAAAAGTAAAAATAAAGTTTGTTTTATAATCAATTACACATAATCGAACAAGAACACATAAGATGTAGGATTATATTTCTACTCCAATTTGAGGCTGAAATATAAACATTTGAAAGCTGGCTGTAATAAAAATGTATTCAGATTTATTCAAACATCGTACGGACCCGAAAGTTTTGTCCAGTAGTGTGCAGTATACAAACACAGTCTATATCACACTCTCTTTTATCAGTCAACTTTTTGCATTACAAATTATATTATCAGCATAGTCATTAGAGTGAGATATTGAAAAAAAAACACGAACTTGTATTTGTGACAGTGCAGAATCCTAAACCTTTTACCTTCATTTTACATTGTATTATTTTTCAAATGGATTTTTTTAAAGCCTTGTTTCTTATTATATGGTTTCAATCTGCTTGTTTTACCAAACTAACTACTCATTTTGCCTGTCACGTACCTTTAAAATACATAAAATACATCATTAAGTCAGAATTCAGTCTCTAACAGTCCCTAACATGATACTTGCTCTTCAGTATTCAGTGAAATATTCAGATTTATACAAACATGTAGAGCTCATCAGTCTTCATTGTATCCTTTTCCATTGGTTTCCATTAATCAAAAGCCTAAGAGTTTCGTTTTGTAAAATGGATTGAATAATGAACCGATGTCCCATTTCTCTTTCCCGCTTTTGTACTTGCTTCTTCTTGTCTAAATTTCCTCTCACTGAGCAATTCACCCTCTGTGGCTGAGTGAACATGCCTAGATGTGCATTTTAAAGGGTGCAGAAAATTGAGGCTGAAATCTTTCAAAAGGTGACCTCTGGGACTCCGGGGGCAGAGCGAGGGGAGAGCCCTCACAACAGAATAAATCAAAGGGAGCTGAGAGGGCTGCAGAGAGCTGATAGCTGACCTGCCGAGGCCGAATCACCACAAAAAAACTCACATACACACACATACAGGCATGGACACAAACACACTCACACCTGAAAAGCTTCTAAAGTATAGCACTGCACTCTCCACATCTAAAAACCCTGCCTCAGCCGCCCTGAACAAACTTCAAATCCCTCACAACAATAGAATGCTACAAAATAGACCTGCAAGAGAGGCTGCAGGCCTGATGATGAGTAATGGACTCCCTCATCTGGCTATTCATATTACTCTCTCTCTCACGCTGTCTTCCTACCTCTCACCCTTTCTCTTTCTCTAGATTGAAGTAGCTTTATTGACATGGTAACAAAGCTTCACATTGCCAATGCATTAGTATTATATATACATACACTTTCGCATTCTCGGAGGAGAGAAAATACAAACTAAAACAAAACAAATATCACAAAATACAAACTACCAGAGTGTGCAAAGTTATTATTCTAAAATAACTCCAGTGGTGTCTGAAGGAGGAAGCATTTCTTATTTATCTATGATATGTCTGAAATAAACCGCAAATCAACCCGAAATAGTGACATTTATGGAAATTAATGGACTATACTTTTGGTCAAGTTTAAGATTAAATTATAAATAATAAAATTCCTGAACCAATGTCCCTATTTCTCTTTCATTATTGCTTTGATTTTTGGCTCTTCCCCCCACTATATATATATATATATATATATATACGTATATTCTGTTTACCATACAGGCTATCTCTCTTGTGTTCCCTCTTACAACCCTGCATTTGGTCCTGCAGTCGGGACTTCAGGAGGAGTCAGTGCCGTGGCCCAGTGGCACAAGTTAGAGCTGGTATGGAGCAGAGCCAGAACTCACAGCTGCTTCATGGGCTGCAGAGATTACAGCAATTTAATGAAACCAGATCTGAGTCAGTCACTGAGCTGATATGACAGACGTCCAATGTCCCCTGCCAACTCATCCCTATAAATCTATCATCAAAGAGCAGACAAGTGGGTCAGTGGTGAGCGTGACGACTGGAATTGGAAGCTGCAGTGAACCCTTCAAAACTGGACGCGAGATTTATGTACTTTCATGAGACTTTGTAAACTATCAATTCTCATTTAGGCACAACAGCACATATCTGTTATAGAAATGACAACTTTCGCCAAGGTCATATCTTTTATTTTAGATATAGAGTGAACACGTTTTCTGAAAAGATAATGCTATATTTCAGCTATATTATTAACAGTAAGAGCTAATAATGTTTAATGAGTGTTCACAACTTAAACATTAAAAAAAGTTAAAGTTTTGTGAGCCTCAAAACCACTCTGACATTTGAGAGTGACATTGTTTTTATACAACAGTTCAGTCAAAGTCACGGTTAAGTAAAGTCAGTTCATTCGGCGGCCATTTTACAATGTCTCAGGCCATATTGCACGTTAAGCACTCAAACGAGTGCACAATCTTTAAATTAAATAACTAAAGTTGTTCTCAACTGATTTTACCCGGTTAAAAAAAGGTAAAAAAAAAAAAAAAATCGAACGTCTCTGGCTTAACTTTTTTTCCACCAGCGTAATTCAACAACAAACAGTACTTCATGACTGAATCAGCTAATCAGCTGAGTGAATGATTCAATGACTCATTCATAAGTCACTTGTTTCGCTCCTGAATGAATCAGCACTGTTGATCGAAATAATGATTCATGACTTATAAATATAGTTACCTATTGTTAGTTACTTAGTTAGTCAATGTAATCTGCGGAAAGAGCCACT
Organism: Pimephales promelas; assembly: GCF_988280905.1. Classification (NCBI taxonomy): domain Eukaryota; kingdom Metazoa; phylum Chordata; class Actinopteri; order Cypriniformes; family Leuciscidae; genus Pimephales; species Pimephales promelas. The sequence goes on from NC_142784.1 coordinate 22,356,595, forward strand.
AATGCAGAGCTAGTCTATCTGAAACGTGCTGATTATGTCTGATTATTTTTTCCTAAGAAATAATAATAATATGATTATTACCAAATTTAAGGTCTTCTTTTGAAGAATATATATTTTTTAAATAAGGCTTAACTCAAAGTTTTTGACCCACAAAATATATCAAAATGAATTTTTCATTCAAAAATGTTTTCAAGTCAAACTGAATTTAATATATTTCTGAATAATTAGATAATAAATGAGTGTCATGTCACATGTGTTCATCAAACAATCGAATGAGCTAAAGAGATTTTAAATATTGTAATATAAATCATGAATCATGATCAAAAGTGCATTTAAAACTCCAGAATAAAAGAGCGAGAGCTCTCTTTAACGGTTGTCGTATATGATTTTAGGGTAAAGCAAAGTGGGGTCGACAGCAGCGTTCTCTATGAGTGAAAATGGCACTGAAGCGTTGTCAGAAAGGATTACACACGGGAGAACTCGCCCTTGGTGGCCGGCGACCTTCAGAAAGAGCGGGGGGGTTGACGCAGCCGGATGTTCAGGAGAACGACGTGCACGTAAAAGCCTTCAGGCTCAGACGGGTAAGGTGGAAGGCTTAAAGCCATGGCGGTGCCATTCTGAGTTTTTCTCACCATCTCACATGTGTATTTGACGAGATAAATGTTGAGCATTGTTCATGAGCACCTTTTAGAGCTTGTCTGTACTTTCGCGTCTCCTGTGTGGTGTTATGACTGCATTATCAGAATTTGATAATTGAGTTCCTCTCTTAGCCCTTTCGAGGACTATTGCAAAGCCTTACTAAAGCAATAGAGGTGTAATCGAAGTACAATAAAAGTGTGACAGAGGACACAGAGTAATCAAACGTGGTGAATGTTAAAGAGTGAGAGAGATGGAAAACAAAATGATGCTTAAATTGACAGCTCGCCAGAACTAAACGATCACTATCATTATTTACTCACTGTCATGAAGTTCCTTCTTCCTTGGAATACAAAAGGAGTAATTTACTGGAATTTTGCTATGCTAAAGTTTGTGACTGAAGCTTTCAATCTTATTATTTTAAGACAAAAGCACCATAAAAATGATCTTAAATGTAATTCATATGATTCATGCAATGTATTCCAAGTTTTATGAAGTCATACAATTGATTTTTTTGTGATGGACAGTGCAAAAAATAAGGTTCCCTTTCGAACGCTCACTTCCTATTGCGTGTACAGTATACGCAGCGGGAAAACTCCTTTTCCTCGATTTACTGAACCTGTGTGTAAAACGCATTTGTAAACTGCACATCCAATGGGCTCTATGCACGGCGGTATTTCCGGTGAAGGTCTAAGGATGCTCGATAACTTCCGCCGATCGTAGAGTCCAATGCAATACCGAGAATATATATTGAATTTTATACTCCATGGTTATACTAAAGAAACGTTAGTCACAAAAACAGATAAAACAGACACCCCTCGTTGTGTTTATGCTTCTTTTTAAAATTATATTAAATAAACATAACTATATATAAAATTACATCTAAACGTATAAAAGTTTCGTTTCAAAGACGGGGGGACAGTAAATTTTGAAGACTCTGCCATAATCCCATTTTCCTCGGTTTTCCTCCAATTTAATCTCCCCAACCGGAAACTGTAGAGCATCCTTGCGTCAAATGCGGAACTTTTGCGTGCATATAGCCCATGGCGCGGGTGCCTCTGATGTGCGACCAATGAGAACACTCTACGTCATTACACGTCAAGGGGGCGAGGCCTCAGCCTATATTAGAATTCCCCGAATTCGCCATTTTAGCAGATTTTACTCCTTCAGGGACAAACTACATGTCTCTGACTGTTTACTCTGAGCCTTCACCGTCGAACAAGCCTTTCAGCCTGAGTGAGCTATGAATTCAGCGGATTACTTCACTCTCTCTGCCCTACTTCAGCTGAGGAAGAAGAAGTGCCGCAGCCAACGGCAGCCAGAGTTTACACTTTTTTACGAATTTCACACTTGTGTTTACAATATATTTTTGTCTTTTAATATATTTTACCATGTTTTTGTTGTTGTTGTCATTTTGGAGCTTCACGGCACTTTTCCAGTCAACTATCCCTTTAAGTTAACTACCTAAATAGTCATTCTGTTCTTGGCCATGCACTTAAATGAAGAAGCCCAGTCAGTTTGTTCTCCCTTTAGAACAAGGCATTGCCAGTTCTTGATGAAAAGTGTGTGGGAGAGCCGGGCATTAAATCAGTTGGCTGTATTGACAGTGAAAGTGTACGAACATGCTGGATTCTTCCTTATGGTCAATATCCCAATATGCAAGCCTTCGAAAGAAACATCTAACTCCACACTTCACTTTAAAATTTTAATCAAAAAATTCTCGTTATGCAGCCTTTTTGCATTTATCGACAGGTGAGTACCAATTAAATTCTTTAAGGGGCCCAAGCAAGCAGATAGCACCATTTTAAACCAATTCTCCAGTGCCGTTCCTAGTTTCAAGGCCCCCCCATTCAATTTAATGCATTTCCAATTTTAAACTCATGTACGCAATCTACCAAGCCAGAGAGGTTTTAATAGGCGTTGGGAAGAATTTGCTGGAAGGCAGTGCTGCTCAGTATTGCCTGACTTTCATTCCATGGCCCTTTTCATTCTCCACATGGAGGCGTTCGCTGAATGAAGGTGACAATAAAATGAACCCAACAAGATGGCTGCAGCTAAAATGGTGCTGTTTGCATGCTCTTTCTATTTGAGGCCCCGGTCGGAGGATACAGATTGAAAACAATATTTTGAGTGGATGAAGGAGGAATTAAAATACACTGTAAACTGAGAGAAGAAAATAAGGACTGGGGGTGTGTGACATGTTTCTGGATTGATAACGGACCGTAAGACTAAGACAAGAGTGACCGTTTGTTATGAGAAATCATCATCGGCCAGTCTGTCACTATCTGTTCCCATCTATTAACAAAAAACACATCAGTACACACGCTGGATACCATGGAAACAACAGTGCAGGTCTAGACTAGAGAATAAAAAAATGCAAAAAGAAGTGGAGAACATTAAAATAAAAAGGGAAAATCGCCCAGAAGAAACCTTGCATAAACAGTATAGCTTACTGTCTTTAAATCCCACCCTCATGTCGTTTAAAACCTAAGATTTTCATGTAACTTCCATACACAAATGAAGATATTTTTAGAGACAAGTCATTTCTCTAAAACTTAAAAGATCCATAAAATGTCATCACTACATTATACTGTACTACTATATATAATGTTGAATGTATACTAATTCAAAGGGGGGATATTTGTGGGTCATGATAATAAAATAATAACAATATTATTTTAATAATAATAATAAAAACCTGTCTTTATTTTGGCTTAAATATTGTGATGTATCGTATCATGACGTCAATATCGTGATTTGTATCGAATCGTGACATGAGTGTATCGTTACATCCCTATGTTGTACATTAAATTATTGAACATTAAATATATCTACAAACACATTTATGTTGGTTCTGTTCATTTTGCCTTAATTGGAGTTTGCTCTTATCCATGTTAGATTGCATACATGGATGAGCAGGAAGTTCTAAATAGCCAATCCAAACTGTATGCTATTTGTCAATCATCTTTGATGATAGTGGTCCTAAATGAAATATCGTTATATTCGATAAAGCAACGTATTTGTGCTTACAAAGCACACCAACTCCAACTACGTGTACTGAACACAAAGTTTCCACATAAAGTGCAGATAAGGCACACTGTTTGCTGATCTCAAGCAAGACACAAAGAAGCGCGACATTCTACTCAGATATCTGTGACGGAAAAGACAGAACCAATCAGTCAGAGAGAACAGGTAGGACAGAAAAGCACGTCGTCAGGACAAACACAATTAGTCAAAAGGAGAACTGCGTGGCAGTGCACTAACACCGCTTTCAAATAAGCCACGGGGCAGTGCGCCTTGAAATAAATGACGCTTGTGGGACGTTGCGCCCATGTGATTAGGCACGGCTGACTTTCACACTCCGGATCTGTAATTAATTCTGATGGACGCTGATAAATTAACTGAGTTCCCGCACTCAGGTGCCCCTGCATTCTAATGCATGAAGCTTATTGTACAATAGACGCCCTGCATTCATCAAGGGCAATGGGAGATGACATTGGTATAAACACTCAAGGGTGTCTCATGGCTGGCATGTGATCTATGCAGTTACATGCACATTACCTTATCAGATGGCATGCCTCACATTCATTATTAGAGTTTATTTGGGTAAAAACGCAATCGGATTAAATGGATTGATTGTAATCAAGTGTGCTACTTTGCCATTTTTTACTGTTGCGCTATGATTGCTTCATACCATTGAAAAAAGGAGAAAAGCTGAATCCAGCTGCAGCTACATAATTGCTAAAAGCAGACTCTCCGTGCTTAGAGTGAACCCTTGGTATTTCTAACTGATGAGATCCTAATGATCTGAGTGATCTGATCTTCAGTGGGCAAATCTGCAATGTATTGAGTTCCTAGGCCATTGAATGATTTATATACTAGTAATAATACTTTACAATCAATCCTAAATGTAACTGGGAGCCAGTGTACACTCTAAAAAATGCTGGGTTGTTTTAACCCAACTTTGGGTCAAATATGGACTAACCCAGCCGTTGGGTTAAATTTTTACATTACGTTTTTAACCCAACATTTCGGGTTTGTCCATATTTGACCCAAAATTGGGTTAAAACAACCCAGCATTTTTTAGAGTGTAAAGACCTGAGGACTGGAGTGATATGTTCATATTTTCTGGTCCTGCTCAGAATCCTGGCAGCAGCGTTCTGTATGAGCTGCAAATGTCTTATGGTCTTTTTTAGGATGGCTGGTGATAAAAGCATGCACAAATTTCTCTTTGTCTTGATTGGAACAAAGCATCTAATTTTTGCAATATTCTTCAGATGATAGTATGGTGATTTAGTTATTGCTTTGACATGACTACTTAAACAAAGATCTGACAAGAGACACACCAAGATTCCTGACTTGATTTTTTAGTTGTTAGACCCCTAGAGTGAAGGTATACATTCACCTTGAGAACTTCATATTTGTTTCCAAACGCAATGACTTCAGTTTTGTTTTTGCTTAACTGAAGAAAGTTTGGTCACATCCAACTGTTTACTTCATCAATATATTGGCACATGGAGTCAATGGGGCTGTAGTCGTGAGGCGATAGGGCTGAGTAGAGCTGTGCGTCATCTGCATAGCGATTTGGTTCTTTCTAATTATTTGGCTCATTGGGAGCATATACAGTTTGAACAGGAGTGGCGCAAGAATTGGCGCATGTCATGGATGTCCACTCAGACTTATGGTCTCCTATACTTACATACTAACCTCTCCCTTCAAAATATGTCCTGAACCATTTTAGGACTATCCCAAAAAACCTCACCCAGTTTTCCAGCCCGTCACTGAGGTCGAGTAGTACCAGTACTGATAATTTGCCTCTATCAGTGTTAAAGCGTTTAAGCTGTCTCTGTGCTGTGATGCGATCGGAAACCAGATTGAAAATTGTCAAAGTATCCATTTGAGCTTAAGAATTTGTTCAGCTGATTGAGACAACTTTTTCAATGATCTTGCCTATGAAAGGAAGATTTGAGATCGGTCTGTAGTTGCTTAAGATGGTCTTATCCAGATTGCTCTTTTTCAGGAGGGGCTTAACAACTGCAGTTTTCAGGGAGTTTGGAAAACTCGCAGAGAGAAGTGAGACATTTTCCACTTCTAGAAGATCTGCTTCAAAGCTGTTTAACACACTTTTGAAAAAAGATGTGGGAAGTGCAGCAAGGGCACAGGTTGATGTTTTAAGGTGCTGTACGGTTTCTTCCAAAATTTTGCCTTCAATTTCTTTGATAGAAATAAATAGAATGGACATTTTCAGTATACACAGTATCAATGGTATCCAATTCCAAATATTGCCATTAAGTGCACCAGTGAGTGACCTATTAAAAACACAAGCAACATGCAACCAATATTTTCAACAATTCCAGTTGCAAATAATGATTTTAAGTTGTGTTATGCGACCCTATGGTTTAATGTTTTTGTAAAACAATAATTTAACTTTGTATGTAATTTTTAAATGATTATTTCTGATGGTTTGCTGTATACTTGATACTGATTTTAGACACATTAATTCTTTTGTTTTTAATTGTCCTTTTTCTCAGTGGAAATGGATATAAATAAAAACATGAATCAATGTTAATTTAGATAATTTAATTTGATATTTAACTGTTCATATTTAACTTAAACTTATTTAAATAAAACTGTGTCAGCACAGTATGTTCTGCTGTTGTATCAAAAATTTAATTTGTGAATCACTAGTGCTAGAATTAAGTACTGAAATTTTGGTTTAGAGACCGTTTGATTTTGTGTTATTAGATAATTTGCATTTACATTTGGATACGTTTTGTGAATGATAGCAGTCATAAAACCCTTTCAACTATATTATTGTACATTCATTCATTGTGTTCCCCTTCATGAAACAGCAAAAGGCTCCTGGCGGCTTTGAGGGGAATGGAGAAAATTAGGAGAGTGGCCTTGTTATAACCTTATTCCAGCTAAATCACACTATTCAAATTTAAATGAGTTTAGCACAAATCTCTCCTGGCTGGTTAAGACCCTTACTTTTATTTCTTAAATCTACAAAAGATTAAGCCACATTGAAGTATCCCTCTGCAACGGATAAGATTATTTGAAATGGGAAGAGAGGAAATCCTCCGAAAAACAATGGGATCTCATTTCTACACATCCACTCTTATAAAATAACATCAAACTTTAGTTGTGAACAAGAGCAGCATCCGGTACAGGCAGCGCTACAGACTGTGTCAGTATAGAGGACAGGGCTCATGAAAACAAGTGACAGGCTATTAATAAAGCTTGACCATTAGCCCTCTAGTTATAAGTGAGCTGTGGAGGAGGGCAGATGAAATTGTGCTGTCTGAGGTTATTGATCCATGCTATTGAGGAGAATGATACTTCAAACACTGATGTGTGAGGTGAATTGGCTCAAAACCTCAGATGTACAAGCTTTGATCTGAGATCGCTGCAATAACTCCACTCAACAATATTTAGGGATTTGCATCTTACATCTGGAGGATGAGGACCAAATTGAGAAACACTTTGAAATTCACTCCAAAGTACATTCTCAATCTAATAATGAGCAAAATTTCACTGCAATATCCAAAATCCATCCAGATCCCAAAAACACCTTAGGTTTGTTGGAAAAGAGTATTTTAAGCTAAAAGAAACAGCGCTGGGTGATAAAGTTCTGGTATCATAATAAAAAAGACTCAGAAGCATTGAGTAATTTAGACAAAAGATGCATGGCAATGATCTTTTACAATCTAAAATATCATATGGTCATTTATAGTTTCATTAGATTTAAACTTCTTAAATGTAGAGGTTCAAACCCATATGATTCCAACATGAATACCGAGAGCACTTTTCTAAGAACATTGCACATACTGTATATTTTTAACCGATTTCCTTTTCTTTATTCTGGACGCTCTTTTCATTAACCCAATTATGACCACCATTTCACACCTAATCAAAAGAAATAAACACTTGAGAACTTCAAAGTCCAAAAATCTACTTAAGCAAAGCACTTTGTTAAACTGACATTTTGAAGGGACCCTGCCAACAGACTTCTGGATGTTTAACTGTCCAGATTGACAAATCCATCCAAATCAATCTAAGCTATCAGCTCAGACAGGCTGGAGAGACCAAACTATATTTATTGAACTTTACAGTGGACCCACTTAATCCAGAGCAGTTGAGAGTATCGACCCTCGGTCAATATCCATGTGCCACCCATGCTGGAGACGACTAATGGATCCCCCTCACTCCAGTGGATAACTACTCGAGTTTTGACCCTTTAACTGCACACGGTGCTTTTTAAGCATCCAATCCATAGCGCCATATCAACCCATGGATTGCATTGATGGTTTCTGCGCATGTAAGGGGATATCTGTGGGTCCATTTAGGCAAGAACTATCCAGACTCGGGATGCGTTATCACTGCACTGATGAGTCAGCATGAAGGGAAGACAGCACAGTTAAAAAGACTAAATCGCTCAGGCAGCACGGAGATGCTAACCATAATAAGCCAAGCGTTTGGCCGAAGAGCCGAGAATGAATAATACAAAAGCTGAAATCAACGCACTGTGAAGCAGATAACTTCATCCATCTGAATGTCAGCTGCTTCATTCCTCATGAAATGGCCACATGGTTGATATTCAAATCACAACTTCGATGTTACAACCGACAGAAAATCTGTAGCTGACTGAAATATGTCAAACACACAACAGTAATTTCTCTCCGGGTTAAACACATTCTTTATTAAAGACGAAGTTCAACCACAAATTAAAATCCTGTCATCATTTAATTTTGGTCATATGTCATACCATACAGGTCACAGAAGATAGTTAGAAATGTTTCAAATGTATTTATCCTGTTTATATCCTTTACAATGTCATTTAAAACTTAACATAAAAACTAATGTTTCTGAAGTAGTTAGCAGGGACTCGTTCAAATTCTGCACTTTAGCCTGCAGGATTTTTGTTGTTGTTGGGGGTTAGTTGCCGTTTCAGGCATCTAGTACTTTTTAGATAAAATACCCCCCATTATTACCATATCAAATCCTTGAATCAATAATGGTTTATTGAAACCTGACGACTTGCTAATGCTGCTAATGCATCAATAATTGCTAATGAAATACATACCTGAGTTCAGCTTAATTGACTCTCATACATATAGGCACATTATGCATGTACACATTTTAAGATTTTTTTATGAAAATGGCATTGAGAGTTAAAAAACTGAAAAATCATTTTGAAATCCTTGTGGGGACTGTGCACGGTGCAATGTAAATTTCTGATGGAGCTATAGCCCCAGAAAGGCCCTGCCCAAGTGCCGCCACTGGAGGTGAATATTCACTTAAAACTGGCTTATTTTTCCATTATGTAGGTGGGATGATAGCAAGGTCACAATTCCAGAGAAAAAGAGATGAAAATAGCTGGGCAATCAACACTTTAAATGGCTATATAAGCAACAGGAAAAAGAAAACACAGTGAGATGTTTCTCAAGCAATAAGACATAAATGTACATACAGTTGCACTTTTTTAGATTAAACTGGGAAGGGTCATAGCACTTGCATATTGTTGTCCTATTGTTAGTTTCACTGCTTCTTTTGTTCTCATTTGGAAGTCGCTTTGGATAAAAACCTCTGATAAATGAATAAATGTAAAAGTAATAGGCTAAATGTTTGCTCGACCAATAGCAGATGGCCGGCGTGTTTGCAGAAACCTGGGAGATTTTGTTTTACGAATAGAGTGGGCACTTCATTTTTTAACTTAAATGTGCAAGGCTTCCTGTTTAGCTGTGGAAAGACAATTTGGTATGCTGACATTTTTTTTTTTTGTAATATATGTTATTTACCTATAGCTGGAATATGATTCGAAAATCTTGCATAGGAAATAGCTTTCTTCCACATTGAAAAAAAGCTCAAAGCTCGAACTGTTAGCCTGCACTCCTCAGCACCCCAAGATTCAGACTCATTAAATTTCCAAAGTGCCATCTTGCTCTCTTATTAACTTGGTAATTGTTTACAAGCAGTGATAATACCCAGAGTCATGGCAACTGTCATGGCTGAGTGGACAAAAGTGATCTCCAAGCACTAGGCTGCTATACTAAACATAATACTCTCTGTCCAAAACAGAATTTGGAATGAGGACGAGCTATTTTTTTCCTGCTCAGCCCTAATAGATAAGATATGTCTTGCTTACGGGCAACATCAGTGCAAAGACCATTTAATTAAACTGTACATTCAGGCACAAATACATTAAGACCTGAAATTTAAGACACTTAAAAAGGGGAAAAGTGCTTTTTCTCATTACGTTGCATTTAGCTATAATGTCAAGCAACGAATAAAGCTTTTTACAATGTATTTTCTTATACAATAATAGTGATCGTCTCACCTGTTCCCTCTGAGGAAGAAGCTTAAAGGGATACTCGACGTTTTTTTTTTGTTTTTTTTCATATTAAACTATGCTATTCGCTTAACTAAGACGAGTTGATACATACGTCTCGTCTCATTGCGTGGACTCAATCGCTCTGGCGCACGAGACACTTTGATAGCACTTAACTAACCCAGTTCATTCATTAGGATCCAAGCAGAGAAGCGACCAAACACCTCCACGTTTTCCCCATTTAAATACAGTTACACGAGTAGTGTAACTCGACCAAGAATGGTGACACAAAATAAAACGTTGCACTTTTCTAATCGTGTAAAGTGGATAACTATAATGTATGGAGGAATACCACAGCAAGTTCTTGGGAGCACTTCAACTCGGCGCAGTAATATCATCAGTCCTGAAAAATCCTCTCCTTCTCTGGACTGATGATATTACTGCGCCGAGTCCATATATGCGCCGAGTCGAAGCACTGTTTACCTCATTTGTCTGTTTTATAGTTTTTACTATTTAATTTTTTTGCTTGTAATTTTCTTTATTGAATGTTGCCTGCTTACTTGAGTAATTCATTGAAAAAAACCTGAGGAAACTTTTATTTAATTGAAAAATATTTAAAGACGAAATGTCATTGTTGTGTGCCATTGTTAATTTAAATTGTTAATAAATAAATATTTAACTTTGTAAATCAGTTAAGTTCTCAAAAGCAAATTAGTTTCTGCTGTGAAATTATCAAGAATTGTGAATTTTCACTGATACTGGTATTTTGACAATGCCAAAATGTATTATTTTAAATAATAAAATATTATTTACCAAATAACAGGAATAATCAGTGGCGAATAATTGGGTCAAATGTGATCAAACTCAACTTCCATCAAGAAATGTATCCTCAACAAAAAAAGATGATACTACACAGCTGATATCTGAACTCCAATAAAAGCGAGCACCTTACAGCTGCCGTACTTCCTCAGATGACTCATCTCCATCACCGTAGGAGATTTCAGCAGGATGTCACTCTCGGGGGAGATGGAGTCTAAAGTTCAGTATGTGGGTATTAAAGGATGAGTGAGCCACGACCTGAGCTCCCTCCACTGAGCTCAGACTGATGAGGGTTTAGCCATTTGGCCTGGATCAGCAGGTCACGTCTGTACGGGTGATGAGCCCTCTGCCCAGCACAGCCCTCAACATGCAAGGTCAGCAACTACCCGCCACCACTAATACCTGATTCCCAAAGGAATCCAGCAGGTGAAGGCCACGGCCACGCAGCACGAAAATGGCACGATGGGCGCAATCTAAAGAAGCAAATCTCTTTCTATCTTCCTTGAGTGTATGATGGAAACCTAGTTTAACCTTCCTGATGGCCGCCTTCAAAGTCCAAGATCTTCACAAGGTCTCAAAACCGGATAGTACGGCATTCAGAGAGTCTTCTGGATCAGAGGAAGGCTTAAGCAGGACCGATCAAATAAATTAAGCCGTGAGACCACGGCAAATGCAAAGCAGCCCCATCGCATTGTCTGAATTAAACATTATTTTTGTATATCAGCAGAAGGATGGGGCTGCTTTAATTAAGTTAAGAGTTGCTTGAGAGACAGTTTAACAGGAGGGCATTAAAGAATACCGTAAACAAACAAAAGGAGTGGACAGATAATCCATAAGCAATTAATTAGGGGAGGAACTGTGTGGCTTCCGAATATATCAGTCACATTGAATAATCGCTGGAAAAGAGAGAGATATTTATATACTGTCCCGGGTTAACAAGTCTGTACAAGGAGAGGAGGAATGAGATGAGACACAAGGCTCCCCCTCCCTCTCACCGTCCTATTCTCCCTACCGATTTAGAGCAGTTGCGCAAGACGGTTGACAGTGATTTGGTATGCGCAATCTTTACTATTCAAGATATATTAGCCAAACCATCTGGAAGGTCAGAGAGGTAATGGCTATTGTATATTTTATGAAGGAGGCTGCAGTTAATCATATGAATGAAGGTGATTTTTGTGAGAACGCACATCATGGTATTGGTCCAAACCCTAGTGAGCTTCCATGCCGTCTATACAGTCTACACAGGAAGCATCCTAACCAAAATGGAGCCCAACCAAAACTTGGCTTGTAGACTTTATGTGACAAAAGAGAAAAAATGAGCACAAAGTAATATAGTGAAAATAAAATGAAATAATACGAGAAAAGAAAATAGCACTGTTAATATTTAGCAATTTAGGCACACTAAACTGGAAGTCAATGAGACCAGAAACTGTCTGTTTATTGATATTCTTCTAAATATCAGAAAATCGGCTGAATACATTCAAAAACTGTAAAACCCAACTGTTTAACTCTGGGGGAGTGGTAAAATTAGCATATTTCCCCCCAAAAAAGTGGAGTATCCCTTTAACAGGACAAAACTATTTTGTAAATAACTCTTCACTACTGATTAAAATACAGTTATACTTTTTGTAGAGTTGACATTTCCTGACTCTATTTACCATCTTAACAAATAAAAAAAATAAAAATAAACTAATTAATTACTAAATGAATGCAAAGTTATGTCATGAAACTCGAGATTCATGAGGTCCTTAACTCAACCTGTTTACAATCACACCATTCTCTATAGGGCAAAGCTGATTGGTTCCTGCTAAATCAGTAGCCAATGAGCTTGCTGCTCAACCTTCAAATATTTGGTCGCATTGCAGTAGCAGTTGAAGCGTGTCGTGTACTGTATGTATTGGCAGTAGCAAGTTCATGTACTCTGCAGCAACAATAACCAACAGCAGCAGCAGCAGCAGCGCCAAGACCAAAAAATATCAACTTGTTATATTCAGCATGCAAAACACTCAGAGTTGTCATGACAGAAATTAATAATTCATTACTGAGCTTATCGTAATGGATTCTGGCATTCCCCATGAAGTAAACATGCAATTATTTTGATCAAAATAATTGTAGCACTTTATTTTACAGTCCTGTTCCCATGTACTTACTATTTACTTATTATAGTTATTACAATAACTGGGTAATAACTAGATACTAACCCTGAACCTACCCATAAACCTAACCTTAACCCATGTAGTTAACTTATATTAACCAGTACTTTCCTAGGTAAGTGCACGCACTGTAAAATTAAGTGCAACCAAAATAACTTATAATACAGCATATTTTAAAGGGAAACTCCACTTTTTTTTTTTGGAAATAGGCTCATTTTACCACTCCCCCAGAGTTAAACAGTTGAGTTTTACCGTTTTCAAATCAATTCAGCCGATTTTCTGATATTTAAAAGAATATCAGTAACCAGACAGTTTCTGGTCTCATTGACTTCCATAGTAGTAAAAAAAATATACAATGGAAGTCAATGAGACCAGAAACTGTCTGGTTACTGATATTCTTCTAAATCTCAAAAAAATTCGGCTGAATACATTCGAAAATGGTAAAACCCAACTGTTTAAATCTGGGGGAGTGGTAAAATGAGCCTATTTCCAAAAAAAAGTGGAGTATCCCTTTAAGAACATTTGGAACAGACTTAATTTCAACAGTATATCTAAAATAAAATGTTGTCCAGGTTGGCATATAACTGAGGTGAGGTCAAAAACAAACCCAAACCATCAGTCATTTCTGTCAGTTTAGGTACGAACAGCGGCTGCATTTATATGTGACCTTTAAAAACTCCATAATGCTGAAGGTAGTAATTTTTCCTGAAGGTAACATATTCATACATTTTAATGAATGTGCCTTTTCACATATTCAGAGATAATTATAAGAAAGGAATTTGCAGTTTGATTTCTGAAAAGCGTATCAGTTAAAAAAACATTTCCAACCAGTTGGACCGCGAAACTGAATTAACCAATGGGGTGAGTTTGGCGCGAAGGGTGAGCTTTTGTCCAACCAATGCCTGACAGAAAGATAGTTCGCAAAACCTGTGTAAAAACAATCATTATTTTTGCAATTCTGTTTATTGCTGGAGGCACAGAAATTACACACTCAACCTTTCAAGAATAAAAGAGCAGAACTGGATTACCACAGTAATTTAGATCATTTCCAGAGACTGGGTCAATAACAAAAGAACAGTGTGATGAATATACCTGAATTTCCACACCATAGCCCATGTAGACTGTCACGGTGTATGTGCAGTCCAGATTCATATTGTACCAGCTCCTGGCTTGCTGTGGCGTCTCTATGTAGCCTCCCGGCGATGTGAAATTGGTGCTGCATGGAGCTGCATTAGAAAAGGTAGAAGGACAGAGAGAGACAGAGAAAGTGTGAGCCTTTCAACAGAGGTGAGCCTTTTTTCATTCTCTCCACCTCACTTCATTGCATTGTCTCCCGTTTTTAATTGTCTTCCGAGGTTTTCTCATTTTCTGTCAGGACCAACAGGGTCAGTTTTCCTGCCCTGCTGTGTAGGAGAATACAGACAATTGTAGTGAAATGGCAGGTGAGCGAATATGTTCTGGTAGCCTTGAGGTCTTTCTGCTCTGTCGGCTCTTTTATCTCCCTCTAGAGTTAAGAGCTGCTGGTCACAAGATATGTTCTCGCTCCATATAAATTCATACTTTTGGCTTAGTTATTAGGAATGTGCAAAATTACATATTTTCATATTTGAATTGTCAGATGATTGTCTGAACAACTAGTTGGCTAGTGGCCTCAAGGAAGCCTTGTATAATTGAACTGCATCACTTCCAACAGCCCAATCAGATCAAAGTTTAGAAATAACTTTGGGACGCACGGATATAAAAAATTTGACCTATATTTATAAGCAGATAGATAAAAGTGAATTTAGGTATTACAACATTATAATGTACTGTGTTTGTCTCTTAATAATTAACATTAAGAGAGTATTAGATGATGACAAGAATGTAAATGATCATGATCATGCACTACTAAATATCCAATATTTGATGATACCGATAAATTATTAAAAAAAAAAAACATCTCTAATATGCATCGATAATCAATATGGAATCTATATATCGTGCATTCCTATAAACAGATAAAACAAAGCTTACTGATGTCAGGGGGCAGGGGCACTAAAATGTAATTACTGAAATTAAATACTAATAATTAAATAAAAAATGATAGATTAAAGTTTTATTCATAGAATACATATAACAAATCAACAAATGCCCCATGCAATAAAAAAAAAGCTGAAAGTTGAATATATATACAAAACACAAATTAATATTAATTTTCAACGACACATTCCCTTGCTTTCAAAAATAATTTTATACATAATATCAAATGGTTTCCAGATTGTTCTGCGAATTTAAAGGGACAAAACAAGATTGAAATCACAATTAAAGCTGCAGTCCGGCGTTTTTCCTCTTTGTCGCCATCTCTGTTCGAAATCTGCAATTGCAGTCACTCGCGGAATTATCAACTTTACGTGAGTTGTACTTCAACACCCTCGACACGGCACAGCGAGGGTGAACACAATGTTTGAGGAGACTGTGAGACTGTCAGTCAACCGTGCCGGTGTGGATACTGGCATTCGGAATCACAGATTATTCTTTTTTGAAGTATGACCAACAAAACATGGTTCTGACATCGCAGTAAAGCACGCTGATTAAATCTAACAATCCCTTATAAGTTATCATATCATGCAAGACTGTGAAAATTACACTTTGTTCTCGTACTTGACGTAATGACGAAAAGACCTGCTCGAATCTCCCATGGAAATCCACCGGTACCACTGGAATTAAAACCATTATTACAAGCTTGCCACTTTGAATCAAGCTAAGGCAAGCAGATAGTTTTGAACACTGGCTGGTTATGTATTTTCTCAAATATGTCTTTGGGATAATTTTTAACCCCAAAAAAAGCTATGGACTGCAGCTTTAAAAAGCAATTATTGTAAACATTATGGGTGATAGCTTATGTTGTTTTTCTGACCCAGTATAATTCTATCAAAGTCACAGTAAGAAAGGTGTCAAATAGAGCGGAACAAAATCACTTATCCAGTGGCAACTTTAAACCCACATCTTTAGGCACAAGCAGGGCTGGTAAAACTGTGAAGAGCCCTGATTCAGGCAATAGAAAACTGTAAGAAATATATGTAAATCTTAGTCACGCTGATCGTGTGAATGGTACCTGGCGTCTGCATGGTCGTAATAACCGTTGTAGTGATGATGGTGGAGGTGGTGGTCTCATCATCCAAAGCCGAAGGCATTGACGATGCTTTTACACTTCCTGGAGTGCCATGTACCTTGATCGTCGAGGACTTTTCTTTGTCTCTTTTCACCGGGATAGGCTCGCTGTTTAAGGTCGGAGTGTCATCATCTGTGTCTAACTTTTTGGAAGCAGGCGGTGTGGATGTGTGTGCATCAGTAGTGGTCAGTGACGCTACAGTCATGGATATCGGTGGTTCCTTTGTGCTTCTCCTCTGAGTTTCGGCTGAAGGTTGGATGTTGGGAACGTGTGGCTGGGTGAGGGCAGCGGCCGATGGAGCCAGTGTGGTGGTTCTGGGAGCTGCTACATCAGAGAATGGAGGAGCGTCCTCGTGTGGGACCAGCGGTGTGGACAGATCCTGGAGGAGATGGGAACTAGAGGATGGCACTGTGGGAAGGTGAGCTGCCCCTCCGCTGTCCTGAAAATACTGCTCGTGGCTTTGGCCTCGGGGGTCGTAAGGCGGGTAGGGCTTAAAAGGTGGATGGTGGTCGAGGCCACTGTAAGGAGGAGCTGTTGTGAAATGGGGCAGGTCTCTGTCTGTGTCCTGTGTGGTGTGATATGGGTTAGACCCGTCCTCTGCTTCCAGCTGACCTCCTCTTTGGGTGACTGCTAACCTCCCATTCATAAAAGAACCTAGAGGAGGCATTCAATAAAAGCAGAGCTAATTATGAAGCATACAGTAAGTTTAGAACAGTGTTAACCTCATCAAAAACAAAACTTCTGATGAAAATGTACATTGTAAAGGATTTTTTTTTGTTGATTTTGTCAGGTTACATTTTGAAGTCATTGATAAAGTAATGAAACAAAGATTTGTGGAGTTTATTTAGTAAATAGAGTTGTGTTACTTATACACGTAATGTTTTTTTATTAAAAATGAGCGGTTTTCACATGATAAAGGATACAAACACAATAGTTTATTTTTAGGTTCAATGATATAGTTGACAACTAGACACATTTTTGTTTTTAAAATTATATGAATAAATGTGTAACATAGATTTTAAAGTGTTTCCCATTTGACTATATTTCCTTTATGTCCATGTTGTTACAAATATTACTTACACACAAAGTGACGTATTAAATGTCAAATATACAGTACAATCATGTGAAATTCAAAATAAATATTTAACACTAATATATGTGCATTTCACTGTATGAAAACCAATAGAACATAGAACAAGTTTTAATGTTTTAATAAATGGCTGATCATTTAAAAAGAAACACGCAAACAAACTTATGAGCACTCATAATTTACTTCATGTTCTTTTATAACAATTAAAAGCATATGTAACAGACTTACTTGATTATGTACTTGATTAAGTCGCTTGAGAATTATGTTTCAAACAGAAATGTTTATAAAGGTACCAGAATTGTGTTGTGCACCTTTATATTTATGTTTTAATTTTACCTAATGTTTAATAAAACTAAAATTAATAAATATACCACAAACATTTTTCATTTAAAGGGCATTTATCAAATAATTAAAATAAAAATCTGTAAAAACACTGGGTTAGAACTACAATAATATCTTGTTCAAATAACTAGTCCCTTTTAACATATTTCAAAGGCAGCCACCCTCCTTTGTGTAAAGCCTGGCAACTAATTTTCTGTCTCTACCACCCAAGGAGATGAGGACTGTGTGCTATATGGCATGTGACGCTTTGTGGTTCAGCCATACGCAATTGCAAAGCATTCAAACTGTGGAGTCAGAACCCCCAGAACATTAACAAAATGGAAAAGTATCCACTAAATGGATTATGATTGTAGACGCTTTGAAAATGCCACAGAGTCTGTGGAGAAAAAAAAAGATAAACTCCTTTGCCATAATTGTTCATTTGAATGCTCTCTCTCCTCCCCAAGCCAATTAACGAGTGCAAACCTTCATCAGGCGGCAATGGAAATGAGTGGATTTGAGAAGAGTGGCGGTGAAAATGCGTCTCTTCCACCTGCACCTGGTGAGATGTAATCAGCCGGCCTTCAGGAGGGGAAACTTTTGATTTCACAATGCTTCATTTGCACCCTAATGGCTCTCTTTTTGTTTCACGACTTAATAATAACAATCTGCTTTTAACAATGGAGCCCGGTGTGTACGAAGGGCATTCCTACGAAGGAAAGGGAGAGGATGATATCTCAAACTGAACAGAACTGACGGGCTATTTTCCCCCTATCCTATGAAGTGTCAGAAGCAAAAGATACACATCGTTTCGTATAGCGGTGATGTGTGTTTTATGAGAGATTGACTTCGCTTTGAGGGGAAAAATCACATCGACATCTAACACATCCCTCACATCCACGCAAAAAAAATGACACATGAGAGACAAAGCAAAGGGCAGGAATTCCTCAATTCCTGTCATCTATTTAGAATTCAGCCATTTGTAGATCAAACCCCAAAAGCATGAAGTTTTTGACAAGGACACCTAGATGCAAAAACCATCAGCTCCAAATGTCAATCAGAGTTTTGCTTTATGCTTTATTTATTAGCTGTGCCCTTACATGAGTAATTATGAAATAACTGATGTCAAATTTCAAGGTTGTTACTGTATATTAGACAGTATGAATGTGCCTAATATTATGAGGTGAATTATTATTAATTTCACACTGAGCTGTTCACAGAACGTTGGGAGTTCTTCACTTAAAAAAGGGTAACTATGCATATCACACTCAATGTCACAGGGATTTTGCTTCCGAAAGTGGAAAGTCCCATCTACACCCTGCACTTTACATCACCCTAGCAATTCATAGTCCAGCAGCTCCTCTAAAAACTCCAGGCAAGACCAAACAGACGTGGAGCGCTGAGTGTTTGATTTGCTCCATTAGTGCTGGTGGAGTATAAACAGAATCTCTCAGACTGACTTCCCTGTCTGTTCAAAGGTCCCTCAGTGCTGTGCTCTTCAATGGCTGGATTTGACTTTTAAATGACCATGAGCTTGCCTAAGAAGCTTTTTACACAAACCAGCGGGGGAGTGTGGGCTTTGTTTTACCCTCTGTTTCATTTTTCTCTTAAATTGCAAATAGGTATGTTCACTGAACTCCTGTTTGTGCCCTTTAGGCGCGAAACACAACGAAGGAAGAATAACCGCAGATAACAGCTGGAGGGAAAAGTGGGGTGTCTCTCATTTTTATGCAAAAAGTTGCCCTGAGACATCTGTAAAGAAACCCATAATTTAGAAGTCATTATTTATAAGACACGTTTATCCAAAGTGACTTACAACACAAAACCTGAAAAACCTCTTTGGAGTAATCTGGTTTTGTTCCTGCTTTCTTTCACACACTCCTAAAAATGCTTGAGTTCATAAGTTGTCCCTAAGTGTTTTTGCACATTGTAAGCCTTTTGCTATAGAGCTACAGAAGAAATAGAAGTTTCCCACACAAAAGACACAGGTTCGAGTCCATGACAAGTACCGGCACATGACCACATTATATAATGCAGATTAATAAATAAAATATTGTTTTGTAATTTTACTTAAATAAATACAACTATATATAACTATATATCGATATAAAAACTATCAAATAAAATAAACTATATGTTGTACCATATCATTTATTACACTCTAAAAAATGCTGGGTTTTTAGGGTTTTTTTTAACCCAATTTTGGCTCAAATATGGACAAACCCAGCCATTGAGTTACAATTTTAAATAGGGGATTATCACGCTGATACGTAGTAGTTGCGGATTCTGTGATCTTTGTGCACTGCCACTTCCGTTGAATCACCGATCTCGCTGGCAAATTGATGAAGGACTACAATAAGTTTATTTATACAGCATCCCTGGTAAATTAGTCTGATTCACTAAAGTGCCGGCTGCAAACAAACGTGCTACCTTGTTTTATTTTAAAGTTTTAATCCACTTCTTCCTTGTACTCAATTCAGTCGGGAATCCATGAAAACTTAAGTAGGGCTGGTGTTGTTGGTTAGATTTACAAAGTGGAACAGAGCAGTGACATAAATAGCATTCGTCTCAGGCATTGTTGAACTGCGTCGGAAGTGGACATGCACAAAGTTGACAAATCCCGCCCATGAAACCTGGAAGCGTGATAATCCCCTATTACATTTTTAACCCAATGACTGGGTTTGTCCATATTTGAGCCAAAATTGGGTTAAAACAACCCAGCATTTTTCATTTCAATAGGCTCAAAATTATAGAATAGAATAGAATAAAATAGAATAGAATTGCTTGTCATCTTAATAAATAAATAGTTGTATGCTATATACTATAAATAGTGGAACATTACACGTCTTTAGTTCTCACTTGTCATATATCACAACTGTTCAGTGATCCATTCCATGTAAACCATATAATGTTCATTTTATGTTATTTAATTACACAAATATTTAAAAAAAAAATACTCTATTTTTAACTATAGTTACATGCACAAAGTTATTCTTATTATTATAAACTCTATTCCTTTCCCAATTCACCGACCACTTACTTTCACGTATTTCGGGAGAATGGATAAATGCACGTATTTTAAATTTGACAACTCTGATTCTGAATTGCAGTGTAGCTCAACGCCGAGGTGACCCCTAGACATGCATGCTCATTTTTTTCCTTGCCACTGTTTACATTGATTAAATTATTACTGCCTCCCTGAAAGGATGTTTTTCTGTCGCTTTAAGTGAGTTTTGATAATAGCTCAGCAAGGAGACCAGTATCGTGTTTTAAGAGAGAGACAGATGGTGAGAAAAAGGAGCTGGAGAGACAGATGCAGAGAGAAAACACACACCACAAGCCACAAGGTGTAGTAAAAACTACAAAAAAAGAGAGAAAGACTGTGAGGCAAAGCACTCCCTTCCCTATAGTGTACATCTAGCATCAATAATGCACCAGGGAAACTAACACAGCACCTCCCTCACAGCCATACGTCTCTTCAGCCTTCACTGTGGGGAAAAAACCCTGCAGGAAGAAGCACACTGCCAAGTCTAAGTTATGAAAAAGAAAACAAGAGGGAAAACAAATCAAACTGCACTTCTGCCAGAGGAAGTAACTACATCTGACATCACTCATTTAAGTTGAGTTGCTTAGTTCACTGAAATGACGGTACTGGAAATAGTTTAGTGTTTAAGGAGCTTAAATGGCTCATCACACCTCTCTATTCCTCTACCTTCCCAGCCAAGATTTCCCCATCTCCTTCCCATTAACAGTCACGCCGACCTTTCCTTTTATTGTCCTCCATCTCTATCTCTCTCCACCTCCTTCTTTCAGCCAAAGTCAGTCCAACTCGGAGAGACACAAAGGCCGCCTGAGTGATGGAGAACAGCCTCAAGAGGAACTTTGATGTTTATCATTGAGCTTTTCAAAGACTGTAACTAAAAAATGGGGCTTATCTTGAACAGACCGCAGAATTCTAAATAAACTGAGCTGATTACATTTCCGAGCATTTTCATTCGCTGGAGGAACGGTTCACTGAAAGGCCTAAAAACACTATTTGCTCAATCGTTCTGACAAAGAAAGAAAAAAATTCTCTACATGTGCTTTTTTTAAACCTATTTTGACTAGTTCAGAATAAAACTAAGTAATTCAACCATTTTATCCATTAATCCCAGGAATGTCTTTGACAACACAAGGATGGTGGTAATAAAATGCTTTGAACAAACTGTGAATATGCCTAAAATCAATACGACTGATGGTCACAGAGCCTTTTAACTTCCACAATATGACATATTTAGAAATTAAACAGGATATTAAATGAGAATAAAGTGGAAATGAGTGTGTGTTTCATATCAGAATGGAGCCAGATTGAATGCAAGTTTGCTAAAGCAATGTGTGAATTGAGCTATAAGGGTATTGTTTAACAGTGTAGGACTGTGTGGGCTAAGTGACAGAAATGGAAAGTTGTTTTAGAGCCGAAGCAAGTTATTGCAATTTGATTAATGAGGCATTCACAATGGAAGTAAGCTGGGTCATTTTAAATATCAATAGTGTGCACATATTTAACAGATTAGTGTGGAAAAAAAACCCAAAAACAATTACAAACCTTTTCTGTGTAAAGTTACACTACTGTTCAAAAAAAAAAAAAAGGGGGTTGGTAAGATTTCTTTAAAGTTTATGAAAAGAAGTCTCTTTTATTGCATTTATTGGATCAAATACAGTAAAAACAATACTATTATGAGATATTATACAATTTAAAATAACTGTTCTATTGTAATGTATTTAAACATTTATTCCAATAAAGGTAAATACATTTTTCAGCAGTCATTAATCCAGTTTTCAGTCATATTATTCATCAAAAATCATTCTAATATGCTGATTTGACATTCAAAACACATTTATATTATTTATATTTTATACAATATTGGAAAAATAATTGTGTTGCTTAATGTTTTTGTGGAAACTGACACTTTTTCTTTTTGAGCCTTTGAATAATAGAAAGTAGAACAAAGAACAAAGTTTATATATATATATATATATATATATATATAATTAGTATAAATAGTGTTACTACTATTATTATGCAATTGTCACGAATGGCTGTTGTATAAAGCGTACGATGAAAGGAGTAAAAAACAGTCTTTATTAAACCCAAACAGAAAACTCCGGAGATCGCAGGAGGAAACAATAACAACCACATATTAAAAACTGTTGATACTGGATAAGGGAACTGAAAGAACCGAGGGCTTAAATACTGACAAGGAGTAATCAAAGTAAAATAGGAATGAAAACTAACTAGGGAACACAGGCAGGCAAACAGAACACACTGAAAACAAAACCAAAACCAACATACATGTTATAGCCTTTACTGTCACTTTTGATTATTTTAATGTGACCTTGCTGAATACATAAATCAATATAAAATATTTAATACCGACCCTTACTGACCCCAAACTTTTGAAGAGCTCAAGTTTAAACAGAATAATGAATGCAAGTGGTGTAAATGTAAATGAAAATAATTGCATTTTTGCTTTTAAATCCTCCAAAAAAACGTCCCAATTCATTTTGAACCAGGAATATTCTTTTAAGAAGTCTTAGATCTAAATATAACAACTGCACACATCTGCTTACAGGCATACATGCACACACACAACCCTACTTATCCCCAGATGGAACTTGAAAGAATGTCACTTCAGTTATGATGAGCCCTTTCAGAGAGCATGAGGGAAATTAAGGGGAGAAGTGAGATGAGGTGCGGCTGCATCACCCCCTAAATTGATTTTCTTTGATTCGTGTCTTCCCCACTCACAGTTCAACACTTACACTCCACACACACAAGGCTTCATAATTAATCTATTTGGATGGCAGAGAGCTGTTCACAGACTCCAATTATATGGAAAGGGGGGGAGAGAGAGAGAAAGAGAGAGAGAGACTTAGAGGTGAGTAATCGCTTCCACGGCACACTATACGGTCATCACACAAAAGTTTTAAATGTATTTTATATACCTTGAATCTTTCATACAACTCATTAAATAGTGTTTGAATTAGTAAATCTGGGTGTTGAACTGTATCATATCAGCCCGTTCTCATCCCAAGACCTCATATAACTACGCTTTTGACCATACGTCAACATCCAACGTTTTAGCCGGGTACCCTTTAACGTCAGTTAGATGACGCTATCTACTCCTAACCCTACCCCAGACCTAAACCTACCCGCGTCATCTAACTGACGCTAAAGGTAAAGCGTCAGTTGGATGACGCCCTAGGATCGTCATCTAAATGACGTTAAAGGGTACCCTAAAACGTCGGATGCTTACGTATATGGTCAAAAGCGTCAGTTAGATGACATCTTGGGATGAGAATGTGTTAATCATAAGGGTTCGAAATGTAAATGATGGGTGAGTGAATAATGATTACATTTCAGAATGTGATAAATCCTCTGTAATAAGGTTACTGTAAAGTTACTAAATGCCATAACAGCTTCTAGTTTCTAAAAATCTAAAAATTTTTGCACAATATCTAAAAAACAATAACAACAACAACAAAAAACAAAACAGAAACTCCATGGAAACAGAACACACTGGAAAACATATTGGCATGCTCGAATAATGCCAGCAAAGGATGCATCCAAAAGACACACACACATTTTAATCTACTAAAGTAAACAATGACGATGTGAAGCGTTTTTCAGTGTGGTAGCTAGCCTGACAAATCCTGCAGCATTGCTCTGACACATTCCAACACCCTTCATTATCTTCAACCCCGTCACACATAATTCAAAGGCCCTTTGAAACTTCAAGCTGGGAGAGAAAGCGTTCTCTTTCAGCCCTATTCTGTCACAACAGAGAGCAATCCAAGTTACTACGGAAAGAATAGTGAGCTGGTTTGACATCTTTCACAATTCATCAGAGATAACAAAGGCAATTTGCAGTACCTGCGAAACACAAATAAGTCGCACAGTCTCTGAACGCAAATAAAATATGATGATAAAGTAATCAGAGCATTAAAAGGTCTAAGAAAACATCCTTGGTGCAGTCTACCCTGGGCGCATGATTTCTGCCACATGAAGAAAGGCGAAAAACAGTTTCTTAGACTCAATTGAGTGTGTTGTGTTTACTTCTGTCAGGGATTGCGATTGTTCCAGTCATTACATCAGATTGTTTCCCAATTGTGATGAAACAAGCAGTTATTTTTAAGCTGCTCTCATCACGAGCTTAAGAAAGACCTGTTGTGAACTAGAAAAAGTTGCATTGCTTTTGTTGAGTGTTGAAAGTAGTAGTGATTGCTGCGGCACTCCAGTAACTTTGACTGTATCTGAACAGCTTCTTAAAGCTTTATCTTTACAAAGTGATGACAAGCACAACATTTTTTCCAAGCTTACTGGATAAATCTGGTTGTACAATTCTGTAAGTTGCATGTAAAAGGCTCTATCAGTGCATTGATTTAAAGAATGCAACAATACTATTTGATTGTTATCAATACGATAAACATAATTTATCCTCACTATTTGAACTGTAAGTGTTGGGCTCTCAACTGCTAAAAAAAAATAGAATAGATATTCATTAAATAAAAAAATTAAATTAAATAAAATTAAATTACAAAATAATTGACTAAAACAAATAAATGCAAATGTAAAAATTAGGGTTGTCAAATGATTAATCGCGATTAATCACATCCAAAATAAAAGTTTGTGCTTACATAATATATGTGGGTGCACTGTGTATAATTATTTTATTTATATATATATATATATATATATATATATATATATATATATATATTATAAATAACAATAGATATTGTCATGTTTATACTCTATAGATTAATATATAATTTATATTATATATAAATATTTTTTCTTAAATATACATGCATGTGTGTGTGTATATATATTACAGCCCTAATTTTTACATTTGCATTTATTTGTTTTAGTCAATTATTTAGTCATTTAATTGAATTTTCTTTTATTATTTTCTTTTTTATTTTATTTTTTTATTCAATCCGATTAAGGGTCCATGTAAAAGCAGCAAGTGTGTCTACACACACACACACACACACGTATAAGATGTCAAATAAATAAAAAAAAGTTCAACTTAGAATAAAATTGTACTGAATTGATGTGTTAAATTGACATCCTATCAAAGTAGCAAAAGTAAAGCTATAGTAGAAATCTCTTTATAAATCCCTGCAGAGCAATAGCTATAAATCTATACTTATACATATCACAGTTCTGTCTCCTAACTTCTAACGTTCTGTCTTCATTCATGATTTAGAGTCACAGAACTGTCAACTCCTCCACTCTTTACTGTCACTTCCCCTCGTCACCTCTGGAGATGTCTGAGGGTTCACCTGTGAGCTAGATCTAAAGATAAGGGATGTGACCCCTGCTACACACAGCAGCACAGGTGCCTATAGTCCTCCGTACGTGTCCTTTCTTCCATTCTGCACACCACAGTGGAAAGGTCACTCTCACATCTCCATAATGACCAGAGACAAAGAACAAGCAGGGCGGATCAATGCAAGGACACCTGCTATCAGTGGCTGCTTATCGACCAGCAGCCAAGAGGAGCCAGTGATGCACTCAGGCAGGCATCACCTACTCCATCCCAGCGGAGAAACAGAGATAGAGCACTACCCAGCCAATGTATTGATCTCCTTCCCTTTACCATTTGTAAAGACAATCAACAAACCAGAGCAGAAAGTGAGACTCAATGTATAAAGTGACAAACAGTGTTAAGTAGGAACACACAGCTTATAAAATTAACAAAATACTGTCAATTGATGCTGACTATTAATTACTCACCTATTTGAACTTTTAAGATTAGATATAACTGTTCACTGTGCATGCTTGTGCATGGTGCATACAAATACTACAAAGCAAGAAAATGTCTGTTTATGTCACTGTTATTGGATTCCTGTTCCTGTTTTGTTGAGAGTTTCGGACAATAGGTATGCATCTATTTGTTGCATGGTATCTAAACCTGATGTATGTCCATGCTGAACAAATCCTGGCTGTGTTTATTCCAGGGGTCTGTCCTTGTACCATCAATAATTGTGCTTATAGTGCAGGATCATGTGAGAACGTTTTGTCCGTAACAAAGTAATAATCTTGGCACAAACATGGCTGAGACATAATAAATTGAATCTGATGCAGTGGCGTAACTATCGGTAAGCAGGATACGCGTTTGCTTACAGGCCCGGACCAATCAGGGGCCCGCGTGACTGGAAGATATTGATTGACAGCCGGGGCTCCCTATAGAGGATATGCGCGTGACGTCACCGTCGGCCGGAGTCCCTGCAGTTACTCACAGTGAGTGGCAAAAAGACTGAGCGGCTGTATTTGTTTTCAGCGTGAATGCCAAGAAAAACAAACACAACACATATAAAGTGGGAAAGAGCTTTGCGACTGACTGTACAACTAGATTTGACAAAAAATCGGAGGTATATTTTTACAGACAGCTATAGAAAGAGGAGCAAATGGATCGCTGCAATTCACAGAAACAACTGAACTCGAGTCAGCGAAAGGTGGATTTGCAGTTATCATTTTGTGTCCATATGCTGAATTTAGGTGTAAAACCATACCCATATATTTTGTATTGTTATATATATTAACAACTCATCAATTAAATATTTATCATTGCATATTCTGCATTACTGGATGTTTTTTTAATAAACACTGACCACTTGACAACCCAAAAAATAAATAAATTGTTTGCACACTTGAGTCCTTAAAGTAAAATTTAATGCCAAGCTTGATGGTTGTATTACCGAAAGCTTGGCATTAAATTTTGCTTTAAGGACTCAAGTGTGCAGACAATTTATTTATTTTTTGGGTTGTCAAGTGGTATCTGTCTGGCACCTTGTTTGCCGTGAGTGCGGTGAAACTCTTTCAAATAAACACTGACCAAAAAAAAAAAACTATAAAGTTTTAGGGCTGGACGATATGATGATATATTTAGGCTATATATAACACTGACATAAGTGATCACACAGATTTAGACCTACCTATTGAATTTATATAAAGCGTTCACAGGCAAATTTGCTTTATGTTTTGGTCTATATTGCTTTTATTTCCCCGGTGTCGAAATCAGGCAAACAAAAATGTCAGGCAACACGATTCCTGGCTGCATGTCAATATCCATGGATCACTGGATATTTAGTAAGTTGTAAGGAACACTATATTGAACACTACATTTAGTTTAAATTGATAAAATCGTTCGTTTTAGTCGCATTTTCAGAGTTTCCCCTATTAAATCCAGTCATGCAGCAGATCTTTTGCCACTCAGTCAGGCTGAGGGGGGTTGAAGTGACGTCAATGCATTCCCTCTATTGCATTTTACTACTTTTAGTCTGATCGCATTTTATTTATCTCTAAATTATTTGAATAAATCATGACAAAAACATATGTTACTGATCATTAAATACATGTTTGAAACGAACAATGATGGATTTGTGTAATTTATTTCGAATTGAGACTGGGGAATCCCCAGGTAAACATGCGTATTGCGTCACTCAATTTGCCATCCTGTCAATTGAGAATGCCCATGCGCACCATCTGGATCTCAAGGATTTAATCAACAACTCTGCACAGAGGAAAGCACGGAAAATGTCGCTGTAATGCAAGTGAGCATCTTTGTTATGTCTTTGGACCAAAGCCTAAGTGTTTTTTATTTTGTTGTAGTGTGCGTAGGCTACTCCTGATATTGTCAGTCATCTCATCTCTTATGCGTCATCATGTGCAGTAGTAGGGGGGCCCGCCTTGATAATCCAGCATAAAGGCCCGGTGTTACGCCACTGATCTGATGCAATTCTTGGTCATCACTTCACTTATAAAAGAGTCTTTTCAGCTCCATTGTCAGTTACAACTTCTTTAGTAGAAACTTCAGTGCAACGACTGATGGGAATGTGCCTTCTGCAAATGCTACATCTCCCTTGTTCTTTCTTCAAATGAGGAGAGAAGTGAAATTATGTACTCAATTAAACCCCACGGGAGGGTACCGAGTGTCACGGGCTGATCATAATCTGCTGAGTAAACCGTGTGCTCATGTTTGCTCTAAGAGGCTTTTCAGCAAACAAAACATGCTGTTCCACCTTGTTGTGACATCTTGCTGTAGCATTATTGTTGGCATTCCCAAATGAAAGTAGAGAATGACGACAAAGAGTGATGGAGCATGCTGTTCAGGGCTCTTTTCAGATGGCAAATTGAATTTGAGGGGTTCAATGAGTTTAGGTTTCCCCTCTTGTTATATATAGTGATTTTGTTAACCTTTGTATATAACAACTATACCTCACCAAGGCGGCATTCATTGATCAAAAATTTACTTTTACATTTACATTTATTCATTTAGCTGACGCTTTTATCCATAGCGACTTGCAATTGCTATATATGTCAGAGGACGCACGCCTCTGGAGCAACTAGGGGTTAAGTGTCTTGCTCAGAGACACATTGGTGTCTCACAGTGGATTCGAACCCAGGTCTCTCACACCAAAGGCATGTGTCTTATCCATCAATTTTCAGCATCATTACTCCAGTATGATCAATAATTAGGAGCTAAATGTTCAAAGTGACAAATGATTGCATTATAAAATTAACAGTTGTAATCTCTATAGAGACAAACACACAGTCATGTTAACCTCAACAAGTAACAAGACACACTTCTCACCAATGCCAATCCAGAGTGTGCTTATCTAGTATCCTAATACTGCAACTGAGGGAACAGAGGAACAGGATATAAAATATCAGCATCAGACATCATTTTGAGGTACAAGACCTCAATATGTCACATTTCTGAACATGCAGCCTTGAACAGATCATGGTGGAAACTTGATGTGCTGCCTAAATAGGAATAAACAAACTGTCACTGAGTCAAAGAGTCTGCCTGAGCTCACTGACCCGATAAAACCTCAAACCAGAAGTGTCCTGACTGCAGCATGTTCATGCACAAGCATCAGTCAATAAGCATTTTTAGCTTACAAAACAAACAGCTCGTGCTCGGACTGCGAAAGCTTAAGGGGAAAAGAGATTCCAGCCAAAGTCGGTGACATAGTGACCACAGTTGGGTCAGACTGGGGAAAAGACGGAAAACTGGATTTGCTGCTCTGCTGGGGATAAAAATATAAGATAATATAAGAATTAAGCCATTTAGAGGCATTCATGAGGACCTAAGAAGGGTTTGCATGAGTTGATCCAGGAACTTATATAGTATTATGTATTATGTTTCATGCATATAGACGGTTTCATCAGACGCGTTGCCATGGTGATGAGCTGGCCCAAAGTTAACTTCCGTTCTGTTCGTTTATTAGTGTTTACTGGATAATATGGCATTGACTACAAATGCAGTGAAATTTAAGGTGATGAGCAGGTTATTGAGCTGTGGGGTGCAACCTGACCTAGGGAGCAAATGCAATTTTTAAAAATAAAAATGTCAAGGTTTCCTATGAGGGAGACGGCGGTATTAAAATAGCCTATGTTTATCTGAGTGATAACCGGTACAGTGTTTCCCATACATTTATTAGTGGCAGCCCACCACATTCTCAGCGCTGACCGCCACATATTGATTTCCGTGTTTTTAACAATTTAAGATGGGAAAAGTTGTAATTGACTGCAGAGTTGCGTGCAGCGCATATTCGGACGCTCTCTCTCTCTCTCTCTCTCTCTCTCTCTCTCTCTCTCTCTCTCTCTCTCGCAAACACTTGACAGCGGACCAGTCTGTGTATTGCATGGTTAGTATCATAAACAGCGCTGCACAGATCCATCCAACATGCTGTCAATGTGGAGACCCAAAAAGGTTAGCAAGCATGTAAGTAGCCTAGCTATGTTAACCTTATCAAACTCCGCCGTCGCGCTCGCCACAGTTTTTTTAACACTGCGGTAAATCAGACACGTCGGTAGAAAAACATCTTGTCTCCAATTTTTGTTCAACGGGTCTGGTAGTGTCACATTTCAGTTTGGCCAGGTAACATTTATTTTCTTTGACTGGCAAGATACCAGCTACTAGGTTATTTACTTGTTATGGATTGTCTCCGCAAGTCTGCCGTAAGTTAAGTTTGGGCCAGATTAATGCACATGCGCAGTACTGTTTGTTTATGTTGTCACTGCTGAAAGCGTCTATAATGTACTGTCTCTTTCCAGAGTCTGAATTTTCACAAGTCTTCACAACAGAAAAGAAATCCTTGCTTTGTTTTTTGATGCTAAACATGCTCCTTAACAAAGCAGATGCACTATTTACACTTCCTGACCTGTCAAAGGAAAAGCATTAAAACAATAAACAAAAACAGCAGTGATAAATGGCCCAATTAGCAGCCCCCAAACAGATCACTTTCTTCACCCCATTCACTCAGCCCCTGATTTCCCTTTGCACCCCGGAGACTTTCGTTCCCATTTATTTAGACCCTTCCTGGAGTACAGGTCTTTTGTGTTCCTGCTTAAAAAGTGCCTTTTGTTTGGATGCAGAAAACAATCACCCTTGAGCAACAGATTAGCAGTGCTGGCTCTTTGTGAGGCTGTACAAAGCCAGAGCAATTAAGGCTCTTCTTCCCCTTAACAAGCTTTAATCCAGACATGCTTTCATTTCATTTCATCTTTCCCTGCCTGTGCCAGCAAGACTGAGAGATGTTCCCCTGTGCTTCATATACCGTGCCAATCGGCAGGCGCTGCTCTCAGAGCCTAATCCGTGTCATCTGTGTGCCGAGGAAAACTGCGCTTCATTAAACCGAGACATCTGATGCTGTAAAGTTTTACCACAGAAACTGTCATGGGTATTACATGCTTCACAGTCTATGTTATGGATGTTACTTACTCGGTATATTATCTTAAAATGGATGATTTATGGGGTAAATCTTTGAAATAGATTTAAATAATACTTTGTATTATTATGGTAACAACCAAATCTTAAACCCTACACTTTGATTTTAAAAATAATTTAAAGAGGTCCTTTTCTAAAAAATATGAAAAAAAAAATAAAAAAAATATCAAAATTGTAAGATGTAACCAAATTAAATTGCATAGATTATACTACCATTCAAAAGTTTATATTAATCATATAAAACTAATCATATTAGAATGATTTCTGAAGGATCATGTGACACTGAAGACTGGTGTACTGATCACACAAATAAATTTAGGCCTTAATTTTAAAATATATTAAAAATAGAAAACCAATACATTAAATTGTAATAATATTTCACAATATTACTGCTTATTATTAATATTTTTAATCACAAATACAGTGTTGGTGCATTATTTAGAAGAGACTTATTTCAAACACACACACACACACACACATATTTTTATTCAAGTACTTTTATGATAAACATCTGAGATAATATTGATATTTATGAAATATAACTGAGCTATGAAAAAAGACCAACCTCTGAGTCTCTGGGTGTGCAGTTTTACACATGCTGTACAGCTGACTTTGTTATACCAGTTTATTTCATCACTTGTATAAATGAAACCATTAAAAAGTCAGTAAACTCCCCCAGAGGTTTATTATGGGGCAGGCATGATCCATGATGTCATTTTAAAATGATCTACATAATACTTGAACTACTTGTGCAATGCATCTACATATTTTACAGTTCAGGCAATGTTTTTGAATGGGGGCTGCTGTCAAAGATTACAACTAGGCCTTAACAATACCAACATTCTGTATATTTGTGCACAGTAGGTTTCCACAAAACACTAGCAGCATATCAATGGAGTGCTGGAACACTTTGCGATGGAAAACAGGCTAATCAGCCTCTTCAGGCAATACACAGGAGGAGACGTTGAATGACATTAGACTCTAATTTCCAGCCGTCATTATCTCATTACTCTGAGAAGGCAAAACAGAAAAACAAGATCCAATTTCTCTCCAATCCAGGGTTAAGAATACTAAATGCATCTCATAGTTCTTCGGCTCTTACTTTTGGACTTTGTATCTGAGGGGTAATTTCACTAAACTGTTGCACCTCACTAATAGGGTTGAGTATCAATACAGATTTTTTTTATTCAATTTGACTCCAGTTCACAAGCTCTCAATTGGATTAAATTTATATTCACTTTAGTATACACTCACCTAAAGGACTAACCTGTCAACCAATCCCATGGAAGTTGCTTCAAATGCATTTAGGGGTGTGGTCTTGGTCAAGACAATCTCCTGAACTCCAATATGAATGTCAGAAAGGTGATTGAAGCAATTTTGAGTGTGGCCGGTCTGAGTATTTCACAATCTGCTCAGTTACTGGGACTTTCACACGCAACCATTTCTAGGGTTTACAAAGAATGGTGTGAAAAGGGAAAAACATCCAGTATGCGGCAGTCCTAGAGGTCAGAGGAGAATGGGCCGACTGATTCAAGCTGATAGAAGAGCAACTTTGACTGAAATAACCACTCGTTACAACTGAGGTATGCAGCAAAGCATATGTGAAGCCACAACATGCACAACCTTGAGGCGGGTGGGCTACAATAGTAGAAGACCGCACCAGGTACCACTCATCTCCACTACAAATAGGAAAAAGAGGCTACAATTTGCTTGAGCTCACCAAAATTAGACAGTTGAAGACTGGAAAAATGTTGCCTGTTCTGATGAGTCTCGATTTCTGTTGAGACATTCAGATGGTAGAGTCAGAATTTGGCGTAAACAGAATGAGAACATGGATCCATCATGCCTTGTTACCACTGTGCAGGCTGGTGGTGGTGGTGGTGTAATGGTGTGGGGGATGTTTTCTTGGCTCACTTTAGGCCCCTTAGTGCCAATTTGTTTTTTACATTATAATTGTATTGTGTGACTTATTTTTAGATAAAATGTACTGCAAATGATTAAGTTTTTTTTGTTGTTGTTGTTTCTCAAAAAGGATAAATTATGATATTTTGTAAAGAGAAAACAGTAGCCGTTTCAAATCCAGATTTGTAAAAGGGGAAGGTAAACATAAGTTAGCTTCTTCCTTCTCCTTTTTTTTCTATATTCTTTTTCTTCTCCCAGCCAGCAATGACATGTGGGGCCCATATGAGGGCTTGATGGGCGGCAAATGTGGGCCCCATTATGGGCTTGCACCCGGGATCCACATTGGGGCAAGCTGTGGAAGCCCAGATGTACTAAAATTGGGACCAGTACGAGTACTGCGTGGGTCTTAATTGGGCAATTCATGTCAGACCCATTTGGGCCCTACCTGGCCAAATGGGCCTTAAGTGGGCTTGCACCCAGGATCCAACTATGGTTACCCAGATGGGCTTTAAATGGGCTCTGTAAGAGTCTTATGTGGGTCCTAAGTGGGAAATTCAAGCCAGACCCATTGGGGCCCCACCTACTTTTGAACATGCTGAGATTTTGTTTTTATTATTTTTTGTTTAAATATGCTCTGTTATCAATGACCATGTTCTGAAGAGAAAAAGGAAATGAAAAGAAATAAAATTATTCATTCATTCATTCATTCATTCATTCATTTTCCCAAAAAGAACAAGAAAAAAGTCAATGAGTTTTTTGTGAATTGGACAAATCTACCTTTTTTAAATTGCGGAGACAGAATAGATGCCAGTCCCTGGGACAGTAAAGGTCAACAACTCCTGCTTCAGTGAATCAGGGACTAAAACAAATGCACATACTGTAGACTAATAAATGGCACATTCTTATCCAACTCCCTGATGAATATACTAAAACTGGTCATGAATGAAAACACATACGGCTGCATTTATTTCCTCTCTCTTGTATTTTAGAGTGCAATTAAGCAAAAAGCCACAGAACACAGCATCTATTACATGATGACTAATGAGAATGTCTATTCTGCCTCCTTTGGTTTGCAAAGGTCTTTGGATTTTGCCAGGTGGCTAGTCTGTGCCACCTGACGCCATGTTGCCTCAGTCAGCACACTCATTTCCCTTCATTAACAGCTGCTAAAACAGCACTTTACACTCGGTCCGCACGCTTCTCATTCCAGCTCACTAGCACGGCTCTTCAGGGACTGACAAATAACTGCATCCTAATGGTTCCAATGTGCTCATTTCACATGACCTTTTGTTAATGCCAGGAAACCACCTCCTAAACGCACATTAGCATGATGCAAGTCATCGCCACCGCTACCCTTCAAAGCCTGCCAAATATGCATCCCCACGGAATAGCTTTTACTGCTGCTGTTAATGAAGATGTCCTACTAAAAATCATCGTCTCAAGCAGGGTGCCGAAAAGGTAACGAAATGTAAAAGTACAGCAAAAGAATCTCATCCTTTTGAAGCTTAACTGTGGCTAAAGAGTTCGTTCAAACTTATCTATAATGAAGTTATAATAAAACAGCTCTGGCTTCAAAATGACTACCAGCACATTCACAAATGCAGAACAATAGCGCAGTTGCATATATGCATAAGACTCTGAGATCATGGGCATATCGTCCACTTCTCTCCGCCGTTTCGGTCACAGTCCAGCGGCCAGGCCACAGAGATCAGCCATCCACCTCATATGAGTATCTCACGCTTATGCTTCATTCATCACCTCTGTAAAAGTTAATGAGTTTATTCAGAGAGGGCTGCCAAAACAGCATTTATGTTTTAATCAGGATTAACAGTGGCATGGGCTCCTGCACTGATTTTTTATTAATCGCTCTCTTTACACTTCATTACCTTCTCCCTGGCTTCCCCTCAGAAGCTCATTTCCCCTCCCGAACCCACAACTACACAACAGAGATATTTGTTAGAGGACTTGGGAGAATAAAGAGATTTGGCCTTAAAAGCCCATTTAGAAAAACGAATTAGCTTCCGACATATTCTGATTGTTTCAGAGCACAGCCAAATTTAATTATATTCAGTACCGGATTTAACCAAAACAACATCACAATGGTGGAAACTACAAATGATATTGTTTTCAGTTACATTTCTGAAAATAAATCTAAAGAAAACACTTAAACTCAACTACGTTATGCACATTTTGTCTCCTCAATCATTAGTATGCGCTTAAAGCATGTCATAGTTTTTTGAAAACCATTACATTTTTGCAAAACTACTTGAAAATATAGCATGTAAACACATATTAAGCATTTCCATTGAGGTTTTCTTAAGCACAAATAATTTGCATAACAAAAGTAATTGTGTGAGAAAGAAACTGCTAAAAATATAAATTCTGGTAACTGTTCTATTTAGAGTGCCGAAGTTACGACGTCACTCTGTAGGCCAAAACGCGGAAGTGAGTTAGCATTTTAGCACTCCCGGTTCCCTCGCTCTAAAGTCTATGGGATTTTTGAATGGGCTTTTGCTAAATCGCCTGAAATAAGGTTTGAACAAAGCCTCTAAATATTTTCACGTTTTGATCTATGACATAGAACACACAGTTATAACCTGTTTGTGGTTTTTTAAACTTTATTGTGTCTGCTTGTGTTTTTAAAAAAAATGATATAGGCTTCAAAATGTATACATTTTGGATTAACCTGTAAAGATTATCTTGATAGACAAAACGTGTAAGGGTCACAACTCTTTGTTAAACACAGATCTTATTTTTTGCGATTTTCCAAAAGTCTATGGGGAAAATGCATAGCTTTTCAATCGAGGGAACTCATGCGCCGCTAACTTCTGAGTTGTCCTACAAAGTGACGTCATCACTTCAGCACTCTATTGACTATTGCATTTGCAATATAAAACAAAATCAGTCTCTTTAAATATTCAAACTGTATTATTAATAGTACTTTTTGAAAAATACGTTTAAAATGTAATACACTTACAAAAGATGAGATGAGACTCCAGAGATCACATGACCGGCAAATACTGCTCTATTTATCTCAGTAACTACTAGTCCTATTATTGGACACTTTAACAAATGAATCATGGCTGATTGGTAATTGCACATTTCTATTAGCCCATGTAGAACTAGAGCATTGCTTTTGTACTATGCTACATCCGCACCACTAGGTGTCAGTATGTCTAATTTGACTGTCGACCAACGCAACACAAACAAAAAATGACAGAGTATGCCTTTAAGTGGAATGATATGCAAACAAACAAACAAAAAAGAAATCAATGCATTATGCATAGTCACAGCCACAGTTTGTAAGTGGTATGCCTTGTTTTCTTTCTGACATTGGTTCTATCACCTCTCCTCTCTGATACAGACAAGGATTCTATCAGCAGGGCCCAAATAAAAATGAGTCTTCCCCTCTCTTGAAAGCTCATTACTTATGACAGCGTATGCCCAGACACTTTAATACTGATAAACACGTTAGCACACGCTGCTAGCGCTGCTGAAACATAGCCAAGCAGGCGGCAGATGGAAAGTGTCAGTGAAGGAGTGGGATGCTGGAGGTAAAGGCAGCACAATGCCGCTGCCTGTCAAAATTACTACACACATCACATATCACAATGCACAAACACTCTCGCTCTTCAACCACGCAATGACGGCATCCTAAACACACAACGGCACAATGCTAAGAGACAGAAATATGTACGCTGTCAATTTGAAAGGGAAATTACCACAGTGGTTATTCAAAGATATTGTAGTGGGTTTTTTTTTGTTTTTTTAAAGTAGTCATGTTAAACTGTTGTGTTTTGCTTCGTCGCTTTCATGTCTCCTGAAAGAGCAGTTCCGTGGTAAATAATGTTTAAGGTAATGTGCTGTGAAAAGACGTTAGAAGCATCAAAATCGCATCATTGTCACAGCAAACATAGCATCCCTGCTAAAAAACAAACAAAACAAAAATTTTACAGGCTGGTCTAAAAAGAAAATCTTGCTTAAGCTACTCTAGTTAAAAAGAATAGTAAGTGGACCAGCACAACAACATTTCTAGGTTGTGATTTTGTTTACTGTTGTATTAGCTTACCATACTTGCTAAAAATATCCTTGCGTTGTTGAAACAGCATTTTGGTGAACTGTGTGGGAATGAACATTATGTTTGAATATACGGTATGTGGTTAGTATGAGAACTGAACAGATAGTCAATCACAACAATTAATGCTAGCACATTTAAGATCTAACTTTTGTGAGGAGTTTAAAGAGAGGAAAATAATTTTGTAAAATCCTGAAGATAATTCTGTGGAAAATGAGGAAAATTGCCCTTATGAAAAGAAGTATACTTCAAGTTCATTTTATGAAGTATACTTAAGTAATGTTCAAGAATATTTTTAAGTATACTTCATGTAGTAAGTATACTAATATCAATATATAGGCTACTAGTAGTAAACTTGTAAGAGTACTACAGTATTTCAATACCGCTTGGGACTAAATTGGCCCACTTTTAGGATATAAAAGTATATGTTTATGTGTGTCTAGTCTAACAGCAGTAAACTTTAAGTGCTCAACTAGTTCATAATTACGTTTCTCATTTGTACTGTGAAGTGAACATATTGGGTTAACTACTGTAGTAGTTTACTATTTTAATACTTGTAGCAAAGTTTTAGTTTATGAAAGTATACTTTGAAGTATACTATCAGTAAACTACTTTAGTTGTAACTTGTTTACTACAAGTTTTCTTTAAGTGAATTATAAATTTAAGTGAATTAAAATAACTTTTACTTTGATAAAAAAAAAACATTGTATTAGCTTCATGCATCCTTTTTTATCAACACTTAAATGTTGGTAAGTTCATAAAGAAAGGGAACATTTTAAACAAAAACAGTTGAGAAATTTTAATTTGCGTCAAAGACTAGGCCTTGATCAGATTCAGAAAGATGATCAAACACAGATGGATGGAGCAGATCGAGTCCAACACCCCCAACGGTTCACAGTTGTTTTCTTACAGCTGGAAAATTCAGTCGGATAGAGTAAAGTAGAATTAAAGTAAATTCCAATGTACACTACCAGTGGACTAGCCTACACAAAAATTCAGATATGCAGAATTAGAAACCTATCTGTTTTATATCAATATTTTAATCAATATTTTCAAACATTATAAGTTTCATAACACTGTATATGAAAAACTATGTTAAAAAAAGAGTATATTTAATAGGATACTCAATCAAAAGAGTTAAACCACTGCAAGCCAAGTATACTTTGAACACTTAATTATACTTAAGTATTTCTCGATCAAAATATTGAGTATAAGTACAGGCCAAAAAAAACTTGGACTTTTCTCTTAGTAGAAGTCAAGTACACTTAAGTGTGATTTGAAGTATATTTCTGAGAAGTACATAAAGTATATTTTTTGAGAAGTATATAAAATGTAGACTGAAAGCCTGCTTTCTTTTTTTTAGTTGAAAAGGAGAGAACACTTGAATAAACTTCAGTGTGAATAAAATCAGTCTTTATGACTAAGGAGAGCAGAAATAAGGATAGAGATAGAGCAGAAATACACTCACTTTTTCACAAAAATGTCTGAAAACAAAAGTACATTTTTCAAGCATCATCTCAGATCCCTTGACAACTTTTTAAAAACTTGACTTGAACGCACCTGAATTTCAATATGGGATTTGGAATGAGCTCTCTCATATGCATACTAACAAAGGAGGTTTATTCACAAGACGCTAAAGCTCAGAAGAATTCTCAGGCCTGTAAATCTCTTCATCGGTTCAAAGGATTATAGATGGCAGCTTGTGTTATATAGGAGTGATAATGTTAATGTACTTACATTAATGGACTATAATATGAGACAGTTTTAGAATTACACATCACCTCAGCAGAAGTGGCAGAAACCGGCAGAAATATTAACTGTATTTTGAATATTCATGTATTTTAGAGTTTTGAACATAGCATGATTAAAGTTTTAATAATTTAATGCAAAAGTTTAAAGAGTTGGTCTGTACTTTAACTACTTTTAACATGAAATCAAAATTAATTGTGTGTTGTTTCAAAGAAAAAGTGTGCTTTGAAGGAGTATCAGAGAAGTCACTTCCAAAGCATTTTTACACAGAACAAAATGAAACTTGCTGCCATTGTTCATGTATTAAAAATATTACAAAACATTAACTGTCATATGTTCTCCATGTTTGTCTATGGACTTTTGTTTTTCCTGTTTTCTGTCCCATGTGCCTAGCTTTTCTTCCCCAGGTGTATACCATTACCCTGCTACCCTTTATGGGCAAATTCCAGTAGGAAGTGGCATGAGCATCCCTATGCACTACTCACTCTAAAGGGCAGAACATGACCATAAATGATTAAATTACTCCCTTAAAGTGACCATTGCATGTTCCCCTCACTAGTAACTGACTTGTGGAAGGGCCTTTGCGAAACGATTAAGTTGTACACTTTCGTTTGGAACGCTCCTACAAATGGTGTATATAGCCCTTGTGTTTCCCTTGTTCCTTGTCAGTTGAAGTTAGCTGTTTCATGTAGATGGTTCTTGTTTCCTGTGCTTTGAATGTTCCTTCACTATTGGTTTTTGTTTATGCTTGTTTGTTCAATAAATCCCTTGCAAATAGAGCCATTTCTTACCTGCCATCTCTATTACATGAACAATACAGTAAAACAGAAATATAGTTAAATATTATTGCAATTTAAATGAACTGTTTATATATTTTAAAATGTAATTTATCCCTGTGATGGCAAAACTGAATTTTCAGCAGTCTTCAGTCACATGATCATTCAGAAATCATTATGATATGATTTGTCACTCAAGAAACATTTCTTCTTATTATTATTACATATTATTCAGCATTATTTGATGAATAGAAAGTTCATAAGAACACCTTGAAATTTAAACATTTTGTAACATTATAAATGTATTTACTGTTATTTTTTATCCATTTAATATCCTTGCTAAATTATAAATATTAATATAAATATCTCAAACTTGTGAACAATAGTGTACATTATAATGTTCCATTTCACTGCTTATAACAGGTATAATTTTAATACCAACCATAACATAAAATTAATTATAATGCTTAATAATATATGGCATTTTAATATCTACGCATCCCTATTCAAAATCCTCACAAAATTGCATTCAGAGTACCAAAGCCATGTCCTATCTAGTGAGGAGCAGTCATGCCACAACAAATGACACTATGTAGCAGGTCAGTGATGATCTACTGTCTGTGACTGTGTCAGAGAAAAAACAGTAGGCCATGCATAAATACCAGCATAGCCCATCTACTACCATTCCGTTCTGTCAGCTTCAATACCAGCTCCCCTTATCACTGCTCAGCAGAGGGACATCCCATAATGACAGAGTCCCATCACCAGCTTTACATGCCTCAGTAAATGGACAGAGTTGGCAGGATGTGGCAAGGCCACTGGGCTATGTCCACAGACAACTACATATATATACAGTGGCCCTTGCAAATGTAGAAAACTGGCTACCTCAGGACTCAGGCTCTGGGGGAGATGTTGCCTGGGCTACAAATTGGATTCTGACAGGCCGCAATCCTATTAAATGAAGAAATATGGAGGCATGCGAATGGAGATGCAGTAGTGGCTGGCAGGTTTACGGAAGATCAAGCAGCCACAAGGAAGATCCCCGCCCTGTTCCATCCAGGCGGTTGATGAATTGTCTAAAGCATCCACTCTGTTTTGCTAAAATAAATGGTGGACCTGTCACCAAACATGAGATCATCAGCTCAGGGAGACATTACATCTTCTGTGCATTTCAATTGCCTTGATTGCCCCCAATGGTGTTTTTGAACGCTTTAAAAATGTTTGAACACATTATATAGTGGATTTTAAAGGGGTCATATGATGGTACATGCACTTTTTCAAGTTGATTGTATTGAAATGTGTGTTGGCACTGCCTGTACGCAATCATCATATAATGATAAAAATCTATCCAGTGTTTTTGTTTTAATCTTCTTAAAAGTTTTCCCCTGCTTCAAATCGAGCCGTTCGACCATGTGACGTCACTAAATCGGACGTCCTGCCCACAATTGTTGATTGACAGCAGCGTTTCAACACAGACTGTGAAATTATTTTTGAATTTGGAGCTTTCTAGACTGAGAAAAGCCAGAAAATGTATTTTTGGCTTATGTGGATGAAAGACAACAACTCCCAGAATGCACTTGCTTTCGCTGCCCTACAGCAGATGCCCATAATGCATCCATCTGCGTGTTCAGATACCTTCCTACCTACCTTATTTTCAAAAAAGTCTGAATAAAAAGTATTCAAAATAATGGACATAATGCATACTTAAACCAAAACTACAATGCTGGAGAATCACACTGAAAGGTGCCACAGAATGACACAAGAACAACACAACATAACCTTTAACCACTCGATTAAGTGCTCAGAATGGATTCTCCACAAGTGAGAGCGGGAAAAATTCAATATGGGGCTTCCAAACACCATCCAGCCCTCTTCATGTTTGCCGTAGTGTGATAGCACAATAGTCATTAATTTCCACGAAAGAGTATGAGATGAGAGCAGGAGAGAGTGGCCATCTTGGCCCTTCTCACCTGCTCCCCGCGCACACAGCCTCTCCTGACTGCCGCACAACCAGGAGATAGCATCTCTGTCACTGAAAGCAATTTCTCCCTGCCATTAGGAGATAGAATGGAGGCTTTTGCCGAGGCAGAGGCCATTGGAGTGCGTCTATACTTTGGTGTTTGCCGTGGCCATGCTGAAAAGGTTCGAGTAGGGAATGTGTGCAGTTGAGACACATTTTGGCCAAGATGAGGAGATGCACTAGAGGACTGGGGTTGTGGATGCATTAAACTGATTCTGAACACAAAGTTTCTGATATGACTTCTAAGACCCAGAAATACATTTTTGTCTTTTTTATTTAAAATGTTTGACTTTTTACATAAATTTAAAAATGTTGTGACGAAGTAAAGCAGTGTATGAAATTTATATGCAGTTATGCAGTTGTTTTGCTGGGTCTCAGGAACACAAGCTGCTGAATTTTACATTCTTTAAGGGACAAAGAAAATCATTTGGGGAAAAAGTGTGACAGTATTCAGTACTGATTTCACTTCTCATTATGTTAAAGGTGTCATATATTGGTACATGCATTTTTACAAGTTGATTGTACTGAAATCTGTGTTGGCAGTGCCTGTACACAACCATCGTCCATTCAACGAACGAAATGAACAAAATGACTCGAAAAAAGATTTGTTCATTTTGATGAACGAGTTCAAACAGGAGAGTCACGAACGCACATCACAGAACAGAGCAAGGCGAGCATTTGTGCTTATAAAACCTAAACTTTTTTATCTATTTTTAAAAAAATGACCGATCATTTCGCTAGATAAGACCCTTATTCAGAGTCTGGTATCGTTTAAAGCCCTTTGAAGCTGCACTGAAACTCTCATTTGGACCTTGAACCGTTTGGTTCCCAGTGAAGTCCATTATATGGAGA
The DNA here is from genome assembly GCF_988280905.1 of Pimephales promelas. Taxonomy (NCBI): domain Eukaryota; kingdom Metazoa; phylum Chordata; class Actinopteri; order Cypriniformes; family Leuciscidae; genus Pimephales; species Pimephales promelas. The sequence continues at coordinate 22,399,254 of NC_142784.1, forward strand.
AAAATCCTGAAATGTTTTCATCAAAAACCTTCATTTCTTTTCGAATGAAGAAAGAAAGACATGGACATCTTGGATGATAGGGTTGACTTTTAAAAGTCAACTAATCTTTTAACCTTTATATTAATCTTTGCAAATCATGAAAAAATGTGTTCATTGACCATTAACTGCAACATCAATCTGTCAACGAACTAACCTTTACATCAGTAAACCCACAGCGTTCGTATCTCACTACTCTACCCTGCCAGTACATACAGTACACTCTAAAAAATGCTGGGTTGTTTTAACCCAACTTTGGGTCAAATATGGACAAACCCAAACGTTGGTTAAAAAATGTAATGTAAAAATTTAACCCAATGGCTTGGTTTGTCCATATTTGACCCAAAGTTGGGTTAAAACAACCCAGCATTTTTTAGAGTGTACAAAAATTGATCAAAGTGACATTACGTTAACCAACCATCCAGAAACATCCTGTTCGAGCCTTAATTGTTGAACTTAACTTTGTTGAACTCAACTGTTGTCAAGGCAACACCCCACGTGCGTTGTGTCTAAACGCCTTAAAGATCAGAGGGTTAGCGAAGCTCATTATCATTTAAAGGCATATGCACTGAAACGGCATGCTGAAAACAGAGCTGTTTTTCACCAGGAAAAATAAGTGTTTTCTTACGATACTAATGAGAATTTAGTATATTACAGTTTGTAAGTATATTACAAACTTGTCATTTAGACCCTAAAGATTAATTTTAACTTGTTAAGCATATCAAATATGAATATTAACCTATTAAATACAAAAATAGCATTGTATGACCCCTTTAAGTCCTCTTCTTACCTTTTGCATAAACATGTCAATTGTCTACTTACACATAAACATTCCTAAATAGGATAACCAATGCTTTTGACTAAACTGCACAAAACTGCAGATTTGTTTATGAAAGCTTGCCGCTGTGTAATTTGCACTCCTGTGCTGTGAGACCACCTGAATTTAAGTGCTGCTGTTACAAAGGAGAACAGAACTCCACTCAACACTCATTTTCTTCCCTCCAGCCTGTAGTTGGACCTCGAAAAAATTGCAGTGTGAGACTCCATACACAGTAAACAGCCAACACTGAATCAAATTTAAATTCCTTTAAAGTTCCAAGAAACAAACATCCATATCTCAAATTGTGTGGACCATGAAAGAACAAGTAAGAAGGCAGCAAAAGAAACAAATAATAACAGTGGCACATTTAAACTGGAACGAAACCACTCTACTACTGCTGAAGGTGAAGCCTTGTGCCATATGAGGGTCTGCCTTCAAAAAACTGACAGCCACAAAAATAAAAATGTATTGCTCCAGGCAGAGGTAAAATCAAGCCTGCAGATGGCTCTCTGTATTCTAGCAGAGCCCATATAGAAGCATTGAGTAAAAAATAGAGAAATAAACAAGTGTTTGGACCAGTATCAAAACCGGTGCCATTTGTGCTAGAACATTTCAGGAAAATGATATAGATTGCTAGATTTCGAGATCTACAGATGGAGACGGAATCATAAAAAGCATAACACCATGTAATATTATTTCAATGCAGCTAAATTAAGCATTCTGTTAATTATATCAGTAGTAAGGTACCACCATTTAATGAGAATGTTCATGCAAAAGAAATAAAAGTGAATAGGATGCTATATTACAATAAAAGATCATTTAACAGGTAATGGCGTTTGACATTAAAGTAAAACGCCATGAGCACAACAGCTATTGTTCCAAATATTGGTAAAATTAAACATCCTGACTGTAAAGCCGCAAGGTCACTTTACATTTTATAATAAGCCATTAAATGACAGATGAGGTTTGTCGCATGTCAATCAACCTTCCAGTCTCTCCACATGGCTAGCCTCAAAGAGAGGCAGTGAGATGTGTTAGCACTCTGTGTCCACCTTACAGGGGTGGCAGGTGTGAAATCTGTGTGTGCAGTGGAGTGGAAGGAAGGAGATATCAGGGAGACGTCAGGTGAAATGACAGGGAGACAGCCTGTCAGTCTTTAAATATGAGCAGGACAGCAACCTTTGAACTTAAGGAAGTATCCGAATTATAAGAGTGTCCAAAGGAGAAGGAGGGAAGCAACTGTGCTGTTTTTCTTTTTTCTCTTTACTTATCTTTCCTTTCTTCCTTCTTTTTGATTTGTTTTTTTCTTCTTCAATTCTTTCTCTTTCCGTCCCTTTTTCCTTTCTTCCCTATTTTTGCTTAATTTTTTCTTCCTATTTCCTTCCTTTCTTACTACCTTCCATTTTCCTTCCAACACATGGAAGCAAGAAAAGAAGGAAGGATGGAATGAAGGAAAGGGGGGATAATGCACGAAAAGAAACAATGGAAGATAGGAATGGAAGAAGAAAAAGAAGAAAAGATAGAAAAATGAAAAAGAAGGACATAATGAGGAAATGAAAAGTGGAGGAAAAGAGGAAAAGAAAGGACTGAAGGAAAGATAAAGAGTTGAAGAAAAGAAACAGCAAGAAAGAAGCAAGCGAAAGGGGGAATAATGGAAAAAAGAAACAAAGCAAAAAAAAGGAAGAAACGATGAATAAAGAAAGGAATTTATGAAGGAAAATGAAAGAATAGAAGAAAACAGAAAGGTGAAAGAAAAGAAGGAAGGGATGAAGAAAAAAGTGGTGGGAGAGGGAAAGAAAGAAGGGAATGAAAGCTGGAAGGAAAGTTGAAGAATGGAAGAAAAAATCAGTAGGAAGGAAGGAAGGACGGAGAAAGAATGGAAGAAAAGAAATTGCGAGAAGGAAGGAAGAAAGGAAAGTAAAAAGAACATTACATAACTGAAGAAAATACAAAATATGGTAGGAGTGAATGAAAGCTAAAAGAAAAGAAAAATCAATAAAGACATGAAGAGGGAAAGGAGGAAGAATGGAAGAAAAGAAAAAGCAAGGAAGGAGAAACAAAAGAAGGAAGGATGAAAGAAAAGAGTTAACGAAAGGAAGGAATAGACAGAAATAAGAAATTGAAAATGGAAGAAATGAGAGAGAGGAGGAGAAAGGAAGGGAAGAAAAAAAGTTGTTTTGTCATTATAATCTAGTGTTTTGTTTTCCTGTCACAGTTTTGCTTTCTCTTGATTTCCCAAGTGAAAGTTGAATCAGTACAGTGTGAAGAAAGGAAAATTGACCATGGGATTAATCCAATAAACACACAACAACCCCTCCCTAGAAAGTACAATGTCTGAGGGCGCTTTATGGAAGGCTGATGATTAGAAGCGAGAGAAAGAAATGCGCTACGCAAAAGGGAAAAAAAAAAGATTCCAGAAATGTGATTAAATTCCTGCGCAAAGTTTGCCATGCATCAGAATTAAGAACTAAATGACAAACAATATGCTGGAGCGGTAAGAGCACAGCCTCGGGCGAGTATTACCACTGCCGTAATTTCGGCATAACTACGCCTGTTATCTCCGTAAATTCAGCACAGAAAACAACATTCCTCTGCACATTCCTCATCACATTCCTCATCACAGGAAAAACTGACTTTTCAACTCATTTATGCATTTTATCATTCATTAAAAAGGCATTCCGAATGCAGCACTTAATATCTTTTCATCCGTCAAGAGAGGAGGGACAGGGTCCCATCACTGTGGTGAGGTGTAATTGTGTCCTGTGGCAGGCAGCCATGCTTTATCTGACAGACAGACATGAAGGACAAGCGACACCTGCAAAGAGAGAGACCCCGTTTCCCCAACACATCTAGATAACCATGACAAGCCCAGAACTGATTCAATCACAGATTTCCTCACAGTCACCACCGCAAACCTCTATCCTTCAGACGTCTGCACACCCATGGGTGGCAAGACACCTGCTGATGAGGGAGCTCTCGGCTGGAAAGAGACTTTTTCCCTCTCGCTGCGGTCGAAAAACATCAACCGGCGTGATATCTCCCAGTTGGAACGCAAATTGACAGTGGACCTTCGTGCATCTGATTATGGATGCCAATCTGCTGAAGTGTCAAAACAACAATATAGGCTGTTTCATTCGCCCACGCTAGAACAGAATGCCATTCATCTTTATGGATTGTCTTTGGACTCACTGTTAATTTGACACAAATGAAACTCCAGGGACAATTTCTCAAATAACGGAGTTGCAAAAAAGCCGATCCTCTGGTGACATTCACTAAAGGGCCCCACCTGGATGTAATCCAAATGTCATCAGAGCGCGATCGATGGTTTAGCCTGCCCTTGCCGCAGCACGGGGAACTCACAAAGGAATAGACTCGTCCAGACACATTAGAACGTCGGATTTAAAAGCGGTGCTGCAGAGCTGATTCTCTCCTAGAAGTGGATGCATTCTTGCACCCTAACACATATTAATGCAGTTAGTCTAGATAAGGACGTATTTAAAAAATATTCCAGCCAGTCTGTTTCTGGAAGAAGAAAAAAAAAACTCCCTCTGAAAAGTTTGACCAACCTTTTGATAAACCCACTGAACCATTAATGTTTGCTACAAATGTCAAGACAAATAACTGAAGTAATCTTGTTTTAAATGAAAGTGCTGGGCTTTTCTATCTACTAATTATTCTAATGGTAGGGTATAAAACTGAAGTGCCATTTCAGCAAAGGAAAAAAACAACAACATATGACTTAAGTATGGCAAGAATTTGTCCAGCAAAGTTTGTTCTGCTTGTGAGTTTGACAGGTTCTGTGCACTGATGCTCGGATGAAACGATAAGCTGTTGCCTCAATTTACACAACTTGCGGATTCAACTTGTTTACATTAAAGCACTATAAGCAACTCATCTGTGTTTATGATTAAATCCCATGGTTTAATAGACAGCATAACTGAATAGACAGAAGGCCAGACAGACGGCAAGACAGATATATGGACAGACAGACAGATAGACAGACAGACAGACGGACACCACAAAGACAGACAGATAGATACTGTATATGAACAGACAGATACCAGACAGACAGATGGATAGATAGATAGACAGACAGACAGACACCAGACAGACAGATGGATTGATCTACAGACAAACACCAGACAGACAGATGGATAGATGGACAGACAGACAGACAACAGACAGACACCAGTCAGACAGATGGATCGATCTACAGACAGACACCAGACAGACAGATGGATAGACAGACACCAGACAGACAGATGGATAGATGGACAGACAGACAGACACCAGGCAGATGGATAGATGGACAGACAGACATACACACACCAGACAGACAGATTGATAGATAGACAGACAAAGACCAGACAGATGGATAGACAGACAGACAGACAGACAGACAGACAGACAGACACCAGACAGACAGATGGTTAGATGGACAGACAGACAGACAGACACCAGACGGATAGCTGGACAGACAGACAGACACCAGACAGACAGATGGATAGATGAACAGACAGACAGCAGACAGACAGATGGATAGATGGACAGACAGACAGGTGGATAGAGAGATAGATAGACAGACAGACACCAGACAGACAGATGGATAGATGGACAGACAGACAGATGGATAGAGAGATAGATAGACAGACAGACACCAGACAGATGGATAGATGGACAGACAGACAGACACCAGACAGACAGATGGATAGACAGACAGACAGACAGACACCAGACAGACAGATGGATAGATGGACAGACAGACAGACACCAGACAGACAGATGGATAGATGGACAGACAGACAGACAGATGGATAGATGGACAGACAGACAGACAGACACCAGACAGACAGATGGATAGATGGACAGACAGACAGACACCAGACAGACAGATGGATAGATCTACAGACAGACAGACACCAGACAGACAGATGGATAGATGGACAGACAGACAGATGGATAGATAGATGGACAGACAGACAGACAGACACCAGACAGACAGATGGATAGATGGACAGACAGACAGACACCAGACAGACAGATGGATAGATCTACAGACAGACAGACACCAGACATACAGATGGATAGATGGACAGACAGACAGACACCAGACAGACAGATGGATAGATCTACAGACAGACAGACACCAGACAGACAGACAGAAAGATATACGGACAGACAGACAGATGGATAGATAGTTAGATGGATAGACAGATGGCAGGCAGACAGACAGGTGGATAGACAGAGAAAAAGAGAGACAGAAAGATGAAGCAGTAAATTAGAGATTAAAGGAGCACAAACACTTCACACACACGGACACAGGCCCATTTCACAGGGAAGATTGCGCGTCACCTCCTGTTTGCGCGCGTGCCCCTACCTACGGCCTCAATTAAAAGCGACGGAGGGGAAACACTCCGCGGGATTGTTCCAAACATCACGGATGGAGCGAGAAAAGAAGACTGAATAAATAAACAGAGGAAGAGGGGTGATGGAGGCGCAGCAGAGGGAGGTGGAGCGCTGACAGTAAGTGATGTGTGGTTTACTCTCCAGAAGCGGCTGGGAGAAGAAATCCCTTCCCAGGCAATAATAAACATGATCTGCAGCCCCCAGTGCCACTTCTGCAGCTGCCCTCTCCCTCCCGCCAATAGAAATGTCAAGATGTCCGGGAAGGGGAGCTTATTTTAGAATAGGAGTGCACAGGTCTCACCTACACACTTTATTACTGCCTACACACTTAACCCAAATGCCTGTTTCACATGTCCATCTGCAACACATCTGTCTGTGGCTCTGAACGTCATGGATGCATGCAAATTCATTTCCCTGCAGTCTTAAAACTTTCAATAAGAGAAAAAAGTAGTCCACTTCAAAGTCCAAAACAGTTAGCCGAGCAACAAAACCGCAACAATAGGCAAAAGTAGTAGCAATTATTTAGTAGTAGTTAGACTACTAAAATTGGAAATGTTGCTAAAATAAAATAAGTTATATATTTTTCTGTGTATATAATATAATAAAATATAATATAATATAATATAATATAATTGGATGAATGCACCGATTGATCGATCAGTATCAAGTGTTCCAGAGCACCGTGTAATGAGACACTATAACTATTGTGCTCCGTTAGAGGATAATGAAGCCTAAATGTCATACAGAGGTGATAAATCTGTGATAAGCTTAAATTAAAGGCTCATTACGGTAATGATCTTTCTGAATGGTGGAGGTCTATTTCCATATTGAGAAATCATTAACAGCTAATAAACGACATAGTGCGATGATGGTTCTAAATTATAAACTATTATCTTCACAGTGTGTTGTTTATTGGATGTTAATGATACAAATTTCTTGACAAAAGTCTATTGCCCAAATACAAAAGTGCTGGCTTTCAAATACACACAAAAATTACTTCATTTTCAAATGTAACGGCACGATATGAGACTTAAAACCGCTGGAGTACCTGGAGTTTTGGTCACATGTAGGCCTGGTTTTGTTTACTCATTAGAAAAAGCATAATTAACAATCCCAAGGTTTAGCTCAAGATAGTAAACATAGTTACACATCCATTCAGTCACTCTGATCAGCTCTGATTCGTAATTACCCTTCTTTACCTTGTCTCCATGTTTAGCTTTTATTCAATAAATGTTTATTGTGAGCTGACTGACAGATGGCACTTTGCAGTTTGGTGGCGTTACAGATGCACAGACTTGAAATTGTGCCAAATGTGTTGAAAGTTTTGTTGAAAAATAAAAGCAAGACGTCCAGATATGCTAGCGCAAAGTTTTGTTCGCTCAGCAGGACTCATCTCGCTAGCATGTGTGATTATGCGTGCGGGGCCGGAGTTTAGTTTTCAGTTAGGAGATTAAAGTACTGTAGCATTTCCAGTGCCGTCCTCAGCTGTCAGCAATAGCCGTGAGCTGCCATCTGAAGGTGAGGCAATGATTTGTGGTTTAAGGGAAGTAATTTCATAGAGGGCCGATTCAGGATTCTTCAGAAAAGCATAGGCACAGAAACGCAGAGGCCCCGTGGCAACCATTTGATTAGTTTTGCCCTTGATGTGCCATTATACACAGCGCATTCAAACCTCACTATTGTGTGGACGGCCAAAGTAAAAACAGCGGATGTCTCATGCAGATGTTTAAATTATAGTGCAGTTTGACATTCTGATATTCATATAATAAAAATAAAAAAACAACAGATAAAAAAGTTCTGGAAAGATGAAGTGTGAAAGTGCAATGATTTGTAGTGAAGGATTTGTAATGAATTCACTCACCTGATGAATTGTGTCCACAGGCATTCATGAAAGAGAGGAGAGAGAAAAAGAGAGAGATTTTATTAGCTTTTCCGAATGCTGGTGGAGTCACAAAATTTAATCAGAGTTAATATTCAAACAAAGGAAACGGATTCTTAATGTACCCAAAGAAAGCGTGAGCGTGCTCCTCACATTACAGTAAACACTCCCTCAATCGAAGAAAGGCAACGGCAAATTTAACTCTATAAATCATCTCATATAGTGGATTCAAGCACAATTAATATCATTTGTGATGTTGGGAGACTAGAGGTGGTGAGCCAACGAGGTACAAAGAACAAGAGCACAACTGAGCCAGAGAGGAGGAGTATCTCATCTTCGTGCTCTTCATTGTGCCTGGCATGTTGTTGGCATGAAAATAACTTTAACATACACGTATGAAAAATGTATAGGCACACTTAGTTTTTTTGAAAAGAGATCACTGGAGAAGTTTTGGCTGCAATAATTTTGTTGGAGTGCAAATGACTTTTCCTTCATCTAAAGGCACACTGGTGGTAATTTTTCACCACTAGAGGTTGCTTTTTCGAAACAAAAACCGTAGCTGTGATTTCGGCCGGAGAGCAGTGCAGCATTTATTACGCCGGAGGCGACTGAATTTATCCAAATAGTTGCTCACCTGTCCAGTAAAACACATAATATGATAATTCTTTGGTGTTTCCATGGAAATCGAAGGTAACGCCAATATGATGTCATTGACAGGCGAAACACAGACACGGTCCATGTCCTGGTTAAAATAGCTTATTTCTCTGGATTTAAACATTCTTGGAAACATTTGGGATAATGTAAGTATACAAGTCAACAACAAAATATATAACATTCTTCTAGTGGTTTTTGGATATTTTAATCCAAAAATCTTACATATTGTGCCTTTAAGTAAATGTTTTTCTGCACAAAAGAGCAGGACAAAGGGACTTTAGCAGCTAAAATGTTTTTTATTTTTATTTTTTAAAGGAAATTACAACTGGGTCATTCCATGCCAACTCAAGATGTTCCGGGCTAATTTTAATTTTGATAATTGTTTTCTGCTGAAAGACATACATAAATGAGGAAGAAAGCCAAAATATTAAATGTCATGGATATATTTGTGTAATCAAATATTTTGAAGAGAGGGGGTCAAAATTACAATTTTCACCTTAAAATTGGAGCACAATTACAGGGAGGTAAAATTCCTTTAGAAAGATGGCAGCGTCATTATTTTATTTTACTTACTCAAAAAATTAGTGGATTATTCAGTAAATATATATATATATATATATATATATATATATTCATGACATTTAATTTGTTGGCTTCATCAAAGCAACTCGTCTGTTTCAGCCTTAGTGAGCGTAAAACATTATTGCTTTATGGACCCTAAACTTTTAAATGGTAATGTCTATATTTTTAGACCTAGTCATTGCTATCAGGAATCACAATTATTATTATTTTATATAATTATTATATTATTCAATTTCAATTATATAATTTTTTTTTCAGAGAAACTGTACGTACGGTAAAATACGAGGCAGTGACATTTGAAAGTGGGAGATGAAACCAGGAAGTATGTGATAAGGCTCATATGAGGTGGTGAGACTCTATTGTCGGGCTGGAAAATCAGACGTGGAGCCTGAGGAAGTCCTCATGTGTTAAGCTTGAAGTAAATGAAAGTAGCTGAACTGATAAGCTGATCGATTCTCCAGATACACTGACCGGCAGATGCCCTTGAGTGATGTGATTTGATAACCAGCGTATTGGATTTTCAAGGTTCCTGATGAAAACAACCCCGACACACTGAGTCACTCTAGAAGCAAACAAGTAACAATATGAACATGGACTGTTTAGAGGACCCTGAACAGGATTGTGGGATTAGAGACAGTGCTTCCCTAAGATGTCAGGCATAGAATCAGAATGAGCATCTAATTGTTTTAATTGTTAATAAAAACAGAAATAATTTCTAGTATACATATGTAAATCTTTTCTGTCAGACGTTTTATCATTTCAGCATCCTACTCATTCACTTCAGTGTGGAGTACATTTGGGACACTCTGCAGAATCTGTAACTAAAAAAAAAGAATAACTGTGCTTTTCATTCTCCCTCTGATGTGTTTAATAATCACTGACTGTTCAGAACATCTCAAGTGCTTATTAAAGGCACATGTAAGCATTTTGTAATTAAATATTAAAAAAAAATCACTTGCGCAGTGTGATATATTTTCTGCAGTTATGCACTTACATTATCCCAAAAGTCTCCAAAGATTTTTTATTGAAGTTAAATTCAAAAATTTTAAATAAGTGGCCTTATTTTAAATAAAAATGTCAACTGTCAATGACGCAATATCCATGCCACGATGTAACCATGGCAACAGACTTGGACAACTGCGTAGTGCATAACGTTTAGCGGCACGCAGTTCTTGTTTCTTTCAAACATAGACAATGGCAAGCAGACTTTGGGACAAACAAGGAGAACTAAAAGGAGGATCAATATCAGCGTGGCGTTTTTGAGATGCCGAGAGCTCCACGTCCGCGACCTGGACTCGATAGAGCTTCACGAGTCACGACTTGACAGCTTTATTAGACAGGTGAGCAAATGTACATAAAACAAATCAATGTTAAATAACGTCAGCTAAACATGATGAATAGTTAGAATATGGTCAGTATTTTATTATAATGTTGATCTAGCTGCTAGTTTCGTATAGCAAACGACCTAACACGTAGTATGGCATTATAACTTTCAACACACATTTAAATGCCGTTTAGTGTGATGGTGTAACATTAGACCGAAGCAGCGCTGCGTTACCTCACAGGTTTAATTTGTCTAATAAACTGACCTGTGTGAGGTCAGCACTTGCAGGTAGTTCGGTAGAATTAAATGTCCTCTCTTTAGCAATCGCAACCTGCTTTATACCACTGTAATGTTAAAAAACATGAATGTTTGCAATCTTCCACAAACATTATTAGATCAATCAGCTTGGCAGCAAGTTCCATCATTCAGCTCATCACTGCGTCATCAACCTACACCTTTGTTATTGTTGGAAACTTCGCCCTCTAGTGGCGAAGAAATCTTACATATTGTGCCTTTAAGAGCTCCCAAGAGCTCAGGCAGGCAGGAAATAATTCACCCTTGTAACCTTTTTCAAATGGTTTAAAAATAAGTAACAGAACTCAGTCTATAGAAGGATAATCTGCTAAAATAATGAAAGAGTCCAAATCCAAACCAAACCAAAACAAGATTAAAATGTACAATAAAATAAAACCATGAGTAAAAGAGATTAACAACATGCAAAATCTAGTAAAATAAGTAAAATAAACTAAATATCCTCAAAATGACAACAATCTACTACACTACTAGTACATTAAAGTAAAATAAAGTAAAATAAAATAAAAATGAATCATTTACAAAATAATTAAAACAAACTAATATATATATATATATATATATATAAAGGCACCAGCAAAATCTTTAATTTTTAATCAAATACGAATATCCTCAACACTGAAAAAAACTGCTTCAAATTTTAATGTTTTATTTTGGCTTATTCAGTTGTGATTCAGTTCTGATATTCTTGCAGTCTGCTTGAGCATTTGCTGAATTGCTGTTTCAATTCTAAACAGAGAACAATGATTTTCCGCTCTCAGTTTGTTTGCTCAGAGATCTGAACAGACTTTGAGAGGATGTGACCTGGAGCTTCACCTACTTCGGCCGCTAAAGCGTAAACCCCTTCTAATGATTTAAATTTCTCCTCAAAGATTTGTAAATAGACTCCCTCTCCTTGGCTTGAAGCAATTATGTTTCGCATTAACCCAAACCCTGTAAAGGCTCAGAGACAGCTGTGTGGGTCTAGAGGCAAGAAGCCATTGCAAGAAGCGAAATTAATTAACATGTAATTTCTCTGCCATTTCTACACTTATGATACTCACTGAGGCTTCACTTCGCTACAAAAAAAAATGATAAACTTAGGGGAGATGCCATTAAATTCAATAACCAAGGACAATTTGTTTCTTTACTCAACCTTTTCCCTGCTAATGTTAGTGGATAGGTCTCATAAAATATCATTCACACTGCCCTCCACTTCAGAGTTAGAATCTAGATATTTCTCTCCTCTCCACTGTGCTGTTTCAACTAAAATATCACTAAGGCTCTTTAAAATTCCAAATAATGTCTCCAGAGTCCATCTAGGGATATGAGTTAAAATCGTAAGGATACATTTTGGTGACACTATCCCTTCTCAACCAGGGTGCTGTCCCTGAGATGGTAATGCAGGCATTACAGCGAGTAATGGCCTTGCTCATTCTAGTACGTCATATTCATCATCATTCCTGGTGACAGACTCAAAGAGTCCTGTATAGGCCTCTTCATTTACTCAAGCTAACCTTCATATCCCAGCATTTGGAAGTTTACTTAGGGATTTAAATGCAAATTCTCCAGTTTTTCTGAGCTGAACCACAATGCAAGAGTCACACAGTTAGCTGCTTCCAACCACAGATCATCCATTCACTGATGCAAATATGGCCCTTTCTCCCAGACTGCGGAAGATTACCAGACTTCAACCATGCAGCAGTTCATAAGTGTGTGGAGTTACGGGATCTGAAGCTCTGCCAGTGTGTAAATCTGCAGCAAATAAAGGATCGAGCCCCAAATGTTCACCCACAGAACCTATGCAATCTGATTTGCTCCATTTGGTTCTGGTATTCAGACATTTCTGACATTGAGCTTAAGGGAATGCATTGCAACTGATTATTAATTGAGTTTTTGTAGGAATCTATAGGAAACATCAACTGACTGGAGAGTTTGTCTGGTACAATGCAGTTAAGTAGGGTACAATCTACAGTCAGACTCATTAACGCAATGTAAACTTCAACAAAGTGGTCTTGTGTTATCCTGGAAGGGTTTATTTAGCAAAAATGACTGGCTGACTGTACTTTATGCCATTTAATACATGACTACTTAGGAAACAAGTAAATAAATGGACATAAAACATAAATGACAAATGAATTTCAAGGAAAATCATTTATCGCCACCTTTTTTAGAAAATGCATAGTCCTTCGTGTCAAATTACCTTCAATGGCATTTTCATGACCTTTAAAGATTTCATAATTTTAATTATGTTTCCAGGCTTGGAGAGAAAAAAAAAGGAAAGAAAAAGGATACAATAAATTGATCACACTGATGATAATAAGAAATGTTTCTTGAGCTCCAAATCAGCATATTAGAATTATTTCTTAACTCGTTCCTGTCATTAACAGAACTTTCCATAATTTGTAAGACACGCTTCCCTGCTATTGGTGTAAATTACTAGCTTTTTGCGTTTTCACTGTTAGGACTGCAATTACGCATCTTCTGAAATAGTACTGCATCTACTGATCAAAACGCAGGTGAAAAAAGAAGCAGAAACAAGCGATAGCATATGTGAGCAGATGCATATGTAAAATAACGTGATCGTCAACATTAAAACTGCCTAATGTTACTGAATGAAATGCAATTTTTTTCAAAAATGCTGGTGGGGAAAGAGCTCATATTAATTCAATAATATTATTCATCTGACTGTACTGACGCTGTTGTATGAGAACAACTGGGCTGGTTGATATCATTTTTTGCAGAACTGCTTTATAGATGAAATGAACTATTTAATAACTGATGATCTTTACAACAGAACTGAATCAACACTGAACTGACTTCAGCTGAACAACAGCCGAAATGCATCACATTCCTGTTATCCCCGTAAAGCTGCTTTGAAACAAATTGAAATTGTATAAAGCACTATATAAAGGTGACTTGACTTGATTTCTGAAGGAACCTACTTTAATATATATTAATTCATAGCATATTTCACAATATCACTGTTTTACTGTATATTTATTAAATAAATGCAGCCTTGGTGAGCAACGTTTTTTTTTTTTAAACTTAAAAAAAACATTCTTAGATTACTTGTTTTTGTTGATTTCCACTAAATGCCATAATCCTCTATATAAGGACAGCCCCATAGCACTGAAGTGTCTACGGGGCTGTCAAGGCCTCGCCGTGGTAACGCGCATCATATCCAGTGAAGTTTGTGAGTGGGACCAGTGATGCAGGCTGAGATAATGTATGAAGTCACACTGTGATCGATGACAGCGTGCTAATCTGCTTGTGAGATAGTGAGCCCGCTGCCTTCCCTCACACCCGCTCGCTCTCTACCACTCCCTTTGTTTGAGGATCACATTATCTCCGAGGGTTTATTGCATCAAGACAGAGGCTACAAAAACACCATCATGTCTGATTCTAAAGAGAGATTCAAAGGTTGATTATATTAATTTCTCTAAGTTTTTCTGTGGTCTTGAGTTTGAGACTCATCAATATGAAGGGGTTTACTTCAGTACTCACGACGATTTCACACAAAAGCCCACCACAATCATATCAGTCGATTGCATTGACCTTGTCATTTTACACATTTGGACTGTGAGAGAATGAGATCGATTAGACACTATAGAGTAGAGTTCTTCTGGTGAATATGTACGCATTTCAAAAGCATTTCCTAAACCTGCATTGGCTGCACACACTGACACCCCGCCGAAATAAACTAAGCAATCTTTTAAAAGAGAGATTTTCGCTGAGCGGCTCTCCACTTCATTTGCACCTGACACACAGAGAAGCCACACTGCTGGCTTTGATTATCCACATCTCCTCCCACCGCTGTACCTCTGACCTTGTACAATTCACCCTCTGCATACACAAGATGCCTCCTGATGTCTATCAGATCACTGCAGCGCACTTTACGCCTCCACAAGCATCAAGGAGAATTCTATCAATGAGGAATGATAGTCCCAACTAGTGCACTTGACACCGAAGGCTTATTAATCATAAAAAGGAAGCTGATTGCTTTCATTTGTAAATGATTATAAATGCGATCAAAATCCTCAAGAGCTGGGCAAAACCGTGATAAAGTTCTACCTCAGAGACTCACACCTTCTAATATCTAGCTTGACCCAGGAATGATTTCTTAAATGCGGGTCAATACATTTTTATTTTCAGCAGCACAAGTCCAGACACCACACCAGTATGCCTTATTAAATCCCCGTTTACACTGTTAATGACACTGAGGGAGAAGAAATGTAGGATAAGCTCTTCTGCCCTGGGTTACAGCAATACCGGTAAATATACACAAACACTCTCCATGAGACGGGATCACTAAACTGCTGCGTCAAAACATTTACTATATATATATCAAATGTGACAGTAAAGATATTTATACAATTCAGCTATAAGATATAAAGTTAAAGCATTTTAAATTATTTAAAATAGAAAAATTTGCATTTTTTAAATCATATTTCACAATATTAATGATTTTACTGTGTTTTAATCAAATAAATTCTGGATTTTCAAAATCACAAAATAAATAAATATTACCCCAAACATGAATTTGCATGTTTGGTATTCCCTATGGGGACCACCTTTTTTGGTCAACATGAGGAAAATAGTTTGTAAATCATACACACACACACAAAAAAAAAAATGGAGAAAGTTTTATGTGGTGGGTAGGTTTAGGGGTGGTCGATATAAAATAAGGTTTATACAGTTGTACAGTATAAAAAATATTACGTCTATGGAAAGTCCCAATAAAACATGGACATTTTTAAAGAAATAATCAAATAGGATGATCTTC
Organism: Pimephales promelas; assembly: GCF_988280905.1. Classification (NCBI taxonomy): domain Eukaryota; kingdom Metazoa; phylum Chordata; class Actinopteri; order Cypriniformes; family Leuciscidae; genus Pimephales; species Pimephales promelas. The sequence continues at coordinate 22,415,032 of NC_142784.1, forward strand.
ATGACATTCTTTATTCCTTTCTTTTTGATAACAAAACAATTTGTAAATATATATATATATATATATATCCAATCAAAAAAAAAAGATATATATATATATATATATATATATGTCAGAGATGGCAATTCCTTAACTATTTTAGAAAAGCATTTCTAGATTTTTAAAGTGACTGAATTACAGATCAAGATTACAAAACTCATAAAAAAAATGTAATGTCCAGGTCTAAAGTAGCTAAGATACCTAATTACCACTAATAAACGAGCAGATCAAAGGGCCTTTTTAAACAGACGGACTGAACTTTAGGTTCTATAAGATTAAGCAATTAAGGTAACACATTCATTTTCAAATCAGAACTTGCTCTCAGTGTTTTCTTTTAGTAAAGCCGCCAGATAAAGGCACAGCTTCTATTGTACAGATTATCAGATTGTGTTTGAAACTTGCTGAGAGCCTTTGAAGAGGGAGGAAATTCAGGCTCTTTCAACTTTCACACAATTATAATTTCTGGCTTTCAGCTCCTAATCCACACCACTACAGGATTTGCCTTCAAAACTGATGAAGACATAAAAGTATGAGGCCGAGATAAAGCAGAGGAGTCTGGGAATGGTGCTAGAATGAGAAGGAGTTTGAAGTATGAATCATATGCTACAGTCTAGCTAATTATTTTAATTATTACTGTCTGTTTGGGCAAATATTGCAGTCAGACTGTATTTACGCCACACATGGGCCTTTACTGTCACATAATTGGTCTGCCTTTCTGAGGTCAACAGTCAATTTAATACACCGTTCCATATAATGAGATCTGAGGCATTTGTCAAGTAGGGGCTGGACCTGTGATACAGTACTAAGGTGAAACAAATGCAGTTCATTAAAATGATGCTTCAAAGAGTCACTACAAACACAATAATAACAGCCTAAAAATCACCTGTCCTGTTTTTCTCTTTTAAATGATTGTCAGCACACAAGCAGCTCGAATACACAATGTGTAACACGGGGTGGCACATCTGTACGGGCTCTTAGCAATCTCAGTGAATACAAGGAGGATCTGAGCCTAAACAGAGCAAAGCATTGAGTTAGGAAAGTGTTTTGTCTCAGGAAATATAGGCGGCTTAATGGGATTTTACGGTTATCCTCCTGGGGCAGATACTGCAAATCTCCTCCACACCCCTGCGGCAAGACCCAAATGATAATGACTCGACCGATGAAACTCAAGCTGCATGCAAAGGCTCACTTGAGATGCCTAAGCCAAAAGCTAACTTCCAGCAATATGCTTGTTGCCAACATTATGATCATTATCAGTCATTACAGAAGTGTAAATTTTGCAGCATAATTCATCATCATAGATCCCAAGAGGGTAAAAAAAAAAAAACAGTTGGCATCATTCTATGCACTTTATTTGCGCACTGCAGCCATTCACTGAATTATACCGGTAATCAAAATTTGTGTTATTGAGAAAACCACTGGGAGATTTTTTCCTGGTTTATGACCCATTGCTTTTAGAATTGTCAATTTAAAGGGATAGTTGAACTAAAAATGAACATTCTGTCATTTAATAACCGTCGTTTTGTTACAAACCTGTTCGACTTTCTTATGTGGAACGCAAAAGAAGAATTTTGAAGATTTTTATATCCATTCAATGAAAGTTGTTGTTATTGGACCTCACTGACTTTCATTGTATGGACAAAAACAAAACAATATCTTCTTTTGAGAAAGGTTGAGTAAATTGTAACAGGATTCTTTTTTAAGTGAACAATCCCTTTTTCCACAAAAAAATCATATCTGTACTTATGCCTTATTTTATATGTCCAATAAGTAGCTGTGTAAATGATTGGATTTTCTGTTTGTGCTTCACCGAGCAATAACTTGTTGGGCGTCTCTGCTTGGCTATGCTAATTAAAGCATTAATGCATGACTTCAGGATATCCGCTCCAGTGGAGTCTCATCTCATTATGTATATAGCGAGTGCTACAGGGTTCCACTTCCCCCTCTATTTGTTTGCCTAACATGCTTAAAAATAAGACAGCAAAGAGCCCTGGCTGTACACTTCACCCTTTCTGACTGCATGAACATGTAAGAGCAGTACGCTAAAACTAGTGCTCATTGCTGGAGAGCTGCAGTGATGATGATGATGATGATGATGATGAATTATTCCCCATTTTCGTGCCTTCTCCGAGCAAAGACCCAGGGATAGATGGGGCTCACGCTTCCCACTGACATCTCCACTCCTCACTGGGATTAGCAGAAAGGCACTACGGCCCAGCCTGGGCATGACTGGCCTCCTTCTGCAGCTTAATCCTGCTGACATTTCAATGGGCTCCATCCCAGCTCAGGTCCTTTTGTCAAAATAAAAAAGATTAATCATTAGGTTGTCGCCTGTCAGTGGTGCCGGCTGTAGTCGAAGTCTGAAAATCACTGTAATTCTGTTTTCCAGAGGTGCTTTCTGTCATTATTCACCATGAGAGACACCACAGAGGCAGATTAGAAGTGGGCCGGCAGAGATATATTCTTAATAGAGGCAGATTTCTCAATCGGCTTTGCTGGTCGGGGGGTAAGATGACTTACTCATATCGTCAGCCTCTGCTGATGATTAAATTCAGCGGTTGAGGGAAGAGACTGAACATAAAGATGCATTAGACAGCAGATGTCAGTGTTAAAGCATGCTTGTTGTGTATTGATGTGTGACTACTCATTTCCGAGGGCAGATTCACTATAGCAAATCATTTAAAGGGATAGTTCACCTAGAAATTAAAATTCTGATTTACTCACCCTCATGTTTCTAATCTGTAGGACTTACTTTCTGACAAAGCAGGATGTTTTAGGATGGTCTTTTTCCACTCACCACTGTACAATGTATGATGCACTTCAGTGGCTACCTGAATGTGAGAAGGCAGATGCACTGGCTCCAATATATATTTAAATGTATTTACTTTGATTATCCTTGTTATCTACAACAATACTTTGTACTCTTTTTCTCAAACCATCAAGTTAGGCATTCTGTCCAGACTTACTTTCTCGTTCCTCGTGTTCAAAAAACATTTATGTTTAAAGCTCTATACTGTATATTAGACTGGAATAATGTATAGATTTTAGATCCACTACTGCACTTCGGTTGTTTAAACAATCTTTATTATTTTATTTGAAAGTAGATTGCACATGCTATCATTGAAACTGTTGTAGTTTTGTGTACTGTTGCTTAATTAAAAATTAAAATTAACAAAACACTAACAATATACTGTATATATATATATATACATATTTATTGTTAGTGTTTTGTTAATTTTAATTTTTTTATGTTTTTTAAGTTGTTATTGTGTTTCATTGTAAGGACCCTTTCGGAAACAAGATAATACATCTCAATGGGTTAATCCTAATAAATTCTAATAAATAAGGCTTTATATAATGATTAAAACACCTTTGATAGAAGTTAGAGGAGGTGTCATACTCTGGAACATTAAGTAAAGACTTCCGGCTCGCTCTGCTGGGCAATGATTTCCCTTAATTAAACAACCTCTGGAACCGGCTGCGGTTCTCCGGGGACGCTGGTCTTTGCCGGCTCACACGGAAGCATAAGGCAGAGATCTCTTAAACTTTATGAATACAGCTAAGTCATTTCCCCATCTCCCTGAGGGCTATTAGGATTTAGCTCTACTTATTTCCCCATACAGTCCTATTCAGCCTCAGGATAATCCAGCAGGATCCGACTGGCCTCATGACTATACAGATGGGAGATTTTGGTGTCAGTGACAATGATCCGGAAATGTGAGAATATCAGATATTAGTCTTGGTCAATGGGTGTGCGGTCAGAGTCCATCTTCTAACCCACACAAAACTGGAAAGTGTTTTCTTGATCTGGCAAGCTCTAATCTGATTGGTTGATTTTATATAAAGTTACCTAAAATCAAGATTAGATCAGATTAGAGCTGGCAAGGAGGAGGGCACTGAAAAAAACAGTCTAGAAACCATTTTCACTTAGAATTTGCTAGTGCATTTCACAATTAATTATAAAGAAAAGACAAAATGTTCATAAGAAATGGTAAAATTTTGAAGTAAAAATACTGAAACGGTAAAAAGTTGCAGTAAAAATTTTTTCTTTGTTTTATTCAAAACTTTGATTTATTTCTATAGTGCACCATTATTTAATATGATTTTTTTATATACCTGTCTATGATTGTGGAATAATATATTTCAGATAAATTACATTTAGTTCATATAAATATAAATTAAAAGAATTTAAAATACATTAATATTATATCTATTTATTATATCTATATATTTCAGTTTTCTTTTTAGTTTCTGTTTATTAACAAAAGATAGTTCACAACGTATTTATCTGAAATATTGGGGAAAATATTAGGGGGCGGGGATGGGGGCACATTATATAAATGCCACATTAACACTTAACACCAATTATGTCTCTTCCTGTCTAAGTGGGTGGTTCTTAAGCTGCAATGTGGACTAGATCTAGAGAGTGAAGTTCAGTCAAAGGTCTGGCCATGTTAGACTAATCAGATGTTGACCTCTGTGAGGACTATTAAAAGCCTCAGAAACAGAGATCACACTTGAGGAGACAGCAAGCTCATGTTTAAATGGAGATGCCCTTTCCTCTAATCAAAAGCATTCACTTTACCATACAGACACACTTGGAAGTCTCATCCACCGCCTTCTACGTCCCCCCATCAAATTCCTGAGCAGCTGTCAGGACCTGTTCAGAGGGGCAATGAAAACATCTGACCTTCAGCTGGCAGATACAACTAATGCACAGAGAGAGGGGTAAGATGAGATTCCCCTCCTCTAAACCTCCTCTCAAGGTCTATAACTGACAGCCCTGTGCACACGTGCCTGTGCAAATGGACTAGAGAATAAAAAGAAAGAAATCATTCAATAAAACGTCTGTTGATACACCACTGGAGGAATAGTGGTATTTTATTCTTGATTATAAGATTCCACTCCTCACGATTATGAACAATATCCTTGACAACGCTATCCATTCAAGGTAACTTGCAACTACACATATATATATATAGCCTATATAATTAAAATATAAAATATATGAAATATGTTATAATATATAACCATGTTATAGAAAGTACAAAGTAAAAATCTATAATTATTATTATTATAGATGTAAACATAATAGGCGCTTTATGGATTTTTGGATGCTGTGTTGTTTTAATTAGTATTTGTCATTCCAAATAAAATAATCATGTGTGTGTGTGTGTGTGTGTGTAAGTAAAATTGACCTAGTTGTTATTTGCTGATCATTTTAACATGATTTTCAGTTACATTTAAAAGGAGAAGAGATAATAAGTCCATAATGAAGGGAAGCCAATATGACCATCAGGTTATTAATAATAACTTTTTAGACGGAGAACATATCCATATCAACATTCAGAACCAACGCCATCTGGAAGAAACCACTACTAACGTGGCCTAATAAATCTAATACGGTTCATTTAATTTCATTCAGAAGCAAAGGGATGCTGCTCGATTTGGACAATTTTCTCATATCAAAAGATCTTCAAATTTAAATCCAACTCAAATCACTGTCTCAGTAATTGTTCCTCCACAGTACCCACAGCATGCAAAACATTTTAATTGCCTGTGGAGAAAAGCAAAATAGGGCTTCATTCCTCACTCGGTTCTTGCGCACGTCCCAGCTTGGAGCCGCTCATGTATCACCCTGATGGAAACGAGTGCTGTCGCGGAGCATTCACCATCTTCAACGCAAATTGGAACCCCCCCCCCGCAGTTATTAATAATATGCCCCGTAAATATGCAGCACTACTTATGCTCAACATATCATAATCAGGATGACGCTGATTAAAAATTGCGCTGCTCCTTGTGAAATGAGGTCCTCAGGATTGCTTGAATAAAATTCGTGCTGCGTGCTGAAATGCAATTATGTTTGTTGTGACTCTCTTAGCTTTTTCGCAGTATAATGACTCAGTGAAACTGCAATTAGGTTTAATCTGTGAAAAGCCTAAAATGACCCACTGTGCCATTTAAAAAAAGCTAATGATCGCTACAGTGTCAGAATTACAATAGTACTATTAGTAATATTAAATATTTTCTTTAATATTTATGGCCTGACAATGAACATTACACTCTTAGAAAAAACTCTAGGGTTCTTGACAAAAAAAAAAAAAAAAAAAACTATTTGCCAAAAAGGATAAATATAAATAGATATGTTTAAATGATTGCATTTTTGAATTTGGAGCTTTCTAGACTGAGAAAAGCCAGAAAATGTATTTTTGGCTTATGTGGATGAAAGACAACAACTCCCAGAATGCGCTTGCTTCGCTGTCCTAGGAGGCCACACCTATAGGTAAAAGTGCGCAGTAGTTAAACAACAAGTCTAGGCTACTAGTGAGTCTCCGTGATGAGTCTGCGAAAATGTGTTTTGAGATTGCTCAAAATGTCCGGGATTCGACTTTTGCGTACTACAGTCGCCATTCATTATATTTAGTTTGATGAGCAGGACGAGACTGAGGACCGCGGGAGAATGCCGATGAGTGACACCTCTGAGACGCACCGGTCTCGTATCTCACGGAGGTATGCCCTACTACTGGTATGGTAACCCCTACTACTCAGCTTTCTCCACAGAACAAGAGCCTGCTAGCTTAGCTTCCAAAAAAGATGGCTGACACTATGTGTACATGCTGTGATTGAGATCCCACCCTCTATGGGCGGGTTGAGAACATGCGGAACAGCCCCTTCTACTGGCTGTAGTCTTTAGCCTCTAGCCAAAAAATCCTCCAATAACGCAAAATGACGATTTTTGTGTCATTGGAGGATTTTTTCCAGACAAAAAATACATACATCTCTCATCTGGATATGAGAATGGAAAGCATGGTAATTTGAAAATACGACAGGTTTCCTACAAATACAAAGCTTAATGCTAAATCCTGAAGTATCCCTTTAAGAGTGTGCAGTACAGCATATAGAAACCCATACATCTATACACAATACAGTCGATACTACAGTGCTTTTCACAATCACTTTTATTAACGTCTCTAAATATTTCCCAAATAAAACCCTTCCTGAGCTTCTTGAGTTATCTACAATCCCTTAATCTCTGCGGATATATTTATGACGGCGCACACACATGCTTTCTAAAGGTTTCCTGCTCTGTAGTGGCTGCATAGACAAAACCAGACAAAAGACTCTACTCCCCTGTTGTAGGCACACTGCTGTCATGGTGGAGTGGGTGGTATACCACACTCTACTGTAAGTGTGTCAGATCCCTGCAATAAAATCTAATTATAAGCCTGTGTGGATGTGGATGTGTGTGAATGAACGTCTCTAACACAGATGTGTCTTCACTGCCAGAAGCAGTCTCGGTGGGACGTGGCCCACTGAAGGCATTTTGATAAACGGCCTGTTCTCTGGGCATCCGAATCTCTGCAGGGGACTCAAGGGACCATGTCTGTCTCGAGGGGGGTGTAGAGACATCTGTGTGAAGACGGAGAGGGAGGGAGGGAGGGGGACGTCTCCTCCGCATCGTACCACGCCTTTGTCTTGATTACAGCCATAAGACAGAAATTACTCAGAGGTAAGAGGGAGGAGTGGATCAGTCTCATTTTCAATTCAAGAATCTCATTTGGAAATTCAAGTGTAATATGTTACTACTCATGAGGATGGCTCTTTAGATTTGTGTGTCTGTACATACTGTAGTGCTTCATTTGCAGCACCAGCACAAAGCCAAACTCAGATGCTCAGAATAGCATTTTACTCCTACTGTACACTTACTGCAGTATGTAGGTTGTAGGATGTATATGGCGCATGCTATGCAAATGTTCTGTATCCATGGAAAAACTGGATAATCGACTACATTTTAAATTAACACTGCATTGAGTATTAGAGATTATAAATGACCAATTTTTTGGATATAAATTTTTAAATATCATGTACCAAAAATAGATCTATCTGGCATGTCTAATGAATAGCATCATACAGTATAAACTAATCCAAGTCACTAACCCTAAACATAAATGGTAATCAATAAATCATTTGGTACATCTATAGATTTCTATAGATGAAGATTTATAGATATATAGCTTCTACTTTGTGTGCAATTTGCAATATGGATTACCAACTGCAATTAATTATTTTCACATTACAAGCGATTAATCTTAAATTATTAACACTATGTTCGAAGTAGAGGCTGATATTTTTTCGTTAATCCCGTGGGATGGGAAACAAAAATCACTATGCATCACAGGATTGGGATGGGAAAGGAAAAGATGTCAGCGGGAGTGGGCAGGACCGGGAATCGTAATAAAACTATGATACCCAACTTTATACACATATATATACAGTTTCTGTAAATAAATTTTGAACTAAATTCTATTTGCCCTCTCTCATTATGCTCTCCTGTTTGCTTTGGTGTGGATGGTAAAGTGAATGACATTCACTCCACACACCCGTACCCGGTGCCCGTAATATACATAGCTGCCAACTTTCAAGCATATTGGCCGTGAGACACACCCGCATTTGATTGGTTTCACACGCTCACACGCCACACCCCCGATTTCTCACACTGAAGTGTCAACCTGGTCAGTCAAATACCTGGTAGATGAGTTTTTCTATATATATCTACCTATATATATACCTGTTGAGCCACTCGTGATCGAGTAGTTATGCCGCAAATTCTCCTGGATTCTACAACGAGCATGCACGCGAGACAGAGATTGTGCTTCAAACCACCATACGCACACACAGCAGAGAGAGAAAGTGAGCGAGAGACCTTGCGAGTGCACATCAGTTTTTTTTACTGTAGCTGACAGATTCCGGTTAAAAAAAACACAACACGGGAGTGGGAGGGAATAGGAGTCATTCTTATGGGATTGGATGTTTTTTCGTGGGAATGGGACGGGACACGATTTTTTTTGTGGGAGTGGGATGGGAGAGGTTTGAAAATCCACTCCCGTGTCACCCTCTAGTTCGAAGTTTGCGTATGTACCTAAAATCTCTGTACCTTGGCATATTAGTTATCGGCCACTCAGACAAAAAACAAACAAACACACGATTCATATAATAATCTGTTTCCGTATTGGTTGTAAAAAAATCTATATATGGCCAATCAATATACTGTATTCCACAGTACACTGCACTCAAAACTTTCCACATTTCCACTGTGATAAATGAATCGTGTGTGGAAAAAACAACTCCTTGTTAACTCTTCTTTATCATGCTACTACAGTTATTATGTGAAATATTGTGTGCATATTGCATACTATATTTTAAAACAGTAGGCACTATGTATACAGTATTTAGGAAGCACTAAGCTGGTATGCCATTCTGAACATAGCCACAACTTGAACTTTCCATGTGTAGACGTGGACAAACGGCATCTCAAGAAGGAGACTAGCTGACTAGCGACATGAGTATGCTTTCATGATAGCATGATTGATGTAAACAGAGGCCTTTGGCATTCCTGACATTAAATTAACATTCCTTGCCATTGGGATTCAATTTTGTGCTGCTGTGTTAATGGACAAGGCTCATTTTAGCAACAGCCAACAACATTAAACTGCCAATACAACCTGTAAGTGAAGATTAAATCTGCAAATGCTGTACCATAATTATGAAGCTCATTAATTAACTGCGATGGCCTTCCTGTGTCCATATAATGTGCACATTCAAGAGTGTATGTTCATTGGATCGCAGGGTACAAACAATACACTGCGAGGATGTCATTGCCCATATCTCTTCTCCTCTGTATTCTGTTCGGTGCTATATTAAGAATCAGACAAAGACAAATGCTCCGTTATTACTACAAAAGACAAAACCACTGTTATCCATTAGCCACAAATTCATACACTGAGGACAAAGTTTAATAATGCTAACAAGAAAAAAAACAGTGATCTCTGTATCTTGCACTATATAACTTTTACATTTACATTAAAAAACAAACAAAAAAAAACAAAGCAATCATTTTCTGTGGTCAGCGAGCTTGACCAGAGTGAATTATATTCTCATTTTTTCCCCCCATTAATTGAATTATAAAGGCCATTTTATCTCCATCTCTCATTTCCTCTAAAAAGGTTTTCCTATTATAGATAAAGTGCGAGGTAAAAGCCCAGCTCCCTTGTTTGCAAAGACGGGCACCTTGACTTCAATCAGCCAGACTGCCACTCTCTCAGAGCGATAATGAGGTTATTCGACGACGTTAACGTTCCAGTTGTGTGATGGTCTTCTCAAAACATGCTGAACTGAAAACTGCAATGAACACTAAAGCGGAGAGGAGAAAAGGGCAGTAAAAACATATTATGCTAAGAGGTGATGCTACATTAACCTGCTACATTAGCAAAATCGCGCTGCGCTAGCTACTCTTCGCCACGCTCAGTGATCTGCAGCAATCATTCTTCTAAAGTAAGATAATGTATGTGCACCTTATTTCTCCTTAAGTGTGTGTTTTACCCCAAATGCTTTACTCCTGAGAGTGCAGTCAACACAGTCCATTCAGCCTCAGCAGATTGAATTAGCTCTAGGACGCTATTATCCAAAACTATAGCATCGGTTCTTGCTTGACAGGAAGTATCTGGAGTTTGCAATATCGGCACATAGAAGTAGTAGCTAAAGTAGTCTAAATCAAATACTATTAGATAGGACAGAACTGCTGTTAAATATGTATTATTTATATTACATTACTTAATGTAAATAATTAAACGCCCAGATGAATTCTAGTTCTGCCACATACATCCAATTTCATTTTAGATGGAAATTTTGCCAAAGAAAGTGAAATGAGGAATTTAAATGAGCTAGAAGTGATGTTCTATCGCAAACAAAAACCCTTGAGGTCAGTTCATGAACTCTTATTCCCTTATGAAAGTGTTGACATAGTAGAGTGTGGGCATGCAGAATAATGACCTTTTAATTATACATTTCACTGACAGTGTTTTAGATTTATAGTCTAAACAGAATGATGCGGTATAATTACATCCCCATTTATTATATATAGCTTGAGTGCATCCATTTACGTTCCATCCGGCATCTAGTCATTTTTCCATTCTAATTGCAAGCTTAAGGAATCAGATAAATTACTTAATTCATCCCATATAAAATGACTAGGATTAGTGAAAAGCAGCACAAGAATATTTTCACACATAAAAGAAATCGCTCAAAACCGACAATCTGTAATTTCAGATATTAGAGATATAATACTAATACTATAATACATGATATGATTTAATTTAGCAATAATGTACAAGCGGTGTACATTATAATACAGATTTATGTTAATAAGTCTCTTATGCTCACCAAGGCTGCATTTATTTAATTAAAAAGTAAAAACAGTCAAATTAATTGTATGATTTTTTTTTTAATTCAATCCTGTGAGAAACCTTTTATTTATCAACGTTGAAAACAGTAGTTCTGCTTAATATTTTTGTGGAAGCTGTGAAATTTTTTCGAAGATTCTATTAAGAATAGAAATTTCAAAAAATGTAAAAGCCTTTACTTCCACTTATGATCAATTTAATTCATTCTTCCTGAATAAAAATAATTATTTTCTTTTAAAAACAAATCTTACTGACCCCAAACCTTTGAATAGTAGCACTGACTATACTAAGTTGAAAATTATGCAAAGATTATATTTATCAATAAAAATAAGAAAGATATTATAAAGCTAGCACTGCATGTTATTTATCTCCATGTCCATTTACAAAGACAAGACAAAGTCTTTGAAAAGTAGATGACATGGACAGTGAATTACTTTAATTTGTGTAAAATCCTAAGTTTGGCATAATTCACAGATCCATCTGAAAATCTAAAGACCACCACATCTCTAACAATCCTTTCTAAATGTGTTATTTAAACCCACCAGAAACACTGCTTGGCCATTTTCAGCTGAGTTCAAAAGAGAAGCAAATGTAAATCAGAACAGAACCTAAAAGTGTTGCCAGTAAACTTTTTGTTGTGTTATGTTGCTCGTTTTACAAAAAGAAGCCTATAAGCATACAACTGTTCAGCTGCACACCTAAGGGCTCAACTCAGGGGTCTAAAATCCATGCCAAGCACACGATAAGTGTCAGACATTAAATGAGGTCCCTGTAGACTGGCAGTGTCACAGGAAGGCCATGAGGGGGCAGCCTGCAGAGGACTTAAGATCACTTAAGATCCACGTAGGAATGTTGAGCACTGGCTGATTGCTGCAGTTGACTGGCTCGCTCTGCACCTCAGGTGCTGCCATGAATCTGTCAGCTGTCTCATATATTCAGTGCCATCACTTCACAACTCATACATTAAATTGTAGCCATAAGCACTTCCATGATCTACAGTAAATAATTCAGATGCTTCTGACTCTGGGGAACAGAGCGGTCCAGTCGGCAACTTTAAGTGGTGACCCATCTTGTATTCCTGATGCTCAAATTACACTTTAATAAATTGCGTATGATCACGGCACACCATGCTGCCTCCATTTGATCAGCGCTGTGGGTAAAGCTCCAGTTCAAAGAGTTAGGCTATACAAAGAAGTCATTTCTATGTCAGTCTCTCTTCCCTCCCTCAAACTGTCCTCCCCTTTCCAGTCTCCCAATCCACAGCTGCTCTGAAACCAGCCTCTTTGATCTAATGGCCAACTTGATCTTTCCACAGTGGGGCCGGCACCACAATTGTAGATCAAGAGTCAGCTTTACCTTGAAAGTCATTGAGCCAGCACAGGAGCTACCGAGACTGTACGCAAAGCTCTGCTCACTTTGATAAGACCTGATCTGTTCCTTGGGACCTTTTCCTCCAATTACACTCATTGAAATCTGAAAGGACAGACAGTTCGGATGACATATCTGTTCAAAGGGTGATAAATAATAACCAGGATTTAAAACGCTGACAGCCATGGAGAGTTAACACTGTATTGATAACCTTAAGATAGCAGTGTCATTTAAGATCCTATCCGCCGATAGACTACTATACCCTCCTCAACAAAGCCCTTGAAAAAAACACTAGGCATAGTGCATTTATTTGTAATTGGAAACAAATAAATTAATTAAAATGTCTACATATATATATAAAAAAAAGTAAAAATATATATATATATGTTTTTCAGTTAGCAACAGTTTAGCCTTGCCTTAGCACATAATGGCCTGATTTCACAGACAGGGCTTAGATTAAAGGTGCTCTAAGCGATGTCAGGTGACGTGACTTCTTGTAGGCATTTAAAGTGTTTTCAAACAAAACGGAGGCTAGATAGACCCTCCCTCCTCCTCATCTGCGCACTGACCCCCCCCAAACCCCACCCCCCAGGGTATTCTTGTCAGTTATTGGCAACAAATCAGTTGTTAAAATCTTTTTAATATCTATTTTAATGGAGAAAAATTATCATGTAGCCTATATTAATCATATTGAATCACAAGCTTATTAATCACAATCCCCCCACAGGAATAATTCAAACTCCAAGCTGAACTCAAAAGTTGGCAGCCCTGAAATGGTCAAATTAAACATGTCCTTTACTTGTGCTTTCAGTTAGCCTTCGATAAGCAAGCTAACAGATTAGCCTAGCCTAGCCTTTCCCTTAAATTACATATCACATTATATTATCAAGAATAGTTTCCGTTTTCAGTTAGAATGCTAATAGTTTAGAGAAGCTTGGCCTTTTTTTAATCACATACCATGTTGTAAAATTAAACATTTTCCTTTTCCTGTGTTTAAGTTGATTTGCAAGCTATAACAGCTTAGCCTAGCTTAGCCATTTATAATTCCCTTTTACATATTAAGTCATGTTGTGAAAGGTGAATCTCTGTTTCCAGTTAGCCTCAATTGAATGTAGTACAAGATGTGAGTCTAAAACTAGTCAATTTGTTCAGAATAAAACAAAAACGACAGAAAATGATGTCTGAGGGAGTATCAGACCATATGAAAGAAAACATCATAGCAGACTACAGCGAGGGCTGCCCTTCCATTTCCTTGTTAGATGTAACAGATGAAAAGTGATACGAGTAGCATTTTCGGACAAATGACTTTGTAATGGGGAATTGATGGAGCTGTTTGTCCCCTCCATCTGGGTGGAGTACATGTTCCTAGAGCCCTCCACCCTCGTATAAGCACGGAGCCAATGTGGCGTGAAATGCAGGCTAATTGCCGTTTGGATGCAAGTGTGTAAAAACAGCCATTATTCCGCTCCGTCCTCTCTTCAGCACTGAGCTGAGGGTTAAATGTGCCGTGTGCCAGATGACAAGAAATGTAGCATGAAATACAAAGACAACTTGGCCTAAGACAAACATAAGACACCTTCCTTAAGACGAACGTAAGCTTCATTGTGTTTTTGTTAAACAGGATTTTCTTAGTCATCCTTAAATGATGATGTTGTCTCATCATTCAATTCCCAAATTGCATTCCACAATATACAAATCAGCAGAAAAAACAGTTTCGTCAAACCAATATTCTACTCTCCAAACATTTCATTTCCAGACAGGTTTACATGCATTTTGCCTACAAAAAAATGTTTTTACACACCCTGATTATTTTATGCAAGCAGGTTCTATCAAACTCACGAGCTTTGAGAGAAGAGTAGCATCAAAGGTGCCCACATGACGCGAGTTGTTTGTGTAATAAATGGATTGAAAGCTTCCATTTTCGATCCTGAACATCTTAAAGACTGTTGATAATAGAAGTGGAAACCTCAATCTGTCCAAACACTTTTTTCACAGGTATTGCAATAGATGAATATTTATTCTTCTATGGCAAACACTAGAAAGCATAAAGAATTCCACTCCACATCAGCACTCCTAGACTCGCATGCTTTCCCATGTCCAATTTGCAGATTTCTACCAGGCTTGACAAAATACCTGTACTAAGCTTTGCATATGGTGTACTCTGGGGACCATATATTTATAGGCTGGTGGCAGGCGGGAAACTCACAGTTGTTTTAATGTAAAAAATCCAGCCTGTGCATTTCATACTTATGGAGACTCAAGCTGTTTTCATTACACTATTATTACAGCCACTGTAAACAAGAGCAGAGTCACAGGGTAAACACCGCAAGATGGACTCCACAATCAGCCACCGGAAAGACTTGAAGTTATTTAACTTAAAATTAAATTTGTATACTATATGGTTATTACTTGCATGATTACATTTATTTTTATCCTTTGTTAAAAAGTGTAACCGCAAAGGACTTTACTTTATTTAAAGAAGAAATTTAAAACGTTGGACACCTTAAATTGTATGATTTTCTTTAAGGCTTTGTAAACAAATACTGCACAGAAGTAAATTTACATTTTTAAGATCAAAAATTGCTGTAGAAATATTGTTCATTCATTAACTAATAAGAAACCTTATTGTAAAGTGTTACCATTTCACTTTCTTCAAGCATCCAATTTCATTTGGAGCTCCTAACATTCTTCTCTTATTTGGATGGCGATATGTGGCTGAAATTTAAAGTGCAGAAATCGCGGCTATCACAAACATCATGATTAGATCAAAAAATTGCGACAAATCTACTGCGTATGTCACATTTAATGTGTAAATACATTTCCTCTGCCAGAGTCAGCAGCCGAATCTAATCACAGCTGAATCCAGTCCTTTTTTTAAATTAACAGCTCCTGGTAATTGCTAAAATAATGGAGTCAGTGCTCTCTGGGCCTCAGGTTAACTTCCTCTTTGTGGCCGGCTCCTTTGGCTCTCTGACACACCGATGGAATTAACAGCCGCTCAGCTCCAGCTTAAAGGTCAGGCATGGGCACTGCTTGTGAGAAACTGCTGATAATACAGAAGCATTCTTAGCTACAGTTCACAGGAGGATAAGAAGTGCCAGACAATAACACAGACAGACCCTCAGTTCATTAGTTTCATGTGCCTTTTCCATTGTTCTATTATGATGATGCTCCCACTCGGGAACGTGAACATCGCAGCATTTGACTCTTATGGACTGCATAATGGCGATCACCTCTCTACGCAAGAGCATTTTTTGTAACGTCAGTGTCACTTTTTAAAATGGTCCTCTTATTTGTCAAGCGGTCAAGTTTTAATAGGTTAGATGGCGAAACGAAAAAAGCCCTTTCTACTTTGACGATCCTTCAGAAGTAGCTGTATTTTTCGTAAGTAACAAATTAAATAAATGATGAATTAAAATAAAATGAACATTTAATCATTGATAATATTAATAATGTTTAAAAAATATAAAATAATCAAAATATATGCAAAAATATTTGATATATTATTATAAACATTTTGGGTAACACTACAATAAGGTTTCATTTGTTAACATAGTAACTACTTTAGTTAATATTACCTTAGAATTAATACTAGTGATCGACCGATATATCGGCCGGCCGATATATCGGGCCGATATTTGAAGTTTTTACATGTATCGGAATCGGCCGATACACCGCTGCGCGTTCGCCGATAGTTTTTTTTCCCTGGCATTATTTATAGACAGGCGGCCACGGGCAGCTCTGTGCTGCTAGAGACGCTGCAGTTCACGTGCCCCGCTCTCCCCCACTAGCAGAGTGCAACCTGCTCTTCACGAGAATGGTAACTTAAACTTTCAAAGGATCTTTTAAATGTTTGACTGCTGAAATATTGTCAAACACTTTGAAAATGAAAACACGTCGCCCTATAACTGTTATGTGCTTGCAACAAAGCAAGTTTGTGGGTCCAAATGGAAAACGTGAATGCCTCGTCTATAAAACTTAACTGCTTGCCATTGTATTAGGGAGCTGCAAATAGCTAAGGTGTAGGCTATCCGTTCAGTATGCATTAGGACTGTCTATGAATATTCTACATTCGAATATGTATTAATTTTGAAGGTGAAAATTAATATTTGAATATGGAAAAACACGCCCGCGGTTGCAGACTAATAACGTTACCACAGCTGCACAGCTCGCTCGGAGCGCTCACTGTCGGTTATATACTGTGAAACTTCAATCACTGAATGAAGCCTGCTATATTTGGGACACGAGTCGCGACTGCTTGCACAAAACTCTTGATCAGCACTCAACATTTGTTTGTTTTTCATTTGACCGACGCGCAGAGAGCGTGAGGGCGAGAGAGAGAGAGTGCCTGAGCGAGTACAGGGCGAGACAGAGTGAGCTCTGCGGTCTTGGCCATTAGTTGATTTAGTTTGCTTTTTAATACGTTGTTAAATATGTTTAAACTCAAATAAACTATCTAATACTAGTAGTTATGTCTCTTTGCATTAACGTGTCCTGTTATTGACGTAATGCGCGTCAACAACAAAACGCGCTACGGGATGTTCGAATATGTTTTTTAGAGGGAAAATGCAAACGCCATTTGAGTAATTTTGACAGCCCTAGTATGCATACGGGTGCTGTAACGAAAACTGGTCATAGGATTAAGTAATGCCAACGTTGTTCAGTGTTTTTTGTGGGAGATTTATTCAGCGCTCTCCTGGCTGAGGTTTGGACGCGTGTGGTGTGTGTCTCCCTCGATCGCAGTGATATTACAGACTAGACATGCTCATTTTATTTTATGTAGAAAAATTGAAACCATTGCAGTATATAGTTCGTTTCTTTTAAAATGAAGTACAGTGTGCACTGTGCACTTTATTATGCTGGTTGCTACTGTGTGCAATAGTGTAATTATTTAATTTATGCTTAAAGGGCATATTGCAGGTTAGAGGACCCAACGAGTCAATGCATAGAAAAACAATGTAGGAACTAGATTTTCTTTAAAATATACGTATAAACACGCCACAGAAGCTTCTGCAGTCGTTTTTGTGAGAAAATTTTACTTCCGCGTCTGAAAATGGGCGTGGCGGGCGTGACGCAATGAGCGGGAGAGCGGTCGATTCACACAACAGGATAACAATGAATCGCAATGACATTTCGGACGCTGAGGAAATACTCGTATGACGGATCAAGCCATAAAGTTATGAGCCTGCTATGCTAAAGAGATCAGGGACAGGCCAGGATAATGTCAGACAGAATGGTCAGAGAAAAATTGAGCTGTGATGTGAGGAGAACCAGTGGAGAACAGGACAGGTGCCTTTTAGGTGAGAGACGTGCTTATAGTATACACGTTCGCTAACGATATACACTGTGCTCACAATATTGTACAGATTATTATGATCCTATAACAGGCCAGCAGACATTAGTATGTTTAGGGTAGATTTATATACTATTAAATGTATAAAAACTTTACTTGAGTATATTTCTATACTAAAAGCATAGGCTATACTCGGGTACATTTTTAATACATATTTTTCACCTTGGTTATAACATAAACAGAACATTAAAGGTTTGAGTATTTAAACAACCAATTTTGTTTTTCAATTACAAGTTTTATTTAGGGCATGACATGACTAAGTTACCTATATAACACTATTTGATGCCATTGGTAGTATACGACGATCAATATTCTTGCTTCGGCATACCATGTTGAACTCCATCATATTGCCGAGATGCTAATCATTTGATCTGAAGTGAACGCTACACACGACCGTGTTTTCCGAGCCGAGAGGAGAAATCCCGTCTCTTCACCTGCTCAAACCGCACCAGGAACGAAAGATAGGCTATATAGCACAGTCACTTTTATTGTAATGGAAACTTGTGGACTCGATCTTGAAGTCCTGACAGGCTGGAGTTTTTGCAATCTCCACAAACACAATATTTACCATGACGATGATAAATTAAAATGCAAAAACTAACGAAAGCACACTGACTGACGAGCGCTCTCACTGAACACCAGCCTGCTCTCACTGAGCCGAGGCTGCGGCTCCCTGCTATGACGTCAAATGACGCGACGTTGAAAAAAAAGCCGTTTTTACTAGCAGTCCAAGAAACGCTCACTTTATCTTCTAAATTAGTGCCCTTATGTTGTTTTAAAACATTTTAAATCCTGCATTAACTTTTCATATGGTATTTTCATACAAGGTTATCTATAAATTTCGATTTTTTTTTTACCTGCAATATGCTCTTTAAATATTTATTTTCAGCACTGAACTTTTTTTTGTTCTACTTTATGTTTTTAATATTTGTTAAATTGTTTATCTACTTCTTCTTGTTCTACCTCACATGTTTTTACTATTTGTTAAATATTAATTTTTGAAGTTAATTAAATGTTACTTTTATTAAATTGAGACCTGTAACATTTGTTAACATCATGTTATTTTTAAGATGTAAATTGAGGGAGCAAAATGTATCGGCTCCAAATATCGGCTCAAGAAAATCGGCAGCCCGTATCGGTCATCGGCTAAGGCTGATGGGGAAAAAATCGGTATCGGTATCGGCACTAAAAAATCCATATCGGTCGATCCCTAATTAATACTTCTACAGCTTTTATTAATCTTAGTGAAATGTTAATCTCAACATTTACTAAAAAATTATTAAAATCAAATGTATCTGTTAGAATTAGTTAATGCACTGTGAACCAACATGAACAGCTGGATTTGTATTAACGAACAATAAGAAATTAACAAATACAGTAATAAATGTATTGCTCATTGTTTGTTTAAATTAAACAAATGAGTCCTTATTGTAAAGTGCTCCCACTAGTAAATATTTTGAGAGAAGATATTTTGCCTACTACTTTGAAAGAGTTCCTATCTTTCTCCTCACTTTTTGCCCACTATGAGCAGTATTTCTCGAGCTATGTATTTCCTTTTAAGCTTTCAAGCTTTCTTTTTATTTACAACAGGGCAAATGCCTAAGGTGTGAAGGTCTTAGATTTATTTAAACATAAAATACCCTGGACACTGTCTGGCTAACCAGTATACATACTAACCTGCAGGGACGTGCACAGGAATTTTGAGGGGCAGTTGCTCTGACCTGAAAAAAGCCCCCCCCCCCCCTCCTCCCCCCTCACTGGCCATATGAAGGAATATATTCAGTTGAATTTGTCCCCTTCCAAATTGCCTTATCTGGCCGTGTTTATTTCCAAATGCAATGCCTCATCTTATGGTCTTATAATTATTTATAAAGATTGCAAAATGTCAGAGATGAGACAAATGAGCAAAAGAGTTCTTCATATTGTTGTTTATGGTTTTTTAAATTATTTATTTATTTATTTATTTATTTGAAAAGAAATAATCTGGATTGAATGGAAAAAACTCGAAAAAATAAAAAACGCTTAGATTTCGGGAAAAAATACAATTCTTTTTTTTTTGCCAATCCTGACCTCCCCCTGGGGCCCTAAGCAAAATTCTGCTAAGGGGCCCTCTACCTGATCTGTGATGCCGTGAGCCATATAAACCATTTGCCATTGCCACTCAATACCGCCCAATCCTCCCTCCTTTAAACAAAACAGTCAAAGAATAAGTACAACAATATAGAACAGAATGAGGTTCAAACAAACAATATTTACTGAATAAAGCATTTTTATAGAATGTTAAGATAACATTAACATTCACATAAGTGAATATTAACGTAAACATAAATATGAAGAAAATAATAAAGTACAACCCTGAACTTTGGCTTTTGGGATTAACTTTGGTTCTCTCTACAGCCAGGGTATTTTCGGAATCAGTAGCCTATGATTTTTATTTATTTTTATTTTTTTATGCATGTTAAAGCAAATCTTGATTTATGGTTATTTACTGAGGGATTTGCATTCATATTGACCAGAATGTCCATCTAATCATCATTTTAAATTCAATATAGCCTATAAATCAATAGTCAATCAATGTCAAATTGCCAATACATTGGTTTATATCTTGCATAATTAGTGCAGTTGTTTAGAGTTTTTAACTACACTGAGACTAGATAATCAGTGTCTTTATAATGTGTACTTTGATTGGGAGTGCCATCATTCACGTATTGTACAGTATTTCTCTGGTCTCCACATTTCTGCTTGAAAAATGCGAGTTTCATTTCGTGCACGCGCATATGAACGCAACACACGCGACGCGGTTATGTTTTCCGAGCTGCAGTAAACAAACACTGTTGTTGCACTTTGTCGTTTTTTAAAAACAAAACGTAATAAATAATGGTATTTTACTCTCACTTTTGTCGGGCCAAAAGTGATGCAAGAGATGCACTGCCTGCCCAGACAAACCATCAAACTTTGCTGACACTAGAGAGAGGACAGAACACAAGTTTACCTGACTGCTGTTCCCACAATTCACTCTCATGTTTTTCTTCTTCCTCTTTTCGTGACGAGAAGGATAGTTTCGCTTCATTTTGTCATGGACTTCGTACACATTAATTAGCGCACGACACGAGATGGAGGCGCGGCCTGAGTAATTTGCGGTGCCAGACACCGGTCGCGTGCAGTCTATAGATACAGTCGGTTGGTCTGGGAACGCCCCCGGGAACGCCCCGTCACGTGGTGTGAATTTAGCCCGTGGGGGAAAACATTGCCTTGGCGCTCATTGAAATACATGTGACAATCATGCCGAAGAGTTGCGGTGTCGTTTTCTGTACCACCAATAAACTAACAAATTAT
This sequence comes from Pimephales promelas, assembly GCF_988280905.1. Lineage (NCBI taxonomy): Eukaryota > Metazoa > Chordata > Actinopteri > Cypriniformes > Leuciscidae > Pimephales > Pimephales promelas. Next base: position 22,436,368 of record NC_142784.1, read on the forward strand.
AAATTGAAGTTCTACAGCCTTTCTTACATACATACAGAACCGGATAGGAGGACAAAATGGCAAAATTAATCATATCTTATTAGATTACTGTGTGAGTAGAGGTCCCTGTGTGATATAGTAGTAGATGTTTAACTCGTATTAGGCAGTGGGCCAGATTTGTCTGACGTTACATACCTTACGAAAAATAACTATAGTAATCCTATGGCTATTAGTATTCTATAGTAGTGTATAATACTTCTGTGATGTTCTTTAATACCTCTATACTTCTAGTCTATGTCCCAAAATACTATAGTATTCCTATAGGAATATTAACGTTACTATAATATTTTGTCCTAAAATACAACAAGATTCCTTTAGTTGTTTTTTATAAGGGATATGTCTCTCAGTCACATTAGCGTTATCAGCTGAAGGTTATCAGACTGCAGTCTGTGAGAATTCGGATAACTGTCAGCAAAGTCCCTCTGCAATTTCGTAGCTAAAACTGATCACCGTTTCACAAAAGGATTAATAGTTTGGAGTGAAGCATTACGTACAGTTGGTAAGTGACATGGTTTTATGGACTTATACACTTAACTTATACGCAAGTTGATTGAGTAATAGGCTTGTGTTGCCGTTAGCTTCCGCAATGTCTTACCTGAAGATTCAACCAGATATAATAGTCTGGAAACGACACCTCCGGCCATTTGGTTGGGTCATTGACCCAGTTTTTAATTAAATAAGGGCAATCATAACCTATTACAGTTAATTTTGCAATGTACCGTTGCCGGTCGGCAGGCATAAATGACTCGCAATGTGACATTTTTGTCATTCAAATACATAGGATGGTCGCGCTGCTTTCCCCCACGCCGACCACGCCCCCCAACTATGACGCGTTGCCGACTGTATCTATGGTCTCGTGGAAACAGTTTGACTTTAAATTTTTTTTTTTTTTTTTTTTTTGGAAGTGAATGAGGCTTTGCGATTTTTATATAATTTTTTGTCTAGGCCTACGTGAAATTCTACATCCATTGTACGATTTTTTTTTTCCTCAGAATGCCAAACCTGAGTCGAGAAGGGCATATGGGCAGTTGCCCGGGCAACCTGAGCAACCCCCCTGTGCACGTCCCTGCTAACCTGCGATGTTTTGGATCTCTTGACATTGCTACCTTAATCCAGCAGAAAGCCATTAATTTCAATGACGTTATGAGGACAGCGTTGGCACGCTGAGTAAGCGTTGCGTGCTTTTCTCTTTCATTATGAAGTGTTTTTAGAGCTGAAGAAGAGAAAAGATGTGCTACTGTATTAAAGTCTTATGCTAGCTTAACAATCAAGCTACTTGGAAGTCTTGTGGTTTATCTACAGCCTAAACCCCCTATGTTAGACACATCTACTGTCCATTGTTAGAAAAGACAGCGTGCACCACAGCAGGGATAGAGCTCCATGGGACTGGACCACTGTCAGGATGGGATAAACTACAGCTCAACAAAGAACCTCTAATCCGCTTCTCTGGCAGCTGTTGGCCTTCAGAATATTAACTGTTTCTCAGGCTTTAAAAAAGAAAAACCCACACCAGCGTCAAACGCAAGTCCGCAAATGCAAGCCACACTACCGAGAGTGAAAAAGTTTTGCACACAAGGTCAGCAGCTCGCTCTCGTATTCCCCCCACGCACTGTGATAATCCTCCACTCTGAGTGGGGTCAGAGGGTGAAATGGTTGTGTAGGGCGCAGAGGCAGGGCTAGAGCAGGAACCAATACTGCCTGGACTACACAAGCTTTAGGCCAGAAAGGCTAGGCCAAGGGCCAGGGAACTGCTAATACCGCCCAAAATTGTCTGCTGCTCCAGATGCTTGCATTTCAAGTGAAGAGAGGAGGAGGTGGAGAAGTTAAGGTCAGGAGTTAAAGAGAAACTTGCTCATTGCAGAAAAGACATCCACTATAATTGCATTTAAAAAAATGCAGCAATGAAAGTTTTCAATGTACAAATATTCAATGTTGTATTATTTTTGTATACTTTCAATATGGTAATATACTGTATAAATATATGCAAGAAAAAAAATCATGTGGATGCACTACCCATAGAATCATGGACAAGAAAATAATAATATAAAAATTAATTGAATCATAAATAATATGAATAACAAATAAAAACAAATATTTTGTTATAGATAAAACGATAAATAGATAGAGTGATAAATAGAACAAACAGGATGATTCTCTGAAGGTTTCATACTAAAGAGTACACAAAGCTTAAAAGACAATATGCTGGACGTGCTGGACATATTTACTCAGACTGTCAACACTGCTGGATTGAGCCAAGCTGAGAAGATTTGTACTCGCCCTGTCTGAGAGGAGCTCATGGAGGGCAGGGGGAAAAAGATAGAAAGAGACAGAGAGCACGCGAGCAACAGAGTTCAGGAGCCCAACACAAAGCTGTCTCTTCTGCCTTCACCTAAAGCTCCCAGCAGAAAAACAAGAGGCTGCTGGTCCAGGGCCAAGAGCAGCTCAGCAGGTAGCGCACACTTCATCAAGCTCACTTATCTCTCATGAGCACACCCATTCGCCTCAGCTCAGCTGACAAAGAACCCAGCTATATATTTTAATGAATTTTGTGTTGTATGACAATTCGATGCGGCACTAATACATGAGTCCCAGCAGCACACAGTGCCTCTAATGGCGCTTTTCCACTGCATGGTACGGTACAGTTCAGTTCGGTATGGCACACTTTGGTGCATTTCCACGGCATGGTACGGTATGGCTCGGCTCGGTACGGCTCACTTGTGGCGCTTTTACACTGCATGGTACAGAACGGTATGGTTCGGTGCGGCACCCTTTGGCGCTTTTACACTACATTATACAGTACAGTTCGGTGCGGCACGCTTTGCCGCTTTTCCACTGCATGGTACAGTACGGTACGGTTCGGTACGGTAAGGTTCGGTTCGGTACGGCACGCTTTGGCACTTTTGCCCTGCATGGTACAGTACGGTACAGTTCGGTGCGGTTTGGTTCGGTACAGCACGCTTTGCTGCTTTTCCACTGCATGGTACGGTACGGTACGGTTTTGTACGGCAAGCTTTGCCGCTTTTACACTGCATGATACGATATGGTACGGTTCGTTATGGCACGCTTTGCAGCTTTTCCACTGCATGGTACAGTATGGTACAGTTCGGTACGGCATGCTTTGGCACTTTTCCACTGCATGGTACGGTACGGCCCGGCACGGCTCTCTTGTGGCGCTTTTACACTTCATGGTATGGTACGGTTCGGTTCGGTACGGTTCGGTTCAGCGCGCTTTGCCGCTTTTCCACTGCATGGTACGGTACGGCTCGGCTTTGAACGGCTCACTTGTGTCGCTTTTACACTGCATGGTACAGTACAGTTCGGTACGGCACGCTTTGGCGCTTTTCCACTGCATTGCATGCTACGGTTCGGTACGGCACACTTTGCCGCATTTCCACTGCATGGTACGCTACGGCTTGGCTCGGTACGGCTCACTTGTGGCGCTTTTCCACTGCATGGTACAGTTCGCTTCGGCTCGCTTTAAATGCTACCACCTCTGTTGAGGTTCCAAGCATACCGTACCAATACTAAAATGTGATGTGAACACACTGCAGATCACTGATTGGTCAGACAGAATTTGCGAGACATCAAACCAACCCACTAGATTTAAATAGCCAGTAACAGCCACCACTGTAGCACCTGTTTGAACGAAAAGAAAGAACAAAAACTTCCAAAAAAAAAATAAATAGCTGAATCGCAGTACTAACTGCAGTGGAAAAGCAAACATAGCTAAAGTGAACTGAACCGTGCCGTGCCGAGCCGAGTCGTACCGCATAGTGGAAAAGCGAAGCAAGCCGAACAGTGCCGCGCCGATTTATAAAGAGATAAGTACGCATATACTGTATGAGGTGAGATGGCAAGAGAAAGTGACAGCGAGAAAAAGAGAGAGTGCATTAAAAGAGCAAGTGTCAGCTTTCTTGTAATGAGTTTTGTAAAAATGGCAGTTATGTCAAACGTACAAGGTTGTTAATTAAATGTGAAAGGCTGACGTCCAATCAGGCTGCTCTGCGGCCCACGCCATTCACCAACAAATCCCTCCGGCGAATAAAACACTGGGGCATTTTAAAATGAAGCATACAGTAAATCAAAACAAGTCTGAGGGCGAGCAGAGCGGCATAGTGGGTCACTTTCTGGGTTGTCTCGCACTCAATGACTGTCTCTTTAATCTGCCCCACAAACAATACAGCGAGGGCGATTTTATGGAAGTAACTGCTGAGATGAGCTGCAGAAAAGTTGCCTGAGAAATACATTCAGCTCATTTCTTTTTCTTTTTCTTTTCTGCTGACCTTCTATGTAGGAGGCACTGCTTCATTCTCCTCGGTAAGATTGCATTTGGCCTTTCACAAATTGATTAAAACCTGCCCACTCAAGAAGGGCAGCCTGGCAGTTTTCCCATGCTTTACAATACAGAACAGTGTGATGGGAGAAATTCTATAATTTAATTAGGGTTCGGCATTGTTTTGATTCTAAAAGCTGTTAAACTATTTTAAAATAATATTTTTAAGACATTTAACAAATACTCAAGCATATATTTAAAAGAAGTTTCAGCGGAACTTAAATTTACGGTAAAAATATATTTCATTACCTGTTATAATGTCAATAGACCAAAGTCATAAATCTTGATGTACTGTATATAAAACCCTAATTTGCGAAACTAATATATAAAATAAGACATGATCATTAAAAAAATTAAAATTGACAGAATTTAGTTGCATTTTTCACTGTAAATTCTAAAATGACTTTTTTTAATACATTTAATAGTTTACTGTAAAATTACATGAAATGTCCCATCTATTATAGTTTTTCATTGTATAGTAACCATTTAGGTTACAGAACTAGGTTTACTCTAGTCTTTTACAGTCATTTGTATGTGTACACTGAAAAAGACCTCATAATGCGTGTAATAATTTATTGTTATTTATTATTAGATATGTCCTAACCAGATTTTGCCATTATGTAGATCCCCCCCCTCCCCCCTCCCCCCCTTCTCCAAAAAATTGTACATTTAAACATGAAATACCTCCTAATTGACTGTGATTGTGTTTAGGAATGCATTGATATTTTTTACCAATGCGATAAGCTGATTTTCTCATATTAAGGCCAATAATTATGGCTTATATTAAAATGCAATACTATTTAATAATATTTAGTAATCACAACATTATAATGTTGGATATGAAAAATGGATATATTCATTTTGGGATTTGCTAAAGATTACTGTGATTATAAAATAAAGTTTAGTGTTAGACAACAGCAATGTTAATCAATCAAAATATATATAGGGTAAAATAGGATAAAAAAGCAAATAATAATTTGATACAGATATACTGTGTATCCCTGATTGTACATCATCATGCATCAGTTTCATTTTTGTGTAGAAAGAAACATTTCTCAAAGATGGATTTATGTTTCATGTCTGGTTGCAAAACAAGATGTAAAGCTTTAAAACACCAGGCAAAACAAGACAGTCAAGGAAGATACGTTATATATTAGTCACGATTCAGGAGTTGCGGGCCAGTAAACAAACTTAAGGGTCACCTCATTTCCTATCTTTCATTCTAGCCCATTCAAAGCCATGTGCTCCAGATCCTCCGAGCATCACTATGTGAAAGACAGGCTTTGTCTCATCCTCTCACAGGTACAAGGACGCAGCGCACCGGGGGGACGCTACACACAAGCAAATATGTACAAGTACAAAGACAAAACACTTAGTGACAGCTTCTGAGTGCTTTAAAACACAGCCTGGCCCACTCAGCCTCACCAATGCCGAGCGGCAGGTAAGCAGGCACAGAAAGTGCAGCATGTGAGGACAGTGCAAAAGGCAAAAGATATCAAATATTTAGAGAAAAGCAGTATTTTTCACTTGCTTTCTCTGACTCATTCCTTTCAGTGCAGCAAGAAGGGTTGTGAACCTATGTTGTTCTGTTATACTGAAGGACTAAGCCTGTTATGGGGGTGTAGAGTTGGATTTTCACCTCGGGTAAACAGCAAATTTTATTATTTACACTATATAAAAAAATTCAGACGGGTAGGCAATTTCGGAGAGGCTAGCGATAGCAAGCTAGCTTTGAAAGCATATAATGGCCCATGAGAACGCTCTCGGAAAGCCACGCCTCCTCCAAAAGACATGAATACGCTCGGGTCTAAGGACGTGAACAGCTCTTGGTAGAACGTTACGGGTTGCCATCTCGCAATTACGGTTATGACATGACGTGAACGTAGCTCAGCTCATTGTTTTGGTTCAGGAGGAACTGTAAAAGGCGGCTGCTGTTTGATTCTGGCCCTGGGGCTCAATGACTGCATAGCCTACAACTCTGCATAGCTTAACAGAACGCGCTGATGATGCGTGATGTCTACGCGCAGGGTGCGAGAAGGTATGGAAATAAGTATGTTGAAAGGCAGGTAAGAAATTGCATGATTGGACAGACATTTTCTGGTCCTAAGACTTCCATGAAATATTATATATGTACATTTTTAGATATTTAGACCACTTCTATTATTGATTGCTATCCAGATGTGAAGAGAGTTTCAACCAGTATAACAAAAATTGCCTACCCTACCCTAACTAACACCAAATCTAATAGTAACACGGCAGTGTTGTATTGGTAATTCTGTATTCTGTATAGTATGATCCAGAGTATAATATTGGCTTCAGTTTCCAATGAAAATAGGGTTTAATCCACGCATTGTGCTTAGCAATGTGTGAAAATAAATAAATGACTCTATATAACATATAATCTAAATAACAGCAATAATAATAACAAATCACTTGCATAAATATAGATATTTTAATGTGTTATGCAATAAAATACTTTTTATGATAATAATAATAATAATATTGTTATTTTATTTCATATATAATATAGTTATATAGTATATATGAAGAGTTCAGATGCAAAAGCCTCTAAATGCCATTTGAAATTTTCTTCTTTAATGATGATTTTTATCAAACTTGTATATTTAAGTTCAGTAATTTCACTTAAATGGCAATGATAATTATCTATTAATTGTTATTTAAGTGAAATTACTGAACTTAAATATACAAGTTTGATAAAAATCATCATTAAAGATGAAATTTTCAAATGGCATTTAGAGGCTTTTGCATCTGAACTCTTCATATACTGTATAGTGTTATTATAAAAGCTTTGAAAATATATCATTGTATAATACATGAACAAATAATGTACTTTTATGCAAATTTTTATATAATTTTAATCCTAGCAGCTGGTTCACACTTTTGCTTTGCACTTTTCTAGAGGCGCGTCTTTCAAAAGTTAAACTTATTTTAACTTGAGCGCCACATTTTTTTCACCACATGTACGAGATGCTGCAAAAGACGCAAGAAGCAAACACAACGGTCAAACACATCAGTCCAGCACGTGTTTACATAGAAAAATAACGGAAAAGTAGAGCAAAACCACATTCTGTGTTAAAGGTCCCAAACTGTACTAGTTTCTTTATATGTTAGCACCAGTTTCGAGATTTAGTGTTTGATTTACTGTTGAAATAAATTCCATCTCTCTCATAGGCCTGTCTCATCCATGTGGCACAGCTTTATTCCAGGTCTCCCTGATCTCGGAGCTCGTCTAATCTCAGATTAATCCTCAGATCCAGCCATACTGTCATCCTACAGTACTGGCCTGTTCTCCTGAGCCTCAGAGCTTTACAGACCCTCTGCACATTCTGAAGAACTCCATTCTCTCTTCTCATTACAGCCGCTGAGACACAAAGAGATGAGAAGAAACCAGGACTGTCATGGCTAAGCCCACACAGAACCTGTACATTTTTTCCTGATATTTTCTAAGAGAAAACCAACAAAAACTATAAATATTTCATAAATGAAAAAACGAAGGATGGAAGATATGCGGGACTTCGTGATGGATGGTCGCTCAATCTGCTGAGCTTTTCGTGGAATTCCGTGGGCACAAACTGTTCAATGGCCTGTTGTAATGGCCAATTTAATACTTTGCGTGCAGCCTAGACATCAATTTAGACAGTCCAGATCGGTCAGCATGACATTTAGCCAAACACATCTGCCAGAACAAACCCTCCAGACAGCAATAAAGCTAACTGTGGCAATAATCTCAACCACAAAACTGACAAGACTTTAAAAAAAAGCATTCACTGTACCGAACGCCAAAGAGAATGACAACCCTACAGCGTCAGCCGCCCCCTGTTCTTACTGGTTAAGCCAATACGATTGGGTTTGGCGGGGGTCGCGGCAGAGATGGCTGAGGGTTGACAACGGACACATTGTTTAATGAAGGTTTTACTGGGGCAGGCCTGGGGGGTCTGCAGCGAGCCGGCCAATTTCCCTGTGAGCTGAACTGTTCAGCCCCTGCATTTCCAAAGGCTGCCTGGGGTCAGCTCCAAGCCTCCTTTACTCCCAGCGTACAACAGTGTTATAAGCCCAGTGCAACATATCTAACTCAAATCACACACACATTATACCCCTACGATCTGAGGGTTTTCATCAACCGTTTGTGCTGTAATGATTTCTCCATTTTCGCTACAGCATGCTGTCAAAGTGAATCATATTTAAGCTGACGTATGAAAAAAGCTGTACCCGACAGTAATAGGAATTTTTTTTTTTTTTTTTTTAAACACACAAAACAGCAGTGAGGCGCTCCAAGCATGAACCGTACTTGTTCATGCATTGAATATCTTGGGCATCTCATTAATGTTAATATGAAAAGATCCCCATCTGATGGAGCATCATGATGTGGAAGAAAGGAGGCGGAGTGTGGGGGGGCAAACATAACACAGTGATCTACATACTGCCATCATACCCTGAAAGTCTTCCTTTTTTACCCATGAGTGACGGCATGTCAGTCAAAATATATAAGACTTCTTGAATATGGCTGATTTATTCAGACACACGGAGTTGTCAATCAACAATGAAACTTGTCAGGCATCTTCCTTCAAAAAAATATGAGGTAACATTCAAAATAAGCAAAGGAATATTGGAGAATTGCACACAATATCCAGCATACCAGCAATTAGCCACAGCAGTGTAAGTGAATACAAAAAGATAATTGGGTGAATCTCACAAAGTATTTCACAAATAAAAAAAACAAACATTTCATGACAATTAAGAACATCCACCCCAAATTCTAATTACCATAATGGCAAAGGAGATTGTTTTACTAAATGATTTTTTTTTTTTACTTCATTAATTCCCACTATCCTCAATAAATATTCTCAAAATTCTTAATTCTCAAAAAAATACTACAATGGAACTATGAATAATTACTTTAATAATATCTTTTACACATTTACAGTAGAGGGAAAATATAAATACATTTGCATACAATCTCAATGGAATTTTTAGGTTAAATGAGTGGGATAATGTCCTTTTCACAAGATGTAAAATATGTCTTCGATGTCACCAGAGTGTATAGGTGAGGTTTTAGCTCCCACGTATATTTTAAAGGAGCTGTATGTAAGATTGTGGCCAAAACTGGTTCTGCATTCACTTTCAAATTACTGTAAATTATTAGCGGTGAATCCCCTCCCCCTCCCCCCTGACTCGAGGTTGCCAGATGGGCTGCAGGATCAACCATTTTTTTTATCCAACACATTTGTATCTGCAGCTGTGGTAACTAGAGCAGAGCTGGCAACCTGGATTAGGGGTGCACGATATATCGAATCAATATCGTTATCGCGATATCACGTTGCTCGATATCAATATCGAAAGTGTCGCGATATTTATGCAATATTTTGTTTATGATGCGTCTGTTCCGACATGCACCGTTGCATTTCCCCCCGACTTATTTCCTGATTCTCCTTCTCCATAAACAATATTAAATCAGGAGAGGTTTAACTTTTCATGCTACAGATTTCCCACAGTGGTCAGAAAGAACAGGAGAGACACTTTGTTTTTCTCAATATAAAGTCGCTACTCGCTCCAAAGCTAACCGCCGTCACTCTCTCACTTCTCCCTTGCTCTCCTACCACACAGTCCCACACACACACACACACACACACTTGCCCCGGCTCGACGCGCACACCAGCGCACAAGTAGCCTATAAACATCAGGCCACGGTCCACCTGGCAACTTCATGCGTTTTCACTGATCGGATAGCTATCTGATTTATCAAAATACGATCTTCAATTCCCGCGCTATATGCAGATTTAATGGAGTGCACGTCACCGTCACGTCAACAGTTATGAGCTGCGTTTTATGATCATCAGGTAAAATAAGATCAGTTAGTTTATTTACTTTTAATGAAGATAACTGTGAAAAGCGTCTGCGACTTACTTTCACTTTGATTTGCGATAGTTTGCGCGTTGGCTTGATGAAAAGGAAATGTTCAACAGCTGCTCATCTGCGGTGATGTGTGTTGCAGTCGCGCGCGTCGTCATATCTGGCCATAACATGAGCCTGTAACGTTCTCATTTTTAGCGTTTTTGGAAGGAGTACATTTTACATATGTGGTTTATTCAATAACGAGATGCATTTACATTTGTCCAGTTTCAACTGAAATGCGGCCCAGACCGCCTCCTGAAGTGGTTTGAGCGATTAGATTCAAATACGTCACGAATGCGTTTCACAGGGCATTTACACCTGGTCTTTTCACGATCAGATAGCTATTCGGTCAAAGAAAACGCATATAGTGGGGTTTATGTTGCATAGTGTGTTCTGTAGACTTGCTATTTATTTATTATCTTTTACAGTGTAGTGTACACAACTAACATGTCCTGTTCTGTATATTATTTAGGCCTATTTATTAATGCTGTACCAGTCCAATATGACTGTCAGTTGAAATAAATCTTATGTTGTAAGAAAACTTGTTTTATTTATTAATCTTTTTGATGCGTTTTCCAATAACTTTTTAAAAATATCGAAATTAATATCGATATCGCAATATTCATTATCGATATCGCAATATCACATTTTTGTCAATATCGTGCACCCCTAACCTGGATACTGCAACACTACTGACTTTGTCATTGCTAGATAGGTGGAGGGTGGAGCATCAGACCAAAACACAACATGACAACATCAACATCAGTTGAGGGCTGCAACTTCACTTTTTAAATGACAATATCCTGGCCGGACTACTGATGTCAGTGATATAAGTTTTTGAAATGAAAATGATTTCTTAATTCTAGTGACATATCAGGGCCATTTATGATTATTTGAAATACATTTCTTACATACAGCTCCTTTAAAGTCATCACTTTTTGAGGGTGAGCAAAAACACACCTTTTGAGTCTGTTCCTTTAAATGCAAATGAGCTGCTGTTCCCAGCACAGAGGGGAGAGCTACAACAGCTTGTGTCATTTTACCTCACACAGACATGCACTGAAAATTTCTAAAACTTCTCTATCTCTATCTACCTGGAAAAGGCTATCCCGACAATAACTTGTGTTTTTTGTAATCTCCAGTCATGGTTCCTTTTACAATCTATTTCCGACTTTTCTGGCGACAAGGATTTGCAATGCAGCCTTTTAAACTTCCCAGGGCAGTGACAAGTGCCTTTCACCGCTCTGCTCCTCCACTTCTGCTGCTTTCAGTCACGTGACGCTGGCTCTGAACGAAAACGCGTTGTGGAAATGCATTGGCCTAGTACTTGATGTCCCTCTCTGCTATTATAGTTTTTCAAGATGCTGGAACTACATGGAAGCCTCCGTGGACTTACCCGTCCCATGTATATAAAGATAAAAATAAATAAAAATACTTTGTTTACGAAGATAAGATAATTGGCAGAGGTATTTGAATTTATTTAAAATTTAAATAATAAAATACATTCAAAAGTACACATTGTCCCTTTAGATATAACCCATAAATGTTCTTGACATTTTTATCCCATCTACACTGAATGTATGTATGTCCTTGAAACAAAACATACTACAACACATCAGGGAAACCAGAGAGTGAGGTTGAAACAAACAGAATGAATACTTTAACTGGATCAATATTTGACTAGTCACATTTCCATTTCAAAGAAATCTAAGACAACCATTTTTTGAATCCAAAGACATTTTTCACAACAGAGACTAATTATAAAGATCTCCGACTCTGAAGCACAGAAAGAAAAAAAAGTCCCCAAAGCACAAGGGCTCAAGGACATTTCAAAAACAAAATAAAAACAATTTCTTCTTCTCTCCTGGTTGCACACAGTCGTTCTCTCTTTATTTTTTAATATTGTCATTTTTTAATAGTGTCTCTCTGCATTTGTTTGTGCCAGTGTGGCATATTATGCGAAAAGATGCATCACCCTCACAGATTTTATTAAGTGCAGTGTCACCAGAACTAAGCGGTTCACTCTGATTGATGTCATCCTGATACATTGCACACAGTTCAATATTATTGCATCAGGGGACTGGCTAACCCCCTCAATTCAACTTTTTTTGCTCCCTTAATTCCAACAAGGCCTTGCTTATTTAGAAACCAAACAACATGTACTGGATTATCTGTACTACTCTATTGATACAGTATAATCTGATCAGCAACTTCAGATGCACTACACTTACATAACCCAGAGCCGTTGTCAAGTTCATCAATATGCAGCATCTATAGGGCTGCATCTAGACTGAACTTCCCAAGGGCTAAACAGCTGAGATTTCTGTGGAACATGACTGGCTCCCACAGAAGGGCAACTACACCCACAGGAAATACCAACCACAGCCTGCTGTTCCTCAGTGAGTCATTTATTACACTTTTGCCAAACCAAAAATGACAAATAAATGGCAAACACCAGGATTAATATTAATGTAGTCATTACTGTCAATGCCACTTCATCCTGCCGCTGTACCAACTGGCATTTTACGGTTTCTGAACAACAAAAATGTCTTCATAATGCTAGGTTTGGAACAGCTGTGTGAAAACATTGATTGGAGTGTCTCACTGCTCATGAATAGAGGCTGGCAAACCTTCAAACTGTAAGTCATTACATGCGAGATCAAAACCCAGAGCTGCTAGCCACTAACACAATAAGAAATGAACAGCATGGGACGAAAAAGGTAATCAATGTGACCGTCACTTGTCTCCCTCAATTCATTTAAAAGCCTATATAGGAGCTGTGATGTTCACTCTGATGTTCACAAGTCGGCCATTTTGTTTTTCCCCCAAAGCCGAGGGTTTGTCTTGCAAATACTGAATAAAAAAGAAAAGTTTCAAGTGTTAAAGAGGCCATTCTAACAAATTTTCTAAATTTATTTTTATAATTTCAGTAGAGATGTATCAATTTTAAAATTCTAGCATACATAAATGACAATTATTTTCATCTTTTGGCCAAACAACAGATAGTCCCGCCCCAAAATGTCGGGATAGCATAGTGCTTTTAGGAAGAAACGATCTATAAGTAACTCTGGGGACACATTTAATGACTAGCTGAAACATTCTAAGACTGAACTGAACACACAAACTGTTTCCAACGACTGGAGCAGATAATTGACCTATGGCTAAGCCACGCCCCCTCCACTCACTCGGAAACACAGTCAACATTCGGGGACAGGCGCTATGGCAGCGGTCACAGTAAGAGATATTTCACAGGAGGCAATTGGTGATTTTTGGAGACAGAAAGATTATACATCATCTCGAAGTCACCTAAAGGGCCTTAACTATGCATTGGAGGGTTATATTAATCATTTTATTGTTGAGAAGGTCAATGAAAAGCTTCAGCTCCAGGCAAAGATGTAACAGGTCACAGTGTAAATGTGATAAACCGCATATCGTTGCGATCAGCGTTTGGTGCTACAGTATTTACATGAATCATTCAGCACAACATTGTTAACATTTGTTATTTTGGATACGTTAATGAAGCTAAGTGACATGATGTACACCGCAGCTAGAAGCTAACGTTAAGGTTTTCTAATGATAGGCTAACGTTAGCCTTAACGTTACGTTAGATTTTAAAGATAACTTTCAAATATGTTGTTGACTTAACTTTGAACAGATGTAGACATCCTTGTTTAATTTATCCACGTTTAGTTGGTGTTGTCGTCAACCGCATAACTTAATCGCATAACTTAATCCAGCGCAGACGCTTATCTCGGTTGAGATGTGGCTTGGGAAAGGGTAAAAAAAAAAACACCACACCGTCGCCCAGCCTCTTGGGAACCTAGTGTCGGAGTTGCATGTACCCCATGCACACTGTTTGACCATTTTAAACTTAAAATGACAAGAAAAAAACGAATGAAAACTGACTAACTGCAATACATTTCAATGGACGTGTAAGCAGAGAATGTCCGAGTGTATTGGGTTAGCTGCGCACTGTGATTGGCTCATCGCGTTTGGGGGTGCGGCTTAGCCATAGGTCAATTATCAAATTACATTCATTAACAGCCTTACAGTTTTTAGGTGTGTCCCTGGCTTTACTTGCAGTTCAATATTAAGATGCCATTGAGAAATGCATTCAAATTCAAATAAAAGCCATACAATGTGCCCCATTAAAACATCACTATATAATGTGCACATACATTGTCTATTTGAGAAGATATTTATTATCTGTATAGATCAGGCACAAAATGGATATATCAAAAGTTCAAAACCACTGATAAGCTCATTAACAAACATTTAATTGGCAAACGATTGCCCACACTGACTGTGTGGGCAATGCCCTTCTCACTGCCAGAAAATTCAACGATCGATTTCAGGACACGCACATCCCCTTTTGAATATCAGTCACAGGGGGAGCAGAAAAAGTGCCCATAATGAACGGCTGGGTTTGAATGCATCAATCAATCAATGAATAAGTGCTCTAAAGCAGAAAAGGCTCCAATCAGGGCTCACCACGCCGCAGCTGGTTGTACAGTGCAGAGCATTTGCTCTATTCCAGTCTCACATCTGCTCCTTCAAAGACTGCACTGCCTGCAGAGTTAATGTGGCCTCGGTAAGGGCAAATAACGCCATTCAACCAACTCACGTTTCCTGCTATCTCCTACATAATATAAAAACCTTGCGATTCCTTGTATGCTCAATGCTGAGTTCCCTCCAAAAACCGTCTGGCACTTGCAAACAAAAGATCAGCTGTAATCATTAGAATCATAAATGGCAGCCAGAATGCAACCGCGGCTAATAGTGCTTCCGCTCCACAGTGTTTTCAGCGGTGCTAACGGCAACTCAGTGTGAGAAAAATCCCTGAAGAACTGTCAGATTAAAGCCACTTGAAGCCTAGGTCCAGTCTATCCTTCAACATTTTGCTTTTCCGATTGTCTAAAAACCTATGTGTGTTTACGTGCAAAAAAAGTATGCGTTAAAACAGTAGGAAATTTGTCTTACTAAAGTAACACGAAATCCATCTATTTAGCTTTCTGTGTGATGTGGCATTGTTCCCGACAACACGGTAAAGGTAAATAATGAGCGAAGAGATTCACAGCGAGCGACACAGTCCTGTGCAAACACCCCAGATTTGCATGATTTATCTTTATTATGGAAATGTCTGGGACTCTTAAGGGCCTGACACTGGGCTCGGCACATAAACAAAGTTCATTAACTCGAGCTCCGCAGGACGAGCTCTATCCACAACCTACGGCAGGATGCTCATTACGTTAGACTATATAGAGGAATGAAAATAGACCTTGCAAGGTGTTTATATTTGAAATAGTTTAGATGAATGAATCATCTCTTCATTGTGCTAGCACACAATATGTTTTCTATCAAGTAAATACACATTAATGCAGATAAAAAAAAGTAGTGCGTTCGGGGATTTGCTTCATCTGCGTGATAGATTTGGGAGCAGAGGGCAAGATTTATATGCAAGAGAAGAGCAGTTTCGCCTGTGATCTAATAGCTTGTTTTAACTGACAGGCATTTTGTTCAGTCGCTGCATCGTTGATGGTGTTCAATATTTTGCGCCCCGAAGCACATCTTGTTACCACCTTTAAATCATCCTGCTATTGCGAGGCCTGCGAGAGCAAGGGCACAAAGCGATTTGAATATCCTTAAGCACTATAGGGGTGCATGCTAGGCACAATCCCTGGCAAGCCATCAATCAGTCCTTTATGGGGAATGAGGGACTTTATGGTAAATGCAAAATGTGATGGGAGGGAAATTACTTTGATGTCTGTCGTCACCCATGCTAGCTTAGTTCAAATCCCTCTCTTTCCCTCTTCCTCTCCGTAGAAAGACACAACTGATAACATATAATTTGTGCCGCATACATGATCCAACATTTTAGATCCCAGTCAGTGGCAAATAATGCATTTACAGATATTTCGGAGTGGATTTACTGAACAGTTTTTATGTACAGTATTTCAGCACATAAACCGGGTCTTATTTACCAAAACATCCTCGACCGGAGAAAAATTATGCCATTATGCATTTAAAGGTGCAATGTGTAAAAATTTTGAGGATCTATAAACAGAAATGCAATTTGACATCCATAACTATTTTTTTAGTCGTGTATAAAGAACGTACGCAATAAACCGTAATGTTTTAGTACCTTCGAATGATACATTTATATCTACATAACCGCAGGCACCCCCTTCTATGAAGGTCGACATATTGTACAGAGCTTGGGAGCACTTCGACTCGGCGCAGTAAGATCATCACTCGTGAAAAGTCCTCTCACTCTCACTCTCCGGAGTGATGATATTACTGAGCCGAGTCGAAATGCTCCCAAGCACTTTCTGTGGTATTCTGCAATACATTATAGTTATCCAATTTACACACTTAGAAAAGCACAACTTTTTATTTTGTGTCACCGCCCTCGGTCGAGTTACACTACTCGTGTAACCGTATTTAAATAGGGAAAACGTGGAGGTGTTTGGTCGTTTTTCTGCTTGGCACCTATTGAATGAACTGGGCTAGTTAAGTGCTATCAAAGTGTTTCGCGCGCCAGAGCGATTGAGTGCACACACTGCACTGAGACAAGAGAGGTATGTATCAACTCGTCTTAGTTAAGGGAATAACATAGTTTAAAATGAAAAAAAAAAAAAACGGTGGAGTATCCCTTTAAAAGAAGATATTCTTTTATTTAGTAAGGATGTATTAAATTAATCAAAAGTGACTGTAAAGAAATTTATATTATAGCAAAAGATTTCTATTTCAAATAAAAATGGTTCTATTGAAGAAAAAAATTTCAGAGGAAAATATTAAGCAGCACAAATGTTTCAACATTAAAATTAAAATAAATGTTTCTTAAGCACCAAATCAGAATGACTAGAATGATTTCTGAAGAAACATGTGACACTGAAGTCTGGGGTAATGATGCTGAAAATTCACGTGAATAAATTACTGTTTACGCTGAGCTTGAGATAAATTTTTCAAGAACATTACGAAATAAACATCCTCAAACATCTGAATGGCTATAGCGTAGCAATATACTCTACACTAGCTGCTTTCAAATTTTAGGAAGGATCACCTTTGACATCATAAAGTTTGATGATCACTACTCCTATAATCTCGAACAGATAACTACAATAGTGTCCACATAAATAGGGCGTATGTTAAGTCACGTTCTGTTCAATGCTTTGATGCGGAGCAAGGATGCACTCCTGCTCCGCTCCAAATGTTCCTCCGGTGATTACCTGCCGTCTCCCTGACTGCTGCACCCTGCTGGGAAACGCTCTAGATGAAGTAGCTTCTAGATGGGAGCTGGCACTTCAAACGGAGGGAAGGGACGGCAAGGTTGTCGGAGACTTAATTGTAGCGGAGAGCCTGTGGTTCTGCATGTGCCACAGACGCCAGGCCCAATTAACCAGGCATACACATTCTGCCAATCCATGAGGGACAATAAGCGGCTGATCCTCCGTTTGCACTCCTGTGACTAATGGATCGATACGGAGACAGCGTGTGGGAGACATATGTGCGGTGGAGACTGACAGCATCCACATGTATGTTACACCTTTTTTCTTTTTTTTTTGGGGGGGGGGGGGGTACCTCCTCTCACTTCAGCAAGATGGACAGCCTCATTCAGAAATAATTGCATTGATGACCCTTGTGAAAAAGAAGTGTGCTTAATTGTACTAAAAGATCACTTGAAGTGTACTTTAAATCCTAAGTATCTTTCTAAAAACTGCATATAATAATAATAATATACACCTCATGGAATAAAAACACGGTAACACTTTAATTTAGTATTCAGTTATCACTATTAACTAGTTGCTTAATAGAAAAGATATTACTAGGATATTGGCTGTTTATTAGTACTTGTAAAGTACATATTAATGCCATATTGTCTATGACCATTTTCTACATCCCTTAATCATTCCAAATTCCAACCCAATACCTAAACTTAACAATCTTACTTTCTATTAATAAGTGGTGGTGTCTATTGAGGAAAAAGTCATAGTTAGTTAATAGAAAGAATTGGACCTTAATGTAAAGTTTGATCATAAACACTTAAGTGTAAGTAAAAAGTACATTTTTAATTTTAATATGTTTCTTAATGCACTTAAGTTCACTATTATTGAGCTTAAGTAAAAGTGCACTTCATAATGTCAAATTTAATGTTGAGGTAATATAAATGAAATAAAATCCACCTAAGCTTACTTAAGAGTGCACTTTCATGTTTTTAACACACTTGTATAATGTCAAATTAACACTTTTGAAGTATTTTGTTTTAATAACTTTAGTCAAGCTTTAAAAGTACACTTATTTTGATTTGCGGACTAATAAACTAAAGCCCCAGTAAAAAGTAATTGATTATAATTTAACTGTAGTGTGTTAACTTATTAAATATATTAAATGTACTAAATTGAAACTTTATCATTACAATTAAATGTGTTTTAAATACATGACATAAAAGTTTCAATATAAATGTGACATTGAAGCCCATTTCAGTTTACCATGAATGCTTGTCAGTACATTCAGCTATACACCATATTTCAAAGAGAATTGTTATTATTGTAACAATACAAGCAATTATTAAATTACATAAAAAGATGTACTTCGGATTAGATCGATTTATCTTCTAATTAAGTGGGTCTAGTTGTAATTTAAATTATTAAACTATAATATAAACCTTTTTCATGTAATTGTAACATGAAATGAAGTGTCCAAAAAACATAACATTTAGTTCGCACTTCAGTATATTCTTTAAAAGTAATAAGTGTGCTAAAATGTCCTTCTTTTGCACAAGGGGAGGGAAGGAGAGAGGTAAAACAAAGGTCTGGATCAATCTCTCAGATAGTAAAGAGATCAGCAGACTCACCATCGTCCATCCATCAATATTTTAACATAAAACCTAGAAGAAAAGAACCACAAAATTGATGCGCGTAATACATTACCAGCATAAGCCAAATGGAGATGGGCCGAAAAATAGAGTGGTGGACACCAGCCGATGGCGTGGGAGATTGGCTCATTGATTTGTAATGAATATCCACCAGCTTTCCTTCCTCCCCTCAAGTGGGTTGAAAGCCTTTATTGTGGAGTTACAAATTATTAGCGTCCCGCTAATGTCCCACAGTCCCCTTACAGGCGTCACCGGTGGCTTTGGTGGGACCCCAGCTGTGCATCTTGCTGGACAAGGGAAGAAATCTAAATGAAAGGACAGCAGCGGCTCTGAAAAGCGGTATTGACACGGAGATGGCGTTTTGCCTGCTATCAAGACTGATGCAGATGGGGAGGTGGCCATTCACAACCCGCCCTACCTGAGAAGTGCAATCATTTAACAACGTGAGCTGCTGGTTCAATAATATACAGTTCAGGCTTAAAAAAAAAAACCAGTGGAAGTGGAAATCAAATGAAGTGGAAGCTTGTCAGAACGGGCATGCAGGTGCTTTTGAGCGCGGCAGATGTTTAGCGCATCAGACAAGCTCTTGAGTGAGATGAGGAGCAAGAGCGAAAGGGGAAAAGGCATATATACACACACGGCAAAACGCAAAAGGGCTTCTGAAGCGAACTAACACAACCCGAGAGAAGCGGCACTGGGGAAAAAAGCAATTGGGATACATACTTCACAAGGCTGTGGAACCGTCAGCCATGCCTCAGAGACGGTTGTGCCAGAGAAAGAAAGAGAGAGAGCGCGTGTTAAAGCTTTCCCATCGCCTCGGCACCTGGAAACTGTCAAAGCCTGATTCACAACTTCTGTCCTAAAGGAGGGGCAGACGCACAGGCACAATAACACTCATTTTCATGTGAGCGCTGTGAAAAGGAGTGTTTAAAGAGAGTCTTCATGCACTGAATGGCTCTTGATGAGAGTCTGGGGCACACTGCAATAGGTTAATCACTGGTAATCAAAAAACAGGTGTTGAATATTTGCAGCTCCTGCACATGATCATCAGAACTCGGAGCGTGTGGTTTAATTAATAGTGATGTCCCTCTCTCGCAAGTTTTTTTTTTCCTTCCCTTCTGTTTATTTTTGCGTGTTTTTTTTTTCAGGCTTCTTTTTTTTTTTAAAGCCATGAAGCACAACTGATTGCATCGGATCACCAAGAGCAAATTGCTTTTCCTCGGCAGAAGAGACAGGCAGAGGTGGGGGTGATTGGGGGGGGATAGAGGGAGTTTGTCGTTTATCACCGGCTCAAAACATTTGGGGGCCCTTCAGCTAGGTTTTGGAACGGCAGTAAAGACATATTTTATGTCTAAAGCCCAAACACACTCAAAGGTCACTTTTCAAAAAGAGAGGAAATATTCGATATTACACAAACTGAAGTGCCTGAACGTGTTCAAAATACAGTATATTTTATACGGCTCTAGACTCATTTCAAAAGCCAATGACTTCATAGACATTTTGTTTTTAAATCTTTAGGAGCCAAATTACAGATTCATTCACTAAAGATGGTTATTCATTCAGCCCGTTTTTAAAAAAGTATTAGGACTGCTGATTCAAACTTACAATTTGGATCTTGTGTACTAAAAATAACCAATATTTGTCTATAAAAATATGAATATCAAAAGACCATTATTACTTCATTCAACAGAAATCTGCTGTGAATGTCTAAATAATACACTGTCATTTAAAAAGAAGTCACTAAAACCTTAGCTAGTTGGGCTAGTTGTAACACACTTGTTTTAAATACTTCTATGCCAGCTCACATGCCAGCATGACGAAACTCTGTGTATTTACTAGTTGCCATATGAATTTGTTTTACCAAAATTCAGAAATCCTTGGAAGATATCAATGAACATTTATTTAGTCACAGCAAAAAGTACATTTTTTAGTTATGTTAATTTTTCATCTCTATTTTTGGTGTTTATTTTAAATTAGACAAATCTGATATTACTTGAATCTCCAATGTTATTTAACAGTTGATATGGTTCTGTAATGCTTCGCTAACTAGCAGAAGACACTAGCAGGGTTTAAACCCCAGTTGTGCAGCTGGGGAACGTTGTAACCCTGCGTTACAATGTGCAGCTATTAGAAATATGCTATTCTTTTCTGTACTTTTATAAATTCTATTGAGAAAACAAGAGATATGTAAATAAAGATTGAGAGTTAATGTTTATAAAGTATTAATTATTATTATGTTTTGAACTATGTATGTTGTATAGCTGTGTTTTCCGGTGTGTTCATTGTCAAACTCAAAATTATTTTATTTTTAATTATTAAAAATGCAAGGCAGCCATTAGTAAGCAGCGGCAATTGGCAATTACTAGCAGTAGTGTTTCAAATGGACTCTGCGGACGGGAAAGAACGACCAGCCTCCAGCACATTATACTCACGGAAACTCCTCATGAGTTTTAAAAAAAAGCCTTATCTAGTATGGCCAACGGCCAACAAGCGTGCGAACTGAGAACGAGCATGAGACTGGGTGCAGTTTCTCTAAGGGCCACTGGTGTCAGTAACGGTAAGAAATTTCAGAACTTCCGCAATGCTCCGTTAATAAAACAAAACCACATCATTTTACTAGACATGTGGAAAATGTATGTGGGAAAAAATAAATACTCTGAACCCTAAGTAGATTTACACAAACTGAGAAAGTCAAAAGAGCGTTAGGTTGTGCCCCGCTCTCCCCTATTTATCACATAAAAATTTCCCGATTTCCAATCGGACTTAACCAACAAATGACTCGTGGTCCAGAGGTTACACTTATTAACGATTCACAAAACAAGTCTGATTCAAACCGCTAACTAAAAGCTTGACTCATTAAAAAAGAACTGGCTTCATGTTGTAAGAGTAATTTTTTCCAGAATCAGACACAATGTAAAAATGATTCTGAGTCAGCTGTGAACACCTGAATAATTCACAAAGCGAGTCTGATAAAATCAGTCAATAAAGGCTGTTTCGTGAAACTTTTTGATTGACTCGTGAAAAATAACTGCTTCATAAGAATCATTCGTTCATCGTGGCTCATGCACATGATGATTTCTTGATGAAAAGGCATATTAGTCACAGTCTGAAGCCCTGTTACTGATTTTCTGCATAAATACAAACGCCAGCGTATTTGTTGCCTAACATGATTTCTAATATAACATTGCAAAAACTATTTAAGTTTAAAGTATCTGATTTATTTCAGTTAAATCTGTCCTAATCTGTTTTATAATACATCCACCATCTGCGGTTAATACAAACATTATCTCGCCACCCTTGACATACAACCGTGTGTGTATAATAAAAGCTGGGGGAGGGGGTCCGTGAATTCAATCATCTACGAATAAGACTCTGGATTTATTTAATAAGAGGTTTAATCTATAAAACATGCTCTCATCTGCAATTTGCACCCATTCATTTTCTGGAGAAGGACATGACTGAATTAAATTGTAAACCATAATGTGCTTCCTAGAATACCGTAGAACGTGATGTAAAAAAGCGTGGCGGGCTGAGTTATGGAAGGGGCAGGACAAGCACATAAAGCACCATTACACCCCACTCTCCTGCCACGGCCAGAGATTAAAACGGGCTGTAAAAACAAACACACATACAGTGTGGGTTAAAGGACGAGAGAGCCACAGCAAGGGCTCCCATTTTTACCAGGGCGAATGAAGAAAACAGCAAAAATGGGCAACAGCATTTTCAATCCTTTTTGAGTCAAGCAAGCACGATGTACGTGCGAGAGCAATGTTGCACTGCAAAACAGCTCGGGAATCATTAGGAAAGGATATAGACTATGGCATATTTAGGTCAAGAGCAAACATAAAGACTAGACTGCAAAAATACGCGTTTTATAATTAGACTCAAGCCTGTCAGACTCCTGGGCCACATTATGCCTTCTTCTCATCCGCATATAGCCCAGATCTATTATAGTACGACGAGTTCAGTAAGACAATCGCATTATTTCAATCCCGCCTCTACATCTGAACCCTACTTTTCCATCTTTACCATCTGGCCTTTGGAAGCCTGACAAAGTCATTGATCATCTCGGTTGCACAGATGTTCAGATGTAGCGGCTACAAGAGAACTTTAAGTGGGTTAGTTACTGTATGATGGTAATAGCAGGTCATGTAGCACAGGAAGTATTGTGAGTGCATATCAATGGCAGGCAGTGGTGTGGAGGAGGCAAAGCCCTCACTGTTTTTATGTGAGGTATTTTAATACAAGGTAAATTAATTTTCCAGTTACATTTCATGTTGACCCATTTTACAGGTTAAATAACTTGCACTTTCAAAAAAAAAAAAGAAAAAGTGTGCGCTTTTTTAATGGAATGGATGTTTTCTCACCAAGTTAGTATTTTTAGGCATTTTTACATTCATTCCAAAATAAAAATTATAAAACAAAGTAACAAATTTCAAATTTCATGTATACTGTATGTGTTCAGCTGTTCTTATTTTTGGATCATCAGTCATCAAAGCTCAGTAAACACTGCAGGTATCATGATGGATATACACACACACACACACACAAACACACAACTTCAGAAAAGCTGATTGCTCAAAAAAGATGTTTCAAGTCATTTCAAGTTTGATTTTGATGTGACAAAGCCATGATTTCTCTTTCAATTAGTTGTTTACGCTATAATTTGTCTTCCCATTAACACCATTATTATATTTAATCATTTTAGACTGATGTGGGGATGTGTAAAACGCATGAAAATAAGAGGCTTTATCATGTGAGCAGATGTTACCCATTCATTCTCCAGCAAACCCAAAGGACATACATGTGCATTGTTTATGTTATGTTGTTGGACAGTGTAACACTTGCTTATCTACTTTTTAATAGCATATTTCATATTATTTGCATGCATTGCTCATTCAAATTTTTAAGGAAAGCCACTGCCTCTCTTGCCTCAATGGCCATGGCACCCTGGCAGCGTCCAGATTTCTCCCAGCAGTACTGTCTGCTGAGTGCTGTCCCAGCTGACCATTCATCAGCATTACAGGAGTGGCAGGTCTGCCAGTGTGGCCATAGGAGGCCATCCAGCTCGGCGGCTGACTCATTTATCAGGGTCGTAATAAAGACTAGGAGAGCAGACGCTCAACCTCATAGCTCCTGCTGAACCGAGTGTGCGTGGGGGGGTCAATGGGTCAAGCTGACTATCACTCCCTCCTCCATCCTTCTTCTCCAGCACTGCCTGGGACGACACAGGGCACTGATAAATTGCTGATTGAGTGATATTGCCTGATCCTAAAAGACAGGGTGTGAGCCTAATGGCTTCTCGGAGCAGGATGAGGCGCGTTGGGAGGAAGCGTGGCCGAACCCTCCCCCTGGTGCTTCGGGTAATGGAGTCAGGCTGTGGCACTCACCCACCTCGAGGGCCGATCTCTGCTGGGTTGACTACAAGTCCACCCATCACTGACACTCTTATTCTCTCAGTGGAGACCTGGGATGTCTGATCTAACACACTGCCAGAGCACACAGACAGCAGCTCAGACGACTCCGTTAGTTTCTCGGGCTGCTTTGAGACCATTCGGCACTACAGTCATTCCTCAAATATGGGTTTTAATGCAGCTCTGTTTGCTAACAAGTGGCTAAATGTGGACTACAGCCACCACAAGGATGTGAGATTACATGCTTGATGAATGAGACAAACGCTGTAAAAAAAAAAATGTAAAAAAGAAGATGCAAAAATTGATCATGGTTGGATTTATAAGAAAATGCTATTTCAGTCTTTTTACTTCAACAATGATTGTCAATATAGCCCTCTTTTAATTAATAATATTATAAGAAATGCACAAATTTATAGATACAATACTGACCGACACCAATAAGCCAATAATTATTTTAGTGTCAAGGCCAATGACCAATAAATGGCCAGTGTTACAATTCAACACTATCTTGTCTAATAAAATTAATTAAAATTAAAATGCATTTTAGACACGAAAAGTGAATTTAGGCATCACAACATTATAATGTACAGTATGAAAAATAGATATCCATTGTGTTGTGTATGGTTGAGATTTGCTTTAGATTACATTTAACATTGCACATTTTTTAGCATAAGATGGTAAAGGTAATCTAAATTTGAAAATGAGGGAAAAGAGCATTCTAAATATCATAAATATCCAATACTAACCAATAACAACATATTTTGGAGGGAAAACAAATATTGAATATCGATCGCTATTCAATATTTGTTTTCCCTCCAAAATATGTTGTTACATAGTAGACTACAGCTACCACAAGGATGTTTGATGAAAGAGAAAACCGTTGTAGTCCCTATATAGCAACTTCATGTAGGAGGTACAAAATGAATTTATTTTGTAGAACAAAAAAATGAAAGTCCCTTAAAGTAGATTACCACAGAGCCTATTTTAATCAAGATAAAGATACATTGTGGGTCCATAATTTATATCTTCATTACGCTTTTCCAGTTCCAATATTTTGGTTAAGAGAGTTGTCAAAGTGTAAATAAATGAGAGAAGCCATTCTGCAGCAAAGATTCGATAATGGAGCTCCATTACAATCTTAAAGAGCCCCTATCATGGATTTTTGAAAATGACTGTTCATATGGTGTGGAATATAGCTCTAAGGGAATGAAAACATCCTGCAAATATTTATATCTGAAAGGGCACCGTATATAAAGTTATTGTGTTTCAAAAGTGAGAGTCGACTCTGAGTCTATGAAATGAATTGTATTTGAAACGAGTCATTAGCTGTTACATCGTGACGTAGAGAGGTCATTGGCCGCGCGCAGACGGAAGTGTAAACTTGAAGTCTACACATTCAAATACTTCATCATAGCATCATGTCGAGAAGACGCTGTGTTCTACAATGCAAAGACAGTTCAGCCACTTTGTTTTCATTTAACAGGGACGAGCGTGTGAAGAATCGGTGGTTAGAGTTCATATTTGCAACGATACCACAACAGTATAGCCCGATTGTGTTCTCATTTTAATGACGAATCGTTCAAAAACATAAATGAATTCAAATGTGGATTCGCAAGCGGTTGTTCCTGAAGGAGGGCTCAGTAACTTACTTACCCAGTGTATATGGATCAGCTTCCTCCTCTGAGTCAAAATCTGTAAGTATTATTAATAATTGTTGCTTTTATGGGTTTTGAACGGTTTTGTAGCGTCGGGGCACGAGGAGGGAAGGCGCAATAAGTATGTGTGTGCGCGCGCGTGTGTGTGTAAGTTACGCTCAGCGCAGCTTCTAGGTCTCCAATGTCACATTTTTTTTAAATATGTGAAATGTTTGTCGCTGTTATTGGAGTTGTCATAAAGAATAGAGCGTCTTGTAGTACTGCAGTGCTTTATCAATATGTTTATGCGTTATGCTAACGAACAACAACTGACTGGGTCTGTCATCTGACCAATCACCGCCGATTAGCGTCACGCAAAGGAGTGGTTTGGAAAAATGAGTCGTTGTACGAATCATTTGGGAGTCGGTGAGCAAATCAGTTAAAAATAAATGCATATTATAAGACAAATAAAGTGTTTTTTATCCTTGCATGCATGTTAAACTGTTTTTGGGAACTCCTAAAACAAATATTTCAAATGCTATGATAGGGGCTCTTTAACACTGCATTACAGTTAAGCCACTGGTAAAGGTTCCAACACCATACACAAGCAGCTCTGTCATGACAATCACACCACAGTTTTCCATTCATTGTGCATGCAAATCAATTCTGCATTAAAAAGTCTTTGTAAATGCAACATATGCTTAGATGAGCTACTGTGTGTAGTGAAGAAACAGCTCTAGATTACAAATTTAACCATTGCTAGCATTTGCTCACAACGCCATTAGGCCGTGAGGGTGTCTATACACTAGTGAATCTCATTTAAATACATTTGCACTGGGACCTGTGCTTTGTTCAAAACATCCGTAACATGAGTCAGATATTTTTTTATATAATTTACATTAGTCTTTTCCAGCATGCTTTCCTGGTGGGAAGGCTCTAAATATGTATTTACGGAGAACAGCGCAGACCTGAGCAAATTGACCCCCAGACCTTTCGCCGTTTCTTGTATAGCCCATCATCCATTTGTGAGTGGTGGGCCCTGCTTTTAGCCTGCTGTCTATGCTCAGTGTGGAATGATGGAGCTGTGCATTAGTCAGAGTGCTTTTCAAGGTAAGAGCTATTCAGCGCGCAGCCCTGAAGCCTCATCACACCGTCCTGAAGGTGACTGATCGGAAAACACTGACTCATACACTCATAGCAAAAAGGTCAATGTTCCAATCACCGATATATAATCCGTACAGCACAAGACGCAATTAGTTACGAGTAAGACAGACAAAATGAGTCTGAAACAAGAGACAGAATGAGAAAGCTCAGATTCTTTCAATCAAGCTGCAGCTTAAAACTGAAACTTGTCACGTTTGCAAATGAAAGCTTCTTCTCGAATGAGGAGGAGATTGTAAGTTGATTGCTTCGCAAGTCTCTCGACAGCAGTTGACAGGGGAGTGAAAGTGTAACGGTACTGTTCAATTGGAAGAACTTCAAGATGGAAATTATGCTTACATTTAAAAACCTAACGCGGTAGATATGCAATCAAATACCTGTTGTTTCTTACATTTTTAAAGGATTTTACAGAGAAGAGTGTCTTTTCTCTGTAAAAACAACAACAACAACAAAATCTCTCAAAAGTATACTGCATGGAGCTGCTCTTGACAAATAACACAAGATTATCCCCTGTATTGCTCGCCGGGCTTTTACAGTAAGACAAAAAGAGTGAGGGGAATTGTCAGACAAAAGCAAAAACAACACAGCTCTGAGGTGATGGTGTACAACAGCTTTGAGTGAAAATTAAGTGCAACATGGACAACACTGTGCCTGAGAAATAACTGTAGCAGGTTTCAACTGCAGAGCTACAGCATTTAGTATTATTCTGTATTGTGTAAATTTGAATCAATGTTTTGAAGATGAACATGCACTACCAAGACACTAGGTATAACCTTCAAATTGAATGCATATTGTGACACCCATGTCAAAGTGTGTGTTATAGTTTTTTATATTGTTATAGCCGCCTCATTTAAGTGACAATTACTTGAACTGAAACATGTAAAATGTACAGAAGATGTCACTCACTTATTCTATCAATAGTGTGGTGTAAAGGAGCTATCTGAAACAGGCCTTCAGTTTACATTAGAACTATATAATACTCATTTCAAACATTTGTGCTTTTGTTTTAACATCATTCATTTTCTATACCACAATAAAATACAATGATAGTCTCAGATATTTAAATACGATTACTGTGAATGGAATGTGTCATTTAAGTAAAATGCAATTTACAGTGACAGTTACAGGGAAAAAATGAAGGTGCAGATCCAATCTTTATCATCACTGAAAGTATGTTTCACTTCTAAATCAGAGTAGATAAATAATGTCACGCTGTGATCCCCAAATTAAAAACCTGTTGAACCTCAAAGTTGTCACCTTGTTATAATCACATTTAACATATTGATGAGATCATATTAAACATATTAAATCTCTAAACAAAGATCTGGGAATTTGTACTAACTTTACGTCATATAAATAGTGTATAGAGAACAAACAGACAGGAAAAATGAAAAACGAGAGAATGAAACAGAGCTCTGACAAAAAATATTAAGTCAGAGAATAGAATAAATAAAAAATACACTGTCACACGCTGTGCTGTCAATCCTATGCTTGCTTTATCATAATTACGCCTATGACTTTGTGACTTACGAGTCCATCTGTTGTCCAATGCGTGACTCTCGCGTGCGACCAAAGTAACGTTACTAGTGAAACGTCTAAAATAGCCTCCTCTGCCCCAAGATGTTTCTCAAACCGGAGTTTTTTTCTCCGCAAACAAAGGTACAATACAGTGAGAAATGGGTCTCGCTTTCGCATCATCTACACATCGGGCTCTGTGGATCTGCGCGCATCCAAAACGCAAATCTCGTGGACAGCAGAACAAGTATATCTAATGTTTACAATTAAATATAAATTCTTACCTTGCCCTCGTGCCATCCCCAAGCCAGCAATTACGACCAGAAACAGAATGCCCATGCTTGGTTTGTAATTTCTTGTCGAGTTCATTCTCGCGGCAGAGGGTTCCTATCACAGAATATGTCCTTGCATTAAAACACTTTCCGAATATTTAAAGAGGAGCAGGACACAAACGTTCCGCGAGACCTCCGCAGCACGCGCCGTGAGGAACGAGATCGCTGCGCGAGACCGGAGCTCTGATCAGATTTATAATTGTGAACGGAGAGCCAGAGAATGTTCAATTTCTGTCAGCACCTCTCAGACTGAGTCGAGCCGTTTCAGTACCGCGGACAGCTCCTAGCGTCAGCAACTGGAACAACTTCAGGCTTCGCGCAAAGTTTGTACCGTACATAATCTAATAGTGCCCTCGATTAAATGGCTCGAGTAATGCCATTTGCATTTCATTTGAACTGTTAACTGAGGCGAAAGGAGGAAGTGGTCGACCGTGCTCTACAAGACCAAAGTGCTCGGATTAAACAGGTTACTCCCATCTAAATAGTGTGCCTTTTTTGCTCTATTCAGTTAATAATAAAAAAAAACAATCTGATAATTGTAATTCTACAAAACATTTATACATTTTTCATACGAAACATATTTTTTGTCATTTGGAAATATTTTGAGGGTTATAGAGTAAAAATGTATGTGTATGACTGCAGAGATTAAAAAAGAAAAGCATCATTAAGAAGCTGATATATGATTCTTTATAAAAACAGCAACAAAGAAAATTCAAAATATTAATGCAAACTTTTTCCTGCCAAATCAATATAAACTTTGTTCAACATTTGTAATAAGAAATGTTTCTTGAACACCAAATCAGCACATTAAAATGATTTCTAAAGGATCATGTGACACTGAAGACTGGCGTAATGATTGCAATCAGGAATAAAATGAGTCATGACGTGAGAAATAAAGTTTGCCTTGCACTTTTGGTGTATAAGGTCTTTGCACCATTAAAACTTCCTGCAAGTTTCATAACTTAAAACATCCTCTTCATTATAAATTAAAGCATTTATTTAAATCAAGCTACAAAAACAGCTGGTTTAGATATTGTGGAATTTATGATGTCACACAGGCAAACACATTTGCATATGCCTGCCTCCAAGGCACACCAAATAGTTTTACTTTGTGGCACAATAGCCCTCGCCCACTTGCTGGCACGCATACCAAACGCGATTGGTTGGTAATGTATTTGCTGTCTGTGTTTTTCTTTGGTCAATCATAAAAGCGGACATTTGCTGCCCCTTAAAAAAAACAGATATTTTCAGACAGAGGGTCGGAATGAGGGTTGAAAAGGATTTTTCTTTCACATATATAATAGGGTATATTATAACCTCAAGGTACATAAAAGCACATATTAGAATAATAATCAATAATATTTCACACCTATTTTGGGTTTTAAAAAAGTGGCCTTTGTGAAAACAGTAAAAAATTCTGAAGGGTGATGTAAATATCCCACACTTAAACCATAAATCAACTTTAGGGCAACTTTAGTTCAGGTCAAATAGTGTAATTCTCAACCCTCAAAAATCAAGATATTTTGATCTTTCAATGAAAAGCTATTTTGTTCAGGTCAAATGGAGTAATTCCAAAAAAAGCATCTGATGTTCATTAAAGTAGTAATATTTATATAAAAAAAATATTTTGCTATGAAAATGTTTAAAAATTTTGTTTAAAAACAAAAATTACTCAAAGTGTAAGAAAAGTATTTTAGTAACTTTTACCTGATGGCTATACCGGTCGCAATAACTGTCCAATTACAGAGCCACTGTTAAGATCTTTTTTGTTGTTGTTTTGCTACATTATTTCCCTCTGGAATGGTAAATAAAAACATCTAATTGGCAAACTTCCACCATTTATAGTGATAGTTTAAAGGAATCTAGAGTGGAAAAGGGTAAATCTGAAAACATACCTCTACTAAAAATTACCCATACAATGACCTGCTCATCAGTTCCCAGTATTTGCACTCCACAAATAACTAAATCGTAAGGAAAAGAGCAACACTCATGAAATATACATGAGGTGAGACAGAGGACTTTGTGACAATAATATAGAAATGTTAAGTGATGCTGCAGCGAGAAGAGTTATGAACGTTAAGCACCAAATGTTAATGTAGTCCTCATCTGCTGGCCATTATTGGAATTATAGGAAGCCATCATCACCTTTTCATTTCACCGTATTTCCCTCAGAGCCTAGCTCAGGTTTATGTGGAAATGTTCTCTGTCTGTCGGTGTAATAATTACTGTTCCAAGCTCAGTGGCGAGGCTGAAACTGGTAATTATGATTGCACAATATAAAAAGTAAGAATGCTGAAATTACAACCTGTTTAGACAAACTTAACACAGAGCAAATGACTGATTTCTTGATTGAAGTAGTGCAGCCTTAACCAGCTACACTGTTTTCTGTCTGTTTGAATGCATATGTTTCACAAAAACGGGGTTATTCCCCTGAAGCCAGACTGGGCCGGGGTTCACTGAAGCATTAAGGTTGCCTGTGCCTACCAGCAGTCAGTATCCTGAGGTTAAATCATCTCGGCATGTCAGTGCTTAAAGGGATATTACAACCAAAAATTACAAATCTGTCATTGTTTAATCATCCCCATTTCATTCCAAACCGAAAGATTTTTTGAAAAATGTTGAAAATTTGTTTTTGTCCATACAATGACAGTCAACAGGGGTCACAAATAACATCAAACACAATTGACTAATTTCACGTAAATAAATAATAAAATAAATAAAAATATCAAAATATCTTCTTTGGTGTTCCATAAAAGTCATGCAGGTTTTGAATGACAAGACAGGGATTTAAAATTTGGGTAAACTACCCCATTAAATCAACAATCAATAAAGACCAGAAACAAAAGCTGAATCTGAAATCGCATAGTCTCTGATTAGATACTACAAGAACTTACTTCGCCATCATTAAAAATGTAAGTGCTATATACAGTATTAATAATAAGTGCAGTGAAATCCAGACACCATGTTGTCACTGTAATGTGACTTATGATGACAGTTGTTTCACTCCACCAGAGATGGTCTTATGCTGCATTCATGTCATTCTGTAATTACTGTAATTATGAAATAACAACCTGTGCCTTTCTACTGGGAGCTGTTCGAGTCCTTGTTCTAATTTTTTGCCTTAGTGTAAAGAACCTTTTGTGGAATAGAAAGGTTTCATAGATGTTAAAGGTTCTTCATGGAACCATAGATGCCAGTGAAGAACCTTTATTCTTTTAAAGGTCAAGTATGTAAGACACTGGTGGCACTTGCAACTATAGAATTACAAAAATTACAGAATTACATCACACCTCCCCCAACTCAAACATCACAAATAGGCCTACAACTCTTACGAGTGCTTGTCTCAAGTAAAAGTAGGCTACTTTCAATAAAATGTCCAACATATTAGGAATACTTTTAGCTGTGTTGCTATGCAAGAAACAATTGAGTAACAACTGAGTAGTCAAGCAATTGAGTAAAAAAACACTGTCAAGCAAGTGTCACGCTTATAAAAACCCCTGCACCAGACGCACCACAACTGTTTGAGGCTATCTATACTGGACACAAAGTAAACATTACAAAACTGGTATGTTTTGTAGGATTTAAGGGTGAAGCAAACACAAATTAATCTTCTAGATGAGTCGTTCAAACATAATTCTACTCAAAACTCAATACTCCAGACCCAAAATCATCCCAAAACAAGGCTTATAATCAAACATTGTTCAACTACATAATTCTATATTATATCTAATGTGATTATCATGCTTAGATCACATATAAGTCAAGCAATTGTTATAACTCTTAGATGTTTGAATGTGTTACTTGTTTCATGTCAGTACGATCGTAGGTCCAAAATTCAGAGGATGACTTGATTGAAATCTGTGTAAAATGTTTCGTATTCTTATAATAGGAATCATGTCTAAACTGTACCCTGTGTACTCTCTGTTGGAGCTGGAGAGTAAAGAGATCACAGATAACGAATGATTAATAAGAAAATGCCACCTCTGAAATAAAGACTAACTGGTCAGAACTCATCCAGGAGGCAGGAAAAACATTTAAGTTTAAAATCTTAGAAGCATTAGAAGACACCAAAATGCATTAGAAGGTACATAGAGCAGATTTAAAGACAATAATGGAGAAGCCATGACGGAGTAACCAGATACACAAGTAACCATGTAGACGAGCCAACAAAAGAACGCAAATCAAGATCAGAAGAACATGGGTTAAACAGCTTCATTCAAGCCATCTAACCGCTGTCACACGTTTCATTCTCTCACTTAGTTTTATTTTATTTTTCGTTGAGAGTCTTGGTTCTAAATTAAGATTTGCCGAAAAGTATCGGTCCATGATTCGACTGCAAAGCCCGCTTCCAGCTTCAAAGACTTTCCATCCACCAGCACACCACGTGATTGGCCGCGATCAAGAGACGAGGAGACCGCCAGCCAATCATTGAACCCGGGAAACCCACTTTTCGCCGACAAAAGAAATTCCTAAAGGAATGCAAAGACAAGCAAGTAACCTCCAAACTCTTAGCTGAACTGTTGCTTTGATATAATATTTAATAACCCCACCTAAGAAATTACAGAAGGGTTAAATTAATGATTGATGGTTCGTTCAGGTCATGTCTTATAAGTGTATATAGAAATTTGGGATTTCATCATCTCACTCTTAAAACTATTTTTTTTCCTCACTCTCTTTCTTTCTGCAACTCGTATGAATGTGTGTGTGTGTGACAGATACAGTATTAGTTTTATGTGTTAGAATAATCAAAGTATTGTTTGTATTTTAAAGAAAAGTGTTCTTGTGTTATGTACTTACGGATTTGATGTCTTAAACTGCGGATCCAAGTTACCTTGCTAATAAATAGTTTTTTCACTAATTTGAATATTTATATTCGGGGTAGAGCTGATAGTTACGGCCCATTCAAATGAACGCTGGACAAGTCATTTGCTTGGCCGTAATAAGTGATTCTAATTCTCTATAAATTAATTAATAATTCTCTTTGAGCAAAATTGACCTAACCCTTACATTTTGTCTTTCTGAACCAGTGCATGATAATGCTGTATGGTATTGAAGCGTTCATTGAAGCACATTGCATAGCAATGCCCTGTTCGCTTTGACATGCTCATGACGTTTAATCTTTGAAGGTGCATCAAATTTTGGCTTGCACTTCTGTAACCGATGTTGAATGTCTTTTCTCATCAGCCGGATCTGGGCCGTATCCAGATCAGATGGTGGACCTGCACCTAGACACGTCTACAACGCATCCTTGAAGTGTCAGCAGAGATTGTGTCAACTAGACTCTCCCCTGTGAAGGCCTCATCGACTCAACAATCCCGTCTCCATACCGGCGTGACTTCGATCTTCAGCCAGATGGAACTGGATAATATTCTGAATCTTCCAATCCAATCTGACTTCTGACCAATAATTCTGCCTGAATCATAATCATACACTGTTCATTCATTGGCCAGAGGAGAACTGGCCCCCAACTGAGCCTGGTTTCTTGCAAGGGTTTTTCTCTATTCTGTCACCCGATGGAGTTTTCGTTCCTTGCCACTGTCACCTTTTTCCACCTTTGTCGCATTTGGCTTGCTTAGTTGGGAACATTTAATTTAATATTCAACAATATTTTTGATCTGCCTGCATTGACTTGCATTATTTTCCTGTTAACTCTGAAAAAAACTGTTTTAAAACAATCTGTATTGTAAAAAACGCTATATTAATAAAGGTGACTTGACTTTTCCCTTGTATCGTGTCAGTCACAGTCCCAAAGCGGTTAAACTCCCTCTGGATCCGCCTGCTACAGTAGCCACGCCCCAATTTTTCACTATACACTTCTTTCCTGAGCAAACAGTGAGTGCCAGCAAGATGTGTTATAACTTCCATTTGGATGCTGTCCTGTTTCAGTCTCCATAAGAAACCATTGTTAAAGCGGGATAAAAAGAATGACAGCATTAATTAAACAGAAACTTTTTGAACATTGCTGTTGACTGCCACAACAACAATAAACTGAAGAAATTCCTGGAAAAGTCTGTGTTTATTCAACACCAGTAAATCTGAAAAGAATGTCTATATACGACACCATATGCCTGCATTTTATGCCACAGACTGACATGAGAAAACGAGCATGTAAAATACTCCCCATAAAAGGTAAATGTCCGCTCTTATTATATTGAGGACATTGTAAAAGATAATTCCGCTTTGAGTCAGGCAATGCTTCCACGTTCAGGAAAAAAGTGGATAAACTGAGCTTGAAAGAGACTAATAATGAACGATAAACTAAGTTAAGAGAATGTATTTTAAAGGAGAAATCCGGTCAATTTTAACATTGAGCTCATTTTCTTGTACATTTGGAGTGCTGTCAGTACAGACAAAAACTACAAAAATCAGTGTTGTCTACACAGTGTTATCCTCTTTTTAAAATTCGCACCCTGTTGACTTCAATGGGGCAAGTTCTAAACCTGCTTTTAGCCTCTTAGCATCCTTGATTTGTATTTACGAGTGCACAGCCATGTGAGTGGTGTTATTAAGAGTGGCCACGGTCAATCTGACTGTGGTAGATGTGAAAGATATTAATAAAAAATTATGTTAAAGGGTTAGTTCACCCAAAAATGAAAATTAAGTCATTAATTACTCACCCCCAATGCTGTACCAACCCCGTAAGACCTTCGTTCATCTTCGGAACACAAATGAAGATATTTTTGATTATATTTGAGAGCTGTCTCACTACCACATTGGCTCCTGAGGGACTGGCTCTTGACGGCCCAGAAAGTCAATGAAGAAAATCTTTAAATATCCCATGTGACTACAGTGGCTCAACTATAAATTTATCAAGCGACGACAATACTTTTTGTGCGAAAAAACAAACAAAAATAATGACTTTATTCGACTATTCCGTTTGTTTATTGTTGGCCTGAAACGAGACTTAGATTTCCACGACGCATGCGCGAGAACTGAACTGAAGTAGTTGAAGGAGATCGCAATTCTCGCACATGCGTCGTGGAAATCTAAGGAAGTCTCGTTTCAGGCCAACAAGGAAGAAAAGGAATAGTTGAATAAAGTAGTTATTTTTGTTTGTTTGTTCGCACAAAAAGTATTCTCGACGCTTGATAAACTTATAGTTGAGCCGCTGTAATCACATGGGATATTTAAACATTTTCTTCATTGACTTTCTGGGCCGTCAAGAGGCAGTCCCTTAGGCAGTCTATGTGGTAGTGAGACAGCTCTCAAATTTAATCAAAAATATCTTCATTTGTGTTCTGAAGATGAACGAAGGTCTTACGGGGTTGGTACAGCATTGGGGGTGAGTAATTAATGACTTAATTTTCATTTTTGGGTGAACTAACCCTTTAATTCGCAATCATTGGTGAATATCACATCAAACCTCCGTGTGTTTAACATCTGATTCGGGTGAACTATTCATTTGAGCTGATATTCTCCGAACACCACACAGTGTTGGGTTTCAGATGATATTCACCAATGATCACGTGCGTGAACTCGATATATCTTAAATATGTCAGAGCCATTGTTTTGTCTCTAGATGCACACCAGTAATATTTTTTCTAAGCCACATTTACAAAAGCAACAGTAAGCTGCGGACTAAGTTATTTACGTCAGTGGTAATGGACAATTCCGCTTCCAACCAGTAGGGCGACCGCAGAGGAAAAGTTCCTTGGTGTTGCTTTAATTTATATGATTTTGCTATGGTAAGTTGTGCTGAAAAATGAAAACCACCTATGTGTGTGTCGATAGGTGGCTCTGCAGCTGAGCTCTGGGTTCCATCGAATGAAAACTATTTAAAAGCAAGGCCTATTAATTAATATTTCATCTCCTGCTATAAATCACGAGCAACAACACTTTGCATTTATCTAAATTAAGTCAGAAGTCAAACACACCCACACTAATCTACACTTTGGACAATAATGCATGCAAATTAAATATTAAGGTCAAAGAGAAGCAATTCTGAGCCCTCACACACAGCTGGAAGAAGGGGGTCAAGCTTTATGGGCTCTGGGTGGCTTTAGGGGAGCATCAAAGCAGTCTGGAGGTTTATATTTAGTCGTAACTGTTGAATGGTGAATTTATGGTAGTGTCTGTCAGCTTTATCAGGATGGAAAGTTACTCATCAAATGTGCAAACTAATGTATGCAGCCTGTGACTTATTTAACACAAGTGTGAGATGTGAGTTCTCTCTGCTCAGAAGTAATTGTCTTCGCCTGCTGTTTGCAAGAAGCTAATGGCAAGAAGCAGTCCATATTTCAGGACCTCAGTCACTCACATCACATCAGAGAAAATACGTTCAGACTTGTCTGCTTCAATGACACGACAGTAACTTGGGAACTGTGTTTGTGTGTGTGTAATTTAGTTTTAAAGCTGGGTCACTTGTTTCATGCTACAAAACAATATATCTTCCCTTGAAATAGAATTTGCTGGCATTTCGAGATTGCAGCTAAACAAATGGGAGAGTTCAGGGTTTAAACGAGTTTAATAAGTCTTTTCTACGCCACTGAGCCACCCCAGATAGGATGTGGGCCTCATTTCCTGCCTGCTCATCACCTGTCAATCACCCTGTCATTCAGGGCCAAGGTCTGAACACAGCTTAAACTCCTGTTTGCAAAGGAGATGAGCCAACGCAAAAAGGAATGAGAGACACTTGACTGTAAATATCTAAAATCCCTGATTAAAACAAATATATATATTTATACACATTACAAAAGATGTAATTACTTTATTTAGAGAAGAACTCGAGAGATACAATGGCATGGATAGAGTATCTAGTTTCTTTTCTGTTCAACAAAGCTTGTCTCGACATGCTACAAAAACAAAACCTCAATCATCTTTTTATCATCCGGGCTGAGAAAAGACAATAATGTAGGTTCTACTTCAATCGTAATGAAATCTGTGTTTCTGATCTCACCACAATAATTGAGAACAGGATCTTGAACTGTTAATGCACTGATTTTACCCAATCCCAAAATCGTCAGACGCCTTCATTCACAGAGCAATCAACTCTCATCAAGCCCGACCACCGGATCTTTCTGTCGGAAGTCACTGAGCTATTTAAATTATTTAAAATGTGTGTCTTCAAACTCTTTCAGTTTATTCCATGCAAAAAGCTTCTCGTTCTCTGTTTTTGTAGGACATAGTGTCTATACCACAAACTGAGCCGATTGCAAGCTTGCCCTTGATGAGGTAATTCTTCCCGCACAAGCCATCTGGCAAATCCCACAAAACCAAATACAAACAACAACCTTGTATTTCAAGACCTTGTTTTGTGCATTATAATACACGGTGTGATTCTTTGAATATTTGCTCTTGAAAAAAAAAAGTAAGAAAATGGCCTCTCTCATTGTTTATGAGATACAAGCCTGAGTGCATCTGCATTCTGTAAACTACATTTATTGTCTTGTGGATCCTGAGGCTGATGGAATGACTGATATCCGAAACATATGGAAATAATCAGTCCAGTGGCTATATCTAAATATGTTTACTGGATAACTGAAATGTATAATTTTGTTTTGAGCCTGGATTCAAACTACAAAAAGACTTATAAAGTAAAAATATAAAGAACATTTTTAAATAAAAAGGCACTGTACCTTTATTATTATTATATTTTTTTAAATACAATCTCTTGACATAATTACATCTTAAGAGTGAATGAATCTGCGAAACTCAAATTATACATACTGTTTTTTTTTTTATTAATTACTTTTATTTAGCAGATATGCATTAAATTGATTTAAACTGACAGTAAAAACATTTATAATGTTACCAAAAAAATCTCAATTAAAAAAATATTTTTTTACTTCAGAATCCTGAAACAATTCGACAAAAATATGAAGCAGCCCATCTGTTTTTAACATTTATAATAATAAATGTTTCTTGAGTACCAAATAACCATTAGAGTGATTTCTGAAAGATCATGTGACACTGAAGACTCGAATGGGAATAAATAGCTTTTTAAAATATTAAAGAAGATTTTTTTTTTTATTGTAATACTACTTCAGAATTTGTTTTTATTTTTATCTGTCTATTTTTGATCGAATACATGCAGCCTTAGTGAGCATAAGGAGGCACTTAGCACCATTTTCGAATAAAAACTGGAAACATTTTATGCGTTTTGGCCATTCATTTACACAACAACGACATTTTGGGGGACTGAAAACGAAAACGGGTTTCAAAACTGTTTAGCACATCATAAATGTACCCTACTTTCAAATACTTAAAAAGTTCTTACCACCCCCAAACATTTGAATGGAAGTGTAGTGTACACTATAGGACATAAAAGACAAAATAACATTAACATGGTTAAAGGTTTCAAGGCCTCACTTTATATGTCCTGAGGGCTCAGCTGAACATCTAAACAACCTCAACATCCTTAAGAAGCTTTCTTTGCTCTAGTTCCCGTAGTGCTCTGTCGCAGTGAGTGTCCATGTCAGACTGTGGCTTGACCAGTCACTGTAGCTTAGACAGTCTGTGGAGCCTTGGTTTGTGCAACAAAGAACCCACAGACCCAGCAGGCATTCAGCCCCACTGGGCAGGGATCTATCAAGCAGTCCACCTGCGTGCTTGGTCTCACACATAAATGCAGGGGCAAGCATAAAGCATTTAGCTTGAGGGAAAATGAAACCCTAGCACCATGGTGACATCTGTCCTGAAGAAAAATTGTTGCAAGTGGCATTTCTGTGTTTCTGACCACGTTTTTTTTAAAAAAAGCCCAACAAAACACTGCAAGTAGGAAATTAAATGGAGACCAAAAAAATGAAAAATCACTGAACCTGCAACTTCAGAGCACTAACGCATGTGTTTTGCAGAAGTCCTATATATTAATTTCTAAACTTGCTTCGCCAAGCAGAAACAGACTATCACGCTTCAGAAAATCCCGTTATCTGTCTTAGAACTCAAAAGCCTCACGAAATGATCATTAAGCAGATTTCTTTTTAGAAATTTCAGTGTATGAATATTTGAGAGTAATGAATTCAGGCAAAAATTTTATTTCTCAACCCATCAGACTTGAACTCTCAGAAAACATATTTTGCTTTTCCTCTGAGTCCCTATTTATTCAAGCAATACATCTGTGAGTAGATAGTGACCCTAAGCTCCTTACAGGCATTTGGCACATAAACCTCACATCAAAAGTTAAAGGCCAACGCTCATCAGAGCAGATAGGAGTGCTGCGGGGTGAAGGAACCAGACACATTCTTTCACTGCTCAGCCAATGTTATGGTCATATTCTACTGAAGACAGAGCTTCGGACTGCCCCTGAAAAGTAGCCTCTGGCCCCTGATAGTAGTCTGACTGACCCACTAACCTGCGTTATAAGCTGAAGTAAAATATTAGGACTGCATTATACTGAAGAAAAATGCTAAATGCAATGTGCAATAATTTGTTAAATGCGATATTCAATATGCGACATATTGCCTTAAATGTGTAAAATTATTTTTATTGTATTTAAAGATTTAAAAAATT
This sequence comes from Pimephales promelas, assembly GCF_988280905.1. Taxonomy (NCBI): domain Eukaryota; kingdom Metazoa; phylum Chordata; class Actinopteri; order Cypriniformes; family Leuciscidae; genus Pimephales; species Pimephales promelas. Next base: position 22,477,032 of record NC_142784.1, read on the forward strand.
AAAATTTAATAATCAAATGTATAAATATGAATATACATACACACACACACACAGATTTCTATTAAAGCTACAAAAGTTATTCAGTCAAGAGCAGTGAGTGATTTTGTCTGTTGTTATCATGAAGCCCAAAATATATTTATAATAATTAGATGAAAAATTGGCAATTAAATGAAATTGTAGATGAAGTACTAAAATTGCTAAAAATGAAAAGTGAAGTAAAGAAAATGAAAAATAGATTTGTTTTAAAAAAATGCTAAAAATGACAAAAGCACATGACAAAATTATTTAAAAAAACTAAAATTACAATGAAAACTGAAATTATAAAAATTAAAAGCTAATTTAAATGATTAAAAAAATACTAGAACAGTATATAATAATAATAATAATAATAATAATAGAATAAGACTGGAAGGAAGTCCAGGAGTCTTGCTATCTTTTGATGGTGTAGTTGCAGTAGGTGATTTCACCCCTGAGATGCTTTTAAACGGTGCATGGGGAGACTGTGTAACTGAATAATTGAAGACACTCAGGCATTTCATTTAAGGATTTGTCGGCGCAGTATGTGGGATCATGTTACGTCCACTGCATTCCTCACATAAGTACAGTCAGTATGTGAGTCAACTAGATACATATTTACATGTAAGGCCTCATTTTTTAAAATAAAATAAAAATAAAATAAATGAAATAAAATGGAGAGATAATTTAGATTAGGATTTTTTCATGATTTTACACGTTGCCATTAAATGTGCGGTCAATCAGTGATAGTATACAATGTAATCCCGTTCTCCCTGGAAGAACCCCGACACAACATTTTCTTGCAATGGCACAGCCTTTTTAAATTGCCACCAATGAGGCCACGAAGAGATTAAATTGTTTAATCCAACACAAATTCATACAAAGCACACAGTCAAATGAAGTCATTAGCTCTGCGTTAACAGTGGGGAAGCCAATTACAAACGGCAGCATGAGCTCAGTGAAACATTACCTCTCGTGACTTCGATCTACCACACAAGAACTCCAAATTCAATTCGGTTTATTATCCAAAAAAGACTTGGAAAACCTGAAGCACCCACAGTAATGCAGCCACTCTTAATGCATTATTTATAAGTCTTAAGTTATTCATTAGACAAGACTGGGCACCATCCCATACTGTAGGTGTGGAAGACCATGAATATTAACAAGGTAGACTTGATATTTAAACATGGCGAGGAATAAATCGCTGCAAGTAAATGCCAAGTAAATAGCACAGCACGTTAGTTACAGAGTGCTGCTGCTAGCCCATGCCTGTTATTCTAAAGCATGACCTTTCCATTGCAAGATTGCTACTTTCTCTTGGTTTTTAAAACTCTTTGGGAGTAAAAAGAAATACATTAATAAATAAAATTATGAATAAAAAACGAGCAGACCAAGGCTGAGTTATTTCTCCACAGTCAAACTGTAACAATAGGCTCAGGCAATAGAGCTAGGACCACATGTTACACAAGTCAATGTCCAAAAATAATGGAAAGATGCCCATAAAGATGCCAAAAGCCAGATACCGGAAGAAAAAAAAATCCCATTAATTTTCTCCATAGAGAGATTTAATTTTAACAGCAACATACAAACCTTTAAAGATGCCATATGATGGTCTTTTACAAAGTCTTGATTTTATTTGGGGGGTGGACTAGATAACGTTTTCATGCTTGAATGTAAAAAAAAAAAAAATACTTCATACTTCTTTAGTTCATGACTCTTTAACAAAGTCCTTTTTAAAAGAAAATTTTACCATTTAAAATTTTCCCCATGAGAAAAAATTATTGGGCACAATACTTTATAAAAAGTGGGAAGTCACTGTTACATTATTATTGATCACACATGGATAAAAAATACAGATATGTGCCGAATAACACATCCTATGTAACTATTTCGTTTTGGTAAACAAATAGTTGCCTATCTCTGTGTTGAATTCGATTTCAACTTTCCACTGAGCTAAGAAAATACTGCAATTCCCTGATGAGTCTGCATCGCGAGAAGTGATGTGACAGCACTTTTATCCCACAGGCAGTAAAATCTTTGCAGCATCATTTTCTCCACTCAAATAGTTATTGATGTTGAGACATGGTGATGTTCATGAGATTGTCCTGACACTGCAGTTTAAACAGTTTTGCCAGGCAGTAAACCTTTAAAATGCTTAAGAAGCCTGTCATACATCATGTCACGGGGAAACAATACGTGCCCATGCCACAAAAGGAAATAAACTTTCACTACCTACAGATGGTGATTCTGGGGTCCCAAGAAGGCCTTGGCTCATAAAGAGCACAAGGAACTGTCTTATTTGTCTAGCTGTGTTTTTGCCCAGATGTGGGCCTAGTCAGCAGGCATGGTCACCGATGTAATTATACAGCAGCTTAGCAGCTCAAACAATGAAACAGCCTGTTCACCATTTACAGCCTCCCAACTCCCACTCATAAAATAATATGCCAAAATCAATAAGCTTCCAGATATGTCTCGGAAGGCTGATACATCTCGGCGAGAGTACCATTCTGATGGAGCACAAATCCAGCCTAACAAGCTGGGGGGGAAAGAGAGGGGTTAATTGGCATGTTGGAGCTGTCCTTCAAAAGCTGGAGAGTGAACAGAACCAACTAAAGATGAATGAGACTGAGGGGGTGTCTTGATCATGCCGAGACAGCGTAACAAAACAATAGCTCTCTGTCAGATGCATGTCTTTCTGCCACGAGTTTCCAGTTATGGTCGGCCAAACCTAATTATGTAAGCTAAATAATTATATGTAATATTTGGAAATCAAATCTGATCTGATTATATGCATTTAGTCAAGCATTGTTGTATTGTCGAGGAAAAGCATTTGCCATATCTCCATCAGAACCAGCCATACTGGTTGTTGTTTCTGTAATGCCACAAACAGATTTGTAACTATTGAAATCAAAATATTTTATCTTCAGTAGACCTATTAGCATACTAAACACAAAAGGCACTCTACCAGCATGTCTGTGGGGAAGATCAGACTACATCTGTCCATGACAGGCCTCGGCGGCAGGGGGCAGGACCATCTGACCCTCTCCAGACCTGACCATCCACAGGATCCATCTGCTCAGCCTACAACTGACTCCACAGTACCATGTTACACACATAGGAACCCAGTCACAACCCTGCCAGGCACAGCACTCTCTTTGCCTCGGCCTGTTCTCATATTTATCTGCTCAAGACTCCTAAAACAAACTAAATGCACACTATAACAACAGGAATGACGCATTCACACACTTATCTTACTCACCTCCATGTCACCTGTCTCTTCTGTCCTGTTCCTCATCTCTCTTTCGTTGACCTGGCTTTTTAAAAAAAACATGCATTACACACTCAATATACTGTAGCCTACAGTCAGTTTACCATGTTTCTAAACACGGGTTTGTGGCCAGTTTGTCACTCACAACTCATAACAAATTGCTATTTAAATTTTTTTCTTGGACAAGTAAACCATATACCTATCCTGACTGAAACATGTTAAACCATTGTTAAAAAAGTATACAAAAATTAGCAATTAGCAACTAGCTAATTACTGGTTAAAACGTTAGCTTCTAAAAGTGAACAATATAATTCCCATATACGTCATTTGGGACATATTTGCTTTACACAACAGTTTAATCTATTGTTTTAAACAACAGTTTAAGGTAAAAAGTACATTTGAATAAATAAATATAACGTTAGAGTAACTTACCTTTCAGACAAACATTTTTGTCAACAATCCAAACCCAAACAATAATACAACATATTAAGCTTGAAAATCTGGAACGGGGAGTGGAACGGAGCAACAAAAGATATTCCCCATGTGTTCTGCAATAACTTCACTCCAGGTTTTCCGTTTCACTGTTGAGAAAAGAACACAGAACATTTAGAACACAGAAAATACATCCTAATAACGAATTACAGGAGGTACTACACACATAACTGCGACTCCATAGTTTCGATCATCTAGCTTATGTTATGGTGTCCGGATCATGAACGAATTGTTCTTTTCAACGAATCTGTTGAACCGATTCAAAAACTGTCTGAATAATTCGGATCGAATCAATGCGTGCGCATCTCAAGTCAAGCCAAATTTATTTGAGTGAGCGAATAATAAGAAAATTGTCTTGGAATGAATTTGTCTACTGGAAATATGTTGACGAAATTATTAAGATTATGATACTGCCTTCAACAATCATGCAGAAATAGTTGGTTTAAATAAATAGCATTTTATTAAAACATGCGAAACAATTTCAGCCAAGAAAGCACTTGTTACATTCAATTATGTTTAGGTTCTAAATGATTTAGTATTTATTCGTTAAATCAGGCTGAAATTACTATAAACATCATTATTATCAAAATTCCTTGTGTAAACATAAGCTCGTTCTGATTCTGATAAAAAAACACCAAGTGCTTTATAACGTAGGCTATTTTATATATTTTTATTTTATATTTATATTTTAGATACAGTCGGCAACGCGTCATAGTTGGGGGGCGTGGTCGGCGTGGGGGAAAGCAGCGCGACCATCCTATGTATTTGAATGACAAAAATGTCATATTGCGAGTCATTTATGCCTGCCGACCGGCAACGATACATTGCAAATTTAACTGTAATAGGTTATGATTGCCCTTATTTAATTAAAAACTGGGCCAATGACCCAACCAAATGGCCGGAGGTGTCGTTTCCAGACTATTATATCTGGTTGAATCTTCAGGTAAGACATCGCGGAAGCTACCGGCAACACAAGCCTGTAACTCAATCAACTTGCGTATAAGTTACTATAAGTCCATAAAACCATGTCACTTACCAATTGTACGTATGCTTCACTCCAAACTATTAATCCTTTTGTAAAACGGTGATCAAAGTAGTCGCTACGAAGTTGCAGAGGGACTTTGCTGACAGTTATCCGAATTCTCACAGACTGCAGTCTGATAACCTTCAGCTGATAACGCTAATAACATCCCTTATGAAAAACAACTAAAGGAATCTTGTAGTATTTTAGGACAAACTATTATAGTAACGTTAATCCTATAGGAATACTATAGTATTTTGGGACATAGCCTAGAAGTATAGGTATTAATGAACATCACAGAAGTATTATACACTACTATAGAATACTAATAGCCATAGGATTACTATAGTTCTTTTTCGTAAGGGACGTAACGTCAGACAAATCTGGCCCACTGCCTAATACGAGTTAAACATCTACTACTATATCACACAGGGACCTCTACTCACACAGTAATCTAATAAGATATGATTAATTTTGCCATTTTGTCCTCCTATCCGGTTCTGCATGTATGTAAGAAAGGCTGTAGAACTTCAATTTGTAATTTGTTAGTTTATTGGTGGTACAGAAAACGACACCGCAACCCTTCGGCATGATCGTCCCATGTATTTCAATGAGCGCCAAGGCAATGATTTCCCCCACGGGCTAAATTCACACCACGTGACGGGGCGTTCCCGGGGGCGTTCCCAGACCAACCGACTGTATCTATACAACAAAGTAGCAGCGGTATTTAAAATATTTACAGAAATGACAGCAATTCATTAATCAAAAACTATTGTAAATTGGTAAAAACAAAAAAATATATAAATATATCGTAGGCTAATTGCTTTTTATTGACAACGTTAACAAACATGCTGTACACTTTAAAAATTCCGTGCAATAAACCCAGAAGGCGGTTCTTACATTCAGCTGATCTGATTACATAAGTGAAACCGGAGAACTTTGAACTACTACGAAAAGTAAGTCACGGCAACTTCATCGTGTTTGTGTGTCAGAAGAATCTCACGAAAAAGAAATAACAAAGCTGGAAATGTCGTCTGAAGTGTATGACTGTATAGTCATTGGCGCAGGGATCCAGGGGTCTTGCACTGCCTATCAGCTGGCCAAAAACCAGCAGAAAACTTTACTGCTGGAGCAGGTCGGTTACAGCATGATTTGCAGACTTTTTATGATTCATTCAAATGTATACACAAATGTTAGAAAAGTACCTGTTTTATCTTATCAAGACAGAATACTCATCTAAAATAGTAAATCAGTATTAATTCTTGTATAGCCTAGAACACTTGGGCTCGACTGTTGTTTTTAGTATTATTATTATTGTAACAAGGCAATGCACATCCAGTTGAACAAAGTCTATATAATTATTACAAGGACTGGTATTAGTGTTCTTCAAATTCCCCCTTTTCCCCAGTTTGTTCTGCCCCACTCCAGAGGGAGCTCTCATGGCCAGACCAGGATCATACGGAAAGCCTATGAGGAATATTTCTACACACAGATGATGCAGGAAAGCTATGAGCTCTGGGCTCAGCTTGAGGAAGAAGCAGGTGTTGAGCTGTACAGGTGAGTGCGTCTACGCATCAAAGGAAGAATGATAACATTTTCTAACCCTATATGCAACATGTAGACACTGGAAAATCAAGCGTGCCCCACAGTATGCAAAGGGACTATAATGAAATGTACCTTTAAAGTTATGGTGAGTGCTATGCCAGGTTTTGATGTACAGCTTTTTAAGTACTTCAAAACTTGTCATAGAAGAACTCACCATATGGAGCATTTTCAATCTAGACCCTGAGCATTATCCGCAGACCGCTGGGCACACACTTGTTTTTCCAGTGTCGGAGAGGTCTAATGGATCACAAGTGGATCAAGCCCACTCAGCCTTGATGCAGAATCAGTCGCCACTATCCATCTCAGCTCTCTGACGGAAGGGTCCTGATGAGAGGCCACCTGTGCCCTTGAGCATCCCAGAGACTGCTGGGCAGGGACTGAAAAATGTGTGGAAGGTTTTGAAAAGTGCTGAATTTGTTCTGTTCTTTTCTTCCTGTATATTTGCACTACTTAGATGGCACTTGCTTTTTTCAAATGAGTGGCAGTTGTTATTACTGGTTTGGTCAGGTCTAGTTTTCATACGGGTGGAAGTGTCTGTGGTGTGAAAGTGAGGGTTATGCAAAGACGTTTATGTTGGATGAGTCTGTCACAAAACCCATTGGAATAAACATTCAGTCTTGGAGTAAATGTAACAAAGTGGCTTGCAATAATCATTTAAGGCCGGTATTAATGATTTTCTTTGCATGTGGCAACATTATCTTAAATGGAAATATACACTACCATTTAAACGTTTGGGGTCAATACAATTTTTTTCATCTTATTTTGACCAAGGCTGCATTTATTTGATAAAAAATAGTCAATATTGTGAAATGTTATTACAATATAAAATCATGTTTTTAACGTTAATATATTTAGAATTTTCAGCAGCCATGCTTAAGTGGCACATGATCCTTCAGAAACACATTTATTTTGGTGCTCAGAAAATATGTATTATTATTATTGAAGTTGAAAACTAGTTGTTCTGCTTAATATTTTTGTCCAAACTGTGGTACATTTTCCAAAGAACTGAATTTATTTGACATTATAAATGTTTTTACTTTCACTTTTAATCAATTTAATGCATCCTTGCTGAATAACAATATAAAATCTTTTTGACCCCAAGCTTTTGAAGAGTATATATATCAAAATCAGTTGTTTTCTGAAGATTATTGATTAATATCTGCACACTTTTATCGCTTACAGTTTGCTAGTTAAGGATATTACACAACAGACCAATTAGAACACAGTTTAGAGATCCTTTATTATAAATAATCCTAGCCTTAGTATGTATTTAATTCATTATTGAAATATTTGTGTTCTCCATTATCAGTACATGTCCTCACAAAATGATATAGATTGATGCTGAAATTGTGCAAAACCCCCACTTTGCCTAGGGCGTTACAGTTGCTGTTCTGACTATTATTTTTGATTCATTTTCTTTTTACAATAGATTGGATTCCAGCAACTAATAAGGAAATTATTATATGCATGTTAGTTTCGATCAGAGTTAAAATGACATTAAAAATACATTTTTGAAACACTAATTTACCTCAGAAAGGTAAACCCCAACATTATGTGACCTGCCCATTTTGCTATTGAGGACAAGGGCCTTGACAAATGCATGGAGTCCTTCTTGCAGTGTCCCAAATCAAATACACACACACATACGCAGTGGGAGATTCAGTCATAAAAATCTCTGATGAATGGCCTGGACCTGTGAACTCGTGCTGCCCATGCATCATGATGGCTGGCAGATGAGGTAGGCCTTGAAAAACAGTATCCACCGAAAACAGCACGACCATCTATCACACATTGCTGATTTAAAACCTGTGTTCCCAACCTCTCATCCATAGTGCCATAACTCCTCACATTAAGACACCTGCATCACAAGCAGGCGCATACGGCACTTTGCACAATTTACACATGCCTCAAAGCACTTCCATCTAAATCAAGGTGCAGCTGTTCAACATGGACACGTAAGTCATCTTATGAACTTCCCTTCGCAGGCGCACAGGCCTACTGGTTATGGGACCAGAGAACAGCGAGGGTTTCTCACGCCTACAGGCCACAATGCAAAGCCATAAGATTCCCACAGTGGTTTTGGAGAAGCAGGAGTTCAGCCAGCACATTCCCAATGTGAATCTCCCCGACGGGAACGGAGCGCTGATAGACACCCTTGCCGGGGTGCTGTATGCGGACAGAGCCCTTCGAGCTGTACAGGTCAGCTGATCATATCACACTAAAAGATTTTTTGCTAGAAAGTGATACTTTAAATCAGCAGGCACACATTCAATTGATCACAAGAGACAGTAAATCATTTATAATGTAACAAAAGTTACATTTTTATTTCAAAGAAATGCTGTTTTTTTAACTTCCCATGATATCATTATATAACTTATTATGAATTACACAGAATAATATTAAGCAACACAGCTATTTTTTGATATCGATCAAGAATGTTTCTTATTAGAAGGATGAGGAGCATGTGAAAATTCAGCTCTGCTATCACAGAATATTTTTTTAAATATATTAAAATACAATAAATTAATATTTCATTATACGACTTTCCTTAAAATACAGTGTTTGACAGTATTTTCAGTAAATAAAATATTCTTGCACGTAAAAATCTATCAAAAGCATAAAAATCTTAGTGATCCCAGACTTGTTTTAGTGAATCATATTATTCAATTATTTATTGAAAAAATCTCTGTTTTCAGAGATAGGCTGTTGGAATGTCACACGTCAATCTTATATTTAGCTTGGCAGACCAAAGCTATCAGATGCTCATCTAATCATGTATGCAAAATGAATACATTTGCTACCATTCCAAAACCCCCGCTTTGGACCGACTGTGTTTGATCACATCCTTACAGAAGTATCACTGAAATGTTCTCCTCATGGGAGCCACGGAATCTTTTAGCTCACTTGGCAAAGAGGCATACAGACTGAAAAAGAATAACACGATATGACTTTCGGGTATAATTTCAAGTGTAGACTTGTTATTTGACATGTTAGATTCTCTTTTTATGATAAATGATGTTATTACTATTCAAATTGTTATTTTAGTTGCCAGATAAGAGTGCTCAGCTCTGTTAAAGCAATTCAAGTAGTGTGAAATAAATTCAGCGTATACTGTGGAAATAAATCGACTCCTAAACTTTCACCGTGAGAAATGTTCTTTATGTACATAACTGTACTTCAGTGTCGCCTTCACTGTGCTTTTTAAAGCTCTCGGAGATAAGATACGGCTGCAAAACTTGCTTGTTAAAGGCTCCTTACACCCTATCTAGGGAATATGGCCATGGACTTTTATACATGCCTCTGTGGACTGAATAAGCTCTGCCTACAGCAGCTACAGAGTGCGGTGATAAGCTCCCGGTTGGCTCTCACTAAGGAAACTCTATTATCTCTTGCCCGAATCTGACCAGATTTTTCCAGTTTTAACTGATCCCCGTTGACATCTCTCTGTGTCAAACTCAGCCGCTGTTAAATTTTAACCAGGCTCTCCTCACTCACTGACTGCCCTTATTAGGGTTTTCTGTCTTCGATGAGCTGTTTTGAAGAAGTTTCGTGTATGCAGTAAAGTTGAACATCCTGTAGTCAGATTGAAGCGCTTTAATCTGCTTGTGCATGTGGTGTTTGTCCGTGTGTGTTCTCTCAGAGGCTCTTTCAGTCCGCTGGGGGTGTGATAAAGGATGGGGAGAAAGTGATTGACATTACGCCTGGTGCTGTGGTCAGTGTAACCACAGGCTCTGGAGTCTACAGAGGGAGAAACCTGGTGATCACAGCTGGACCCTGGGCAAACAGACTACTCACACACACTGCACTGCAGCTGCCACTCAAGGTGCATACATATACGTACAGTGCACTCATTCTTTCTCTCATACCTACATTTTATTTTGTCCATCCATCCATTCATTCTTTTATTTACTCATCTTTTCTTCTTTCACTCACCTACTTTCTTTTTTATTTCAACCTTTCATGCATCCATTAATTAATTACATCTTTCATCCTTTCTTATATTTCTTTCTTAACCTACTTACCCTCTTTCTTTTGATAATTAATTTATTCATTCTTTCCTTTTTATCTTTCCATCTTTTTGTTATTTTTTATCTTCACCCTCTTTATTTCATCTGTTCATTTATTCATTCTCTCATTTACTCACTAGTCACTTTTTCTATCCATCCATCCATTTAATTTGTCTCGCCTACATAATTTAATTTATATTATTATTTCTTTCTTGCTTGCTTTCTTTCTTATGTGATTACTCACCTAGTAATATTACGTCTCATTAATTCAGCCATTCTTTTGTCAAATGTCTTTATTTACCCTCTTTACTTTGTCAATTTGTTTATTCTTTCCTTAATTTATCTTCTTTTTACATCTATCCTATCATTTTCTCACCTTCTTTCTTACGTTCGTCCATCCATCCATCCATCCATTATTTCATTAAATATTTCTAATTTTTCAATTACTCATCTAAACACATTATTTTTTAATCTTTCCATCCATCCAGTTGTGATATTTCTTTCTTCACCTACTTACCCGCTTTGTTTTTTTCTTCTGTTCGTTCATTAATTTTCTCAATTACTCACTTTTTCAATCTATCTGTTCATTCACCTTCTTCCTTTCTTCCATCCATCATTTAATTTTTCTAACCTATAATTTCTTTTTTTCTTTCTTTCTTTCATCATGGCATCATGGAACAATATATCAATGTGAAATGTCTGGGTTTGGAAAACAAGCTCTGAAAAAATTTGAGCGTGGGAATATATAAAGCATATTGACTACCAGCCATAGCTTGTGAAACACACACACAGCCACGTATAGATTGATCTGGATTACACCCCTGGGCAGAAAGAAAAGTGAGTTATTTGTGAATGTACAGAAACCACCTTATACTCACCTAGCAATCCTATAAACAGCTCCCGAGTCTCCAGTCCACAGAGATCTCTTATGTGTCACAGCCACGAGAGAAGTGATGGAAAAAGTACCCTGTGTTAGTTAAACTCCGAATTGGACCTAGAATTGGAATTGCATTTTTCAGGATAGCACAGGCTTGAAAGTCTGCGCTTGGGTGGGCACGACAATATATGAGCAATGAATTTTTGCGCTGGTGAATTTTTATGGTCTCTGAATGAGAAGACAGGCTGAAATATTCTGAGCTACCGAATCTTTACTCCTTATTACATTTACCCTGATGTGAGCTCAATGTCAGTGTTTATATTCATTTTTAATTTACATGCTGTTTTTTTATCTGTAATATGGGTCATTTCTTTTTGTGCAGGTTGTAAAGATTAACGTTTGCTACTGGAAGGAGAAGATCCCTGGCACCTATAGTGTCAGCCAACGTTTTCCGTGTTTTATACAGATGGAGCCGAAAGAGGGGGAATATGACATTTACGGCCTCCCGTCCAATGAGTATGCGGGACTAATGAAGGTGAGTGACAGCAGGGTTGCTGTTTTTAAAAGAACAGGTTTGGTTGGAGCCATGGCCAAGTGGTTGGCTAGCTTGTGGCGCTCAGATTGAAGTCTGGCTTGCGTCATTCCAGTTAAGGTATTAATAAGAGTTTCCATTCAATTAAATAAAGCTGAAATATAATATAAATATGACATGGACAACATGGACATGGCTAGGCTACTGAGATATCTGATATAAGTTTAAGTACTAAAGTACTAAAATTACTAAATCTGAAATAAAAATATATATTTCAGTTTTTAAAAAACTGCACACAAAAAAAACACATAACAAAATTAAAATAAAACGTAATTTAAAATAATAATAAATACTATAATAGTACATAAATAAAAACAAATAAAAAAACTGTCCATGCCATGTTTTGCTAAAAAAAGAAATGTACAAAAAGGTCAAAATACAGTTTAAACCACTTTGTTAGGGACCGTTCACACAGAACACGTTTTTTCATTGCACCGCGCTACTTATCCATTGTTTTCTTGCTAGACACACACGTTTGACTGTTCCACTCGCGTCAATGTCTTTTGCTGCGAAATATGGCTCTCAAGTTAAAAGTTGTTAAACAGAACTCATTTCAAGACCCTTTTTCTTTCCATTTACCTGTATCTCGTGTTTTTAACTGCAAATACACGTTCTGTGTGAATGGCCCATAGCCTGCTCTTCTATTTGTCTCATGTTTTTGATTTTAAAAAGCACTTCTCCTTGGCAACAATAGATATGGATTACTCTAAACCACCATAACAATATGTACCACAGACAATTGCATTACTGTAACTGCCTGCCCACATCTCATAAAAAAGCCACAGAGATTCAACACCATAGTGTTTCATCCTTTGTTAATTAATCCACAATTCCCTCATGTGGCAAAACAGGACACATGCACACTCAGAGAGCTTTCGGAGACCGAGTATCAGTGACTCTATAGCTCTCTGAATGGATACATGGTCCTTGATGCTTTTACAGAAGCAGAGAAGAAGCACTCTCCTCTTGTCTGTGTTCTCCTGGTACTAATGGCTCGGTTTCAGTATGCAGGAGAGCCCAGCAGGAGTCTTCAGTCTCATCACACTTAGCAAGGCTGAATGGGAGAGCACAGATGGCTGTGTCATGTTAGATGCATTATGTCTGCTCTAGTCGCTGGAGTCTGCCTTCTGCACGTATATCTGCTGCTTCTCCGAGCATACCGAGCGGTGGATCACAGATCCGTAATGTATCATAGGTCAGTTTGGCTTTATGGATCATAGTGTGCATGCATGTGTCTGAGCAGGTGTGTTACCACATGGGCAGCGAGACTGAACCGGATGAGCGAGATAAACAGACGGATAGAGGCGACATCGATATTCTCATGCGCTACATCACCCGCTGTCTCCCTGGGCTGGTGCCAGTGCCCGCTGTGGTGGAGAGCTGCATGTACACGGTGAGTGACTTCATTGCTTGTCCTTAGGTGCCATCGCTGATCTGCTAGACCAAACTTTCTTTCTCACTTAAGGAGAGAAGAGGAATACCATGTTTTAATACATGGCTCATATTTTATTCTGACATGCCATTTGATTGAACGGTTGCTGGAATTGAACCAAGGCATTCATTTCAGGTCTACGTGGGTGTTTTTTTTTTAGACTTCTAGACATTTAGAATGTCTTAACCAGACATGACCTGATATGGTGAAAAGTGATTAAAGCTATTTCTTTCATGGAAATTCTGACTTTTGTCCAAAATCAGACATGACAGGATATTTTGTGGGATGCTTGATTTCTGTCTCAATAGCAATACTACAGTGAACCTCAAAAATGTTCAATTCAGCAAATTTGAACCCCACCCCCAAACCCATTCTCATTAAAGGATGTATCAGCGATTGACAGGGCAGGGATATGTAGCTCATTTGCATTTAAGGTGGTACACACCAAAGCAGCTCTTTTTAAAACAGGCCCCAAAAATGACATTTTCAAATAGTTATAATAAATTAACTGTGGGGTATTTTGTGCTGAAATTTCACAAATACATTCTGTGGACACCCGAGACCAATATTACATCTTGTAAAAATGGGCATAATAGGTGCCCTTTAGTGTAAGGTAAAATAAAACAGTGTCACGAAGAAAAAAAAAACCTTTGTTTTAAAGGGGAAATGACATGATAAATCAAACTTTCCTTGATCTTTTGTCATATAAGAGGGAGAGGGGTTTGTACCATTAAAACATTCTGCAAGTTTCATAGTTTAAAACACCGTCCTCATTATAAAATAAAATAAAAATTAACCAAGCTCCAAAAGAAAAAAAATTGTCATGTTGGACGTTAGACGTAAGACGTTAAGACATTAAGAATAAGGTTTTTAACATTATCAAACCATAAGCCATTCACTCTGAGACGTATAATCACTGACTCTGTCTACACTGGATACAGAAGCCCATTTAATGTTTGTTGACGCCTAATTACTTGTCGCTGGAAACTTCGCATCACATCTGATTGGGTCACAGAGTTAGCCTCTCATTGAAAGGCACATTATGCAAGTTTCAACCGCAAGAGGTCACTTATTCAAAACTATAACAAAGGCTTATTCAAAACAATAAATGTCAGCGTGGAATCATGGGAGTTGTGGTCTTCACCTCCAAAGCTGATGGAAAGCAATCCGACCAATTTGAAGAAAGGAGAACAATTTGACGAATTAAATATTTAGGTAACGCAGTGCTTTACTTTTTCGATATTGATCGATATTGGAATATCATATTAATAAAAGCTGGATGACATCTTTTGCTAAATGCCTGTAATTCTTTTTTAGATATAGTGTATGGCAGAGAAAATACTGTATTACTGTTACTACAAATAAAGCTCTTTCTGATCATTCCATGTTAGCCACAAAATAGTATTGTTTCTGAGGCATAATACAAACATGTTACTCACAGTAAATCAAGAAAACAAGACATTCAAACAATAAGAACCATGCTGTGTAAGAAGCTATATGCTCATGCTTGAGCTATTTAACAATTATTCATTTTCTGTCCATAAGGTATCCGAACAGTTGCTCAACTAAAAAAGGCAAATCGAGGGTAATATGACGTCATTAACGCAATGTTGTTACACTGGTTAAAATTGCGCATTTCTCTGGATTTAAACATTGTTAGAAAAAAATGTGATAATGTAAGTTCACGTCAACAAAACATATTACATTGATATAGCGGTTTTGGGATATTTTAATCCAAAAAATGTGCATATGGTGCCTTTGATGCATCAGTATATCAAAAAAGTAAATTCTCTCAAAGCAGGTTTTCAGTTTTTAACTTTGCATGACCAAGGACAGTTTCCATCCAGATGGGTGAAATGAGAAAATAATACAAACACAGATCTATTAACTGCCCTGTCATGAGTTCAACAGAAGACCTATGAGCACAGTTCAGGATTAAAGCCAGAAACTGAGTGGAACATTACAAAGCAAGCAGTTCCCTAGAAGCATGCTGCACAGAGCTGTCTTCTTCCATACAATTTACAGGACAGAACAACATCTCAGTCAGCCAACCACTGTATCGATTGCTTTCATACTTCAAAGGAAAAATATACAAGTGGCTCGAAATGAATCAAAACAATGATTTCTGCTGAATCGGTCTCTGTTTGTAGTATTCAGTGAAAAAGCGTCTGTAGAAACAAAACAACTGTTTAAAAGTTTGGGGTCGGTAGGATCTTTTGATGTTTTTGAAAGTAGTCTCTTGAGCTCATCAAGGCTGCATTTATTTGACAGCAATATGGTAAAAAAAAGATCAGGTTTGAGTATTTCTAGCATTTAATTTATTCCCATGTTTCAGCATCATTACTCCAGTCTTCTTCAGTGTCACATGACCCTTCAGAAATCATTTCTATATGCCGATTTAGCGCTCAAGAAACATTTACTGTATTATTTTTATTGTTGTATAACTGTTGAGCAGCTTAATATTTTTTGTGGAAACTGTGATGGATTCTCTTATGAATAGAAATTCAAAAGAACATTTGAATTTATTTGAAATAGAAATCTTTTCAGTCTATCAATATAAAAGTTTTATTGTCAATTTTGATCACTCTAATGTGTCCTAGCTGAATAAAAGTATTCATTTCTTTTAAAACAACCTCTGAACGGTAGTGTCCAAAGAAGTAGTTCAAATTTGTAGTTCATTCCTCAGTCAATTTGTTCATCTCTTAAGCTTATCTTAAATTAAGTTCAGTTCAAACAGTGCTCATAATTCATGCCGTGTGCCTGTGCAGAGTACGAAAAGGTCAAATATTTGCAGAAATAATTACAATCTAGTCTTGATGTTTAACATTCCCCTGCTTCGTTGTTTGTAGGTCACACCAGACCACCACTTTGTCCTTGATTCCCACCCAACCTACGGCAACATCATCATCGGTGCTGGATTCTCAGGTCAGTTCGAGCTCTAATGAACTCAGTATACTCCCATCCCTGTAAAACACAGGCACACAGTCACAAAGACTCTGAGAGATGTCTTAACTTTTTAATGAGGGATTGGAACAGGGCGCTGGTGAAGGACAGGAAGCGAAGCCCCCAGTGCGGGGGGCTTTTATCGTTTAATTAAAGGTGGTTGTCGGCTCCCCAGGCTCCTGTGTGCTCCCGAACCCGCCTCTCAGGGGGCCAAAGGGTTCACCTGACATTTGTTCCATCTGTTCACATCACCTCCTCCTTAGACTAATTATGGGGCTAATTAAATTCCGCTGGTAATCACTTCAGAGAAGCGCTGGTTAGCAGCACGAGGCGCGGATAGTGGCGTTTGGTGGAAGAAGGGGTTAGGAAGAGAAATTTAGTATTATGGCGGCCCTGCGTAGCTATTCATCTTTGTCCCCAGTTAAAGGAGCTGCTTTGGAGGTGTCACGGAAGCATTGTGTGGCTGCCTCACTTTACTGGTGCCGTCCCATTGCTCTGGCACATCGCACACTAATGATTTATGATATATATTCTTCTGCCTTAATAATACATTACAACTCTGATAGGAGCAGAGGAATGCTCACTATTAACCTCTCCCTGCCTCTTCTCATTTTATTGTCTGCCATAATGAGAGTGCTTCGGCTTCCCGCTGCTCTCCTGCCCTCGGCGCAGCTGTTGTATTTGCGGCTTGGGAAAAACTAAAGGGTGCGAATTGGATCAGTTTCAGGGGCAAACACACAAACTATAGAGCTTGGGCTGGAAGTTGCCCTTCTTTCCATTCGGAATTTGTCTCAAGACAATCTCCCAACTCAAGGCTCTCCGGTTGCCATGGATACCCAGTCACATCAGTGGGGTTTAAGCAAGAACAGAAGACCCTCCATGCGGACATCTGCCGGTCAAAACCATATCCACTCACAGACCAGCCTTGCAGACTTCAAACAGCCACCCAATCCGCAAAGGCTAGAGCTGAGAGCGTCCGAGAAGAAGATTGCAGTGCATTTTAAACGTCTCACCCAGCTCCATTTCTTAAAGGGATAGTTCACCTCAATTGTTGATTGATAGTTCAACTGTATTCTTTGCGCTGTGGAGCACAAAAGGAGAAATTCTAAGGATTGTGCTGGTTGTTCGCGTTCTATCCAGTTACTATAAATGGGGACTAAAGCTTTTTCAAAAACATGCAAAAGTTAGAAAAAAGTATTATTTATTATATAATTTATTATAAAAAGTATTATTTATTATAAAATTATAAAATAAATCATGAATTCTAAAGTCATAGTTTTTGTGAGAAACTGACTGAAATTCAATCATTATTCACTCATGATTTAAATTTGAGAATCGTCTCAATTTGATTCATGGTTAGTTTTGTGAACTTAAGCAGCTGATTCATTAAAAAGAAAATCACTTTTTTTCTTTTTGAACTATTTGTTCATGAATCAATTATTGGATAATATCAAGATTTTCTTAGAACTTCAAAAACTTTTCAGTCAGTTTCTCACACAAAAGTATCATATGGATTCAGAAGTCTTTGTATACAGTCTATATTTGAAATGGGACACTTATTATATTTTTTTATGGTGCAGTTGAGTAGAAGCTTGATCATTGTAATTGCATGGCAAATACAGACATGTACACTTGTGAACATCGTTCAAAGGTTTAGAAAAAAAATGATACTTTTATTCACGAAAGACAGATTGATCAAAAGTGACAATAAATTTTGTGACAATTTCTATTTCAGATTCAAGCTGTTATTTTAAATAATCTATTCATTTTTTAATCCTAAAAGAAAATAGTTTCCACAAAACTATTAAGCATAACAACTGTTTTTTAGTGATATAATAATAAGAAAAGTTTCTTGAGCACTAAATCAGCATATTGAATGATGAAGAATCATGTGACGCATTTAAAATATTTTTTACAAAAATCTGTTCACAATTACTATTTTTTATAAAATAACTGTGGCCTTGGTGAACATAAGAGACTTAATATAAAAACA
Source organism: Pimephales promelas (assembly GCF_988280905.1). Taxonomy (NCBI): domain Eukaryota; kingdom Metazoa; phylum Chordata; class Actinopteri; order Cypriniformes; family Leuciscidae; genus Pimephales; species Pimephales promelas. Next base: position 22,495,277 of record NC_142784.1, read on the forward strand.
TTGAAAGATCTTACCGGCTTTTGAACAGTAGTGTACATTATTACTTATTTCTGAATGAAAGATTGGAATGACATGAGGAAATAGTAATAATGACAGAATTTTCATTTTAAGCTAAATATATCTCTCTAACACAAAAAATAAAACATACATGTACATAACCATGGTATGAAGCCTCTGATAGTCCACTCAATAAAGGAGAACAATATTCTTAATTTTCTGGACCATTTTGCCAAAACCCACCCAAAAAATAAACGTCCAATGACAGCGGGTGTGATGGTGCCAGCATGATTGGGAGGTTCTCTCTCTCTCTCTCTCTATGCTCTCTCTCTCTCTCTCTGCTCTCCTATGCAAAGGCTTTCTGAGTCAGACCATGGACGACATATAATGGCTATTTATAGAGGTCGGTTGTATATTCCCGAGAGGTGCGGTTCTTTTACCCCAGTGGATTGAATGAATGTCAGATCCACCCTATGATGACTCACCTCTAAGTAAATTTTGTTTATTTATTTATTTTCATATTCTTTCTCCACAGGCCACGGCTTCAAGTTCGGCCCTATCATAGGGAAGGTGCTCTCTCAATTGGCCATGGGGCAGGTTCCCTCACACGACCTCTCACCTTTCAGTATTAAACGTTTCCAATCCCATGCCATGCCTTCACTTTAAGTCCAAGACCCCACAATGACAAAGCTGCATTTTACATATTAATAAAACAAAATGTTGATGTCTGACTAACTGAGATATGTTAATTCATTAACCAATAACACTGTAAGGAGGCATGGTGGTCACAGTGATTTTGCCAAGATATGTTCCTGTGTCCACATATTTTGTTGATCCTGGAACAACATTCCTGTCTGAAAATGCAGTCCTAACCCTATCCATAACTAAATGGAAATATCAATAGAAACTATAATAGTATCTCAATTATACTAAAATAACACTGATTCGACTACAATTTTCATGATATATCTTACAGTAAATCTACTTTGCACTTCATCAAGCTCTTTTTTAATGCAAAAATATGGATTATGTGTACACCACCCTAATGTGATTATATAAAAAAATAGGATTAACCATTTTAAATAAAAATAAAAAACAACCTCATCTTCTTCTTTATCGTAGTGTTAATGAACCAGTTCTTTTGTATGGTGCCATTTTCTTTTATCATTTTAGTCACTAATAAGAACAAACTTGTAAAGATAACTCAGTTAGCCAGCAAAATTATTGGTGTTTCAACTTAAAGTTTATCTAACTGTAAAGTCATTCATGATCCGTAAAGTATTGACAATTATACATGTTTCTGATCATCAACTTCATCACAGAGAGGATCAGCCACTGGTGTGCTACTCTTTTGTCAATGTTTGTGATTTGGTGTGTTAATTATTGTATAATTTTGTATAGATCTGAATGTTCTATACAGTATGTCTTTATTATGTGCACCACTGTGGAAAAGAAGTTCCTCTTTGAGGACAGATAAATACATAATTTATCAATTAAAAATGGCTGATTTCCCCATTAACTTTCATGTAAAAAGCCTGCTGAGAATCCTTTTATGAAACTTTTTATGAAAACTCAATGCCTTCAGGAGAAGGATGACGGATCAATAACCTCCAATGCTGATCGCAAGAGTAAGTCCGCCATGTTTCAACATCTGCTACACTGACAAGGGAGCCATTAGCCTCCTGCAACGAGTTTGTAACAGTATCGTCTGAAACTGTCTGATTGTGAAGGCATTCATCTGTGGCCAGCAGCATTAAAATTAAAGTGCACACTTGTCAGTTTTTATGATTGTGCACATTACTCCTCCTCGGCGCCTCGGAGAAAGAGGTCTGGTGGCAAAGAGGGCATATTGTTAAAAAGACATCAGCTGTCGAGCTATTTGTCTTTAAAAAGTCAGCGTCATTTGTTGACTTGCTGCCTGGACCCATTTCCCCCTGTAAACATGTTAATCACTAATCAGGCAGCCTTTTACTCTAGGCGTCCACCGACACCATCAGGGGGAATGAGGAAATTATACAATGTGACAGCAGGTTACCAGGGGGCCCCATTCATCCTCCTGGTTAGAAGTTAGCGCGCATTGATAGTATTAGTGTATTGATGGCCATATTAAAATGCCATCAAACATGCAGGAGCTAATGTTTATCACCTCTGATGAGTGCGAACCTGATGAGTTATTGTGAAGGCAATGGCTTTGAGGTTAAATGAATGCAGCTCCAGGCTTCTTCATTGGCTCGCTTATGCGTGGAAGGGTCATTTCCGTGGCTTGGGTCTAACGGAGAGCTTTTTTTTTTCTAGAAAAGTCAAAATAGCTCTCTATTGCTGATAATTTACTCACCCCCATGTCATCCAAGTTGTCCATGTCTTTCTTTCTTCAGTCGAAAAGAAATAAAGGTTTTTGATGAAAACATTCCAGGATTTTTCTCCATATAATGGACTTCACTGGGAACCAAACGGTTCAAGGTCCAAATGAGAGTTTCAGTGCAGCTTCAAAGGGCTTTAAACGAGACCAGACGATGAATAAGGGTCTTATCTAGCGAAACGATGGGCCATTTCAAAAATATATAAAAAAGTTTATGTTTTATAAGCACAAATGCTCGGCTTGCTCTGTTCTGTGATGAGCGTTCGTGAGTCTCCTCTCAAAATGAACGAATCTTTTTCCGAGTCATGACTCGAAGCGTCCTAGATAAGACCCTTATTCATAGTCTGGTGTCATTTAAAGCCCTTTGAAGCTGCACTGAAACTCTCATTTGGACTTTGAATCGTTTGGTTCACAATGAAGTCCATTATATGGAGAAAATCCTGAAATGTTTTCATCAAAAACCTTAATTTGTTTTCGACTGAAGAAAGAAAGACATGGACATCTTGGATGAGATGGGGGTGAGTAAATTATCAGCAAAAAGTTTTTTTTTTTTTAAAGTGAACTACTCCTTTAAGGATTGGGAGAAAGAGAGAATCGGGTTGTTCGCTGGTAAACGTGCCTTCTGAAATAATGCGGGGTGCGGGACGCCTGAAGGAAGACGATTTTAAGATATTTTAAAATGTAATTTGCTATTGTGATTGCAAAGCTGGATTTTAAGCATCATTACTCCAGTCTTCAGTGTCACATGATCCTTCAGAAATCATTCTAATATGCTGATTTGCTGCTCAAAAAAAAACATTTCTTATAATTATCCATGTTGGGAACAATGCTTATTTATGTGGAAACCAGGACATTTTATTTTCAGTATTCTTTGAGGAATATAAAGTACAAAAGAACATCGTTTATTTGAAATAGATTTGTAGATTCTGTCAAGTCTATTACACTAACATTACACATTCGTCTTGTAGTATTGCAGAATTCATTTCAATGAACATAAATAGAAATGTCTTGATGCGAGCAATAGAGGGTTAAAGCAAAATTCTGATATCAATCTATCAAGTGTTTTTTTTCATCAGCCACCACTTCATAGCAGAGAGGAGGATGACAAAAACAGCTGTACTGTAACTCAATCTCAAAACTCATAGAAATAAGTACAGGCTGCTGTTTATCTTATAAGCATATCACTCTTGCTGTGTTTCCCTCTCTCAAATATTGCCCTCTCCAGGGAAATGGCAAAAATAAATGACCTTCGGGAAGTTGTCAATATCGGGTGGACATGCACAAGGATGAAGAAAAGCGCACATTGACTGACAACAGAGACAGAAAGTCTTGTGTTGCTATGGTGATGAGAGATGTTTACCTCTGTAAAGGACTGGACAGATTGGACAGGGGGTTTAGTTTAAGCACAGGGCTCAAACCGCCTGCCTGTGATTTGGATTGTCCTTGACTGAGGATGCATCATGACATTGTCTCATATAAGCAACACATCCTCTCAAAAAATGAAACAAGTTGTACTTTTATTTTGAGCTGTCATATTTCTCTCCTTGTTTTTGCAGCATTAGTCATTTAGCAATGACTATTAATTCCTTCACTAAGAAAATGGAAAGTATCAGAAATACAAATGTACAACCCTGACAGCAGTTTATGATTCAGCCTCAATTATCACCCCTCGAAAACAAGTGCTTTACAGCTATAGGACAGGAAGGGCAAAATAAACTCATTACATTTAAACCAACTACAAGCTTACTAGATCAAATAATACCCATTACTGGAAGAGTTACCTGCAGCAGAATAGCCCCTTCTTAATATTATTAACTCATCTCTATGACTGGGTAATGTCCCAGGACATTTTAAGCTGGCAGTTAATAATCTTCTCATTAAGAAACTACAACTAGATCCAAATTAATTGGCAAATTACAGACCCATTTTAAATCTGTTTGTCTAAAGTACTAGAAACAGCTGTGCTCGATCAATTGTGCACCTTCCTGCAAAAAATAAATAAATAAAAAAGATATCTATGAAAAATTTGACTTGGGATTCAGGCTACATTACTTACACTCTAAAAAAATGCTGAGTTGTTTTAACCCAATTTCGGGTAAAATATGGACAAACCCAGCCATTGTGGCTGGGTTTGTTCATATTTTACCCAAAATTGGGTTAAAACAACCCAGCTTTTTTTAGAGTGTACTTTTAGCTTCTGACCAAGGTTGCATCTCATGACTAGTTTTACTTGATCTTAGTTAGAGGAGGATGAAGGAGGATGTCACGATGACATCATGACATTACACTGGTATTCAGGGACAAGCATTTAGATTGGTTTAGATCAGACCGTTACCATTCTGTTTATTTAAACAGGGAATTATGCATGCAACATCTGAGTTAGGCCCTCTGCTATTTTCAATATACTGTACATGCTGGCCCCTGGTAATATTATTAGAAAGCATGGAATTAGTGATGATACAATGATACTCAGTTATACATTTCATCATAACCAGAAAAAATCCCTAAATTATCCAATATATATAACTTATGTTGAGTCTCCCACTTTAAATCTAGATTAAAGAAACATCTCTTTAGCCAAGCATTCAAATAATACATCTCATAAACTTGTCATCAGGTGAAGTGCATATGATTATTATTTGCTTGAAATATTATGAGCAGCAGCTATGCTGATTCTACTTGCTTATCGGTTTCTAACTCGAGATGCCAACTAGATATTATGCCAGCTCCAGTTTGGATCCAGTCTGTTACGCAGATTTCAGAAGCCCCAACCCCTGCGAGGACTTCAAATAACACGAATTGTGAATCAACACACACAACTGCCAAATTTTCTATATATTGTAATAATTATGATCACAACTTGTAATATCTGCTTAAATGATATTGTTTTGCCTAAATATGACGAAATGTAGGTCGAAATTAGGCACAATACCGGTAGTGAACCGAGTTCTTGTGTATGGCTCTGCCTGTGAACTCAGTGGTGTGCTGTTTTGTTCTTTCAGTACTAGACATGTTCTAGTATGTGAGGTTTGTTTTGATGTGTACGTCTACCTTTTCATTTGCCCGGAGATGTCGCTTAACAAAACAACTGACATTATGGGAAGAGAACGCAGGTTACGATATAGGCTACACTGCCCCCATAGCAGATGACTGTCTAGGCACACCAGGTAAGAAGTGAGCGCCACTCCTTGTTTTTCTGTTTTGTTAGGTAGTTCAGTTGGGGTGGCGGATGCACCGGCGATGTTGGTTTATTTTCTACATTTTTCTTTGGTTAGGTTAGGTTTAGATTAAGAATTGTTTTGTAATTTTGTTCTTTCTTTTGGCGCCGCTTTTGTACTTTTCCCATTTATTGTTTGTCTGTTCACACAATAATTTTGTACATCTATAGCGCACTTTATTATTGTTGCTTTGACTGGATTCAGTGGCTTTGGCTTGTTGTAAATAAAGTTCAGTTTATTTTTCCCTTCAAGAAGAGCCTGTTATTCCACCACAACATATCACCTCAAGCAGTACGTTAATATATAAATGTTGCGGTATCTGCCCTAGACTTTTCAAGGTTCGTAACATATCTGGACTTATGGATTTCACTCAGAGACAGTCACCTCTGATAAAAAATGACTCTATAAATTGTAATAGAAACATGCATTTTCTGTAAATGTGTGATATCTATTGTGAAAAGCTTTATAGAAATAAATGTGAATTTAATTGAATTAAGGTTATTGCAGGTACATTAGCAGCGTTTTATTATTTTTAAGTCATCAGACGCAGGTAAACCGAGTTTAATTAATATTCCATTTTCGCATCTTTTATTTGTATCACATCAACAACACTCCCACGCTTTCGTGAGAAATATTTTAGATGCAAGTCACACAAAATTAGTTGGTGTGATTAAAAAAAACAACAACAACATTTGGACATCATCACACCCTTGCGGGAAAAAAAACACTGTAGTTTTTCTAAATATAAGCGCTTCTCTCTGCTGTCAGTGTGTTGTTCACTGTAGATTCCACCTTGTCTTACATCTGTTTTTTATCAGCCGTGTGAAATACAGAATAAATGATGTTTACAGCTCAAACACCCAGTCATTTTAAATCTATGACCCTGCACCTGCTGTGGAGCCTGAAATCGAGTATCATGAGCTCGAAACCCCAACGGTCTTTTTTTTTTTTGGCCTTCTGTGATATTTATATCCACAGATGAATGTGTAATAAAAATGGGGTCAGGCCTCCCTGACCCCTGCCAGTCATACCCCAAGGTTTATGTAATGCTGCACACCCTGCCTCAAGAGACGGGCATTAATTAGTGGCTGTCTACCAAAACCATCGCTCCTTTAGACTTCGATAGCAAACACAATGCTCTGTCCCTGGAGTAATCAACCTGCAGCACACTGGCTGCCCGCATAAACCCCAGAGGAGCTCTTTGCAAGAAGACATTGTGAGGGTCAAGAGGGCCAGAATTCATTCCAACAGGGGGAGATCAGAGAACATGGAAGCGCAGACTATGATGACAGCACCAGTAAAGATCAATATCCCTGGGTTATGACAGAGCAGAGTAGTGTAGAGCCAGCATATGAGTCCCTTGGGGGACATTTTTTTTTTTTTTTTGACAAGAGTTCACCTTAGGGATTAAACTGAAAATATAAAAAATAGTGGATTACCCTGCAATAAATGGAAATGGAATTAAAAACCTGTTATTTGGTCAGCTAAGTTACTATATGTAATGGAAAAAAAGGTTTATTTAATCATCAATAATGAATTGTAATATACATTGATTTAACAGAACACTACATGCCATTTACTGTCAAAAATCATTTTAGAAGTGAATTATGAGTTACACTGATATATGTTGTATTTGTAATATTTAATAAACATTTAAAGGGGACATATGCTAAATCCACTTTTTTAGCACTTAAATGCATTTTGTTGTATATTTGGAGTGTTTATAAGTACAGAAATTTTAAAATTATTCTCTTCAGGTGCTTCATTTATATCTTTATATTCTGTTTTGGTAATATTTTGCAACCTGTTTGGATTTTTCTGTTCTCGTATTTTGAACAATTACGTCACAGTATTTGCAGTGGAAATGACCAATAAGGACATTGACTACTGGACCAACACTTCGAGCAATCCGCCATTATTATTTCTCGCTCCGATTTTGTAGTCCAAGCTCAATGATGCAGAAGTTACGAAAGGGCTAGTCAAAATGTTCAGTTGTTGGATGCAGTGACCTGAAACACTTCAAGGATTCCAACTTCAACAACCTCCGCCTGTATAAAGAAGGGTTTGCCGATCGATTTCGCCTGAATAAAGGGGTCAATTTCTACTATCTTTGGAGACGACAAACAGAGCATTTCGATAAGCTGTAAATATCGTTAATAAAAATAAAGTACTTTACTTTCTTAAAACACATGATGGTTTAGCAGTACCTTTGTCTTTCTTTGTTTTTGTTTTGAAGTAACGTTACACGTCTGCAATATTATTGTTCTTGAGTTTCATCAATGGTCATTTAGCTGCTGTGTTTTCTGATGCTTTTCTAAACGTATCATATTATCAATACAGATTTTTAGTGGCAATATTAGAACGTAGTCATTTATCTTGTTAGTGTGCTTGTTTTAACTAGAGACATAATCGACTTTCACTTATAACACAATACAGTTACATACCACTGCAATACATCCATATGAAGACGTTGTTCTGCAGGTTCGTCGTCTTTTTCAACTCACTCGCTCTGGCTCGAACATGTAAGGCTTGATGGACAAGTCTTCCGTTGTTGACATTTTGTTAACGTGTGAATAAAAATGTTCTTTGACGCTATATAATTGTAAATCTCTAATAAAACTACAAAAATGGCAGAACGGGGTGGAGTTGAACTCAGCAACCTGGAGAGCGGGCGGGATATGACACATCTCCTTTTTATTTAAAGAGGCCGATCCAAAACGTTTTGCTCACAGACGCACACCCGAAAAGGGGCCTGTGGAGCAGGCACGTGCAGAGGGGGGGGCGTTGGGTGCTCGAGCACCTGCCCTTTTGCCCCTTGGTGCCCAAAGTGCCCTTTTGTCAAGACAAAATTTCCTCTCCTTTTTTTTGTATTTAAAGGCACTTTTGTGGATGCCTGCCCCATCTAACTAGTAGTAAAATGAATGAATAATAATTTAGTTGTAAATAAAATGACCCACATGATGACCTTTCACCTGATTCCTCACGCTGCACGCGCATTTTTTAATTTCGCGCGGCTACGCGCAATCGCGCATTCCCAGAGGATAGCTTCAACTCTTGCGGCTGCTGGTAAGTTGTGTTCTATTCTCAGCGAAGTGATTTTGATGTTTGTTTACTTATTATTATTATTTTACTAGAACGACGTGAAGAGAGCATGCAGAGAAATCTTGTTTGTATTGCTGTGTGTACTAGGCTGTAGAAGTAACGTTAGCTTGCTGTTTGAGGGAGAAAACTTTCACGGGCGTGAAGGGGTGTTATTTGACTAAAAACTATTATTAGGGCCCAAGCCCTGAAAGGGCGAAGGCCCTATTGTTTTCCTTAGGATTATTATTATTATTATTATTATTAGGGCCCAAGCCCTGAAAGGGCGAAGGCCCTATTGTTTTCCTAAGGATTATTTATTATTTAGGGCCCAAGCCCTGAAAGGGCGAAGGCCCTATTGTTTTCCTTGGGATTATTTTTCTTTACTATTATTATTATTATTATAATAATTATTATTTTACTACCTTTTGGGCACTTTTGGGGCCCTTAACGTGCTCGAAAACTCTTGAAACTTTGCACACGGGTCAGAACCCGCGGCCATCAGAGCCGGGCTGAAGATGGTACCCGGGCGTGGCAGGGCAGCTCGTCAGCGCCCCCTGGAACGGGGTCCGAACACTTGGTCCATAACTCAAACACGCTTGTATGTAATAATATGAAACTCGGTACACACGTTGATCTCATCGTTTCATCTATACCTCGCGCTCTTACTTTTTACCCCAGCCCAACAGGAATTTGGCTATTGAGGTTTGTTTGTAAAACGCTCGCAATGGAATGTCAAATACTCCTCCTAGAGCTTTGATCCACATTCGACGAAACTCGGTCAGCGTGAAGTCAAGACATTGAGGATGAAAGTTTGCGAGGGGATTTTTTATATCTCGAACGGTTTGTCCGTGGCGAGGAAACGAAATCATGGCGAGAAACGTGAAACAGGAAGTGTGTTATAACTTCAGCATACATTAACTGATCTTGATGAAACTTCAGCAGTGTGTTCGCTGTAAGAGGACGATCACATGGATGTGACTATTGTGAGTCAAAGTTATAGCGCCACCAACTGGCAGCAGGAAGTGTGTCACTTTCAAAATGCTTAGATATCACCCTTTTATTTTTACCCGATTTGCTTCAAACTTCATATGTATAATGTAAACATACGGCAGATGTAGACCTGTGAATGGATTCTTGATATCTTTGAAACTGTTGCCGTGGCGACGCATCAAACTTTACCCTTCTTTTAGGATGCTTTTAGGATGCTTTTGAGACCCTTAGCATGCTTCAAATTGCATGAAACTCGACAGACACATCACATTTATTAGCCAGTAGACATGTGCAAAGTTGCAGAAACGGGCGTGGTGAGGGCTCAGTAGCGCCACCTTTTGACAAAAGTGGGGTGGTTAGTTTTAACTAGAGTTACAAAAATTGGTATGTATATTGTACTCCTCGAGCCGGACAACTTTTTAATTGACACTTATTAGCTAGGACCCACAGAAACTCAGATATTTTTGTTTGAATATGGCCACTCTGAGCCTTTGGCTGGCTGGCTGGCTGTCTGTGTGTGTGTGTGTGTGTGCAGGGGGAGGGGGCTTAACCATTTCACTGCTGTGTGTATGACCTGCATAAAGAAAATACATTTCTCAAGCCTGGTATTTTTTAAATAAGTTTTTATTTTTATTTTTTATAAGTAAAGGCATATAACTAGTTTAATTGTAGTGAATTGACAATAGTTTTATATAATTAGTTTATTAATCAGATTAACTTGGTCAATAAACTTGGTCTGAAAATTTGGTCCATAAATTAAACACACTTGCATGTAATAATATGAAACTTGGTACACATATAGATCTCATCGTTTCATATATACTTCACACTCTTACTTTTTACCCCAGCCCAACAGGAAGTTGGCTATTTAGGGTTGTGTTTAAAACACATGCAATGTAATTTAAATTATTGCTCCTAGAGCACTGAACCAAATTCGACGAAACTCGATCAGCGTGAAGTCAAGACATTAAGGATGAAAAAGTGCCACGGGATTTTTGATATCTCGAACGGTTTGGCCGTGGCGAGGAAACGAAATTATGGCGAGAAACATGGAACAGGATGTGTGTTATAACTTCAGCATACATTAACTGATCTTGATGAAACTTCAGCAGTGTTTTCGCTGTAAGAGACCGATCACATGGATGTGACTATTGTGAGTCAAAGTTATAGCGCCACCAACTGGCAGCAGGAAGTGTGTCACTTTCAAAATGCCGTGGCAACGAAACAAACTTTAACATTATTTTTTGATGCTTTTGGGACTCTTAGCTTGCTTGAAATTGCTTGAAACTCAACAGATACATCACATTTATTAGCCAATAGACATGTGCAACTATGGCAAAAGATTAAAGTAATGTCAAAAAAGTAAACACTAAAAGCCTCATATCTTCTAAAAATGTAATTATACATCATTTGTTTCTAAATTAAATTATACAAATATTATAACTTGGTCTTGCTCAATCTGAGCCTGCTGTCTTTGCCTGTCTGTGTATGTGTGTGTGTTTGTAGGGGGAGGGGTATTAACCATTTCACTCCTGTGTGTATGGCCTGCATAAAAAATAAATGCCTTAAGCCTGGTATTTTTTTAAATAAGTTTTTTATTTTTTTATAAGTAAAGGCATATAACCAGTTTAATTGTAGTGCATTAATAGTTTTATATAATTAGTTTATTAATTAAATTAACTTGGTCCATAAACTTGATCTGAAAATTTGGTCCATAAATCAAACACACTTGCATGTAATAATATGACTTGAGTGTTAATCACATCATGTTTTCAGTTTGAATATAAAATATATAAATTATGTAAAAAAAAATAAAGTTGATCCAGCTGGAGCGCAGGCTGAGAATAGCGCTGTCATGACTGGATCAGAGATCATCAGTCATGCCTTCTCATACCTAATGCCGAGTTCAGACTGCATGATTTTAGCCACGATTTTGCCTCGCCGACAGGTTTTGAGAAATCGCCGACAAATGCCCGAAATCACAGGCAAATCGGCGCTCGTTCACGCGAGTGACAATCACGCAGTGTGAATAAGCAAAGACGCGAACTGAGAGAATCACCGACGAGTCGCCGACGCCCGTGAGATATTTGGCATGCTAAATATCTGGACCTGTCGGCGATTCAAAATCCTGCTGTGTGAAAAGTGTTTTGACTGAAAACTACATCGGCGATCACCGGCAGCCAGTGAGAGAGCAAGATACAGAGCAGCAGGGAGTTCGGGGAGGAGTTATAGATCACATATCAACATGATATGGCATTGTTTCAACAAAAAAAGCTTCTTCTCGGTCTATTTGGACACAATAAATGGAAGAAAAATTAGTAGAAATTTGGCAGGAGCACTCGTGTCTGTTTCACCAGCTGTACCACAACCGGGTCGAAAAAAAAAGTCTCACGTGAGAACTCCGGTCTTGCACGTGTGGTGTCGCGCGTTGTTTCCTTTTCATATCTCACGCGTGTTTGTTGTGAAATGTAGTTTGCGCGCAGCGTGCTAGACAGAGTCTGTCGGCGATTTTTCTAAAGTCATGCAGTGTGAAACCTTCTGTCGCCGATCCATCGTCCAGTGTGAACACAGCAGCGACTGAATGCTGGCCAAGATAGTCATGCAGTGTGAAAAGAGCAGCGACCTGACTACTTTGAAAATCGTGCAGTCTGAAAGAGCCATTACGCGCACACCACGCCCACTTACATCAGATCACATCAACATGTCAGCCGGAGGGATAACGAGGGTCGTCGTCGCTTTTGGATTCAAGAATTTCTTACAACAAGATGGCAAAAGAACAGCGCTTTGCAAGACATGCAACGTTAAGATCGACAGTCAGATGACAACCTCCAATTTCGTCCGTCATTTGAAGAGCCATATTCTGCCCAGTAAGTGCTTGTCAATTTGTTAATGTTATCTGGTTAGCTCGTTCGTAGTTAGCTAACGTTAGCTAATGTAAGTTAAAGGAGAACTCCGGCGCAAAATTACACATTGTTACCTAGTCAACCGTTATCTGAGATTTGTTTTCATGACTGCCGAATGTAAATAGTTTTATCTATAAAAACAGTTTAGCCTATAAGTGACGTCCGACATTCTGCATATTGTGTTATTTTGTTAAGCCCCACTAAAGGCATAAAAAACTGTAAAGCACAATCAAGTTTTCACACTATATTCCAAGACTTCTAAAGTCATTCAATAGCTTAATGTGTGGTAAAATTAATATTTTAGTCTCTAAGTTAAAGTTAACGGAAAGTCATCTCGCCTCAGTCATTCTCCATGCATCAGCATTAGCGCGTCGCGTTCGGTTGCGACAGTAACACGACGACACTCTCTTCAAGATCAATGTTCCCAATATTATACTTTCTTTGTAGATAAGGCATAAAGGTCTATGATTTGCATAAAATGACTATCTTGCTGGAGTGGAGTTTATTGCCCTTTAGAATACACTAAGCATTAGTGCTGCACGATTAATTATATCGCAGTCGTAATAGCGATCTCAAACCTATGCAATTATATAACGCAAAATGCCGCGATTTTAAATGAAATAAACAAAGTAGGGCTATTAGCGCAGCATCTCTTCTTTTTTGTCATCCTTTGACTAGTGTTACAAGATCCCCCTCTTATTGGTTCAAATGCCTTTTCGCATTTTGCACGACAAGAAGTGAAAAGCTGCCTGTGAGTGCCCTAGATTAGAATAGATGAGACTCGCATAATGCGCATGCACTGACCGTGTGCCAGCCCAGAATAAACAGTTCTCTTTCGAGCTTGAACGAACAATAGCACACACAATTATGCCAAAATGTGAGAGTTGTGAGTTGTGCTATGAGGCGCGTGTGAGATCCGCGTCTCGGCAACGGGTGCTCTTAAAGGGCCAGCAGCGAATAAAGCGTTCTTTCAGTAAAGTTAAAAGAACAAAGGGAAATTAGAAAATTACTCACTGATCTTGAGTAAAGAACTTTTGTAGCTTTAATAAGGATTATTATATATATAATTTATGATTCAGGCAGCGCAGACTGTTTGATAACTTTATTCAATTTCTGTACCTGTTAAGACAGGAAGGGCACAGGTAAATATGTTTTTTATTATGGGTTTATGTGGGGATTGTTTGAAGTTCACTTAATTTAAAAGCTGTTATATATTTTTTTTAAGCCTAATAATTTTTTAAAAAGTTGATGGCTTTCAATTGATGGAATCACTGTAATGTTGGTTTGGTTGATGGTTTATTGATCATTATAGGTGTTATCAATCATTTATTGTTGTTGTTGTTTTTAGTTTGAGTTGAGAAATAAACATTAATCTGTGTGTGCATTTTACTTTAGAACCAAGCAAGTTGGACTCATGAAACCATTTTATTATATCGGAGTCGCAAATCGCAATTGCAATATTGGCTCAATAATGGCAATATGACATTTTCCCAAATCGTGCAGCCCTACTAAGCATAGATTATAGATACCATCCCTTCGCTATGTTCTTTTCAATGTGAAGCGTTGCGTGCTGTGACTTGGTGTTGCTTCAAGTGCATCGTTCTGCACACGGGATGCGCATGATTGCTTATAATACTTTGGGGAGACAAGGGGGCGTGGCCTAAGGGAATATCACTCGTGATGTTAAGTGATGTTACCCCGCCATCGCTGATACAACCTTTAGCAGTCATGTTTTTGCTTCTTGAGAGAGAGAGAAAGTGTGTGTGTGTGAGCAGTGGCGGTTCTAGGCGGGGGCCTGGGGGGGCCAGTGCCCCTGCGACAACAAGCTTGGACCCCCTTGTGGCCCCCCTAAATGTGGAGTCAGTGTGAAATATTTTTTTTATAGTGTGTCACGCATTGAGCATGACAGTCACTCGTTTCAGTCTTTTGTCTCACACTCCCGTCACACATTGTATTTCTCATGCGGAAAAACTTAATAATATATTTAATATACGCAATTTCTCTGGCCGCGCCGCTCTCACGTGAGAATCAAGCGCGTCTCGCCTGGAGTTCAGCAGTCGACCCTGCTACGCATCAGCCAATCAAAAAAAGAGAAGTGCTACTTAATAGCCAATCAGAAAAGGGCACTATTGTATCTGGGTAAAATTTAACGCAACAACCAATGAAAAAAAGCATATCCTGGAATTGTTCATATGATTCTGTTACAACATCTTCCGAAAGTTTCTTCACCCGTCCCACAGATGAAACTAATCACTGGAGCTCCGAACATCACTTGGAGCACGGAGTAAGTCATGATCTCCTGTTTTAATGTTACAACAAATTCACAACTTGTTTGACAAAAACTATGACAACTTGACTGATGTAAGATGAATCTTTCCCGTAGCGTAAGCTAGCTTACGCAATGCTCGTTCCCTCATCTAGAGAGAACCGAGGTTACGTTAGGTAATCGATTCGTTTCCCATTTAATTAGTATCAGTCTGTAACTTAGACAACAGTTTTACAGCCTGTTCACTGACAACACCTGCTCAGAACAAGTAGTCTAGGCCTAGTCATCTTATTACACGAATCACGATGACTGACATATTGTCACATTATAAACATCTCTCTCTCCAAATAGGCTTAATAATTTTATTAGCACTAGATAAATTAAAGTGTATTGCATAGTCGATATTATAGGTCACTTTTAAAATCATGTCATATTTTATAATTATATCCTGGCCAAGGATGCATTAATTATTGCTTCTGTCTTTCAAAGATGTCAGGAAAAAAACAATTATAAAAAAGCTCATTCACCCTGAGAGGAAAGCCCCCTAAAAAGGCCAGTTTAGAGGATAATTTGCTGATCTTTTTGCAAAAAAAAAAAAAAAAAAACCCACAAAAATCGTAGATTAATTTGTCAAAATTATATATATATATATATATATATATATATATACATACTGTATATTCAATGTAAAAAAATAAAATGGAAATTCAAATACAGACTGATATATGTAATGCAAATGTAAAAATATAATGCAAATGCAAATTGTTGGATAATTATAAACATGGTATTTTGCTTATTTATGCATTCAGTGCAGTGCAGAAAATGATAAGGTCTAAATGTAACTGGCCCCTCTAACAGTACAACTGGCCCCAGCTTGGCCCCCCCAGTTGAAATGGTCTAGAACCGCCACTGTGTGTGTGTGTGAGAGAGAGAGAGAGAGAGAGAGAGAGAGAGAGAGAGAGAGAGAGAGAGAGAGAGAGAAATGTAACAAAGTTTAATATTGTTTGTAAACTGTGTTTGAGAGAGAGGAAGGTGTTCAGAGAGTCTGTAGGATGTTAAGCTGTTATTTGTTTTATGGACTCAATGTTGAAAATTTAAAACATTTCAAACACACTGTTGGCAGAAGTGAAAAATAAATAATTTTATGAAGTTACAATTTAGTTTGATTCCATGGTGTATTTTACTGAACATGAGTATTTACAATGCAAATTATTGTAATTTACTGGCAAATACTTATCTTGTCTTTTCATTTTATTAAGATCAGATTCTGCATGTAAAATTAAAATAATAAGGTGACTTGACTTGCACTTGACTTAACCTACTACAAGACTTGACTTGACTTGACATAGCCTGTGACTTGACTTGACTTGCCCCCCCCCAAAAAAATACTTGGGACTTACTTGAGACTTGACGGTTAAGACTTGAGACTTACTTGAGACTTGCGTGACCTGCGCCCATCTCTGCTCTAAGTTTTAAGACAGTTCAAATGGAAGTTGGGAATTATGTGTTGTTTGAATAAATCTCCTAGGAGAAATACATCAAATTACAACGCATGTGTTTACCAATCACCACCATACTCGGTGTGCATGAAGTCAAGACATTGAGGATGCTCAATTCCGGACGGATTTTTGATATCTCGAACGGTTTGGCCGTGGCGAGGAAAATAATTTTATGACTAAAAAAGGACACATAAAATGTGTTAACTTTGCTCGTTTTACCTACAGTTACAAAACATGCCACGTATATTGTTCTTGTCAAGCCGATCAACTTTCTAATTAACAGTAAGAAGCTCAGACCAAAAGAAAGTCAGATATTGCAGTTTGGATGTGTATCTTGTCTCTATCAGTGTCTGTATGGGGAAGAGGGAGGGGGGGGGGGGGGTTGCTGGTGTCTGCGTTTATGTGTGTGTGTGTGTGGCTGACTGTAGATTTTTTCTGCAAGTCCTTATCTTTTTGCATAACAATTTTGTATTTTTTTAAATGACAAAATATGCATATAACCCTAATCTTTTAAATGTATAGTTTGCTTTAAATAAAAGTAAGATAAATTGGTAAACTACAAATTGGTAATTGAAGCTGAATGAATTTAAAATTAATGTGCTATATTTCAATACATTTGCTTTCCTTAATATTGTAAAACACTAACCTCATTTATATGTGTGTGTGTGTGTGTGTTTGTATGTATATATATTTTGCAAAGCCCTCACTGATGCAAGCTCTTCTGCACACTTCTCTTCGACAGTCAATGCGGAGGTTAAGTTTTTGCACGTCGTGCAGAATAACCCTCTTTATATATATATATATATATATATATATATATATATATACTTAAAAAAGCGGGGGTTAAGTTTTTGCACGTCGTGCAGAATAACACTAAAGGCACCATATATATACTTAAAAGTGGGGTTGTTAGTTTTATCTACAGTTACAAAAATCGGTATATACATTGTACTCCTCAAGCCGTACAACTTTCTAATACATAGTCATTAGCTCAGACCAAGAGGAAGTCAGATATTTTGGTCTGAATATGGTGAGCCTCTCTCTGAGCCTACGTCCCTGTATGGCAAGCCCTTTTAACATTTAAAAGCTAAGTTTGCCTGTCCGGAATTAACATTGTAGATATCAACAAAGTCTTTCTGTCTAGTCGTTACACTTTGGATAGTTTGTATTATCATTTAAGATATCTGTAACATAATTGTGACTAGTCGAAATGACAGAGTATGGCAAGCCGTTTTAACATTTAATCATGAAAGGGCCAAAGCCTTCGGCACCGCCACCCGGGTGCCTTTAGGTAACTAAAGGAACCGGGGTTGCGGTGCCTCCGGCTTGGGCCCGCCATCGCTGCTCGCAGCTATATTATTATTTTGTAACCTTTTGGGCATTTTTGGGGCCCTTAACGTGCTCGAAAACTCTTGAAACTTTGCACATGGGTCAGAACCCGCGGCCATCAGAGCCGGCCTGAAGCTTGTACCCGGGCGTGGCAGGGCGGCTCGTCAGCGCCCCCTGGAACGGGGTACGAACACTTGGTCCATAACTCAAACACGTTTGTATGTAATAATATGAAACTCTGTGCACATGTTGATCTCATAGTTTCATCTATACCTCGCGCTTTTACTTTTTACCCCAGCCCAACAGGAAGTCGGCTATTGAGGTTTGTTTGTAAAACGCTCGCAATGGAATGTTAAATACTCCTCCTAGAGCTTTGATCCAAATTCGACAAAACTCGGTCAGCATGAAGTCAAGACATTGAGGATGAAAGTTTGCGAGGGGATTTTTGATATCTCGAACGGTTTGGCCGTGGCGAGGAAACGAAATCATGGCGAGAAACGTGAACCAGGAAGTGTGTTATAACTTCAGCATACATTAACTGATCTTGATGAAACTTCAGCAGTGTGTTCGCTGTAAGAGGACGATCACATGGATGTGACTATTGTGAGTCAAAGTTATAGCGCCACCAACTGGCAGCAGGAAGTGTGTCACTTTCAAAATGCTTTGATATCACCCTTTTATTTTTACCCGATTTGCTTCAAACGTCATCTGTATAATGTAAACATACGGCAGATGTAGACCTGTGAATGGATTCTTGATATCTTTGAAACTGTTGCCGTGGCGACGCATCAAACGTTACCATTCTTTTAGGATGCTTTTGAGACCCTTAGCATGCTTGAAATTGCATGAAACTCGACAGACACATCACATTTATTAGCCAGTAGACACGTGCAAAGTTTCAGAAACGGGCGTGGTGAGGGCTCAGTAGCGCCACCTTTTGACAAAAGTGGGGTTGTTAGTTTTATCTACAGTTACAAAAATCGGTATGTATATTGTACTCCTCGAGCCGGACAACTTTCTAATTGACACTCATTAGCTAGGACCCACAGAAAGTCAGATATGTTTGTTTGAATGTGGTCTTGCTCAATCTGAGCCTGCTGTCTTTGCCTGTCTGTGAATGTGTGTGTGTTTGTAGGGGGAGGGGTATTAACCATTTCACTCCTGTGTGTATGGCCTGCATAAAAAATAAATGCCTTAAGCCTGGTATTTTTTTAAATAAGTTTTTTATTTTTTTATAAGTAAAGGCATATAACCAGTTTAATTGTAGTGCATTAATAGTTTTATATAATTAGTTTATTAATTAAATTAACTTGGTCCATAAACTTGATCTAAAAATTTGGTCCATAAATCAAACACACTTGCATGTAATAATATGACTTGAGTGTTAATCACATCATGTTTTCAGTTTGAATATAAAATATATAAATTATGTAAAAAAAAATAAAGTTGATCCAGCTGGAGCGCAGGCTGAGAATAGCGCTGTCATGACTGGATCAGAGATCATCAGTCATGCCTTCTCATACCTTACGCGCACACCACGCCCACTTACATCAGATCACATCAACATGTCAGCCGGAGGGATAACGAGGGTCGTCGTCGCTTTTGGATTCAAGAATTTCTTACAACAAGATGGCAAAAGAACAGCGCTTTGCAAGACATGCAACGTTAAGATCGCGGACAGTCAGATGACAACCTCCAATTTCGTTCGTCATTTGAAGAGCCATATTCTGCCCAGTAAGTGCTTGTCAATTTGTTAATGTTATCTGGTTAGCTCGTTCGTAGTTAGCTAGCTAATGTAAGTTAAAGGAGAACTCCGGCGCAAAATTACACATTGTTACCTAGTCAACCGTTATCTGAGATTTGTTTTCATGACTGCCGAATGTAAATAGCCTAGTTTTATCTATAAAAACAGTTTAGCCTATAAGTGACGTCCGACATTCTGCATATTGTGTTATTTTGTTAAGCCCCACTAAAGGCATAAAAAACTGTAAAGCACAATCAAGTTTTCACACTATATTCCAAGACTTCTAAAGTCATTCAATAGCTTAATGTGTGGTAAAATTAATATTTTAGTCTCTAAGTTAAAGTTAACGGAAAGTCATCTCGCCTCAGTCATTCTCCATGCATCAGCATTAGCGCGTCGCGTTCGGTTGCGACAGTAACACGACGACACTCTCTTCAAGATCAATGTTCCCAATATTATACTTTCTTTGTAGATAAGGCATAAAGGTCTATGATTTGCATAAAATGACTATCTTGCTGGAGTGGAGTTTATTGCCCTTTAGAATACACTAAGCATTAGTGCTGCACGATTAATTATATCGCAGTCGTAATAGCGATCTCAAACCTATGCAATTATATAACGCAAAATGCCGCGATTTTAAATGAAATAAACAAAGTAGGGCTATTAGCGCAGCATCTCTTCTTTTTTGTCATCCTTTGACTAGTGTTACAAGATCCCCCTCTTATTGGTTCAAATGCCTTTTCGCATTTTGCACGACAAGAAGTGAAAAGCTGCCTGTGAGTGCCCTAGATTAGAATAGATGAGACTCGCATAATGCGCATGCACTGACCGTGTGCCAGCCCAGAATAAACAGTTCTCTTTCGAGCTTGAACGAACAATAGCACACACAATTATGCCAAAATGTGAGAGTTGTGAGTTGTGCTATGAGGCGCGTGTGAGATCCGCGTCTCGGCAACGGGTGCTCTTAAAGGGCCAGCAGCGAATAAAGCGTTCTTTCAGTAAAGTTAAAAGAACAAAGGGAAATTAGAAAATTACTCACTGATCTTGAGTAAAGAACTTTTGTAGCTTTAATAAGGATTATTATATATATAATTTATGATTCAGGCAGCGCAGACTGTTTGATAACTTTATTCAATTTCTGTACCTGTTAAGACAGGAAGGGCACAGGTAAATATGTTTTTTATTATGGGTTTATGTGGGGATTGTTTGAAGTTCACTTAATTTAAAAGCTGTTATATATTTTTTTTAAGCCTAATAATTTTTTAAAAAGTTGATGGCTTTCAATTGATGGAATCACTGTAATGTTGGTTTGGTTGATGGTTTATTGATCATTATAGGTGTTATCAATCATTTATTGTTGTTGTTGTTGTTTTTAGTTTGAGTTGAGAAATAAACATTAATCTGTGTGTGCATTTTACTTTAGAACCAAGCAAGTTGGACTCATGAAACCATTTTATTATATCGGAGTCGCAAATCGCAATTGCAATATTGGCTCAATAATGGCAATATAACATTTTCCCAAATCGTGCAGCCCTACTAAGCATAGATTATAGATACCATCCCTTCGCTATGTTCTTTTCAATGTGAAGCGTTGCGTGCTGTGACTTGGTGTTGCTTCAAGTGCATCATTCTGCACACGGGATGCGCATGATTGCTTATAATACTTTGGGGAGACAAGGGGGCGTGGCCTAAGGGAATATCACTCGTGATGTTAAGTGATGTTACCCCGCCATCGCTGATACAACCTTTAGCAGTCATGTTTTTGCTTCTTGAGAGAGAGAGAAAGTGTGTGTGTGCGTGTGTGTGAGCAGTGGCGGTTCTAGGCGGGGGCCTGGGGGGGCCAGTGCCCCTGCGACAACAAGCTTGGACCCCCTTGTGGCCCCCCTAAATGTGGAGTCAGTGTGAAATATTTTTTTTATAGTGTGTCACGCATTGAGCATGACAGTCACTCGTTTCAGTCTTTTGTCTCACACTCCCGTCACACATTGTATTTCTCATGCGGAAAAACTATTAATAATATATTTAATATACGCAATTTCTCTGGCCGCGCCGCTCTCACGTGAGAATCAAGCGCGTCTCGCCTGGAGTTCAGCAGTCGACCCTGCTACGCATCAGCCAATCAAAAAAAGAGAAGTGCTACTTAATAGCCAATCAGAAAAGGGCACTATTGTATCTGGGTAAAATTTAACGCAACAACCAATGAAAAAAAGCATATCCTGGAATTGTTCATATGATTCTGTTACAACATCTTCCGAAAGTTTCTTCACCCGTCCCACAGATGAAACTAATCACTGGAGCTCCGAACATCACTTGGAGCACGGAGTAAGTCATGATCTCCTGTTTTAATGTTACAACAAATTCACAACTTGTTTGACAAAAACTATGACAACTTGACTGATGTAAGATGAATCTTTCCCGTAGCGTAAGCTAGCTTACGCAATGCTCGTTCCCTCATCTAGAGAGAACCGAGGTTACGTTAGGTAATCGATTCGTTTCCCATTTAATTAGTATCAGTCTGTAACTTAGACAACAGTTTTACAGCCTGTTCACTGACAACACCTGCTCAGAACAAGTAGTCTAGGCCTAGTCATCTTATTACACGAATCACGATGACTGACATATTGTCACATTATAAACATCTCTCTCTCCAAATAGGCTTAATAATTTTATTAGCACTAGATAAATTAAAGTGTATTGCATAGTCGATATTATAGGTCACTTTTAAAATCATGTCATATTTTATAATTATATCCTGGCCAAGGATGCATTAATTATTGCTTCTGTCTTTCAAAGATGTCAGGAAAAAAACAATTATAAAAAAGCTCATTCACCCTGAGAGGAAAGCCCCCTAAAAAGGCCAGTTTAGAGGATAATTTGCTGATCTTTTTGCAAAAAAAAAAAAAAAAACCCACAAAAATCGTAGATTAATTTGTAAAAATTATATATATATATATATATATATATATATATATATATATATATATACATACTGTATATTCAATGTAAAAAAATAAAATGGAAATTCAAATACAGACTGATATATGTAATGCAAATGTAAAAATATAATGCAAATGCAAATTGTTGGATAATTATAAACATGGTATTTTGCTTATTTATGCATTCAGTGCAGTGCAGAAAATGATAAGGTCTAAATGTAACTGGCCCCTCTAACAGTACAACTGGCCCCAGCTTGGCCCCCCCAGTTGAAATGGTCTAGAACCGCCACTGTGTGTGTGTGTGTGAGAGAGAGAGAGAGAGAGAGAGAGAGAGAGAGAGAGAGAGAGAGAGAGAGAGAGAGAGAGAGAGAGGAGAAATGTAACAAAGTTTAATATTGTTTGTAAACTGTGTTTGAGAGAGAGGAAGGTGTTCAGAGAGTCTGTAGGATGTTAAGCTGTTATTTGTTTTATGGACTCAATGTTGAAAATTTAAAACATTTCAAACACACTGTTGGCAGAAGTGAAAAATAAATAATTTTATGAAGTTACAATTTTGTTTGATTCCATGGTGTATTTTACTGAACATGAGTATTTACAATGCAAATTATTGTAATTTACTGGCAAATACTTATCTTGTCTTTTCATTTTATTAAGATCAGATTCTGCATGTAAAATTAAAATAATAAGGTGACTTGACTTGCACTTGACTTAACCTACTACAAGACTTGACTTGACTTGACATAGCCTGTGACTTGACTTGACTTGCCCCCCCCCCCCCCCCCTTTTAAATGTATAGTTTGCTTTAAATAAAAGTAAGATAAATTGGTAAACTACAAATTGGTAATTGAAGCTGAATGAATTTAAAATTAATGTGCTATATTTCAATACATTTGCTTTCCTTAATATTGTAAAACACTAACCTCATTTATATGTGTGTGTGTGTGTGTGTTTGTATGTATATATATTTTGCAAAGCCCTCACTGATGCAAGCTCTTCTGCACACTTCTCTTCGACAGTCAATGCGGAGGTTAAGTTTTTGCACGTCGTGCAGAATAACCCTCTTTATATATATATATATATATATATATATATACTTAAAAAAGCGGGGGTTAAGTTTTTGCACGTCGTGCAGAATAACACTAAAGGCACCATATATATACTTAAAAGTGGGGTTGTTAGTTTTATCTACAGTTACAAAAATCGCTATATACATTGTACTCCTCAAGCCGTACAACTTTCTAATACATAGTCATTAGCTCGGACCAAGAGGAAGTCAGATATTTTGGTCTGAATATGGTGAGCCTCTCTCTGAGCCTACGTCCCTGTATGGCAAGCCCTTTTAACATTTAAAAGCTAAGTTTGCCTGTCCGGAATTAACATTGTAGATATCAACAAAGTCTTTCTGTCTAGTCGTTACACTTTGGATAGTTTGTATTATAATTTAAGATATCTGTAACATAATTGTGACTAGTCGAAATGACAGAGTATGGCAAGCCGTTTTAACATTTAATCATGAAAGGGCCAAAGCCTTCGGCACCGCCACCCGGGTGCCTTTAGGTAACTAAAGGAACCGGGGTTGCGGTGCCTCCGGCTTGGGCCCGCCATCGCTGCTCGCAGCTATATTTATTATTATTATTATTATTTATACGACTATTCGGGCACTTTTGGGGCCCTTAACATGCTCAAAAACTCTTGAAACTTTGCACACGGGTCAGAACCCGCGGCCATCAGGGCCGGGCTGAAGATGGTACCCGGGAGTGGCAGGGGGGCTAGACAGCGCCCCCTGGAACGGGGTCCGAAAACTTGGTCCATAAATCAAACATGCTTGGATGTAATAATATGAAACTCGGTGCACATATAGATCTCATCGTACATATATACCTCATACTATTACTTTTTACCCCAGCCCAACAGGAAGTCGGTTATTTAGGGTTGTTCATAAAACACTCGCAATGGAATTTGAAGTACTACTCCTAGAGAATTCAAACACACGGCACGAAACTCGGTCAGCATGAAGTCAAGGCATTGACGATGAAAGTTTGCGAGGGGATTTTTGATATCTCGAACGGTTTGGCCGTGGCGAGGAAACGAAATTATGGCGAGAAACGTGAAACAGGAAGTGTGTTATAACTTCAGCATACATTAACTGATCTTGATGAAACTTAAGCAGTGTGTTCGCTGTAAGAGGACGATCACATGGATGTGACTATTGTGAGTCAAAGTTATAGCGCCACCAACTGGTAGCAGGAAGTGTGTCACTTTCAAAATGCTTTGAACTCACCCTCTTATTTTTACCCGATGTGCTTCAAACTTAATCTGTATAATGTAAATACATAGCAGATGAAGACCTGTGAATGGATTCTTGATATCTTTGATACTGTTGCCGTGGCAACGCATCAAACTTTAAAATTCTTTTTTTTTATGATTTTGAGACTCTTAGCGGCTTTTGGGGCCCTTAACGGGTTTGAAAACTCTTGAAACTTTGCACACAGGTCAGATCCCACAGCCATCAGAGCCGGGCTGAAGCTGGTACCTGGGTGTGGCAGGGGGGCTAGACAGCGCCCCCTGGAACGGGGTCCAAACACTTGGTCCATAAATCAAACAAGCTTGCATGTAATAATATGAAACTCGGTACACATGTTGATCTCATCGTTTCATCTATACCTCACGCTCTTACTTTTTACCCCAGCCAAACAGGAAGTCGGCTATTGAGGTTTGTTTGTAAAACGCTCGCAATGGAATGTGCAATACTCCTCCTAGAGAATTCAAACACACGGCACGAAACTCGGTCAGCATGAAGTCAAGACATTGAGGATGAAAGTTTGCGAGGGGATTTTTGATATCTTGAACGGTTTGTTCGTGGCGAGGAAACAAAATTATGGCGAGAAACGTGAAACAGGAAGTGTGTTATAACTTCAGCATACATTAACTGATCTTGATGAAACTTCAGCAGTGTGTTCACTGTAAGAGGCTGATTACATGGATGTGACTATTGTGAGTCAAAGTTATAGCGCCACCAACTGGCAGCAGGAAGTGTGTCACTTTCAAAATGCTTTGATATCACCCTCTTATTTTTAACCGATTTGCTTCAAACTTCATCTGTATAATGTAAAAATACAGCAGATGTAGACCTGTGAATGGATTCTTGATATCTTTGATACTGTTGCTGTGGCAACAAATCAAACTTTAACATTCTTTTTTGATACTTTTGGGACTCTTAGCATGCTTGAAATTGCTTGAAACAGATAGATACAGATAGCTCGACAGATACATCACATTTATTAGCCAGTAGGCATGTGCAACTTTGGCAAAAGATTAAAGTAATGTCAAAAAAGTAAACACTAAAAGCCTCATATCTTCTAAAAATGTAATTATACATCATTTATTTCTAAATTAAATTATACAAATATTATAATTAAACCAGTTTTTCCCTTTTTTCATTAAAGAATTATGTTTACGTTCAAAAACAGCCAGAATTGTTGTAAAATTCAGAAAAAAATAATAATCTGAGTCATACGTAGTGCTATACTGCCCTCTTGTGTTCAATATCAGGTAGGCCTATTGTGTATTCCCACCGGTTAATCAACGTGTGACTCCGCTGGGACTTGGGAGCTTTTAAATCGCTTACTTAAAACCGAAAGTCAAAATACGGATGTCCGCACAAGACATTAATGGTGTGGAGTAGAGCGAGCATTTTAAATAAATTCCTATTAAGTAGGATTGAACTACACAGAAAGAATGTTCACTCTGTTCTGCTGGTTCCTCGCTGGTGGATCATATGATTACTTTGTCATAATCTATGACAAAAATGCTATTATAAACTATATTAATAATAGATAATACACATTGCTCTTATTTTTAAAAAATACATTCATGAAAAACAAGATAACAAAAATCATAAAAAGATATAGCCATGGCTGCTATAAATGTTTGAAATGCATAGGACAGATGTTTAATGACGCAGCAACATATAATTGAAAGGCAATTAATAATCTGTCATTACGTCACTGCATTATGATATTACGGCTCTAATACGGTGCAGCACAAAGCACTTATGTGCATCCCGAGCGGAGAATGATGTGCTTGAAGCCACATGAAGTTACAGCGCATTGAGTCCGTATTGAAAAGTTCAAAGCACAAAGGAAATACATATTTATGAACAGTGTATTATACATTATATATCTATGCAATAGTTTATTGAGCCTTTTCTTTTAAAGGTTTTAAATTTCAGTTACTGTGTGCGTGAAGAACAATTATAGTGCTCTGACTCTAGTGTTGTGATCTAACCGACAGCGTCTGACACCCGGTAGAAAGTAACACGATTAAGTTACAGCAATAAAGTCCAGCAAGAAAAAGTTTCTTCATTCGAAAATATAGACCTTTAGACCTTTATCTTAAAGACCCAGTATAATAGGATTAACATTGAATCATCTTGAAGATCGTTTCATCATTGACTGTAACCGAATGCGACGTGCTGTTTGAATGCTGAATGGAGAATGACTGACAGGCGCAGAGAGGGAAAAGTTTACGTGTTCTTGAATTTAATGACTTAAATATTAATTTCTATATCACATAATAGCTTCAGAACACTTATAATACAGTACACAAAAACTTAATGGTACTTTAGAAAGTTTTTGTGCCTTTGTGCCTTACATAGAATAGTATATGCACAATATAGAATTTGAATCAGCCTCGTCAAAGATGGCAGTGTCAGAGCCGATACCGATCCTGAGTATCTAACTGGCACACTTCTTTTCAACAGTCAAATTGAAATTGAAATTGCTTGAAACTCAACAGATACATCACATTTATTAGCCAGTAGACGTGCAAAGTTTCAGAAACGGGCATGGTGCAAGGACTAAATAGCGCCACCTTTTGACAAAAGTGGGGTTGTTAGTTTTATCTACAGTTACAAAAATCGGTATATACATTTTACTCCTCAAGCCGGACAACTTTCTATACATAGTCATTAGCTCGGACCAAGAGGAAGTCCGATATTTTGGTTTGAATATGGTGAGCCTCTCTCTGAGCCTACGTCCCTGTATGGCAAGCCCTTTTAACATTTAAAAGCTAAGTTTGCCTATCCGGAATTAACATTGTAGATATCAACAACGTCTTTCTGTCTAGTCGTAATTACATTTTGGATAGTTTGTATTATCATTTAAGATATCTGTAACATAATTTTGACTAGTCGAAATGACAGAGTATGGCAAGCCGTTTTAACATTTAATCATGAAAGGGCCAAAGCCTTTCGGCACCGCCACCCGGGTGCCTTTAGGTAACTAAAGGAACCGGGGTTGCGGTGCCACCGGCTTGGGCCCGCCATCGCTGCTCGCAGCTATATTTTGTACTTTAAACTATTAATATTATTACAGTATTTATTTAAAAAAATATTTTCACATAAAAAATATTATCACAACTCTGGTAAGTTATCACATAGGCTTACCAGTTAGTATCTTATGATTTGTGTGCAGAAGCCTCTGTGAACATCTGCCCTAGTAACGTTACTATTATATACTATTATTGTATTATTATACTATAGCAGCCTGGGCAGAATCTGTAGCTTTAGCAGGTCAGTGAACTAGTGAGCCAGTTCCAAACACTGTCAGCAATCTTTACATCTTGTCATGGTCACATAAAAATGGTTTAATCAGCTAATAACCTATATTTCTGTTTATTTTTAATGTCTACAGTCTCAGATCAACTCCAGCAGTATCAGCAGCAGTAACAACATCAACAGCAAAGGCAGCAAACTCACTTAATGACTTGAGTAAGAATTTACCAGAACAGGAATCACATTAATGTTAAAAATCTTGTAAAGTATTAATTGCTGTTTCTGTTTGCTTTGTTTTTATTTTCATTGTATAAAATGTAACTCTTGTATTTTTGTAAATCACTTTTTGCCATGAAAATAGCCACAGATGCTGATATGCCATTAAATAAAACTATACTGTACTGCACGAAACTTGGGGTTGATTTTGTCCTATACAGTTCACTATAACAGCTGTTCTTTATTATTCTGTATAACAGAGAAGAAAAAGCCATCAGGTTGGGGCAACTTAAGATGCTTCAGTTTCTAATCCCAGAGTTATATATAAATATATAAATTATTTTTTTAAATTTTAAACTTTAAAATTGTCTTTTCTGTTCTGTTTCTTTTTCAAAACTGCATCAATGCATTTGCTGCTGTATCGATGCAGAATCATCTGTATTGATATATTACTGTATTGATATTTTGAGCACAGCCCTATAAAGCCTTGTTTCCATGTGCCCCATTTTATACTTTGAGCACCTGCCCCTCCAGAGGTCTCTGCACGGCCCTGCTGTGGAGCTATAATGAGGAATTCAGACCCAAGTATTGCAGTTTTGCTTAATATAGACCTCAAATATATGATTTATATATAAAAGGAATGATTTAAAAGCCCCTTAAGAAAATATGTTTAAACAATGTGAAGTAAAACGATTTGGAGAGTAGAAAGTATAGTGTTCCAAATGTAGTTCCTTAAGTCATGTTTGATTTGTTTAAGTTTTATGTAAGGATGTTTTATTCGATTCTAATTCAACTAGTTCTGATACTCTAATTTGATTGGCCGAGCGATGTTCAGTCCAGCGGCACTGGGACTTTTCCTTCTGCTTATCCACTCCAACCATTAGTGGAGAGGATATTTTCTGCAGGTTACATCATTTTAAAAAAGTGACTTTATGAGAGAGTCATTGAATCATTTACTCAACTGATCCATTCAAAACATTTATTATTCATTTAGGAACGCAACAATGTGAGAGAATTATTCACTCAAATTTGTTCAAAACACTAATTAATTAGTAAATTGCTCACAAATGCAGCTGGATTTTATTGTCTTCGCTTGGACTTTTTGAACCATTTTCAGTGGCTGAACAAAAATAGACAGTAATGGTCTATTCACAAATAATGAGTTTTTACAGTTTGCTGCTTTTCTATAAACTTGCACTAGAAGGACTTGTTTGACTTTTGTATATTGTATACGCATCTCTAGACCTTTTTTTCTCATTACAATACTCTAAAACTAAAAAAAACGAGAGCGCACAAACTTTTACAATAATTATGTGCACAGATAAATCATTTATAATAAATACCGCAATACTCCATTAGAAAATAAGAATCGTCAATTTTGATTACATGGACTTGGTGACTATAAACACTAGCCCCCAAATAATCTCCTCCAAATGTCCTCTCCTCTCATCTACTTCCTTCACTATATGAACAACAGGTACTTGCTGCTTTCTGATCCCGACATGTCGTAAATGTGTGTGTCAGTCTTGAGGATGCTGTCCTCTGGGATTTGGGAGAGTCAGATACATTCGGTAGAGTAATGAGCCTGGTGCCAGCGCTGCTAGTTGGAGACATAGAGGGTATCACATGTTGTTACAGCTTCTTCTTGTCTCGTGTACACTGGGGAGATGCAACACTTGCATCTTTGCCCACCCTGTGTTTATACCTCCACCTCTATGACACATTGCAGCCCAGCAAGGTAATAATGGCTACTCATGAATATTACATCACTCCTTTTCATCAGAGGATTTTACAATTTTCAGTGTCAGACAATGGGCTCTATGCACGGCGTTATTTCCGGTGAAGGATTAAGGATGCTCGATAACTTCCGCCGATCATAGAGTCCAATGCAATACCGAGAATTTATATTGAATTTTATAGTCCATGGTTATACTAATGAAACGTTAGTCACAAAAACAGATAAAACAGACACCCCTCGTTGTGTTTATGCTTCTTTTTAAAATTATATTAAATAAACATAACTATATATAAAATTACATCTAAACGTATGTACGTTACGTTTCAAAGACTGGAGGACAGTAAATATTGAAGACTCTGCCATAATCCCGTTTTCTCCGGTTTTCCTCCGCTTTAATCTACACAACCGGAAAGGGACGAGCATCCTTACGTCAAATGCGGAACTTATGCGTGCATATAGCCCATTGTATCCAAGAGAGTGGAAGTGGCCTCCGAGGAAGGATGCAGATACCTACAGTAGGATTGCTCGATTTGAGAGATGACAAAAAGCATCCACTCTATATAACCACCTTATTATCCATACCATTATTTTATTGGTGTTGTGTGTTATGTAAAGCTTATCATGCAAAATGCTCTTATGATTATAAACGAACTAAATGACTGTGATTGGCCAATTGGCCAAAAGTCATGCAGGCTTTCTTCATTTTCCATGCTGTTCACAATGGCAAAGGCCAGGGAACAAGAGAAGGTATGATAATTTGATTAGGGTTTAACGACACTCTCTGACATAATATTAGAAAGGATAAGGTAGCTTAAGTGCTTTGATTGAGAAACACTGTCTACCCCGGATGCGAGCAGCGCGACGCGACGAAAGATAATAGAACCCATTATAACCAGTGCGGCTGTCTACACTGGATGTGGCACGACAAATCCCCAACAGTAAACTGATGCTCTGATCTATTTCTGACGTAGCCCACTTCAAGGGTCCACGCTACTCCTGACCAGTCTATGCTTCAGACAAGAAAAACTAATGGATTTGGAAATTTCGCCTTGTTGTCCGTTTTAAAGACGAGCAGAAAGGCTGCACAGCTAATAGCTCGACATAAGCACTCAAGATGCTGGTCTCTAATTGTTCAAAAGCTGCACTTTTGATGGAGATTCTGGCTATTTCATTCCATTTATTTAGAATAGAAAGTTTTCTGTAGCTACATGTGACTGAAAGACGATTCTGAGAGAGAGAGATGATACTCTTTTCTTCTTTACCATCCATCCACCGTGAGTTTTGGAGTGCTGAAAAGTGTGGGGGCTCAAAAAATAATTGTCATTTAAAGCTAATAGATTTTTTATTTTATTTTTTAAATCTGTTGATAAGGATTAGTCTATTGCGGTCACCGGGAGGAGACGTTCGGTTCACTTAGTTGTCTTGGCCAGTGCATATTAACTTGTGCATGGGAACTAGTATGTCGAGGCCACTAGATAATCATTTGTAGGAACATCATACTAAGTTGTGGGTGTACATGATAATATGTCGTGGTACACTGATTACAATGAGCTCCACCCCCTTTGGACACTGTTGCTAACAAGCTTTACAGGTCATCGCATAGGACTGAACAGCATGATTTTCTGTACAATACTCTCTCTGTCTGTTTAAATATTAATTACTTAATAAAATTCATTATTTGGAGAAGCAAAATAAAAAAAATACTATCTGTTCTCATTGCATCAAGTTACTTGGTAACAATATTTTACTGTATTTTTAAAGAATTTCTGTTAAAAAAAAAAGAGAAAATAGCAGATTGCCACAGTTGCTAGGGTAAGATTGGTCAGTAACATTTTTAAGGAGGAGCTTAGCAAAGGGTCAATTAAAATGTCTTCTGATTATTATTACTAAATATATGAATCATTCGTGTCTTTTATCTGTTGCTGCTTTTTTTTAAAAGAAGGCTCATTTTGTACTGGAGACTTTTGTTTCTGCACACATGGAAAGAATGAGCAGGACATTGTAAAGGAGCCCTCAAGCAGATTTCATAACCATAAATAATGCACTCACAGGCAAACAGTGCACCCAGTCAAACATGTTTCACACATCCAAAAGTTTGATTTGGATGATAAAAAAATGTATTTTCAAATGTTCTGCTCTTAAAAGAGGCAGAATTTGACCTAAAAACAGAAAACGTGCATCACACTTTTTACATCCTTTCTCACGCCATTACACACATCCATTCACATGCTGAATTACATCCTCAGCTCCAGTCACAGACACGTGCTTGCATGCCATAATTGGAACACACACATAAAGCTGTGCCCCAGGACTGCTGGCGGGTGTGTTGCTCTTTGAGTTAGTGTTCACGTTCATGACGCCCGTGGGTTATGAGTGGGAAGAGACTGACAGCTGCTGTTTGTTACACAGCTACAAAGGACACAAAACTGTGTGTAATTGCTAGTGATGCCACCACAACCATGTGTAACCTGCTTCATACTGTTGTGAAACCAATTTTAAAAATGCTTAAGAAGTTAATTACCATATGCATGCTTTCCGCAGCTTTTGGCCAATTCTTGAAATCATTTTACTGTGTTTTTGATCAAATAAATGCAGCCTTGGTGAGCAAAAGAGACTTCTTTCAGAAACAAAAATCTTACCAACATCAAACTTTTGAACGGTATATATTGAAATGAAAAAATAAATGAGATTTTGGAAGTAGACAGGTGTTTTACAGACTCTGTTTTGATGTGAAAGCAAGTGCCACCTCATCTATAAATTCTATTTATCTGCACAGCGGGTGTTTGTGTAAGAGAATTCAGTGAGAAGGCCACAGCTCCTCTAAACTCAGACTGTCATATTGTTTTGAAAGAGCACTATATTTTATGCAAGGTCATAACTGTCGTCATGACAGGCCATTATTTAAATTAAAAAAAATCAAGCTTACATTTTTCACTTATAATGGCTATAAAGGTCTCAGCATGATGTATGTAAGTGCTTCTCCTGAGTCATAGAAAAGTGCATTCAAATATGTAGTCAGGATTGCAATTATTTTTGAAATATGGAACAAAATTGTTTTAAGTCTAGGTTTTAGGTAAGAGAATTGTGGCTTATGGTTGGTTGCCATGTATTTAAAAATTAAAATAATGGTTTATACAATAATTGTGAGACCTACTGTTGGCTCTTCTCTGGTTTGACTGAAGCCAATGGAAAGCTCAAGCTGTGCTGTGTCCAGTAAGCTGTCTTTCCTATTGTTAGCTTATAAAAATGACTGCAAGCCTTCCTATTGTGCAATGAAGCAAGCAGCCAATGGAAAAGAAAAGCATGTTGAATGTGAACCATAGACAGGGCTTTTCTGCTCTGTGTAAATTTGCCTGCATACTTTATATTTAAATGCTGAAATTTAAGGCTCCATTCATATGTTTCTTATGATCTTTCAGGAACATAAAAAGAAGACACTCTGAATTGGTTGCTCTAATAGAGATGATGAATATTGAAGGTTTTCTCTTTCTACTAACAAGATTTATTAAAATATAAAAGCTGAAAAAAGGCTGCTGTGTGTCATTTCTTTGCACTAAAACAGCATTACAATTGGCTTTCAACATTTTATTAGTGACTGCAATGATGGTTTCTGTTTTCCAAGTTCTATTTGAGAAATACTAATATTGCAATAAATGTGTTCTTTAGGATAAACCCCTTGAGATTGAACATGTTGTTATTGTTTAGTATTGAGAACATTTTTAAAATTATATTTGGCACCAACTAGGGCTGTGCGATATTGATTAACAAAATTATCACGATTTCTTGATTATTTTTTTCCCCCGATTTTAATCACGATTTTGACACAAACAGACATGCTTTACAGTTTTAGTGTATTCTGTGTGAATTTGAAACATATTTCCAAAGGAAAACAATTAGAGCTTTATCGCGCAGCACTAAATCTGGGAAAACTTTACATATATCTCTTTGTATTGTTGTAAAATAAGTTCATGAAAAACAAGAAAACAAAAATCAAAAAGATAAATTATTTTATATATAGTCTACTGTAAAATTAAGAGATATTAAGTATAGCACAGATGTTTAATGAGGCAACAACATATGATAGATAGGGCAGAACAAAAAGAGACTATTAATAATCTTTGATTAAGCAAAAGTATTATCATAAGCGCTCATGCGCATCCCGAGCGCAGAATGATGCGCTTGGAGCAACAGAGTTACAGCGCGCATATTTCGTCGAGTCCGCATTGAAAGGTTCAAAGCACAAAGGAAATACATATTGATGCAGTGTATTATACAGTATCTATCTATGCAATAGTTGAGCCTTTTCTTTTAACAATTTTTAATTTCAGTTACTGTGCACGTGAAGAAGTACTCAGTGTTAAGGTCTAACAGACACACGGTAGAAACGAACAGTCCAGCAAGATCATTTATGCGACACCATAGAGCTTTATCTACAGATCAATTATAATAATATTAACATTGAATGATAAATCTAGACTTAAGAGAATTTCATCGTTGACTGTCGTAACCGAACGCGACGCGCTGTTTGAACAACACTGAATGGAGAATGACTGACAGCTGGAGCGGAGAAAACTACTTGTAAACCAATTAGGTAATGATATTCCCTTACCTTCACAGAGAAAGAAACTGGTGAGGCAAGTCCCTTTCCTAATATTTCCATTCACTCGCGCTCCCTTCTGGCACGCGCACCTGTTCGCAGTTCACCCGCCCGGTCTGTTCTGTTCTCGCGCTCAATTTAGGCGCGCTGCATTCTGATTGGTTCAGATAGCATATTGGGAGGTTGGAGCCAGCAACACGGAAAAAATCGCGCATGCTCAAATCGCGATTGTATTACGATTTCGATTAATCGCACAGCCCTAGCACCAACAATGGTGCAGAAATGAAACTGCAGCTTTAAAAAATTAAGAAAATGGGGTGTTGAACATGCCAGAATGTGATTTTTTTTTCTGTTATAAAAAAATTAATGATGAAATAAGCATATTGAAACATGTCTAAAACAATCACCATCATTTATTTACAATATTAAACTGTAATGCAAAATTACTTATAGCAAGTGGTCATTTATTCAATAAAGAAAATAAACATTAACTATTTTGACAGCTAAAATGAATCATACAGATATTTATATATTTTTATATTAATGTGTACAGCCAGCAAATGTTATGTATCTTGAAGCAATGTGATTTAATTCGCCAAAGACATCATTTTTTTCCATATTAAAATCAATATTGACTGCATAGAAAAGAGGATAAAGTGGTTGACCTTTGCAGAGGGTCTATAAAACTAATACACATGTAAAATACACACGCTGTCTCCCTTTAAAAATCAAAGAGAAGCAATGAGATCCTTTCATTGCTATTATGCTGTTGTTTTATATTTTGGCAGCTTCGCTCAATCCATCAATGCTAGATCATAAATACTACAATGAAAGCACAAAACAACAACAACAACAACGGAAGGCAACAACGGAGTTCGGAGGGGTGCGTGTCCATTCAGGTTCAAGTGAGTCTCAAAGCCATTAGGTAAAGCCAAAAAATACTGATGAATCCAATGTGACGACATGCTGTAGGGAAGCTGGGATTTCACAGTATCGGTTCTGTCTCCATCTTGTGCTTCTGGTTGCATCACATCAGCACGGAAAGCAAGCTGTTTGTTTATCCAGTATCAGTGGAGTTGGATGAGAAATTATCACAATGCCCCATTATACACAAGAATTTAGGCATTCCCTTGAGAAAGCCAGACATCTACGGTAACCAAAACAAAAAAGCCTGAGAACAACAACGACCACAACAAAAACGAAAAAACGCTGAGCCATATAACACCTACTCTATGAGCAAGCACTTAGTCAATACAGTCAGAACAGAAAAAGACAAGGCATATTATGGAGAGATTTGAGACACCCCAAACCGCTGCTCACTTCTCATATCATTGACCTGATCAAAGTTTTTCCTCTACACATAAAAGATCAAAAAAGTAAAGCGTGAGAGAGAAATAGGCTCTATTTTCATCAGGAGGCATGGCATACTCTCTTATTCAAGCAAAAAACATGAATTCTTCACCGTATGAAAGCGAAGAGGCAGAGAGAGAAAGATGCAAGCAAAAAAAAACAACAACTGTGTGTTCAGTTGGAGAGATGGAAAGGAATTGGTCTTAAATCAGTCCCACCTCAACTCCCTCCTCTCTTCTGACAAAGTCAAAAACCGAAAACTAATTTGCTCATGAATCCAAAACAACGCTTTTTTCTTTTTTTTTTCTTTTTCTTTTTTTTGGTGATACAATATTTTCATTGCGTTTTTTTCTCTCTCTTGGTTTTCTTTTCTTTTAAATCTAACAGAACGGTAAAACCCAGACATTGCTCGTTTACATAGTGCCATGTATCTTTGGCTCAGCCGTGACCATGCGAGAGGCTGTAGCATGTTGCCCGAAGCAATATCCATTACTGAATCCTAACCGGGGCAAGAACGCAAGCACAGCGTTTGCTTATTTAAAAAGGAAGAGGAAGAATGTCAGAAGTAAAAGCACACAAACAGGAAAGAGTCAACAGTGCTGCGATTCATGTTGCTGTACAAACCTTTTAAAGCTCTAAACACAAAGCACATGTAAAATAATACTACTAATAACAAGTCAAAAGAAATGATGGGTATATCATAGCCAGAGTGCATCCAATCATGCTCCACCTCGCTGAAATCCTCTCATCTGAATCCAAGTTTATGGAAGACACTGATTTTAACTCCAAAGTCTTCCTTTCTGTGAAAGTGAGTGCATGTGTATGTGTGTGTGTGGGGGGGCAGCTACGCAGTGGTCTCGCCATCGCTGTCATTCAGGTAGCTGCTGCGTTTGTAGCGGGAGCGGTAGGTGCTTCGGCCCGCACTCCCTTCCTCTTTTTCTTCTTCCTCTTCCTCGTCAGATCTGTCAAGGCAGAAGCGTCTGCGACTGGAGGGGGGGCTGGAGGGGGGAGATAAAGAAGCTTTGATTAGGATCAGCTGGTGGATAGAGGGACCGAAGAGGATAATGTCTGAAGGAATGTTGGGCTATCAAACTTTAGAATGTGGGGTAACAATATTTAACAGGCCAGTATAATCTTTGCTGATGCGTTAGGGGTGCAATACACACAAATCACATCCAAATCACACCAGGTGTAGTGCCATGAAACCTTATCGGATCATTGTTAGTGAAGTTGTACAAGCAAACGACAGTTTCATAGGTAACTAAATTACCATTAGATAAATACTAAAGAGAAAATAAAAATACTAAGAAATGATTATGATGGTAACGGTAAGTTACTGTAAGGATGCATCAATATTCAAATAACGATAATATATTGCATAAAAATATAATCAATCCTTATAAATGCTAAAAGTTAACAGTGTTAAATTAATAATAGACTTTAAGTGAGCTTTAGATTACAGCCAATGTGATCTAAAAGTAAAATTGGGGAAAACGAGTATTACTTTTAAATATCCAATATTGACCAATAGCAGCACATTAAAATTATAATAATAATTCAAATTGGATAATAACCAATATAGTACCGATATATTATGAACCCTAGTATTGACAACAGGTGGGTGGGTACAGAAGTGTTTGCACAGTCAAGTCAGTACAGAGTTGAATTTAAATAAAAGCATCAAACAGTCTATTAAAACTCCACTTGGTCCAAAAATCCATGGTTCATTTTAAAACAACTTGTAATATTCTTCATGTCTACTCATAATCTTATCAGTGAATTAACATATAAATGAACTGCCCTCTAATTATACAAGAGCAAGGCAGAGAGATGTAGAGAAAGCATGAATACCTCACCCTCTTCAAAAAGTCAACGCTAACTTTTTGTGTCACCGAGTCTTATCTTCCCCATAATAATACAAACTTCAGGTTAATTGCTGCCGATTTTATGTTTAATTACGCCCAAGACCAGAGAAAGAATTTCAAACTGACTTTAGTTACACAGCTGTTATCTTGAGTTAATAAATCACAAAAATATTTCAGTGAACGATATAGAACAGTGTCTCTGAAAATGTGTGTGAGTAACAAAGTAAAAGAACACAGTGTAAAGATAAACTGAAGGTAAAGTAATGGTCAAATGCAATGAAAGATATCAGACAGTACTGAGGTACGCGAGTATTAGTTTAACACCATGCATGTAGCATTCCTTCACCCCACACCAAGCATCACCTACTGCCATCTTTAGTCACTGTCAGGCCTGTACAGGTACTTCATCATAAGATTGTCTACTTTCTTCTTCCTCTTCTTGTCTTCTTTCTTAGACCGAGGTGGAGCTTCTTCAGAGGGGTCTTCAGGCTCTGGCTCGCCCTCAGAGCCCGAGGCCTGCCTGCCAGGGGCTTTCTTGACACTGCTGGAGCTTCTGTAAGAAATAGTGGACGCTCCTGAACTGGAGTCCGACTCTGTGCTAGACTCCGATTCCGAGGATGAGGAGGAAGACGAAGACTCTTTCCTGGACTTCTTCTTGGATTTCTTGCCCTTCTTCTTGGAGCTCTTCTTCTTGCGGTCGTCGTCAGAGCTGTCGGAGCTGTCTGATTCAGAGCTGTGGCTTTTCTTCTTCTTCTTCTTCTTGCTCTTGCCCTTTTTGCTGCGGCTGCTGCGTGTGCTGAGGCTGCTGCTGGAACGCATGAAGTCCACGGCTGAAGCAGAGCGGCGCAGGCTAGAGGAGCGCCCACTGTCTCTGCCAGTCCTAGAGGTGCTGCTGACGCTCTTCTTTTCATCCTCCACCTCGCCCGGCTTATCTTTCTCCGCTTCAGAGTCTTCCAAGCTGGTGCGCTTGAATTTAATGGGTTTGAAGCTCAAAACTTCATTAATGGCAGCCTCCAGGTCAGGGTCAAGGTAGTTGCGGTGACTGACTGGCTTGACGTCCGAAACCTCAGGCGGGCTGGAGTCAGTGGTCCGGGCTTGCGGAGGCATGGAGAAGCTTCGGCCGGAGGTGGAGTGAGGGCTGTAAGCGCTGGAGCGAGCCTCGCTGAACGCTACGCTCCGGGCATCATCGTCCACGTCAAATTCACTGAGGCGACAGCTACGAGACAGTGACATCCGGGAGTCGGAACGGCTCACGCTGCCTGGGCTGCGGTGACTCAGGCTGGGGCTGACGGGTGAACTGTATTCACTCTGAGGCATGCTTCGACGCCGGCTCACCGAACTCATACGACTCACGCTGGAAATAGCATCGTCATCTAGATCCATCGCAGTACGACAGGAGGAAACCCGGCTCGGGGCTACAGACGTCACAACGGACTCCTTATCAAAATCAGACCAGCGGCTGTCCATGCCCTTTCTTGCCCGACTGGCTGCCTCCGAGTAGGCCTGAGAGATGACAGAACCCCGATCGTCAATATCATCTCCTGCCTTTCTCCAGGAGCTGACAGAGTAGGAGTCATCCTCAGCTTCTTGCTTGGCTTTGTTCTTGCGGAAAGAGGAGAGGTCCTGGGAATTGGATTGTTCTTTGAGAGTGTTGAGGAGCGAACTCTCGTCTCCCTTATTGGAGCGTTTCCTGTAGCTGAGGGAACTCATGACAGATACAGGCCTGCTGGGTTCTAATTCTTTACCTTTGCCATTGTCTTTCCATTCTTTACCCTCTTCCCACTCTTTTCCCTCCCTTCCGTCAACATTTACAGCATATCTAGATGGAGGGGCAGACGGGGTGTGCACAGTGTAGAAAGACAAACAGATGGAGGGAGGAGAGGAAAGAGATGGAAATATGAGAATGAGAAAAAAACACTGATAAAAACTTAAACGATGACTGACACCCAAAAATAGAAATAAAAATAAAATAAAATAAAATGGAGGTATATCCAAGCAGACAGGGCAGAATATAGATGAAAGTTTGATGCGACAGCAGAAAGGCACTTAAGACAGACTAAAGCTCCTGGGATTTAAAATCAATAGTTAATCCATCAGCTCAGGTATCTACATATAAATGTAGACATAAAGATCCTTTTAGGCGAAAATATTTCAGATAATTGCACAAAAACTGGTGCTGAAATGAACTATAATTCTCAAGCAGGATGATTTATATTAGGAAGAGTGCTTCTGACAGATAGGACTGACTGAAGTGATCAAAATGATTGAAATTATGACTCAAAAGGTCTTAACGGGATACTACAAAAATTATGTCGTCATTTACTCTCTTATTACCCTCATATTGTTGCAAACGAGTTTCTGTCTTGAACAAGTTGTTTCAAACTTGTATGAGTTTCTTTCTTCTGCTGAACACAAATGAAGATATTTTGAAGAACGATTGGAAGCAAATAGTTCTTTGGCACCACTGACTTCCATAGTACAAAAAAAAAAAAAAATACTGAAGTCAATGGTGCCGCTCAACTGTTTGGTTCCAATCATTCTTCAAAATATCTTCCTTTGTGTTCAACAGAAGAAAGAAACTCATACAAGTTTGAAACAACTTAAGGGTGAGTAAATGATGACAGAATTTTCATTTTTGGGTGGAGTATCCCTTTAAGGCTTTAAAAGCACAAGAACCTCAAGAGCCAAACTTAAATATTCTGGTAAAAAGAATAAACAGTAAAAATCTAAAGTGTCCACTGGTGGAAAGACCCATTCATTTTCAGCAGAAAGGCGCAGGTAGGCATGCCAACTGGCCGGTGGGCACATCCATTAATCTGTCTGTGAAGCTGTTCCACCTCTGTTATCAAACTGCTGACAATAGAGAGAATAAGCTAGACAATACCAACAGAAAATACCCTTAGCGCTAGCTAATTAGCTTTTCCAAATACATTTTTCTTGCTTGCTGCATTGGATTTTGTTAAACCATTTTGTTGGATAACTGAGGGAAATGAGGTTGGAGTACTGACCTTGAACTCTTCAGACTACCATCATCTGACAGGTTCTTGGCAGAGCCCTTGTTTTTGGACAGCCATGACTTCACCCCGTCAACACGGTCCTCCACCTCAGAGTCGGTATCAGAGGCGCCCTCACTGTGCAAGAAGAACAGAGGGGATATCAACAAAATGAACAAGCCGAACCTGTACATAAATATTGTTAGTAGGAGGAACACAGGGTTTTATGGTGGAGACACAATGTACGGATGCATGCGCCAGATCCCAAGTAACCTGGAAAGGGCCTCTGTGTTAGTAAGTCAGACATATAGTCCAAAAACAATATCCTGCTGCAAGCTGGCTCTGTATAATGTGAGGCATCCAAAAGGTGTGAGGTCAGTACAACTCCAAGCCAAACCAGAAGAAAGGAGAGCATTGAAAAGAGAAAACCATTCATACTGTAGCTAGGCAGACAATAGCTCTTGTCCCAAAACCTAGGTGACATTTGCGATTTGAAGGCTTTCAAAAAAAGCAACTTAAAATGCCTAATATTAGCAAAAATCCTAAGGCAGCATTGTATCACACAATGCACTGTGACAAGCTCATAAATAGATCTGAACACTGAAAAGTACTTCATTTAATGCAATTAAACATTAATCGACTCATAATTCATTTGCTATTCTTTTTATGCTAATTAGATTATCACTGTTAGCTTAGCAACACGCTAACACCAAAATCTATTCAAATCAACCATGAGAAGAATATGTTGAATAAAGTTCCCAATGTAAAGGACACCAAAATCAGTCATTTTTTAAAATGGAAAATGGTTACAATACTGCCTTTGCCAGAACCAAACTCTTTCAGCTATCTTTTATTGTAAAAAAATACTGTGATTTAGAGCTGAATAAAAACAGAATTGGTAATTACAGGTAGTGCTGAAGAATAGAAAATGCTTCAGGCTAATGTAGCCTTCAACTACCATGTTAAAGGATTGCATGAAGGAATGGGCCATTTTGGGACTATAATTAACTTGGCTTACCATGCTAGCAATGCCATGCATCTCTGGATACAAATGGGTTTGGTAGGGAAGTGTTTCGCTGTCAATAAGAACGAGTAAACACAGTCCGAACGTCCCTGGGAGCAGATGCATTAACACCTCACACAGAAAGCAGCGCTGTGAATCCCTGTCCTGTTTGCTCATTTCTCTGGACCAGATAAAACCATTGAATTTATGTTTGGCTGGATTTGCAAGTCAATGCTTCCCTGCCTCTTTAGATTAGTCTTATCCTTCACTTATCGCACAGCACACCACACTGAATAACTATGAATTGCCCTTCAAGGACCTAGAGAGCTAAAACACACCAAGTATGCAAAACCTTTAGAGAAGACCTAAGTGATGGCAGATTACAAACAACACCTTTTCCACAATTTTGTTTCAAATTAAATTTTAATAATCATTGTTATTTTCCTCCAGCGCTGCAGGAGTCAAATATCTCCCCCAAAAAATTATACAACATACAGTAGCTCATTATCCCAGGCGTAGATAGAAGATCAAAAAAGAAGCAGCAGCTGCTTTTCTCTGACATTAGGGTTCCGGTCTGCTTAGCTCTCCGTTTGTGGTATTATGCATATGAGATTATTATATATGCATGGACCCATGAGATAGCACAGATGTCACTAAACACTAACTGTACGCTCACAGTCAGGGTGCTGAAGAGGGTCTAAATCAGAAGATCTGATGATACACAACAGTGAATACACTCGGGACAAATGAATTCGCTGTTATACGAGTAGCGCTCTGACGACATGGGTAGGCAACTTAAGAGTGTCAGAGTGTGTATTTCTTCAAGAGCCCTTTTGGCTATTGTGTAAGCCCTAGTGCCCTGAAGGTAAACCGAGGTGAGAACGTTGTGTGAATAAGCCTTGAGCTCTGCTAGCCGGCCCATCGCTAAACAGTAGGACAGCAGGGTCTTTGTAATGAAGCGCTAATGCAAAATGTCACACACAATTTATGTCCTTGACCATATACCATTAGTTAAGCTGCACCTAAGCCCAGGGGAACAAACAAACAACACAGTGAGAGAGAAGAGACATTAATTGTCTGTGACAACATGCCTCCATTGGCTGTACATCTCTGTTACAGGCTATTACATTTATCATTAGCACCTACAGAACTCTCTCAACCCCTCTGTTTTCCTCCCTAGTGTCTGTCTCTCTACACTGTTTGCTCTCTCTATATCCCCACTTGCTCTTCTTGACGAATTTGGAATTTATAAAGTGCAACTGTTTCTTAGTTATATCTCAGTTATAAAAATAAAAGAAAAAATGTATTTCTACAAGATTTTGTATTTCTACAAGATTTCAGTGCAATGGCTGTTAAGCTCCAAAATAACAAC
The DNA here is from genome assembly GCF_988280905.1 of Pimephales promelas. Taxonomy (NCBI): domain Eukaryota; kingdom Metazoa; phylum Chordata; class Actinopteri; order Cypriniformes; family Leuciscidae; genus Pimephales; species Pimephales promelas. The sequence goes on from NC_142784.1 coordinate 22,538,287, forward strand.
ACTTGAAATATTTGACTTACTGCAAACAATTTGATTAATTAATCACTTTATGATACAAATGTTAAATCAACTGAGAGCTTTGTTTGTAATTCACAGTAATTCACTATAAAAAAAAAACTTTTGCTGATAATTTACTCACCCCCATGTCATCCAAGATCCCTTTCTTTCTTTCTTCAGTCGAAAAGAAATTAAGGTTTTTGATGCTCGTTCGTGACTCTCCTGTTCGAACTCGTTTATCAAAATGAACGAATCTTTTTAAGTGTCATTTGGTTCATTCAACGAACGAAATGAACGAATTGACTCTGAAAAAGATTCATTCATTTTGACGAACGCGCATCATAGAACAGAGCAAGGCGAGCATTTGGGCTCATACAACTTTTTTTTTTTTTTAAATGAGCGATCATTTCGCTTGATAAGACCCTTATTCATCATCTGGAATCGTTTAAAGCCCTTTAAACAGTTTGCAGTTTGTACTGAAACTGTCTTTTGGACCTTGAACCATTTGGTTACCAGTAAAGTGCATTATATGTCAAAAAATCCTGAAATGTTTTCATCAAAAACCTTCATTTCTTTTCGAATGATGAAAGAAAGACATGGACATCTTGGATTACATGGAGGTGAGTAAATTATCAGCAAAAGTTTTTTTTAAAAGTGACTCTAAAACTACTCCTTTAATGTATATTCAAGTAATGTAAAAAAAATCTCTTTATGCCAAATTCCTCTTTGCACACAAGTCTGACCTCTATCTACACCAGGGTTATTATCGTTATCAAACTAATCATTAAAATTCTATTATCATAATTAAAACTATTAAAACATTTCTGTTAATTGAAACATAGCTGAAATAAAATAAATACAAGATGAAAACACTTTAACTAAATGAAAATGTCAAATGATAAAATAATAGATTAACCTAAAATAAAACACAATTTCAAATAATTCATGATGTATTGTAAACGAAGTTTTAAAATGATGTCACTGAATAAAATATACAAGTAACGCTCATGAGAGGGAATATCCAACTCTTCTAAGCTCATTTTAAAATATCTGCTCTCCTCATTTGTCATTCGTTATGCCCTGTCTATTCTCTCCTTTGCTCTGGGAACATCAGAATAATAGGTTCTCTACTAAGGTTTGTATTTTGCTAACAATCCCCTTACAGCCAGTCTCATTTACAATAATACTCAATAGAATGATCCAACCAGAAGTGTCAACATCCCTGCGTGAACCCAAACAAACATTTCTGGAACAGCATATCCATCCATCTAAACCTGATAAGTAATGCCCAGACTGTCCATTAGCTTTTAATACTTTTCACATGATGTAATAAGTGGTGCTTAGAGCTTAAGGGTTTTTAGAACTGGAAAACGCTTTGAGTGGCGTACACTGTGGACCATGGACTATCGACAGGGGAATGAAATGGCTCGACGCCAATGGCTGGTACTTTGTTGTAGGCTGTTGCCAGATGAGTTGGGGGGGCTTTTTGTAGGACATTTGAGGGTTATTCATTATTTAGCCCTCATGGTTGAAAGATTGATGAGGAACACGCCTTTCTTTCCTGCCTTAAGAGGCTGCTAAGTCCCAAGAACAGAAGTGTGAATTATTCAAAAGAGCGAGAGAAAGGCAGGTAAAGGAAGGGTGAGAAGAGGGGAGGGCAGAGCAACCCCTCGCAGATGTTTGTACAAGGCCCTGCAGTCTCCAACAAGCCTGCATATAAAACCTTCTGGCTCTCGAGTTAGTCTTGGTCTGGACCCTGTGGACATGCAACTACACCTGACCTCCACTCAGAATGGTTCCTATCCAACATCTCCAAAGGTTCAGTTTTACAAAGCAGGGGGAAATTGCCTCTGCGGAGGGTAAATAATTGGGAACCATACTTGGCTTGGAAAAAGCATGCAGTTTGTATTATGCATACATTATGAGACATCGTGCATAAAAAGGTGAAAAACAAATGCGTGATGTTAGTTGTCATGCCCGGAAGTGTGATGCAGTATCAACATGAGTCGAAATTGAGATTTACAGTACAGAACATTCCCTATTCTGTACTACATTTCTCAAAAATGACTGCATGCATACTGCATCATCTTCCTATGAGGGCAAAGGAGAATCAAAATATGTTAACTTCAGTTCAAACTTTAACTCCTTACAGCTTGTTCTTTCGTTTCTGATACTTAGTCACCATGTCTTGTAAACTGGAGGTAGGAGGGGAATGAAAAACAAACAGAAGAAATAAGTGAGTTTCAAGTGGAAACTTAATAAACATGAAAACAACAATGGCTGTAAAAAAAAAAAAATAAAAAAAAAAATAAAATAAACAAGAAGTCATGGTCTTAAAAACACAGATTGTAATTGAATATTTATCATGTCTGGTGTAAACGTTTTCTAGCGCTACATGTTCCTCAAGATGTTTACCCAGAATGCTGACCTTCTGCTCTGCGTAGTCCATTATGTAAGTGTAAGCACGGCACTATTTACTGTTATTAGGATGACTGGAGTTCTTCCACGCACATAAGCGAGCAAATAAACTTGGCTCTGCGCAGTAAGGTCACTAATAGAAGCAGAGCGGCGTGGAATGAGGGTGAATGAAGATGACTTCCTCTGACAGATGAGACCAACTACATAAAAAAGGAGCTCCAAATTATGTGCGGCAGTTTTCAAGGCATAAATATTTAAGAGAGTGTGAATAAGAGATGACTGAGACTGAGACTGGATCACTGATTGCCATCTCCAAAAGCTCTGTGAACAGCGCATTCATCCAGATGGTGTCTTCTCTCTCTTTCTATTTCTTTTTTACCTACTTACGCGCATGGAGAAGCTCTCCTGAGGTTTGCATTAAATAAAGAGTCCTCAGAGCAGCAAGTGTTACCTGTTGATGAGATCCTCATTGTCATCACTCTCCATCTCATCCTCGATAGCAGCCTGGAGATCTCCGATCCTCTTGAAGGCCAGCTTGAGGTCCGCCTGGAGACTCTGATTGGCTGCTTCCAGACTCTCAATATCCATTTCCTAATGAGACAGGATTAAATTAACAGCCTAACTAATGAGGTTCTCATTTCTGTCTTTTTCTATATTTAGATTACCTTTGCTACAGTCATCTGATGCTCACTTAATGTTAATGTTAAAAACATTATTCATTTAATATTTAACACTGATAAATCTAATCTTCAATGAATCTCAACTTAATATCCATACTTCATACTGTACATTATAATGTTAAAAATGCCTAAATGTTTTTTGAAGACAAAATAGTATAGAATTGCAATATGGACGTTATTAATATATTATTAAAATAATAAGCGGTTAGTCTGTATTAGACAGAATTTCAATATTACAGCATCCTTAGTATTTAGTGATATATTATTTATATATTTATTTTGTAATTGACTATAAAATACAATTCTGCATTCACCTACCATTGTGACAAAGAGCCCTCATAAAACTGATGTCAAAATGCACACCATTTTTTAGAATATCATTGTTTTCTGCAGTATTAAAATCTTAAGAGGTTTAATCAAACCAGTTAACTAGAAGGAAGCTTTATGTCCACATATAGTCGCAATTCAGCTTTCATCATACGCTTAAATGGATAGCTCACCCAAAAATGTAAAATCTGTTAGAATTTACTCACTCTAATGTGGTTCCAAACCTGTAAGACTTGCTTTCTTCTGTGGATTTTTTTAGGCTCCAATATTGTTTTGTTCCCAACGTTCTTCAAAATACTTTTTTTATAATTATTTTATGTTCCTTTCAGAAGAAAGGAAGTTAAACCGGTTTGGAATGACATGAAGGAGAGTAAATGATGACATAACTTGAATTTTTGGGTGCACTATCCCTTTAAGACACTTCAGAATGAGAAAATCAGTAAAGCAGAACATGAGATCAGGCCCCTCACCAGCTCGTGTTTCTTGCGGCTGGCTTCTGATTCCTTCTTAGCCAGTTCGGCCATCTCCTCCTTGATGTCTCGAATCTGCCTGAGGAGACGCTTGTTCTGCTCCTTCTCTCGGTTCTCGCTGGCACTGCGTTGGTCTCTTTCCTCAGTCAACTTCTCGAGATTCTCTTTCAACCTCGCTACAAGACTCTGAAGAAGATGCAATCATTTATTTACCACATACATGCAGCAATGACATGCACTATCGCTTAAGTGTTTCTGAACCCACTGTGGTTGTTTACCAAATCTAGCAAGTCTAGCGCTGATGTATGCAAGATTGTCAAGCTATGCATATGGTGTGAAACTCCAAATAACTTCCATAGCAACTTATCTGTGATTTTTCACACCAAAGGTGGGCTGCACACTGGCATGGAAACAGAAATATCTGCATATTAAGAAAACAGAGATTCTTTATAGCTACGGATGGGCTTGGTTTAAGCAAGCTGCCCCAAGAGATTACATTTCCCAAGCCTGTGCTGTGTTAATATGTCCAACAAATCAGTAAAAATACCGCTTTTCAAAGCGCTTCTGTAGACAGATTTTGCTGTGGGCGCAGTAGACGTTCGTAATTTGTGCAGAGTGCCAATTGTAATTTTGCAGGTGAGCAGGAGCATCCAACAGACATGAACGGTGAAGAGGACTGGCTGCTGGAAAATGTCACGTAAGGAGCAAAAAATCCATCAAATCAAACAAAACAAAACACTGAAATAATGTGCATTAGAGAAAACACATTTTAATTACGCTAGCTGTGTACAATGCAAAAGCAGATGACCTGCCACCTCCAGCAGCAAAATATATCACACATGAAATGAAATGTAGATTTCCTCTCTAAAAGGGGGGCTGACTCTGTCAATTTGAAAAACACAGAGAGGAGACAGAAATAATCCACATTCAATTTGTAGTGCCTTTTTTTTGTTGAGAATTGTAAAGCACTTATTGTAGCCTACAAGGATTAAAGGTCTATAAAGTGGTGGGACAATGAGGAGAGGCCTGGAGGGTGTGTAGATTAATTTTATCCTTATCCAACACTCCAATGCCTGCACACTGACCTTTTGACACTTCCAGCACCCAGCCTACTAAGCCCACATGAGCACATGCATTCTGCCAACTTACCTCCAAGCGCTTGACCTGTGTCTTCTCGAACTCCAGCTTGGTCTCTAGCTCACGGATCTTGGCCTCCTGCCGGCTGACCAGAGACTTGTCCACCATGGACTGCTCTTGGAACTCTAGCTGACTCTGCAGGGATGTGAGCTGCCAAACACACACATACAGAGTGAGAATTCACACATACATTGAGCAAAACAAAAGCAATATGTACAGTATTTTACTGAATTCCTAACTTCTGAACAGCTGAATATAACTATTATGTGCTAAAAAAGCCCCTGCCCTCCATGGGGTGTCTTTAACGAGGCCTACCTGGTTTCAAATAGCTCTGCCGGTTAACATTAAGTAAGTCAAACCTAGTTGAAACCAATATAGAGGTTCTGATACTGAATTATACATGGTGATAGTGTTTGAATAATGGATTTGAGACCCATCTTTGAATTTCTCTTCAAAGAAATCATCCTATTATTAAAGACTCAAATGCTGAGAGGGGGCGGAGTCTGACTCTATTATTAAATAATCAAATTCCGAGGCGCGTTTTGATGGAATCTCATTAGAGTCTAAACTAAGCTGAGAGGGTGGAGTCAGACCTTGATCTCATACAAGAGTAAGCAGTTGAAAGGGTGGAGCCTGATCTTGAGATCATGAAAGAATAAACTATTCAAAGAGCAAGAGTCTGAATATTATTTCCATATTGTAATTTTCCAGTGCAAATACATTGACCTTAAGCACCTTAGCTCACCTTAAGCAGAAATGAAACAAAACAGGAGCTGATATCTGATTCACTTGCAAGTAAGAGTAACTTCGCGAATAAGCATTTCCATATGGATGCCAAAGTGAATTCACCTTCTCCTGGACGTCCTGTTTCTCCTTCATGGCCTCCTCCAGCTGGGCCTGCAGGTCACTGATCTGGGCCAGGTTCTGTGAGGACTGTTCAAGAACACACCACAGAGGGGTCAGAGTGTTCTACACACACAATAGGATACATAATCTGAACCTACAATTCCTTTATCTACTTGAAGTGATCTAAACATCATTTTGTGCTATATACATGCATGCAGACATTGGATATCTTCAAAAAAAAAAACCAAATTGTGGTTAATTCAGGAACAGTGTTGTTCGCATATTTAGTTCTTGTCCACTCTGCCTCTGCCTTTTTTGTCTTTTTTTTTTTGACATTTATATTGTATTGCATTATTTATTTTTTTTCTACTCGTATTTTTATTCTTGTATTGCATTTTATCAAAAGCCCTTATTGTTTTGTATTGCTCGTGTATTGTATTGCATTTTTACTAAAAAAGCCCTTCTAGGGACTAATGTTGTAAATTAGCTTTGGCTAAAAACATTGATACATGCATCAGATCACTATCAAAGTGTATCTATGTTATCTGTATCTGTCCCTATCTAAATAAACTATAATAATAATAATAATCCGTAAGTATGCACATTTTCTGTTTGTATTAAATATTCATATGATTGTATACTGCAAAATTCACCACAACACAAATATTTCATTGTTTAAAAAGGTGGAAAATTGGACATCCAGTATTTCAAATAATCTGCAAAATAGTGTAATAACCCTCATTTAACTGGTGCATACGGCCCCATTTACCATTTAGAAAAACAAGCAAGCGGTGCACAGTGGAAGGGGGAAATATGCATGATGGTATGTTACTTTGGTGATATATTTTACAGCACATTGCAAACCATTTAGCTGTTGACAGACACGCAATCTTATGGTCTGTTAATGACATCTCACAAAAAATGGGAGCAATAAATAGCATGTTAACATAAGCATGAGTGAAATGGAGCCTCAAATGGAATCTGAATGCCTCAAGTATGAATGTGACTGCATTTTAAAACCTGATATAGCCATAAATGAACCATAGAGTTGAAGTAAACCCAAGGGAACAGGCTGTTCCATTGGAGAGGATCTGTTTACTTAGAATCTATGGAGAGACATCACTCATCTCTACATAGCTGCCATTTCAGCATGCTGTGTTTAAAACACTCTTAATAACAATCAACCCACACACTCAAATACATGACAATCGCTCCAGCGACACTCCCATTGGCACGAACGACCAATCAAAGGCAGAAATACTAAGTGGTCCATCTGCACACACTAAATGTCGCTGTAGATTTGATTTGCATGATGGAAGCATGTTGCTGAGAAACAGCAATGAATCATACAGGACAATTTCAGATATGTTGGAATGATGTAGCACGCAATACGCTCAGTGTCAAAAAATAAATCATTGAAAGGACAACACAACTGTGAACAAAAAGGCTTGTTTTGTTTCATGCTGCTCTTGCTATGCAATAGCATTGTGATTGCTGTGAATGCTGTAACCTGTTCATTATATTCAACACAACACGCTTTTATTTTGCAGTGTGAAATAATCCCTAAATTTATAATAGTGTTTGTGTAAATCATTGTAAATCTCTGAGATCTCAATTAGACCAAATTCTCACTAGGAAGGCAGAGAGGGATATATTATTTGCAAGAAAAAGATTTTTTGAAATGGGTAATAAACCTAACCGCTTACTCGCTAGGATAGTTAAAAAATGTCCATAATAGTGTTTGTGTGTGTATGTACATATATATATTAGAGCTCTTCTAAAACCAATTGATGGTGTGTAGCTTATCATTTCCATGCAGGGATGACAATGTCAAGATTCATCGGGCTCAAATTGTGAAAGAACGGTTAGGAGGGAAGAATCTTTTTCACACATGAATTGAGACCTTAAATTCTACAATATATATATATATATATACACACACAAATTACAAAAACATTTTAAATGTACATGTAAAGACGCATCTACTCTGTGTGTGATGATGAGAGAAAAGCTCTGTACAGCTCTCTGACAGACAGAGACAGTTACCTGGGCAACGGCGGCTTTGTGTTTCTTCATGAGTTCATTCATGTCCTCCTGGTCCTCCTCCATGCGAGACTGCAGGTCATTCTTCTCTCTCTGCAAACGACTCAGCTGTTCCTCAAGCTGCACGGGAAACAAACAATAGAATGAGACATTTAGCAAATTAAAATGTAAAAGAAAAAAGTCTGAAAAGTCAAAAAAATTAAAACTGATAGAAATGCTAGACATGTTGGCAAGTTCACAAGCCATTTTACTTTCATAAAACAACGCACTTCTGGGGATATTCAGGTTAAAAAAAGTGTCTTTGGTATATGCATCAGGGACTAATTGGTTGATGTACATTAAGACTGAGGAAATACACACAAATTAACTCAATTTTTGAATAATTATTTAGGTTAAATGGACTCTTTTCACAGACTGTGATGATGTGTTTCCACATTTATCAATATCGTAAATATAGTCAATTTTTTCATATCTTTAAAATTAATAATTTAAATAAATACAAATTATAAGCTCAAATGGTCACCTTGCTCTATTCTGTGATGCGCGTTCGTGACTCTCCTGTTCGAACTTGTTTATCAAAATGAACTAATCTTTTTTCGTGTCATTTGCATCATTCAACGAACGAAATGAACGAATTGACTCGGAAAAAGATTTGTTCATTTTGGTAAACTAGTTCGAACTGGAGAGTCACGAACGCGCATCACAGAATAGAGCAAGGCGACCATTTGAGCTTATAAAACTTAAGCTTTGTTTTTTTTTATGAGCGATTGTTTCGCTTGATAAGACCGTTATTCATTGTCTGGAATCGTTTAAAGCCATTTGAACAGTTTGCACTTTGCACTGACTGTCTTTTGGACCTTGAACCGTTTGTTTACCAGTAAAGTGCATTATATGTCAAAAAATCCTGAAATGTTTTCATCAAAAACCTTAATTTCTTTTCTACTGAAGAAAGAATGACATGGACATCTTGGATGACATGGGGGTGAGTAAATTATCAGCAAAAGTTTTTTTTTTTTAAAGTGAACTACTTCCTTGCTGCTGCAAGGATGTTTCTAATACAATGGTTTCAAATACAATTATACAATGAGTAACAGCAAATCTGACATATTTCTCTCTTCTGACTGCTGTAATCAATATCTCAATATTTCTTCGCTCTTTTTTTGGAAGTCGTCGAAACGCTATCACAGATTTTATCTTTTGCTATTGGAGCAAATGGAAATATAAAAACTATTTTTGCTGTCTCCGGTTCACGGCTATAGAAGTTCAACACTACAAAAAATATTGTTGGTTTAACTTAAAAAAGTAAGTAACCTGGGTTGCCTTAAAATTTTAAGTTGATTGAACTGGAAAAAGTGAGTTAATACAATGAAAGAGATTGATTTAATCATCAGAAACTCAAAATAATGAGTTATCTGAACTACATAAATTGTTACAAAAAGTTGATTAGCCAAAAGAAAAAATGTGATAAATCTTGACAATATTTTTTTTTACAGTGAATGCACTATGACGACTTCTGCTTTCTGACCCTGAAAAAGTAAAAAGGGTCCCTTTTAACTATTTTTATTGATACAGTCAGTCAAACTCAAACCTGTGGCCTGCATGAGCACCACATCTAAACATGTCAGGAGCATGTGAGGCTAACCACTCCAACTTTAGTTCTCATTTTTAGTTTGAAACTGAAAGCCAGTCTCCTGATTCCTTAAAGAGATCATTTTCCTGTCACCTTGTTACTAAACAGTAGCTGCTTGCATTGTATAAATCCCTGAGAACACAGCACTGTCTCCCAATTAGAGAACACTTCCCTGCCTGCTCTGTCAAACAGTATCAGAGGTCTAACTCTATTCAATAATAATTACCTCAACAATACAGGCAGCTAATCTCCGAGGAGTATCTATCAAATGTTTTAGTAAAAGCAAAAAATGTAGACATCACACATTACTAATGAACTAGTGAGTATAAAAGCAGGAAATTAAATGATTTAGTAAAAAACATCCTCATGTAGACAGCTTGGGTTTTCTTTCACACACTCTTTCATAAACCAATTCAAATAAAGTTATATTAAAATTTAAAGGGCTTATATTCTACAATTTGCCCTTGTTTCCATTACATCAAACACCATATTTTTTTTAGACTTTCTGACTCAAGAACGGTTTCTATATGTAAATTACTTCTTTTATGATTGTTTAATACTGTATCTTTGAATCTGAAAATTACCTTTTTAAAATTTATGATTTTTTGAAGCAAGTAATTTTATTCCCCAAGGACACATTCATTTGACTAAAAGTGACAGTTAATTAATTTTATAATGCTTATATTATTAAGTTATAATATACAGTATAATATTACTGCTTTTACTGTATATTTGATCAAATAAATGCAGCCTCGGTGAGCATAAGAAACCTTTTAAAAACAACAACAAAAAAATCTTAATGATCCCAAACTTTGTAACGGTAGTGTAAATTGTGGTCATGATTATATGCTTGTGTTTATGACATTAAAATTACGACGATATCGATGTTTTCACATGGATTGACTTTTGCAGAAGTATGTGTACAAATTAATGAAAATCCTGTTTTCCATTATACGTTAACACAAGATATTTCCTTTTTTCTGTACAGATCCGTTCCACACCTTAAAATGGTGTCTGGCAAGTGTACTGTCTCAAATCTATGCGTCACCTTCAAATCCTCCAGTGGAAATCCATGATCTCCCAGGGGAGGGTGGGGGTGTCAGACAGACCTGAAGCTAATCAGACAGTGATCATGACCAGACCATTTATCACGCTCTTGCTAATCAATGACAATATTTAGAAGAGAGACAGTTTTAGAAATAGCCACAAAAACACTCGACTGCACCAAAACAATGCTTCAGAATGGCAACGGCTTTATGGAAGATTAAAATGTTCACTGCACCCTTCTGTCAGAGTGTCTCTTGCTCCAGAGAGCTGAGCAAATATGACAGGCGGCGATGACAAAAAAAAAAAAAAAGAAAACAATATGGAGACAGCATCAGGGGAACAGCATCTGCAGATTTTTGGCTGCATCCGTCTCTCCTGATATTGCTTCATAATACACTACAGTGAGGACACAATTACACCATTTTCTCCACGCTTAAATAATAATGAATCAATGTCAGAATTATTAAAGTGTAATGTATTTCACGGCGATACATCCTGTTCGAATTAGAGCCGGGATCGGAAACATGCCATTATGGGCGGAAATCATTTCCCCCTGGTAAATAATTGAAACGACATCCTGGCTGCCACCTATGGTGAATGAAGACAGGTGGTGTCTGTGTCTATGCATGCCTCTGACTCTAATGTAAAAGGGAAAAAAAAATCAAATCAAGAGTTATTCTTTTACCAAACACAGAAAGACTTACCGCCTGCTTGGATTTGGATATGTCGTCCATTTGTACATGGAGGTCCTCGATCTCTACTTCCATTGACTTTCGGGCCTTGACCGCAGCAGCGCATGTGAACTCTGATTCCTCGAGCTGTAAAGAGCACACATGCAAACACACATAAATGAAATGTATGTTTACTACTGGACCTCATGTTTGATGCGTTATCTACCGAGCCCAGGGGAGCTGAGAAACAGACCTGGTTCTTGAGCTGAGCGATCTCTCTCTTGCTGGGAGCGTTGTTCTTCAGGTGATCCAGCATGATCTGGGCATCAGCCAGCAAGGCCTTTGTGCGCTTCAGGTCCTTCCTCAGACGCTTCTCTGTCTCTACATCTCTGTGGCTCACCTGAAAACAAAGGACAGCTTATATTATCTTTACATGTTGTTCACACTGAAAGCTTAGGAATGATGGTTAAGTTTAGCAACTGTTACTTTGAGGAAACATACAAAAAAATACATTTTATTTTCATGACAGAACATAACCAGAAAACTTCACCAAAATAATATTTTTGTTTATGTTGGAAACGTTTTATATTTCATTTATGTACCGCAACCTTTAATTTTATGGGAGTGATTTTGAAAATCTTTAAACTTAAAAAAGACAAACCAAAGTCAATCAATAGCCTTTAATTTATGTCATGATTCTCACAAACATTATTTTCTATCATTATTTGCTGCTTGCATCCGTTGGTCTGTAGCATTTGGTATTAGAGGAAGGGACATTTTCATTACAGTTGACATTTGATTTAATGTTTACACTTAATTAGCATTTTTGGTCCATGATTTACAGAAAGATATTATTTTTTAAAATGTCCAAAAATGTCAATTTCTTTGAAAGTATTTTATGCTCACCAAGGCTGTATTTATTTGACCAAAAACACAGTAAAACTGAAATTTATTTTAAAATCATTACTACAGTCTTCAGTGTCACATGATCCTTCAGATATCATTCTAATATGCTGATTTACTGCTAAAGAAACATTTCTTATTTTCAATATTGAAAACAGTTGTGTTGAATTTTGTGGAAACGAAACCGTGATACAGTTCTCAATAAGATTATTTCTATCATGACTTTCAGATTTTCGGATGACGAACGCTCGAGCGCGATTTGAGTTTTTCCTCGAGAGATATCATGTCTTGCAAACGAGCGAAGCATGGCAGTTGATCAGTGTTCAGATGTACAAATTGAACACAAAAGTATTTTTTAGTTCCTTCATCCGAGCCTCTGAAGAAACAATGGGTTCATTTAATTTTCTCTGGAAATGCGCCAACACAACTTCCCAAAGTTTTGTATGGTCAAAACATTTCACCGACGACTGTTTCCTCAACTAGGGCCAATATAGAGCTGGCCTCGATGAACGTCTGAAAATAAATCGACCGAGCAACAATTTCTGATGTGTAGCTTAATTGTAAAAATGTATAGCAGTAGTACAAATATTCACATATAATACGTAGCTATTTAATATGTAAGCATGTCAGCCAATCACAGCAGTGGGCGGTTACACTGAATCCCACAGCAGACACGCCCCTTCAAACAGAGCGTTCAAATCACAGGCTAAAATCAGGCTAGGAAAAATGCCTTTTATTTCTAAATTATGACTATTTTATCTAAAAAAACATACTAACATTATAAGAGCAAGCCAGGAAACATTCTAAAATAATAAAATAAGCCCATGTCAGGGGACATTTAATAAAAAATATGTAATAAAAAATTAAAAAGGTATTTCATACCGCATATATTAAATCAACATATTTCAGACCTTGACTAGTTCTATATCATTTTCATGAGTGCAGTACCTGCTCCTGGGCACACATCAGCTTGGCTTCCATGTCTCTCCTCTCCCGTAAGACCTTCTGCTTTTCTTCATACTCCTCCTCCAGCTGAACCTCCATTTGCTTGAGCTGTTCACACCAGCAAAACAGTAACAGAACATCATATAAGGCATATGTGAAGTAGGTTTACCCCAAAGAGTCAATCCAATTATATACTGTCATTCCAGACAACACATTCCCTAAATGTGTCTTTAGATGCTTCTGAGCACCTTCAAGTGCCAATCAAAGGATTCGGTCGTGAGAAAGAAGGGTAATTATAGGATGCACTGTACTGGCAGCTTGATTGGTTAAGTGGAGAGGAGGGAAAGGTGAAATATACGTGAGGAAAATAAAATAGGCCCATGAATTATACATCAAAACAAAACTCAATGAGTTCAGCTTATCTGCTCCTCCGCGGCAAAGACACTCTACAAATGGGAAGTCGCTATCTGCAACAAGAGCTGCGCGCTGAACAACGGTGAATGAAAATTCTTATTCAACACATGGCCGAATATGTCTTGTTTATTTATGTTGTACAGAAAGCAAAGCGAGCTCTGCAAAAGGACTGAACATCAGCAATTAAAATGTTATAAATTGAACACAGAACAACTTCTGAAACCAATTGTAAAGTATTCAGAGCGCATTGATAGTGGTGTTAGCTGGTGACTTGCACTTAAAAGTGAAAAGTTGACTGAATGTGTTTGGGAGCTATCAGAGGCCATGCATTTTTTATGTCTTGGTTCTTCATAATTGCCATAAAAACTTAATTTTCTTGTGATTTTGAAATCATAAAAAGATTTTTTTCTGAGATAAACATAATTTTGTAGTGATCTAAACATAACAAAAAATGTTTAGTCGAGATTCTGACTAAAAAGTTCCTTTACATTTATGATATTACAATAAAATATATATATTTTTTGTTAATATAGTAATGCATTATTTTCTGGTGTATGGTGTATTTGATTGACTGTACTATAAGATTAATATTAATGTATACATATATTACTAACATTAATTAGAATAATACGATTAATATAATTATGAATACAAATATTTTGTAAATATTATTTCAAGAGCTAATATTCTCACTGCGCATTTTTTGTAAATAAAAGAAAATTAATAATAATTATACTAATAATAATAATAAACAGAAATATTTACAACCAGCTCTATAATATAATTGCACATTGAGTAAGTAAGGAAGGAAGGAAGGAAGGAAGGAAGGAAGGATATTACATATTAAAAATGTAAGAACTAATATCCTCGGTGTGGATTCATTGTAGAGCAGTTTGTAAATAAAAGAAAATCATTAACAATAGTAATAATAATTTACAATATTTACAAATAAGAATAAGAATATTAGCTAATTAGTATTATTTAGCATTTCCATAATAACATGAAGAAAGAAATTATGAAAAAATGCTTTTATTTATAGAAAACATTTGTGTGAAATAATAAAAATACAATGACGCCAACATGCCAAAGGTTGCATTGACTATGAGCAGTTTTTGTCTTATAGTAGTTGGTGGATGTATTGTACCTTCTTGCTGCAGGACTGTCTGATCTCCTCCACCTCGTCGTCTTTGCTCTCGATCTCTTTCGAATGCGTCTGTCTCAGTCTCTCCATCTCCATCTCCAGACGGAGCTTGGCCTGCAGGTCACAACATCAACATCTCATTGAATACAACATACGACGCGCGCATACAGATGCATATGCAAAACAACTCTGCCGCACAGGCCAATAAAAGTCTTCTTAATTATTATTATAATGTATGCAAACTGTAAGTATTGACAGTTTCTTCATAACGACGCATCAGCTGAATCTACATAAATTAGCATATTATGCATGAGAGGTTAAAATTGTATGCGTGGAGAATATACATCATTCCAAGACACAATACATAAAACATCAGTCAGCTCAATCCAAAACATACATCCTTATTCTCATGAAATGATTACCTGCTCCAGCATCTGAATGGTTCCAGCCTGCTCATCGAGTTCTTCTTCTTGATCTTTGACCTTTGCCTCAAGGTCACGAAGCTGCTTTTTAACCTTGGCCAACGACGCCTCGTCCTTTGAATCCTGTGAGTTCTGATCTTGAAGCTCCACCTCCAACTGCTCCAGCTTCAGATTGACAGCACATATCTCCAGATCCTTATCCTGAGAGAGCAGAGAAAAAAAAAAAACCTCATTTAGAACAACATAGTCTGGACTCGGCACACACAGACACATTTACGTCACGGTCAGGAAAAGTCTGTGGGTGAGAGACAACAAAGGAGGATGATATAAGCGAGGTTTCTGACCTCTAGTTGTTGTCTAAGGCTGAACACTTCCCCGGTCAGCATGTCTTTCTCTCTGCTCAGCTTCTCCCGCAGACTCTTTTCTCTCTGCACCTCCTCCTGAGCCTGAGTCTGCTCCGAGTCAAACCTGCAGACATTGCATGTATAAAAAACACAAACGGTCAACAAGCTTAATCTCAGGAAAAGGGAAACAAAGGTACAAAGTCATTTTCCAGAGGCTTTGCACTCTCTGTTCCAAAAGTATGTGCTGCAATCTTACACCAAATATGCTGAGACCATCATAACTGATTCCACAAGCACTTAACTAGACTACAACCATAATGGCACTTCCTATGATATTAAATATATACAATAAATTAATAAAAATTGATTCAGCTCCAGGTTTTTTTTTTTTATCAATTTAGCTTATACTTCAAACGTGTTCAGTACATGTGTAAATACTGTTGGCTCTTATGATAAAGTGCTTGATTGTTTGTGATGGTCGTCATACCCAAGTCACTTTGTATAAAAATGTAAATGTAAAAAACTAAGTATGATCAGATGAAACCAACCATGATATTTGCCATTGGTTACCAGCCAATTATGTGGAAAAAATTGTGTGATTTTTCATCCAAAACATCATTTATTCACCATTATCATTGTTCCAAACTGGTATGACATTCTTTCTTTTGTGGAAGACAAACTAAGATAGGCTACTAATTTAAAGCATGTTGGTAACCAAACTGTTTTGATTATACAATGAACCTCCACTGCATTTCTCAAAATATCTTATTTTATGTTTCATCAACGAAAGACAATCATATGGTTTAAGAATGACATAAATGAATATAAATGAAACAGGATAAACTGAATTTTTGAGTTTTGGGTGAATGATCACTTTCACCAGTCAAGCAGACAGACCTTTTAATTTAAAGGAAAACAAGACACACAGCCGAGGCTGACAAACCTTATTAAAATAATGTTTTAGCAGTGAACATGGATGTGATTTTTTCTAATTTCAACTTTAAAAGCTAATTAATCTGCAATTGAATTATCTGCATATCGTGATTGCATCTGTGTTTTTTATATTGGTGTTAGTAACTGAAAAACCCATATTAGTTGATCATTAGTCAAATTATGCACAATGCAATAACTAAAGGCAATCACTCATTTCTTCTAATCACACTAATCTATAATCAAAGCACAAGTATAATGACAAAAGAAACATACCTGCTTTTCCTAAAATAGCCCAGCATAGCACAGCAGAGTGTTGAGAAACTAAAACTCCTTTAAGGCTTACAGTATTGTGTGTGACGTGTGTGTCAGGAGGGGAATTAGGGGAAAACATTCTGATTGGGTTAGCTTGTAAGTGGGTAACAATGTGTGAGCAGGGGGGAGTCGTGATGCTTTAGGGCAAATCAGTTAATACTTTCCCTCTTTTTATAGTTTTCTCTTTCGTTCTCCACCCCCTTCTCTCAGAGGCCCTGTTATGATCCCATAAATGAGTCTTATGCAACTCTTTGTCTAAATCCAAGCCCCATAGAGAATTGAAGGACCACTCTCCTTGCCCTCCCTTTAGCTAAATCTGAGCCTCAGGCCGATCATTACATTTAGAGTGGACTTTCACACATGCAGTCTCCACTGAAAAGCACGGCCTCCGCCTGTTTACTCAACAGTCAAGTCAAGTCAAATATATTTATATTATATTTATATATATAAATATATATATATATTTATATATATTTATATTATATTATAAAATATATAGCGTTTTTCACAATACAGATTGTATCAAAGCTGCTTCACAGTATCAATAAAAACAACTTAACAGTGTTTGTTTATTACTGGAAAAAAAAAAGTCTAAAAAGGTTTAGCCTCAGCACCTTCGCACATTAACCACCACCACCTGTCGCTAAGAGTGATACTCTTACTCTTGGGCTACTCTTAAGGCTTGTTTACATCAAGAACTAACAAACTACAAAATTATACTACTAATTCAAATTCTATGAGGGTAGAAAACTTATTTTCAACTCTGTGTGAAAACACATTCTTTTTTGCTGTTAAAAAAAAACTTGAATTTGAAATGAATATAATTACTATTAGGAATTAAACGATTTTAGCATTTTGAGTTTTACCAGTTTCCATAATGTAGAGAGTTACTGAAAAGCTCCATAAAAAGAGACTGAAACTACAGTAGTATGAGTGACTGAAAGCCCCATAAAGAGGCATAATTATCCAATATCTGGTCTGACTCACTTGCGCTGTTTCTTCTCCAGGTCGTGGTTGCGGCTCTGCTGGCCCTCCAGGTGCAGTTTGGTGTCCTGCAGCTCGGCGGTCAGTCTCTGGCATTTCTTCTTCAGCTGCTGAGCCACACGCTGCACCTCTTCATTGTCCGCCTGCAGGTCTGTCAGCTAAACACACAGATTCTCAGTGAGTCTGTACAGGTGGATCTGTCCGTCCAGTGTACGTCTTGTCTAGATGTGTGAGTTCAGCTAATACATTCATGTTTGAGACTGAACACAGTACATGCTGTTGTGTTGGACCACACTGACAATACGAGTGAAGCCTGAGTCTTTTTTGATGTGTGTGTTAGTTTGGCAGAATAAAGTCAACAGCAGGGATGCACTAAAATGATGTACAATACCAATAAGCTGATAATTATTTTCATGTTATGGCCGATTACCGATAAATGGGTGAAATTAAAACAATATGCTACTTTGCCTAAATAAAATGAAAATAAAACATCAGAACTAAAAGCAATTGTTTTAAATGCTGTAAGTGAATTTAGGCATCAAAACATTATAATATGAAGCTATTCGTGTTGAGATTTGCAATGAGCATTCCCATTTAAATATCAAATAACGGCCAATAAAATGTCTAAAATAATAGATACAGAACTGATATTGTGCATCCCTAGTTGACAGACTTGAAGTGCAAAAAAAATGTTGTTGGTTTTTTTTTTGTGTGTGTGTGTTTGTAAGATGCCCTAACCTTTCTCTCCAGCTGCCTCTTGTTTTGCTGCTCCACCTCCAGTTTGTCATCAAACTCTTGCTGGAGTCTCTTCTTGGTGAACTCGATCTCTCTGATGGCCCTCTCATATTTCAGCCTCCATTCTCCTCCTGAACACAAGAGTTAGTGACGATCAAGGCCGCGCAGTTCATTGTGAGACGGCCTTGTGAGATTATTAAACCGCATATTTCTGCGATTTATTTAAATAAATATGTCAGTGCTTCAAAGCGAAGTGGCGGCACTCTGTTTTGTCTACTGCACATAGTCCAAGCACTCCATCTCAACAGGTTCAGTGCACTTGAAGTTGGCGGTGCAATTTTAAATGTCAGATGTTTGTCATAATGCTGTTAAAATCACATTATTTGGCATCATAATTGCAATGTGATTTTCAAGGTGAAACACTATGGGCCAGATTAGTCTGTGGTCATTCCCTGAAGAGAGCCGAGGTTTAAACTCTGGATCACTGCCAGGGAAATTTCACGACACACAGAAACTCATTCTGTGGTTTTAAAAGATATCTGATAAACTGAAAACAAGCAAAAACACACAAGTCAATAAATCAAAGCAGATCAATGATTTGTGAGCAGTGGTGGAGGAAGTACTGAATCTCAGTACTTAAGTAAAAGTACAAATATCCAGATAAATTTTTACTTAAGTAAAAGTCGAAGTAACACAATGACAACCATACTTAAAGTACATTTAAAATCAGGTACTTTTTACTTAAGTATTAAAAGTAAAAGTACTTGCATAACAATTACTAGTTTTTTTGTTAGATAATGGTTTATATATATTATCTAACAGTTCTCAAAGCAATGAGCATGGATTTGTGTCTCTAATAAATAATGAGACACCAGATTTTCCCTCTTCACAGAAAGTTCCAGAAACAGAAGAGACAGAGAGAGACAGAGAGAGTGCTCATGTTTGGGGTTTCACTGCCCCCTGGCATTTCCATATAAACAGCTTAATGAGGAGCAGCAGCTCTGATGCTACAGATTATTTTCTCATTTGTCTGGAGGTGCCACACTGAAGCGCTCAGCACACCTGAAGCTCTACCCCTCACCAGAGAGTCATGGGCCATCAAACTCATGGAAATACTCCCAGATAACCCTTCAATTCTGCCAAAATTATTCAGGAAGGGTCTGAGAGTTTTTGCTCAAAGCTCAGCAATCATAAGTGAATCCCTTCACTGAGATCGCATTGTGCAATTTATTCCAATCTTGCTCTGTCCAGGAAGTGATGTCACAAACTCACCGGTGTCATCGTCATCCATTTCCCCGTTGAGCTCCGATGCGCGTATGAGCCGTGCCTCCATCACTTCCATCTCCATGGACTCCATCTGCTTCTTCATAGCATCAAACTTGGCCTGAAAGACAAACACAAACACAGAGCACATCAGCTCTCTGTTCTGCAGGGAAATGTCCAGCCCATCTGCTCACAAAGGCAACCCTGAGCCTAGGAGACACATAAAAACACACTGTACACACACACACCCCAGGCATACACAGACAAATACCTACAGTCTCTTGCTCACACTGACACACACTGTCTTTCACAAGGATATTTAATATGAGATGACACAATTTGTATACGGCTCATGCTCTGCTGCATGGACTGCATTGTCTGTGCTTTGGTGGAAAATATCTATTTCAGGCATGAGGAGATTCCTTCCAGAAAACCATCAACTCAAACCCTATCTCTGTTCAAATGTGTGTGTGTGTGTGTGTACCTGTAGATCCTTCATGTCTTTCTCTAGCCTCAGTCTCTCCGATGTCTCGGACTCCAGCAGCTGCGAGGCAGACTCGCCTGTGTTACGCTCATCGGCAAGTTCTGATGACAGTTCTGTGATCTGAAACGTACATATGATGGATAAACATTAACTAGATGTGGCACACATGCTTTATACAAACTTTAGAGTAGTGTATGAGCTCATCTCACACACATGCAACACTTCACATCTATATCATCACTCACATATTTCACACAGGGACGATAGCTTTTTGCTTTTGTCTTAAAGGGATACTCCACCGTTTCTTTCATATTAAACTATGTCATTCCCTTAACTAAGACGAGTTGATGCATACCTCTCTCGTCAATCGCTCTGGCGCGCGAGACACTTTGATAGCACTTAACTTAACTTTAAAAAGTATTGTTTCTAATAATCATGCACTTGAAGATGGCACCAGCTGTTTAATTTAGTCATTTATTCTAATTCTTTTTTTGCTATAGCTGAATGTTTACTTGAACACACTATTGCTTAATATTTCAGTAACCTATTCACTTTTTTACAAATAGTTCATTTTGTTTATTTATTGTATAAAATATGACATAACTTATATTTGTATCAATTATACATTACATGCAATTATTATATCAAATATATATTATATAATTTAAGTATATATTATTGTATAAAAAACTATTTATTATTGTTTTCTTGAATACATTTAATCATTGTTTTAATTTGTTAATATTTATAATTTTTTTTTTTTAAATAAAAGGGGTTTGTTAATTAGCTTAAAGGGTTAGTTCATCCAAAAATGAAAATTCTGTCAGTATTTATACAAATACATACTATGGTAGTCAATGGGGAATGAGATCTGTTTGATTAAAAAATTCTTCCAGATATCTTCCTTTGTGTTCAGCAGAACAAATAAACACATAGATGTTTGGAACAACTTGAGGGTGAGTAAACGATGATAGAATTTTCATTTTTGGGTGAACTAACCCTTTAACCCCATTCATTTTTGTTGTTATCTTAAATTTCTTATTGAGAATAATGAATTTTCATTGGCATTAATTACTGAAACTTTGGTATGGAACAACCTACAAGTATGTATGCACCTGTGATATGCCCAAATGACATCAGCATGATCAATATGTGTAAACAATAGAGTTTCTTTTAATAGAATCTGAACCGAATTGAATTTAAACACCAACCTTGCTTTCTAGCCGGTCACTATTGAGTCTCAACTCGTTCCTCTCCTTCTCCACTTTCTCCAGCCTCAACTTGAGCAGCTGAATCTCCTCCTAAAGACAGACAGACAATCAGAAAACACAATAAGACAGACAGAAAGACAGGATGACAAGAAATTCAGCTGATATACAGTATAAAGGAATGACCACACATTTAAACACAATGACAGTTACTATACTTAGTGAAGTATAGAGATAGAAAGGTGAGATAAATTAGAAACTGTAACGGAATGGCAGACAGGAAGAAAGCCCGCCCGGTTTTAAGTCTCAATTACCGCAAACCTCCTCCTACTTTCCAAAACTCTTCTTCTGCCAACTTGAGAGAAATGCAAAGCACAGCCAATCGGTTGCAGCTCTGAAATGTGTTTGAGCAGAGCAGATAGTGACTCTGTGTTTGTTTTTTAAAAGCAGGCTGTTTGGAGGCAGTGTCAGCACCCGTCTGTCTCTCGCAGGAGCACGCCCGACTGCATGGCTACACAGCACTCAGCGGGAAGCGGCCCAGCGGACGAAACGCGCATGCACGCGCGCACACACTCTGTGACATGCTAATGCACTCCCCCGCGGGAAGCAGTGCTGCTTTTGATCCAGCATGCTACATAGGTAATGTATGCATACACACAGCCCTGCCACTCTCCGCACACACAAACACACACAGGACTCTACAAACACTTGGATTGAGGCGAAGCCGCAGAGACAGTAACCAAAGAGACAGGTGATTTGGGTGCGACTGATAGTTGCAGCTGAATTTGAGAGGGACCCCCGCGGGGCAGAGAAACCAAGAGGGGCATTAAAAGCCACACAGATGGTCTTTGTATTCAGCTCTACTATTTTCAAAAGGCAAAATCTGTACATGACACGCCGATTTACAGCATTTAAACTGGTTAGTGAAGATGACTGGTCCTTACGTCTTTGCCACGGATCTGCTCCTCAGTCAGTTGAACCTCGATGAGTGGACGGACGGTGGTAAAAAGCTTCCACCAAGGCCAGCCCTTCACACCCCGGTTCTTCTTGATGTTTTTCTGAATGCAGCGGATTGCCAAGTCCTGGATCTGAAAAACAAGGATATTTTTATGACTGTGTGTGCGTCCTGCTGCTGTGCTAGTGAGAAATTGTCAGGTCTTTAGGTCTTGTGCATGTGAAGTACAGTAGCTCAAACCAATCAGAGCCCAGATGAACAAAAGCAGGCCTGTGTTTGGAGGCTCAGGGCCCCACAGTCAAAGAGCTTCCCTTGGGTGAACCAGCTCTGAATGGACCTTTTCAACTCCGGGATGTCCAGTGCGGTCCACAGTAAGCCTGAAGGTGGGACTCTAAACTTCAGGGGTTCTTTTTGTACAGTATTTATTAAAGGGATAGTTCACTTTGAAATTAATTTTTTATATGTTTTAGCTTACCTCAAGGCATCCAAGATGTAGGTGTCTTTGTTTCCACAGTATTTTCAATGTTGACATTTTTCGGTCAAACCGTTGTTGTCTATCAGTCATCAGGTACACAGAGATTTCAGAAGTTTTACCTTTCACTGTGAAGATCTAAACATATTTAGATATACATGAAAATCGCAATGGAAGACAATTTTGATATATCTAAATATGTTTAGTGAAAGGTAAAACTTCCGAAATCTCTGTGTAAACCATTAGTGACGTACACGCACAAGCGATCACTTCCGGCGGAACGTTGGACATGGCTCAGTTGGACATGGCTGTGGTTACACGAGGTAAAAACTATATAAAAACTGTTCGTTTTCTCACACAAACCGCTCGTTTCTTGTCTTAGGCCATCAATGTGTACTTACATTTACGAGTCATTAAATCATGTTTAATTTTGACTTCTCTGTGCATGCTCTTTGAGGTGGACCCCCTAAAACTCCATTATATGACTGAAAGACAACAACGGTTTGACCGAAAAATGTCAAAGACAAAGACACCTACATCTTGGATGCCCTTGAGGTAAGCTAAAATATATCAAAGAGTAATTTCAAAGTGAACTATCCCTTCAATCTTTGTACTGTAAATGTTAATTATTGAAAATACTCTTCATTGTTATTTCATGCTAGCTCAGGTACATTAAAAAATATTTACAAATACAACTTTTAATTTTAATAATGTATAGACCTTTTTCACATCAGCGCCATCTCTTCAGTGGGTTGTACTGTTATTTAATGTGTTTTTTGGATTGCAAAAATATCTTGTCAAGAAGTTTGAGTAGACAAAAAAACTCAAACAACATAAGCTGTGGAAAATTATAAGTAGTATGGGAGTTTTATACAGAGGTTGCCATTAAAAATACAGTAAGTCTATCCCTCAAAGCCGCGCTTTTATACCCTTCATGGCGTTGCTCTGAATAAGGTCTATTAGTAAATGATGAAATCAACTATATGAGATCAATAAAAAGTTAGTTCACATTAACTAACGTAGTTAACTAACTTAACCTTATTTCAAAATGTTACCAGAAATATTTAATAGATTTAATGGTATTTTTTAAATTAGCATCAACATTTTTTATTTTATTATCTAATATGATAATAAATTAATATTTATAAGGTAAAAAGTAAAAATAAAAAGTATAAATACATTTTACATGCAAACAATATTTTCTTTTATTTATTAGTGTTTACTTTTTTAATTGA
This sequence comes from Pimephales promelas, assembly GCF_988280905.1. Lineage (NCBI taxonomy): Eukaryota > Metazoa > Chordata > Actinopteri > Cypriniformes > Leuciscidae > Pimephales > Pimephales promelas. The sequence continues at coordinate 22,562,303 of NC_142784.1, forward strand.
CACCGAGTAGGCTTTATCAATTTCACCGTTTGCTTAAATGATGCATTGACATGTAACTTGCAGTAAAAAGTCATTGTAATACAATAGGCTTTTCTGCGAAGGCTTTGTCAGGCTGATTCAAACCAGAAACCTTTTAATCCTTTTGAATGAGTCAATAAAAGAATCAACTGCTATTACACGCACATTATTTTTGAAACTGAGAGCATTTTTTTTTTCATATTTCCGACATGGCATGAACATAGAGTCACCTCACACATCTCAGTGTGCAACCCGCTTATTTCCCCTCAAGACACGCAGTTTGAATAAACGCTGCTCTGTTTCATCAAGCGGACGTTAACACTGCTTAAATACTCACCCTTAGCAAAAACACCCATTAATGGTGTTGATCACAGGAAGAACAAACACATTTTCTTCAATGAGGCTGTCAGAAGGCAATACAGAGGAGTGATTTTGGACTGTCTAGAAATGCAGCCAGAAGCAAAAGCCCCAAGCTCCTTTGAGTAATTCAATTAAACTTCAATACTTCTTGGCAGCTGATTTAAACCCTGCGTAAGATTTACATGCTGCAGGAACAGGGACGATTCAAATAATAGAGGATTATCTGGAAACCCAATTAGACAGGCCCAATTCAGCAAATTAACGGGGCCGAGCCTGCGCGCGTTGCATTCGGACTACGGTTTGTCTAATTTGTCACGGCGAGAAAGCTTCAGCACGAAACAGAGGCGCCGTTTGGCCGACATATGCACCGCAGCTCATTTGCCACACTTTGACCACAACAAATGCCACAAACAGCCATCTAAACAGCTTGTAAGAGACGGTGAAATCAGGATGAGCTAATTAAAATGGCAGTCTGGAGGAAATGGTGCCTGTGAGCCCTGGGGCCTGGCAGGAGGAACTAAGGGTTCTGTATGTAAGGATGCGACGCCAACAAGTCAGCCACAACCCCTCCAACAGGTGTCCGACGTGAAGTTGAATACGGATCAGCAGGTGGCATTCATCCGCATGTATGAACACAAGGACATTTGAGCACACTCACACGTGACTGCGAGGGCACCTGTTCACACTTGGAATGAAACTTGTGTCTTTAGGCAATGAGTTAATTAGACACACAATTGGCATTTGTGAAATTCCCAGCTCCCTCTAGTGTTGTTTTCGCTGAAAGTCAAAGAAAATTTGCAGGGAGCATGCCAGCGTGCTTCAAAGGAGCCCACGTGGAGTTCTCTGTTAAGGGACTAAGGGCTTAGAACACACAGATAGGTCTAAAACTGGAACAGACTTCAAGGTCCTGAGATCCCTCAATTATCGATCTGAGAGAGAAACAAGCAAATTGATTTTGCATCGTGGCAACTGTGGTTTGAAAAAGGAAGCCTGGTCCCTCATGTCTGTCTCTCAGGGATCTGCCGTAACGATTCAACGCAACACTTCTTGTCTTGACATTGTTAAATACATCCTGGAACACAAATGACTTCAGATCATATTGAGGAATTTCCACTTCCACTTTCCACTTATTTTTTAGATCTGGAAGAGGATATGATACCGAGACTGTTTTAATCACTAGGTCAGGGGCCGATGTCTCGCATAAGACATTTATTATCAAAGGAATGGTACCTTTTGTAGATTATTTCAGCCAGAAACCACACAAGAGTAGGGAAGAGACCATCTAATGACAATTAGATCAAATTAACACAAAATTAAATTAAAATATATCAAAATAAATTAAATAATACGATAAAATAAATTATATTAATTGTATATACAATACCATTCGAAAATTGGGGTTGGTAAGATTTTTTGCTCAACAAGGCTGCATTTATTTTGTGAAATATTATTACAAACTAAAATAACCTTTATATTTAAAAATATTAAAAAAATTACTAATATTTTCTGAAATAATTTGATTATGCTGCATTGATAATTGTGCTGCTTATTAGTTTTTGTGGAAACTGTGATGCATATTTTTTGGGGATTCTTTGATAGAAAGTTCAAGAGAACACTAATTTGAAATTACATTTTTTTTCTCCAATATAAACGTTTTATTCTTTCCCTCCATATAAACAATATTTTTGCACAATATTTTTTCTAATATAAACATTTTTTTTATATACAAAATTTTTATACAATATATTTTCCAATATAAACGGTAGTAAGGTGTGGGGTGTGGGGAATTATGTGTATTAATATGTGTTAACCAGTATGTTTGATGGTTCTTTGTGTGGTGTATGAGGTATGATGTAATGCCTATTTGTATAATCCTGCAAACAAATCTCCCTACAGGGATTGACTGATAGATTGACTGATTGAGTTTATGGTCACTTTTGACAATTTAATGCACTTTTGCTGAATAAAAGTATTTCTTTAAAATAAAAATCTTACTAACCCACAAATTTTGAATGGTAGTGCATCAGTAATAAATATGAATAATACATATTTTAAAATATGTAATTAAATAATAAATTGATTTAAACTATTAGACAGTTCAAGGGAGGTTGCAAATAAAAAAAATACTAAATTAAATGTACCAATTACATGTGAAACTCGTAAAATTAGAATATAATGCAATTTATTTCAGTAATTCAACTTAAAGGGTGAAACTAATATATTATATAGACTCATTACATGCAAAGTGAGATATTTCAAGCCTTAATTTGTTATAATTTTGATGATTATGGCTTACAGCTATGAAAACCTTTTCACAATATTCTAATTTTGAATTTGGAGTTTCACAAGCTGCAAGCCATAATCATCAAAATTATAACAAATAAAGGCTTGAAATATCTCACTTTACATGTAATGAGTCTATAATATATTAGTCTCACCTTTTAAGTTGAATGACTAAAATAAATAAACTTTTGCACAATATACTAATTTTTCGAGTTTCCCCTGTATTTCACAAAAAACTTGGCGGAATCTACTTGTCGGCATTTAAATTAGGTAACAGCCACAAACAGATCTCTTGCATATCTTCTGATGTCACTAACCTGACAACCTTTGACAAACTGTGGGTTAGTGCATGGGCATCTGAGGTTACGGCCCATGAGGCGACTTTCTAGAGCAACAGTCCAGTACATATCCCTAGACTGATTTCCCAGTCTAGCGTGAAGAATAGGTTTCTGGTAAGCTTGACAAAAGATTTCTTTCTAAGAAAATAAATTCCTCTGGGGACAGGTCACTGTGATTCAGAGGCATCCAGACAAGGCTCTTTGTGAGGACAATAGTACAGAAAGTGGAAAATAACAGTGAACCCTTCAACAAAATGGCAAGCCGCAGTCCTAACTCAAGAACTTTGAAAGAAATCAAACAAAACCAGAAGGGCACAAGACTTCTTTTATGGCGACAGCTATAAAGCGGCTCACCTACAAATCAGTGTTACCAAAGACGCCTCACAAGGAGCCCTAAACAGCAAAAGAAAAAGAACGCTACACAGTATCTGAAGAAAGAAAACAGCCCCCAAGAGCAAACAAAAACGAACTCAAACTCCTTTTACTTACAGAAAAACATCCAGTTAATGGTCTTGACTCCTGTCCTGTCAGGAGCTCTGAGGTAAACTCAAAACAGTCTCACCAAGAAAAGCCTTCTCTGTTTGTGTGCAATACTGAAAGAGGAAGTGGATGTTGAAGAAGTTGTATTGCCAAGACAGCTGACCACCAAGGGCCAACAGCAGCGTTAGGAGTTGCATCGAGCACACCTCCTCCCAATCCCATGACATATATTTTACTGAGACAGGGGGCCCAGTCGTCTTAGGAGAGAGAGACAAGAGTCACAGCCAACTGTAGGACCAGCCCTCACATACTGAGCCAATCCCACTGAGGGGAGCATGAGTGTGAAAATGAGAGAGCAAGAAAGGGGCACAAAAGATCAGAGATTGAAAGGAAGACCGAACAAAATAAAAGACACTGGGGCAGAATAGAAGGGCTTAAATTCAAAAAGAGCCCGTGCGAGTGGCAAAGCAAAAATGAATGGACAGAGAGGGGGCAGGCGAGAGTGGAGGGCACGCAGTGGCGGGAGAATCGATAGGCCTGTGATGGAGGGCAGTGGGGCAGGTGGCTTGTTCCCCGGATATGTGCTGATTGAATGTTATCTGTCAGAGGAGGCCACAGCCAGAGGGATTTTCTCAAGACAGCAATGACTTTCTGATGGACTCAGAGAAAAACTTCACGACAAATCAACTCCGAAAGGGACCGATGCTCAAAAACACAAAACATTTCCATTTCGGTAGGACAAAAGGTGGCTTGCAATGTCTTAAATGCTCCAGGGGTATGCATGTTGTGATTATTTAAAGTATGATTTAGATATGGAGGACTCACCTTCCTCTTCTTGAAGGCCTGTCGGGCCAGGTAGCCTCTGCACGCAGCCTGAAACAGGGTAATGTTGCGTCTGGTCTGGATATCTCTGTGCTCCTCAAGCTTAGGCAAAACACCTGCTCTGAAGAACACCTGCAAACAGACCACTGCTATGAGATAAATGGAAATACAACAAACTTTCTCACAATGAACATTTCACTGAATACATAACATTTGGTTAATGGCACACCATTAATAATAATAATTATAATAAAGTATATTCAAAATTGAATAAAATGATTATTTGTATGTATTTGACATGTATGTATCTTCTCTGCACATTTTTTAAAATATTTTTACGTATACAGTATATGAAGAGTTCAGATGCAAAAGCCTCTAAGTGCCATTTGAAATTTTCTTCTAGAATGATCATTTTTATCAAGCTTGTATATTTAAGTTCAGTAATTTCACTTAAATGGCAATGATAATTACCTATTAATTGTTATTTAAGTGAAATTACTGAACTTAAATATACAACTTTGATAAAAATCATCATTAAAGAAGAAAATTTCAAATGGCATTTAGAGGCTTTTGCATCTGAACTCTTCATATATATATATATATATATATATATATTTAAAAATATATAAGTATTTAAATATACATATGTACATTAGTTGTCTAGACAAATATATACATATTAATGTAAAATTCATAGTCATAGATTTTCCCATCTGCAGTCACCCGGTCGAAAGTGTGAGGAGTTCCTTTAAACTGCTGCCCAATGCTCTGTTTACTGCTAATTTTCCGCTCTGCGGTGGGGGTGTCAAACCGAGCTGGATTAACACTTCAGAATCCTATTCCATTAGGCCATTTAATCAGAGAAATTTGAGGGAAGTAGACCTTTCCAGACGTGCATTCATCAAACTCTGTGGACATGGTCTAATTGCATTAGCATTCTATTAGTTTTAAAGATGGATTAATCTAGATGAACAAAATCCTAATTAAAAAGGCACCGGATTCATGGTGTACCTGAGCCTGTGCTGGAAAGAAGTGCTGCTTTGGGAAATTGGTTTGATATATATATAGTGGCGTACAGTCGTGTTCTGAAATGAGGAGTTTTTTTTAAATGTAATTTCAATGTGATATATCAGTTGGTCATTGACACAAAAAATGTTTTAAAAAAAACTTTTTAAAACTGATGTAATGCATATTTTTGAGTCATGAACAATGTGTTTTAACATGTTTCAGTTGTTAAATAACATTCCAATGTTTTAATACATGATTTTATGAACAGATGAAACAAACAAAAAAACACTTAATATGGGTTTGGTTCATACAGGGATAAAAAGTACCCCATGTTTAAGATGAAATACTCTGCTGTATCGCTAATGCTGTGGGCCTAATTTTCTGCCAGAGGTCTTCCGTCAGACATCTTGTTGTACCATAGATTCGATCAAATACCAACAGATAAAAAAAATCAAAACCTGACAGCCTGTGTTAGAAATCTTATAATGGGCCATGTTTGGATCTTCCAACAGGACTGTGATCCAAACACAATCATCAAAATCAAAACAAAAATGGGTCACTGAGCCCAGGTCAAGCATCTGGAATGGCCATCCCAGTCCCTGACCTGAACCCTCTAGAAAATGAGTGGGCTGAACTGAAGAGAAGAAGCACCAACATGGATCTGGAGAGATTCTATCTGGAGGAATGGTCTCTGATCTCTTGTCAGGTGTTCTCCAAACTCATCAGGCATTATAGGAGAAGATTCAGAGCTGTTATCTTGGAAAAAGGAGGTTGCAAAAAGTATTCAATAAAAGGGGACAAATAATTGTTCCCAATGTATTTTGGAGAAAAACATTTATTTCATAATTTTTATTTTTTATTTTTTTAAATAAAATATTTTGATCATATGCACCAAAGGGGCAAATAATTCTGACCAGCACTGTGTATATATATATATATATATATATATATATATATATATATATATATATATATATATATATATAGTATTACTATCTCTAGAGAGAGAGAGAGAAAGAGAGAGAAAAGGATGATAGTCCAGTGCTGCAATTACTACTGATCTGAGGGAATGGCAGCAAATGCCTCTTGATTGAGCCTTTATCTGGAGCTGCTCTGTGGTATAATCTTCCTTTTCACATCAAAGGCAGCCAGAGCCTTTCAGTGATGTAGAGCCTCAGTTATTGTTATTATGGGAGGCAATCTCTCAGAGCTCCAAGCATCAGATCATAGGGGAGAATGGAGTGTTATGAAATGATTTCATATTCATGTAAAGTTTGACAGCTTTCAGACCCCATGGCATTCTCTGCCAACCCAACGGTACCACAAATAAAAATAAAGGACAATATGTTTACCCGAAACGCTTCCAACAACCCTTTACAACCTCGCAAATTAGAACATCAGGGCTGAGCTACCAGCCAACACACACACTTATCTGCTTTCAGGCAGGTGTAATATCAGAGTGGGACCTCTCCACCTCTGGAGAGCAGCAAAGGAAAATTGAGTTTCATTTCTCAATGTCAGTGAAGATGTGCTGGAAAAAAGGCCTGATATCACCCGAACGAGAACTTCATTCAGGGTCCTCTCGAGTCAAATGTGAGATTAGGTGGAGATGCCAAAAGACTCACAAGTACATTATCCACAGCATCACAGAGCATGTGTGAAACGCTATTTTAATGAATTACATCACTCCGTTGGATGTGTTCATTTGAAGAACTTGAAGATATTGTGTTAGTGAAATGTCTGTTGCGTGCAGCTTCTTATTAGCCACGTTGCCCCTTGACATTCACCCAGCAGGCCTGTGATTCGCCAGTCTTTTCCACACAAGAGCACCAAAGGTCAGCATGACGGAAAGGTCTTTTCAAGGGGGTCAAATAGCAGTGCTTTCCATTGAGACCAAGAAACTAAAATTCCTCATGAAGACACAGGGAAACAAATGGCAATGGAGGAGTGCAAAGAGAGGACCTTGTGTCTAAGTCTGTGGGGAGTCTGTGACTAGGGTGGCAACTGGACAATGACTGTGTTCAATAAGCAGCGATGGGAGTTCATGATTGGTTAGGATCTTGTTCATATCTACACTGGCTTCAAAAGTATTTAGACACACAGGACACACTTAAAAATGTCAGTGCATTAAATACAAAACATCTGGAAAAAAATAAAAGCAGAGCTTTTCTCCAAACTATATTTAGTATTCTTTTGCTTGTTTTTCTTTACTTCATTATTTTTATGTAGGTTTAATAATAATGAAAATAATTAAATAAAATAATTAAATAAAAATAATTATATATATTTATATAAAATAATAATAAATAACACACACATATTATATATATATATATATATATATATATATATATATATATATATATATAAACATTACAAATACAAATAAATAAATTAGGGCTGGGCAACGATTAATCGCGATTAACCGTATCCAAAATAAAAGTTTGTGTTTACATAATATATGCGTGTGTATTGTGTATAATTATTTTGTATATATAAATGCACACACATGCATGTATATATTTAAGAAATATTTGCATGTATATACTGTATATATATGTATACATAATTTATATTAAATATAAATATAGATTTTTATACATTAATAACACATTTTTCTCTATACATGCATGTGTGTGAATTTTTATATACAAATAACTCAGTACACACATATATTATGTAAACACAAACTTTTATTTTGGATGCGATTAATCGTTGCCCAGCCCTAAAATACATATATTTTTATACATGTACAAAATAATTAATTTGAAAAACAGAATTAAATAAAAAAAGGTGCAACTGTATATCAGAATCACCATCAGTGGTGTAAATCTCTATACTCAAGTAGAATTCAAAATTATGGCTGTCAAGCAATCGGTTGTGTATTTCCTGGACACGTTTTTCTCTATTCCAAGTTATGTAATCAGCTATTTATCAGAATGTGATTATTTTGGCTCTCTCTCTAGGCTGCTGTTCTTTGTCTGAAAGCACAATATCTCGCTGTGCTGATTGGTGTTTGTAGTGAGTTATCGGCGAGCACCAAGCCAAAGTAAACCAAACAAAGCGAGCTGGTGCCTCGCCAGAATCAATCTTTCGTCTACAGAAGATGCACAAAAGGATTTCTGCTTTAATCATTCGAAGTGTAGGGGAGACCCAGAGTGCAACCTTCCAGGAGAGCTCATTCAATCTCAGAAAACCTCACAATAATTGTCTTCCATGCTCCAACATGTTCGCCAATGAGGCCTGGCAACGGCGCCAGCCATGTCCCATCTGCAGCTAAGCATTGTGGGTACAGCATCGGCACAGAGCAGAGAGTGCTTTTTTTGACAAGAGAGGAGGAGATGAGTCTTTTTGGCCAAAGCACACTCTGCCAAACTTTCCGTCCAGATGTGAGCACAGTGGCAGAGAGGATTAAAGTCGGTCTGTGTCTAAGAGGTGTAGAAGAAGCAAACGTTTGGGCAATCTAAATGGAAATCACGCCATCTGTTTGGAACTGATCCTCGTGACTCAGGCCGAATCTGTATGCCACAAACTGACTCAAAGCACTGATCCATAACATAGAGGGACTGAAAAAGTGAAGTCATTTTATTTAGATGATTATGATTGATAAAAACAACAGTGTTAAACTGTTTCTAACCCTGATATTGTAAAAGTAATTCATTCACTAATTTAGATTAATAGCAGTTCAGCATGAACTCGCTGATTGTCCAGGACTCCCATGAATGGTCCAATTTTAATCAATGAATTAAATTCACAATAAATTTTGCTGTATTGGCTACAGTGGGTACATTCTAGTTTTGTTGACTGGCTTGTAGGACATGTTTGGGTGCTAAAATGCAAAAGAGAAGCCCAAAATCTAGCAAACGTAAAAATAATTAAAAATGTGCTTTTTGATTCAGTTCTGAAGACTCATTATTTAAGGTCATGTTTCCTCAGTGCTCATTTTTCAGTTGTACCATGAAAAAATGTGAGAACATGCACCGATAGATCAGGCTTAAATGCACTTAAATTGGCTCATGTCATGTCTGTGATTAGTTACAATGCTCAACCGAAATCGCCTTTTTTATTAATTATTTTTTTATATATTTTTTTGACTATTTGTGAAGCGGTTATTTGCCTTTCGATCTGGGGCGTTTCTTCTGAGGATGCAAGAGAGTCAGTACCTCTTCAAAAAGCTGAATGAAAAAATCCATAGTACAAAAATAAAACAACACATATATTATGAAATATGCCATTAAAAGAAATTTATTCTGTAATTCACTCACCCTCAAGCCATCCTAAGGTGAATATGTCTTTCTTCTTTCAGCCAAACACAATCAGAGTTATATAAAAAAAAACATCCTGGCTCTTCCAAGCTTTATAATGAGAGTGAATGGTACCCTTTTTTTTAAGCCCAAAAAAGCGTATCCATGATCCATCCATCATAAAAGTAATCCATACAGCTCGAGGGGGTTAACCCTCTGAGGACCAAGGTGTTTTTGGGGTCCTTGAGATGTTCTGACATGTCCTGACATTTGTACTTTTTTCAGTTGCTTATAAACATATTAATGGCACAGGTGAACTTACACTCTATTTAGCAGAAATGGGGCTACCATAATATATGAGCAACATGTATGTACATGTTTGTATTTTTTAGAGAATATTGTTTATGCGTGGTTATTTTAAAACTCAAAAATGAAAGTTTCTGAAATAAGGCCACAAAACACATACTAAATATGCTTCCACAAGACTTCTGGAACATGAATGAAAAAAAAATTTAAATTGTAATTGTATTTCAGAACACCACTGTACACTACTGCATTTGACGGCAGAAACGTAAATTATATAAAAAACTTTGTTGGCCAGAGTGAATGGAATAGATTGAGTAAAGCAGGAAATGGCCCTTTTCTGGGTCTAATATCGCTAACTACATTATTGTTTTTAAAGTTAGTTTAGAGGGTGAATGTAAGTATTACTTACTCTGCTCAAGCCCATGTGATAGCTGCTTTTTTCCAGCTCAAGAAACTCCAGTAGCTCTTCGACAGCCTGAAACACACAAAGACACATGTATAAACCAGTGAGACAGGCGTAAAGATCTAGTGTGCCATCCACTTCAGGGCACCAAGAGGACAGTATGCTGACTGGGGCGCTCTTTCTGTCGAAAAGCTAACCCAGCTTGGGAAAACTGGGTCACAAACAACTGTCTTAATGTCTGACCTCTCTCTTCTACTCACCCATGAGTGCTTTCTTCCTGACAGGATGTCAGGCAAACAACAACATGGCAGGGGATTAAAAAAAAAACTCGGTGGACTGATGACTAATGGCTAGAGTTTGAGCTAAGACCACAGGGATGTATTGAGTGCTCTCTGCAGGGGCGCAGGGGCCGACTGGTGAACAGGTTCAGGGAGAGACGAGCAAAAGGCAAAGCCTCAGACTGAGCAGCTGCGGATGGATCACAGGTCTAAAGGGGAATCTGCTAACGTATGGTTACCACAGCGAGACCTCGGTAAAACACAGCTAAAGCAAAATCCAAACAAAGATTGTTCTTCCGAGATGCATTTATTTGAGCCAGTAACATGTTTGTATACTAAAAAGTATAAACTACTATCTGAGGAATAGACAGATATATAATATACATAGAGTATCAGTCAAAAGTTTGGACATGTTTATTCATTATTTGTTACCGTTTTTATTCACTATAAAAATTGTATATAGATTAAACCTTGTTTAAGCTACAAAAGTTATTCCGTCAAGAGCAATTAATGATTTTTTGCTGTTAGTCTGTTTGATTAACAATAAAAACACAGACAGCAGCAAGAATATTAGGCCTATTGTCACTTAAAAACATAATTGGGCATAAAGCATGCACACAATTTCTTACAGCGTGCAAGTACTGAATTGAGGTCTCTTTCATGTCTTTGTGTACTTAAATATTTAAATTGGCAAGGCTTAAAAACACCTGTAAATGATAACTTTCATGATGCAGCACTGGCCCAATCGGGACAGAGACAGTTCTGTCAACTCTTGGCCATTGGGCAGTCCCACGTTGAGTGCGAGTGTGTGAGAGAAAGCGACACAGGGTGCTCTCAGCAACAGTGTGTAAAGCTCAGCAGGCAATGAAATTATACCTGCACTAAATTTATTTTTTGCCTCTAACCCAATCACATGCGAGGGAAATCGTACAATTTACTAGCCATTGGCTAATAAATTAAAGACTTTTTTTAGTCAACTAGCGTGAAACATGGTCGCATACCCGAGTGATTTACTCACATTGTTGAGAGTTGCCTACAATTTTACACACGCACACACAGTACTGTGCAAAAGTCTTAGGCAAAAATGGTTTTAAGCCAGTTATTTGTATCTTTTGCTGTAGTGTCAGTAGGAAATATCAGTTTACATATAGACCATTTCGCAAGATGTAAACAACACTGGTCCAGAAGCACTTCCTGTTTCAGTTTTTTAACACTATATAAACATTGGGATAAAGTACAACCAACAGAACATATACAACTGAATCAAAAAGTTAAACATCTTTAAGATATTTTCTTTACATTTGAAATTATGAAACCATTTACAAACTGAAACAGGAAGTGCTTCTGGACCAGTGTCGTTTACATCTCGCGAAATGGTCTATATATATAAACACACAGACACATATATCCACGTGAAGTTGACATTAAGACATTACAGGTCTCTGAAGACTCAATAGGACAGGATGCCACTGATAAAGTCATCACTCTGGGAACTGATTAAAGCCTTTATTGTCCTGTCACCAGAGCAGAGGCGAGATTAAGGGGGGAAAGATGTGTACTATAGCCCATTAATCAACAACACAGCTCTCTGCCCTGAGCACTGTCATAATCAATTACATGGAAGAGCAGCTCATGAAGGAGGAGCCAAACAGCACTCGGAGAAACACACACTCACAAACACACGCATAAAAGGACACTCACCCTTCTCTCATCAGTTACAATGTAGTTCCGCCCATGTTTCTTTGTCAGGTGGGGAGTCAGTACATCAAAACGGCGACGGAACTCAGAAAATACCAAATGATCGGGATAACCTTGAGGAAGGAGGAGAGCCAAATGACAGGAGTGTTACAAAAGAAGGACGTGTGAGATTCTAGAAAGCAAGGATTGTGTAGGTTCAGCAGTGAGCAATGATGAGGACAATGGTCAGTCACTTATCTAGAGAATGTTCTGCTTACTCAGGGCTTTGGGATGAAATGTGCCAAAACATTTTCCAATGACATTTTGTTGATTTTTCTAAAGCACTGAACAAAATAAGCCCATGAGCGTCTCTGAAAATAAATAAAAACTTACATCTAGAACACTAGGCAGTGCCTGACCACATAAGCCCTAGAAAACTTCAAAGGTCAACAAACCCTGGGAGAAAAACACGTTGTTCGGAAAAGTCAAGCCTGCATGGTAAATCTGAACTTTCAAATCTTAACTCTCTTCGTACATTTTTCTCCATTCTTTTCAAAATAAAGGTCACAGATCTATAACGAGGGTCATTCACTGTCTTTATCCTGCATTTTTAATGCCTGGCTTTTTAAACTCTAACCTTGGCGGTAGATACGGAGGGCGTCGAGCAGTTTGGAACCACGGAGCTGTGCCCGGAGCAAGCCAACATCCAGCTGCATGAGGCCGTTGTCACAGCTTTCTCCATGTGGCTCTATCTCCCCAGAGCGAGGCGAGGGTCCTCCTAGCACCTTCACATCCCCAGACAAAGTCTCTGCTTTAGGGAGCAGACAATGCACAAAGTGCACCCTGGACCGCCTCACTGTATCTATCAGTGCATCCTATAAGAAAACAAACAACATACATTCAATTCAGAAATGCTTTTATTGTTTGACCACATTGTAATAAGATTCTATTATGTGAGGACCAGTACTAATGGGTCACGATTAGTGGCTGTGGCCAATACATTGGTTGATATTTAGCTTTCTTTTTTTAATTACTGGCCGATACGTTTTTCAGTTTTGCCGATAAATGGAAGCGGGACCTGTATTTTGACCAACTTGTGCCATTCTCCATCTTCACTAGTTTACTGTGTTTGCTTAACAGTTCTCACTAACAAATTATTAAATGTTAAACAAAGAAAGTAAGCGCTAAGTATTATAGTGTTTACCTTTATATTATTAGACTTATCAGATTACTGAGTGCACTGTTGATTACAGAATTTTTACTTCATTTTCTTTTATTCATGTTAACAATTTCTTGATCTGTGGAAAAATACTATATTAGGGTGGCAGAATCCAAAATAATTTTTTCATCAAGTTCCCAATTCATTTTTTTTTTTCATTTTCAAATGATTTTATTTCTAATTCACAAAAATTATGTGAAATATATGTACATGAAAATGTGTTACCATCTATCAGCCACCCTGCACTCTAAGATATTGCATCGGCCATCAAAAATATCCATATTGATCTTTTTCTACATATTGTAGTGGTGGTGCTGTAATTAGCATGCTGAGTTTTAGCTGTAGGGTCTCTCGAGACCCCTGCAATTTGTTCCAATGAAGGAGGTCTATAATAAGTTGCGCTCTGTCTAGCTCTTTTGAATGCACTAGTATATGGATGTAATTATCAGGTTTTAAAGCTGCAGTCCACAGTTTTTCCTCTTTGTCACCATCTCTGTGAGAAATCTACAATTGCAGTTATTTGCGGAATTATCAACTTTACGTGAGTTGTGCCTCGACACGGCAGAGCACGGACGAATACAATGTTTTGAGGAGAATGTGAGGCTGGCATGTGGATACTGGCATTCAGAATCACAGATTATTCTTTTTAGAAGTATGACCAACATAATATTTTTCTCCCTAAAATGTCATCTGATCTGCACAAGTAACCAACATCCACTTTTGTTTTTCTGACCAACTAAGTTAAAAAAATCATTGCAGTAAATTGCGCTGATTAAATCTAACGATCGCATATCATATCACGTCAAACCGAGCAAATTGTACTTTCTCAAATTGTTAATGTTAACAACATCAGCATTGCATGACTACATTTAAAGCCCTTCCGATATTTATCCTTGTTTTTGCATGAGCCGGTTGCAGTCTCTTTTTTCCAAACTCTCAGTCCAAAGTCTTTTGCATTTTACAACGGGTGAATCTCTAGTTGTCACTGGTGATTGTCGTTTGAACGTTTCTGGATCTGCCGTCAAATTAATAAGTAAGTGCACAGCAGTTTATAGCAAAATATAGCTTATACTAGCCGAGAGACTCTTTCTTTATGTGTACAGATGTGACGTAATGACACAAAGAGATGTTCGAATCTCCCGCGAAAATCCACCAGTACCACTGGAATTAAAAACATTACAAGCTTACCGCTTTGAATCGAGCTAAGGCAAGCAGATAGTTTTGAACACTTGTTGGTTATGTACTTACTCAAAAAAAATTGGGAGATAATTTTTAACCCCAAAAAATTGCAGACTGGAGCTTTAAGTACTCACCACTTGTAGTTTAATCTGGATGCAGAGGGACTTCTTTTTAACAGCAGCCACGCCAGTTGTGAAGGTCTTCCTCATGCTTGTGGCCCTGCGCAGGGCCAGCTGTGATCCGCCCTCAAGCCCAGCAATAGAACCTGACAAAACTGTGGCTCCTCCTGAACGCCCTATAAACAAGCTACTGATATTCTTCCTGCAGAGGAAGAACCAGATTGTACACAGGATGAGCTGGATCATTGGGTTTGGGTTTTTTTCCAATTTGTATTATTTAAATGATAATTTTTTTAAATTAAGAAATATATTGCTATTGGTATACTATTATACTGCATAACAAAATAAAACAAATATAATAATATTTATAATTTACAGAATAACAATAAAAATATATACTAATTTATGGCTGTTACACCTAAACAGTACATTAACATTAGACTGTAGAGCTTTTATTTTAGTGGCAAAAATGCTAGAAGACACCAAAGCCTCTTAATAAATAAATATTTTACATTACAAACTCACAGCGCTTGCAGAGATGGAGTAAATGTATGTAACAACAGGCAAATATTAGTAATTATTTATCAAGGTCTTACTTCTGAGAGTCCTGCAGTAAAATGGCCGCATTCTGAGAGGCAGGGTTCTGTTTGGCATGGCTCAACCATCCCCGAGCATCATACTCCACCCAGTCAGTTCCATGGCTGTGACCCAACAGGAAGTGATGTACCTTCTCACTCTTTAGCAGCAAGGCAGGGCCTGAGAAATGAGTTGAGCACATGAGTTTGCAAAAACTTTTCATACATAAACGTATAGAAGTAATGGTATGTGTTGTGGGTGGGCATGTGAGAGGTGTAAATGTGTTTTGACCTTTGGTCTCTCCATCCACAGGGCTGTAATAACTGTAGAGTCTTTCCAGCAGAGTTTCTTCCGAGCCCCCAGGCTGCATAGCTTCTTCCTCCATCAGCCACAGCAGGCCTCTCGCCTCATCTGTCCTGGCCAGTGTCCGTACCTGGACCACATGGAAACAGACGAACATGCGAGAACACTTTGTTAGACTCAAACTGTAGACTGGGGTCTATATGTAAACTAAGCGATTTCAATCCCGGACGAGCCCCCAATCTAGGCTAAGAGCCTAAATTTGAATTTCAATGTTTAACCCTGTTAAAGCCTGACATAATAGTCAGAAAAATGTTCTGAAATGGAACCGTATCCAACCTTTAGACAACATGATTTTGTTGAGTATTATTTTTGATACATCAGTCTTCTATGGGTCATATAGTATGGTATAGAAAGTTAGATTATGGAGCTCATACTGGGGGAGAAAAAAAAAAACACCTAAATTTTATTGAGAGGCCCAAATTGAGCAAAAATATTTAATTTGGTGCGGTTGAAATTCTGATAGCTTGTACTGTAAATCAATGAGACCTTTATAACAGTATAGCAGACTACTTTCATAAAATGAAAAAAAAAAAATCAGTTGTCACTCTATATCTGCCAATAACATTGTTTTAGTAAGATGATATTTAAATGCTTTGTTTTATGACCAAAGCTTTGTTGTTTTAATTGTGGTGGGCAGAACCTATAATGCAATGCGATACAATGATAATAGAGAGAAAGAAAAAATTTACGTGCCTCAAATGTTTGTTGTTTTTGATGCATGATTTTAACAATTTCTCAACAACAACAAAAAAACAAGATGTATGGATAAACCTAAGTTGCTTCCAGTAGGTGTTCATCTTGAAATATCACTAGTAACAATATAAAAGTTATAAAAAGCAGTATAGATTTCATATCGATGTACTACCAACTAAAGGCAACTTTTTTTTTTTTTAATTGTACTAAAATTAAACAATCGATCAGACAAGTGAGGACATGTAATATATTGTTTTGATCAAGTTGATCATTTAGAGGCCTTAGAAATGTGTGTATCAAATATACAGCAGACTTTATCAATGGAATAAAGAAACTTTGTAAGCATGCATACATAAACGCACTTATGCACACACACTATATACAAACAGCCTTCAGATCTAATGACAACACTAACTACTCATTCTTGTCATCACTCTTGGCAAGGTTATGCCACATTTTTGGAGATTCTTTGCCAATGACATTGTTCAAATATGTCCCCCTTGTGAACATGCACAATCTGCCGCAAGAACTTAGTTTACTCACAAATTCAAGCCCCTTTCATTCGTCAAGGTTGTGCATTGTTTCATTTACTTTTAATTTCATATTTCGATAATGACCTTAAACACAACATTAGTCATTACATGAAAGCAATTACAATCCTTTATACAATAAGAGAGATGAGGAGAAAATGAGGGGGGAAAGATGAGCTATTAGTCTTGGGCTCCTCATTAAAGGCTTGTATTAAGTAAGAGCTGCAGGGCAGTCAGGCAGGCATTTTTAAACCTTACACTCTGCCTGTCTACTTAAGCAATTAATACCAGTAATGGCTTCTCCCTTGTTCTGCATTACCGCACTGACACTTCGCAGACTGCCGAATAACTGTGGATGAAACCAGCGCATAAAAAGAAATTATGTAGGCTTATGAATATACTCCGAATATGTCTTTAAATATTCCTTTTCACACTGATGAGACTACCGTCACTATGCCTCGGTACTATTTCCATCAGCCACAGACTTGCTAATGAACTCTTCAGGGTTGTTTTAACGAGCGCTTTCACTTTACTTAATTGCTAAAGTGCTCAATTGACAATTTATGAATTTCTTGAACTTTATTAAATTTAAAAAGTTTAAAAAGGAAAGATTATATGACTGCACAGGGATATGTTTGTGCATCTTCTTCAAGTCGCAAAGCTGCAATTGGTGAACGCAACCACTGGGGGCACACTCAAAACAAATAGTGATACGCAAAGCAGCTTGTCAGAGAAATAAATCACACACTCATTTGATCTCCATTTGTAAGTCTTTGCAAAAGGTCATGCATCACTGAACCATTCTAATCTAAAATCCTTTTTTTAATCCGATGATGCCTTTACATATCTATTAATTCGATCTTTTAAGTAAAGATGTTTACCTGAGATACTAATGGAAAATGGTTTCTACAATTTCTAGAAAATGACTAAATAAAATGTCCTATACTGTGTAGTGTTTAATATAAAGTTGCCAGTTCTGAGAAAAGTCAACATACCATGTGACCAGTGACCACACCACACTACTCTCATATAGGTTCGGTCAAGAATATACACTTCAATTAATATACACTATTGTCAATTTACGGTCAGTCAATTTAATGCAAAATAGTAAAGACATTTATAATGACAAGCATTTTCTATTCGTAAAAGGATCCTGAAAAAAAAAACATCACTGGCTCTACAAAAATATTTAGCAGAACTAATTTTAACATGAACATCATTCTACTGTGACTATGCCTTTATTTCCAATTGTAGCTAATTTTATGTGCTATCATTTTACCAAACTACTGCACACCAAGATTAAATGCTGTCAAAACAATAGTTTCCAAATCAAAGCTAGAAATAACATATATTCTAGAAGTATACATAAAGCCTCAGACATGTGTCTGATGCCAATACGCTTCATATTTGACGGGACTACTAAGCAATATCCCGACACAGTTTGTAAGAGAGACAATGTCATGAAAAGTGCTTTCATTAACAAAGATTTTGAACGCTGTGCCTTAGGAAGAGGGAGGGCGCTTCCCACTCATTACCCACCCCCACACATACAGAGAAAAAGAAGATCTCCTGCATCATTAACATCCCAGAAAGGCACGTTTCTGACACACTACTCCTGCAGTGACTGGCTAGATGACAATATATAATAAGTTTTCATCATAGATAACAACTTTGAGGAAGAGTTCACACTCAAATGACAAACTAAAGGACAAAAAAGTAATCTACTAGTACTTTCAAGCAGTCAAGAAGAATTTTCCCCAGAGTTGTGGGAGACAAGGGAAAACATCAGAGATTCAAGTCAGAGCCAAGACTGAAAAGAACACATTCTCCAGATAAGGCCCCTTTGGGGACAGGCTGGGATGCACTACAAAAAGCTGAGGAGGTAAGAAAAGATGTGGGGAAGAGAGAGTTGCTTACCAATGCTTGAGTTGAGGTTTGGTCTATAGCTGCTACAGACAGTGATGTACTGGACTCTATGTCATCTAATGCAAGCTCTATGTTCTCCTAAACAGGGATAGAGGGAGTGTTAGTCAGCTATGATTGCAAACTGATTTCAGGTTAAAAGTGTACAATCATTAGAATTTCTCTTATATGGAATAGGCTTAAAATCAGTATCGATCAAAACTCAAGCATGAAAATAGATCATTTCAAAACTTTTGATTAAAGGTGCTGTAAGTGTTTTGTATAGAATGGCATTCAGACAGTGTACTGAAATATCAGGCTGGTCTCTGTAGGTGAATATTTTTTTATATATATAATTTTTTTTTATTCATCAGTTGATAGGATTTTGAGATGTAGGTGTTGCTCTCAAAAATGTATGCAAGCTTGCAGTCGATTGTGAAGGGGCAGGGTTTAAACTGACAAAATGATTGGAGAAGTCTGGCACACATCACTAAAGAGAAGTCTATCATCTTGCCCCAAAAAAGTGAGCTATGACATTTTGATTAAAAATTACAAAGTCAAAAAAAAATGTCAAAATGAAACCTACATTGATGACTCATTCACGATAACATCTATTATACCATGCATTTACAAAAAGAGATTTATTTTTAGCATAGAATTTTCAGTTCATGACAACTTGAAGTGTGTTGGGAGTTCCAGAACATTACTTACAGCACCTTTATATCAATGGAATCTATGATTGGCTCATGAACTTTGAATGTACATTGATTTTGGTAACAAGGCAAGCAGATTTGATTATAATCAATGTTAATAAAATCAACTTGGGCTAGTCTCAGCCCAAATGAATTGAGAGTATAATTAATTTAAGAAAAAAAGGAATAATTTGATGGGTGTGACAGGATGGACTGCTGCACCTCCTTGTAACGCTCCATCTCCTGTACAAAGGTGCGTTCATGGAAAAGTGTTTGGAGACGCTCCTGGGCGTAGTTGTGGCACAGCTCCTCGAACGTGGCGCCGCGGTCACGCTTTGCTAATTTTGGGTTCTGGAATCCTGGAGTGTCCACAATAAGCAGAGAGCACAGGGAATGCTGACTCGACTTCAGCGCTCTAAACCAGCACAAACAAACAACAGATACATATTTAATGTAGGTTAGAGTTCTCAAACAATACAGGCTTTCTCTTTCACAATTGAACCTGGGATTGAACTGAAACTGTACTGTAGTCTGTAGTTCACTTAAAAGCCTATTCCTACTACTAATCTTTATGTTCTTTATAGAAAAAGGACAATGTTTGGCCTTACATGTGAAATAGTGTACACCACTAGTGCCACCAAACAAAATTATAATAACGTTTTCATCAAAATCTTGTTGATTTTTTATCATTATTAATACACATGACAGGCAATCAAGGAACAATACTCTTTTAATTTATTTATATTGATAAACTAAACCCTAAACCAACTTTTTTAGTTAATGCTTTTTTAATGCTGATCATTGATTCGAGTAACTTTTTTGACATTTATGTATAAAGTGTTTTATTTCTACAATATGTGGTGTAAAAATGCTTGTTGTGTTTTTATTTTTTTTATTTGTTAGACCTTTCACTAATGCTTAACCCCAAAAAAACTGTAAATGCCAAATGGTATAAATGGTATACCAGTTTGTACGGTACAAAAACATTTTGAAGCACATAATGCATTAAAAAAAATTTAAGTGCAAAACTACTGAAATCAACCTTTTCATATTTATAATTGATATAATAAGTTAATATTTATAATAAGTTATAAGTATAATAAGTTAAGTTTTTAAAATAATACCTTATATATGGCGTTTATTGACCATCTAAAATAGTTGTATACACAATATTATTCACAAAATATGGTCCGTAATTTAAAAAAAAACTGTTTGACTGTTTTCAAACAGGTTTCCCCATTACCCCATCTGCCACTGGTTGGGAAAATAAACCAGGTGACAAATATGTCTTAGTTAAATTTAAGTTACTTAAAAGTAAATGTATGTCTTGACCATGAGAGGATATAAGTGTTACCGGTTAACAAGTGAGATGACCAAAGTAAAGAGCTCAGAGTAGAGCCCAGCAGCCATGGCCTCCAGACACTCGAGAGCTGTGATCTTTGGAGCTGTGAGAGGAATCATCCACACCGCTTTCAGTATTAATACTGCCAAAGCCAAACACAATTCATCTGTACCAGAGGTCTTGTATTGTCAAAGATCTTACCCGAGCTGTCTCCTGTCCCAACATCATCTGGTCCTTGGCGGAATGAAGTGGATCTCTGTAAGGATCCTTTGGGCTGGTGTTTGAAAATAGCAGACGAGAGCTCTTCGAGAGTGCAACCCAAGAGGTAAGCCGCCTTTTGGGCCCACTCGTGACGTGCAAATTGCTTCCGGCCCGCTGTGGGATGCACAGGGATGGTGTAAGTACCATGTTAAATGAAGCAGCACAGATGACTGTGGGGCTCTTATGGTATCTGAGGGAAGTCTTACACAATTTCACTGATTATGTAATTTATGTAGAGTTATATAATCTCTAGGATATGGAATTTAAATAAGGATTTATACCAAATTGTAAAAATTGCAGCAATTTTAACCGAATACTGAAACTGCCTGGAAGCAGTGGTTTTCAGCTGGTGGGTTACGACCTTACAAAACGTTGCAGGTTTATTCAAGCCGTGGACAATAAAATAAAACTAACAGTATGATTATGCTTATATCAATTTTGAAAAAGAGAAACTCTTCCCAGATTAAAGTTGTTGTCCAGTTAATCTCTGTGGTATTTTCAATCAAATCCATCTGTTACTTGGTAAAGACTTAAAAAAATTAAAAGCTTAGTGTATATTTTCAATGTTATTAATTTTGCATACCACTAGCCATATACAGCTCATGATAATATTAATTACAAAAATAATTATTTGACTATTTAAACATAAATATCAGATCAACATTTGGATGAATTTAATCAAATGAATATTAGGTTGAATTAATGTAAATTTGAACTTTTTTTTGGGTAACAAACCACTGTTGAGATGAGAACCACTAATGGTAAAAGATAAAAACTCAAGTTTCAGAACTGTCAAAATTGGTCTGATTATGTCTGTGAGTTTTAGTGTTTAGACATCACAAAAATGTGTCAGGTTTTTTAAATCATTTTAGAAATTTTAAGGATTTTCAAGTGTTTCCACCAAATATTCCTCAGACTGACCCCAGAGCAAACCACAGAGTTATACACAAAAAGAGTGACACGCAGGCTGCAGTGATGTTGCCGCAACCAGAAGAGTTTGCAGAGAGAGAAGGAGAGAGAGAGAATAACGCAGGCCTCTGGTGGAATAGATGAATGCCAAAAATAAACAAGAACTGAGAGCAAACAGGCTTTTTATTTGTGTTTGCGTCTTAACAACAGAAAAGCACTGCAGAAATGAAAAGTCTACAACATGGAGAAACATCAGAGACTCTGAGCTTTAAAAGACAACAAAGTTACATTGGTCCCCACCCTCACTCGCGCATATTCCCACCAAAGTTTTATCTAAGCTTCAAGACTAAGACATGGTTATAAACCTCTGAAGAAAAGAAGCCCAGCAGAGAAATGAAAGTAGAAAGAAAAGAAGACAATAAGAATGCAAATGGAAATGTCTGGCAACCATGATAACGGCATAAAACCACACACGCATACACAAATGAGGTGTTTGCTTGTGCTGATATATGATATTCATGCTCTTTACCTTCATCCGTCTCTGCTTTGTAACAGCATGCAACATGCAAGTAGAGAAGAAGAGGTTAGAACATGAGACATTCTTCAGTATTGTACAAAAGGGAACCAAGATGCAATCGTTAGCGCACAAACTTACATATATATTAATATAAACATATATATCCATAAACATATATATTATTGGCCTTGACACATATATAGGGCCAATAATAAACATATATATTATTGGATAAACATATATATTATTGGCCCTTGCATAAACATATATATTATTGGCCCTTCCATGTATTTTCTTGACACATTTCCACTTTAATTAGTTGTCAATTAGTAATCGATGATACATGCTTTTCCTATGTCTGATATAGAGCAGAGTGGCCAATGGATATAATAATAATTAGGGCTAGTATTAGACTCAAACAATCAATCATGATTTTCATTTTTATTTTGTAGAAAAATTATATATAGGTATTATATAGTTTATATATAAACTACACTTCATAACTTAATAGTTATTATTACTTCATAATGTGCATATTCTTGTACATTTTTTTATATATATATATATATATATATATATATATATATATATATATATATATATATCAGTATATCGGTGTGTATATATATATATATATATATATATATATATAATTTACTAGAGCCCGACCGATAAAGGATTATGAAGGCTACAAATATTTGTTGGTTTTAAAATCCGATATTCCGATATATCGGCCGATATTATTATTATTTTTTATTATTTTAGAAACGCGCAACAAAATATTAACAGATTTCCCTAACATTAGTTATTTGTAGTTAATTATAAGTTTTAACTAAAATAATATGATAATGCATAACTGTATATATATATATATATATATATATATATATATATATATATATATATCGGTCTGGCTCTATAATTTATATAACTACTACTTGGCATTAATCAGTTACTGCTCTCTGTATTTGGTTATTATATTTACTACCATCCACAAGTTTGAGGTCAGTAAGATTTCGTTTTTTTTAATGATTTTTAAAGAAGACCAAGGCTGCACAGTAAAAACATAATATTGTTAGTTCAAAATAACAGAATTAGAAAAAAAAAACATAAATCATTATAAATGTCTCTGCTGTCTGAAAGAGGGTGTATATCGAGCTGTTGTTATGGAATAAATATTTTACAGTCTTTTACCAGAACGTATTTGCCTGTACTGAGAAGAATAACATCAGACTTGACCAAAGTAAATACGGTTTCCACACAAAACAGAATAAGGCAGAACTGCACTGCCCCCTGCTGTATCAACAGCAAGGTATAACTGACTGACTCGAGACAAAGATATCTAAAAAACATTTAGGCAGTGTCCTGAAATTGTTGCTAAAAATAAATAAATAGATAATAAGGTTTATCAGTTGTTACGTTTAGTGTCAGGTAATGTTAGTCTTCAGTACCATCTCAGGAAACTGAAGCAGTATTAGTAACTCCTATGAGAAATAAGCCATTTGTCTGAAAGTGATACAGGGAAGGCATGCAGGTACAGGAGAAAGTACCAGACTAGAACGAATGAATGTATTGCAGACACCAAGGAACTTAGTGACTACAGTAACAATATATCAGCAACAAACTAGTAAACATTACATATAAATCAAGACAGACAGAAGGCCATGTATTCAAATTCAAGCCCCTACACACATAACCTAACCATTTACTGGAAAATTGTCAATAAATAATACTTTTATAGAAATTTCACTCACAAAATGAGCAATTTATAGTAAAATAAATGTTTTAGAGCTAAAAAAAAAAAAGGGGGGTATATTCTCTATGGAAATTTCCATGATGATTTAATTAGTTTTTATAAAGTTTGCCATGAATGTGTGGGCTTTAGAAAACAGCATGTAGAGAGTCCAGTTTGGAGTCTAGTGATTAAAAGGTTTATTAATACATCCACATCTGACTGCAAGAGGGGGAAGTGATATCAATGACTGTGAATACTGAGCCATACATCCTCATTAGAGCTAAAGAAACGCACATATCTCTAAACTCCTTGGCATCAAACTGTTTCCTGAGCTGCTTGTCTGTTCTCTGTTTGAGCTCAGTACGCAGACAGTAAGACGGCCTTAATTAATAAGCTCTGTTTCTGTGCTTGTTAGGCACTTTAAATGCTTCATCTCATTAATGCTCTCCAGTTCGGATCATGTGTAAAAAGAAAGCTGTCGAATGCTTCTGTGAACTAAATTAGCACTGAGACAGCAGTGCAGGGCTTAAAAGGGGAGACGTAGAATCAAAGCAAGAAATTAAGATTTATAAATACGCATTGCTAAGGGGGTTTACGATTATAAGTGACTTGGGTTTGCTTGAAAGTCACTTTATGATGCACCACAGCGCAGCATTACCTTTGGTGGCCCCTGCAGCTCCAAGATGATATATGGCGCCAAGGATGAGCCACAGAGCTTTCTGTTCATCAGAGGAAATGCCCAGCACCTTCATAGCTGCTTGCAGTTTAGTAAACTGTTGTGATGCCTTTTGCTTGTCCTCAGGCTGTGTACACACACACACACACACACACACACACAAAGAATATTAAATGGGAATGCTAATATTTTAAAAACCCCAATATTTTTTTTAATGATTTTTTCTCAGCTGCTGACAAACTCCATCTATTTAAAACTAACCTTAGTTTGAGGCACAATCCCAAAAGCACTATTCTCTGCAAAGTGGTTAAAATGCAACTCCGTTCTGCGGTAAAGTGGAAATACAATCAAGGTATTAAATCATACAGTCAATATAGATGTCTTTAATAGTGCTTTAAATTTGTCTGAAAGCTTTTTCAGACAAAATAAATGATCCAATTAAATAGCAAAAGTTCACTGGTTTCAATCTGCATAATATGATGTTGAGTTCACCTGACTGTGCTGTCTGCTCCAGCCATCATGTAGTAAAAGACATTAAAAGTGGACTCAGTCTCTGGTCGCTTCACCACCCTCAGCTTCTCCAGCAGCATGGTCTATATATAAAAGAAAGAAATTCATGAGTCCTAAAATGTATAAAGTTAACACAACTTCACAACTGAAGAGAACAAACAAATTATTATACCTTTACAGTAGGGGAATTATTGCACAAAATGGGTGGCTTTTCCAAAATTTTTGTGGATTTTTTAAATATTAATAAATGTCTATTAAGATGATACCATATTATTATTATTATTATTAAAACAGTTTATAAGACAGCTAATTAGTATGAGTGTTCATTAAATTGCAAATTGTTTTATTTATATTATTTATGAAACTGAGCAGTACCTTAACAAATGGGAAATAATGGTGACAGGGTGAGCAGATAGTGTATAGTGATAATGTATATCCACAAACCTGGATGGAGGCAGAGGCCACCTGACCAGTCTGGTCAAAATCCAGCGAGACGATCTGGGAAAAGCGGCTTGCGTTATTGTTCATGGAGGTGGCACTGTTTCCAAAGGCCTCTAGGATTGTGTAGACCGCTTGCCATTTCTCAGCTGGAAGAGACGCACATAAATATTTAACTGTTAAGGACTCAATCCTTAATGTGACCGCACTAGAGAGGCTCCTGCATTCAGAGTTGAACACATGCAGATAACATCACAGCCTCTTTAATAGTATAGTTGATGAGCACTGTAGTCTTCATTAGGTCATTATTGATCAAGCTGGGGCTGAGCAGGCTTTGATGATGGCTAATTATCAGAGTGCTTTAATGGGCATCATTAGCACAGCCCTCATCTATCACCCTCTTCCCAGCTTTCTCACTCTCGCCACACTGTATGAGCCCATTTCCAGTGACCACATGACACCCTTCCATTCACCCTTTACCACAGGCTGTTCAAGCTTTTCAAGCACATGGTGAAATAATATGCAGATAAAAATTGAACTGCTCAATTATATTGTATTGGCCAAAATTAGCAATTCTTAAGGTATATTGTTTTTTCTAGGTTCAGGTGGATGGGTGAATGAGTTGTTGAGTGGGTGGGTGGTTGAATGAGTAGGTGGGTGAATGAATAGGTTGGTTGTTGAGTGGGTAGGTTGGTTGTTAAGTGGGTGGGTGAATGGGTAGGTTGTTAGTTGAGTGGGTGAATGGGTAGGTTGGTTGTTGAGTGGGTGAATGGGTAGGTTGGTTGTTGAGTGGGTGAATGGGTAGGTTGGTTGTTGAGTGGGTGGGTGGGTAGGAGGGTGAATGGGTAGGTTGATTGTTGAGTGGGTGGGTGGGTGGGTGAATGAGTAGGTTGGTTGTTGAGTGGGTGGGTGGGTGGGTGAATGGGTAGGTTGGTTGTTGAGTGGGTGGGTGGGTGGGTGAATGGGTAGGTTGGTTGTTGAGTGGGTGGGTGGGTGGGTGAATGGGTAGGTTGGTTGTTGAGTGGGTGGGTGGGTGGGTGAATGGGTAGGTTGGTTGTTGAGTGGGTAGGAGGGTGAATGGGTAGGTTGGTTGTTGAGTGGGTGGGTTGTTGAGATTGGGTGAATGGGTAGGTTGTTTGTTGAGTGGGTGGGTGGGTGAATGGGTAGGTTGGTTGTTGAGTGTGGGTGAATGGGTAGGTTGGTTGTTGAGTGTGGGTGAATGGGTAGGTTGGCTGTTGAGTGGGTGTGTGGGTGAATGGGTAGGTTGGTTGTTGAGGGGGTAGTTCGGTTGTTGAGTGGGTGGGTGGGTGAATGGGTAGGTTGGTTGTTGAGTGGGTGGGTGGGTGAATGGGTAGGTGGGTGAATGGGTAGGTTGGTTGTTGAGTGGGTAGTTTGGTTGTTGGGTAGGTTGGGTGTTGAGTGGGTGGGTGGGTGAATGGGTAGGTGGGTGAATTGGTAGGTTGGTTGTTGAGTGGGTAGTTTGGTTGTTGGGTGGGTGGGTGGGTGGGTGAATTGGTAGGTTGGTTGTTGGGTAGGTTGGTTGTTGAGTGGGTGGGTGGGTGGGTGAATGGGTAGGTTGGTTGTTGAGTGGGTGGGTGAATGGGTAGGTGGGTGAATGGATAGGTTGGTTGCTGAGTGGGTGAATGGGTAGGTGGGTGAATGGATAGGTTGGTTGCTGAGTGGGTGAATGGGTAGGTGGGTGAATGGATAGGTTGGTTGTTGAGTGGGTGGGTGGGTGAATGGATGGGCGGGTTAATTGGTAGGTGATTGAAAGTACCAGTAAAAATCTTTCCGGTGCTGCCAGCGATGGACACCAGGTACTGGACTAAATGCTGGCAGTTTGTGGTCTTGCCACTGCCGCTCTTTCCCAGAAGCACAATGGACTGGTCCTGTCTTGTTGTCAAAAGGTTTCGGTAAGCGGATTGGGCCACTGCATATATATGAGGGGCTGTGTCCTCCCGTCGACAGCCTTTGAACATGTGCATCACCTGAAATGACAGAGAGAAAAAATAAACATAACACACCCGAAAAACATTAGGCCGAGTTAATAATCTAAGAATCGTAATGTGTTACAGAGCATTTATTTTCTGTACAACAGAAAAGTCAATAATGAAAGCCTCAAATGTAAACCCATAAATATCAATTTTCCAATGAAAGGAAATCAATAGCTGTTAATTTGAAAAGAACGTTGGTGCGAATGTCTCTCAGGCACAAGTACAATAACATTTTCATATATATCATAGTTTCATCTATTAAGACAGATACTTACTTAATTAGGACAGATGACCAAAAGAAATGCACTTCTGGATTGCGGAAAAAATTTATGGCTGGTACTTTATCTTGCATGAAATCCAATAAAGCTCATTAGCAGCTTTCTGCTGCCCATTTCCTATTGCGATTAACCAATGAAGGGTTATGGGGCTGTATAAAATATAGTACCCATAATGCATTGCTGCCACATTGAATAGCTCTGTCTATAATCACATACTGTCGTGAAATAATGTATTTAATTAAGAAAAAGATGGTTATGTGAGTATTTTCCACCTTCTGTAACAATGAATATTCTGTATTCGGATACCATAGAGAAGTAAGCTGCTTTGGATGTGGGGAGTGTGAAAGATAACATGCAATGGCTCTCACCTTCTCCGAGTACATGGAGGGGGCGCTAATAGGGTTGATGATCACCATGTTGGGTCCGGCGTGTGTATGGTTGAGGTTTCCTCCATAGCGCTGGCGCAGAGAATGCATGACACTGGACTCATTCAGATAGAGCAGAGCTGCCAAGTCCTCGCAGCGGTCAAATGACGGCGGGTTCGCCTGGGTTGAGGGGTTTAAAATGTTAAAGGTCATAAAATGCAAAAAAGCATGAATGGGAAGAGTGGAAAAATTCCTTAATATGGCAAAAAAAGAGAGTGAGAGTTTTAAATTGAGGTGCCTCAACCATAATAGCCTCAAGACTTCAAGTGTTGAATGCAATTTAAAACTTGTCAAGCTAACTCTGGATCGAGCTTTGCAAGTCCCTCATTGAACAGACGGTTCAAAAACTTGATTTGAGGTCAGCCTTGACATTATGGAAATCATCAGCTTCCAGCCGGCCTTCACCGGGGGGTATGCAAATTAAGCGACTGAGCCAGGCAGTAAGTGAATTGATAATATCTCCCAACATATGTCTCATCAAGGCCTAATAGTACAAACTCTGAAAATGGCAGCACTGACCTCCCAAACTATTCTATTAGACCTGAATGTGTCTATATTAATCAATCTGTCCATTAAAAAAATTGGGTCAAATCACACCTGTTTCTCTATGACCCATATCCTGTCTTCAATTTCTCCCACCCTCTGCATGTACCCAGGGCCCACCTGTGCATGTCTAACCCTCTGGATTCAGGCCAGATAGAAGCAGAGATCTGCAAATAATCCTGTGGGCGAGCCCTGCAAACCTTAAGGTTCATTTAAATACTGTACATATCTATTCTGGTTTTGAATCCACAGTGCCACAGTGAAAGGAATCATTGTTTTCCATTGCGAGTCTGCAATCTGAACTGTAAGTGATGAAATTAGATGAGATCGTGTTGTGCATGTTTTCTATTCTATTTCCTGGCAGCACTCAAAAACCAGCACTGCATGACTAGTGTAGCAAGTAATTCAGTCAGGTGTTTCCCATACATTGATTTATTTGTGGAAGCAAGCCACCCACAATAACAACATAGGCCACAACAAATAGATTTCAGTGCTTCCCATTCATTAAGTAGAATGTGTATCTTTTAACGTCGTGTTTTGTGACATCGATGTAAAACAAACTAGAATTGTGTCCATATCAAAATCGCAAAAGACTGACTACGCTGTGCAGAGAAGTGCGCACTTCACGTTATCAGCTCCGCATCTCAGACTCAGTCAATTCGCAGTTAACCTCATCTGTGAATGTGCTAACTTTAGCGTACATTTTGGAATATAACAGCCACCAGTTCAGCATTATTTTCACATTTGCATAGTTGAAAATTACAGCATTTCACCATTTGTAATGGGCATTTCAGCATTTCACCATTTGTAATGAGCATTTCAGCATTTGTAATGGGACGCGTTTGTAAACTTGTTTTCCGCCTAAATAAAAGCTTGACTGATGTCTTTCAAGTATCGAAAGTAGGAAAAAACTTTTTTATTATTTTATTAAAACTTTATTATTATTATTATTATTATTATGTATTGTAATGTAGACCGAAGGGGACTCAAACCTCTTATCAGTGATATAAAGTTCTGATACAAGTCAATGCACAATCAATTTGCACACTGAACATGGGTTGAAGCTCTTAATTTGAACTCTCAAAGTGCACCAGATTGATGAATTTAAAGGACTGTTTGTTTTTTATTTAAGGAGATACTATAGATTTTGATATCTATAGTCAAAATAGACTTGACCCTCCCTTCGCCAGCAATACATATTTCTATGATCCTGTAAAATGATTGTGGAAAAAAGACATGACCTTCCCCGATTAATTTATTGATTACTTCTGTACTGGTTTTGCGCTTGGCAAAGATGTTCATATATCTCTATGCCTATAGACCTACGCCAAATGTTCATTAAAAAGGGTCCTGTACAGCACGACATATATCTACGAAAAGATTGGTCTGTGCGATAAATAAATGTACGCCTGTAGCACACGTGCGATACAGTTTTGTAAACTCCGTTAGTGTTTGTTTTCAGACACGATAACAGTCGTTTTATAGACTTATGCTTAGCGATATCATGATTTTTGATCGTGGATGATTTAATCTCCACGTTCTGCTTTTGAAAAAATATGGTAGTATCTTGGTATATCGCATATTCTATCAGGTGCAGTTCTGGAGCCTCAAGCTTGGCAGCTAGCCTGGAGCCTCCGAAGATGCGCGACTTCGAGACGAATCTGTCCGAGCATATACGTCTCATCACACTGTCACCCAGTTTTTGCGTCTAGTAGTAGGCTAGTTGATTAAATTTAAAAAATGAGCCTACAATAGCAGACACAAGCCCTTTTAACTATGGTCCACATTTTAGAAAAAAAAAACAACTCGAAATTAAATTATAATGTGTAGTGAAATTAGAATAAGTTATTGTTAATTTAAAAAAACATAAAACAGAAGTAGTGAAACATGCATGGATGAGTTGTTCACAATAAAAAAGCCTGCAAAACGGACCTTTTCTACGTCATCCTCGTCCACGTCCAGTACTGTCCCATCATGCTCCAGTTTGATTTTTACTTTCCCCTCTGGTAAACTGCCAGTCTCCGTCTTCATCACTGTAGCTGTGAGAATACCAGAGAACATAGTAAACGTAACTGCACAAAACATCATTGCGGAACAAAATTACAATTGACTTCTAATATTGTAGTGCTGTTAAATCACTCCTTATTCTAAGTTAAAAATGACAGAAAAATCGAAAAATTGACTCCCTTTCTTAATAAATGTCCCCGGTGTTATTTTATGCAAAACATAAGTGCACAAAACCCGTAAAGAGTAAATGTTTCCATAATCTTTCATCGAAATGTAATGTTCTCTTATCTTTAAAATGACTCTCTCTGCAACTCTAGCTGAATATTCTTTTCCCCACATGAATAAGTCAAATTATTGAAGTTAAATGAGCAGAGAATGCCATTTCATGTTGTCTTAAACTTAAAATAACAAAGTTTGAGTCATGCAGAGTTCAATTTGCATGTTTTTTGTACTAACCCAGAGAGAATCCATCCTTGTGGACCAGCCACACTTTCTCCGAGCCATACCATGCTTGCTCTGCAGCAATCTGCTCCTCTGTTTTCACCTGTGAAGAAAACACCACCAGCCATTAGTAATGAACAACTCATTATTTGTGAATTTACACAGGCCTTTGACCAGAAACATCACTGACGCTTCAAATCCACAGCATGCATTAGTCCACACTTATGGGAAAAGGACTGCTATCACTTAATGACACAAAATGGTATATTTTAACCCTGATCTGAGACATCTGCTAACAGAATAACTATTAAGGTACAAACAGGTCCCAGATCAGCCAATAAGAGCATTGTTTCCCAACGTCTATAGTGGTAAATAAGCTTGAAATGCTGTGGGCTGTCATGCAAGATGGGGTGAGTTGAACTGCAGGTGTAGATGAAGCCAACTCTGGCTTCAAATGATGGATAGGGTCAGATTACAAGCTCAATGTTCTGGTTGTCTGGGCATGTCTGATTCCACTGCACTCATGCTTGACCTACACACACGGGTCTGAACATGAACTCTACCGCTGTGAAGGGCTGACAGTGAGAGATAGTATATCAGTTGATCCATTGATGGGATGGAGTTGTGTTCCAGTTCACATGCTTCTAACCTCTGGTGTTTGGTTAGTATACGATGTGATGATTGTAGATAAACCAGTACACTCTGACTCTACAAGTACAGTGACACATGAGAAGGAAGGGTAGGAAACACAACAGCACAACCACTGTCAGTGCAAGTTAATAACAATCCAATTCTATTAAAAAGTTAGATGAACCCATATTACTAGGGTATTTTCCAGATTGTCTGTTTTGCTGTTATGTTTTTCCATCTGGGTGTCTCATAATTATAGCCTCTACAGCTGGGGTCTTTGTATCGATGAAATGGGATGGGTGCGAACACAACACTCCACAACAGAAGGGCGAGTTTGACACAATAGGTCAAGGTTGGGATTAGGCAACTACAGTACACACACAGCAGAAAGCAGACCTTAGGCTGGGCGGCAGCAGCATGGTCTGCCTTTAGGATTGCCACGGGATCCTCCTCCACCTGTCCCTGTGAGACGGCAGGCCAGCATGAGGGGGCAAGAGCAGCGTTAGACATCATAACACTTTATCATGTGCATCTCTCAAAAACACACTCATTTATCAATTTAATAGCCTGCCTCAGCTCCACACATAGAGCATTTTAAAGCATCCTGTGAATAAAAAGGTTTATTGATCATGTGATATAAGGCACTGTCATACTCTGGGAGGTAATGGGTATAAAATAAACATTCAGCAGGGAGAATGTTATAAAACCTGCCAAGAATAGGTCATAATTAACCTCTCTCGCTAGCTCTCTCTCTCTCTCGATATATATGTATTTATATACTTTGTATATATATATATATATATATATATATATATATATAATCCATACTTTATATATATATATATATATAATAAAATATGTAATAATTAATTATATATAATTACTTGCAGTTATGAATAATGTCATGTGATTCAACATGTAGTAGATTTCTACATCTGCATTCAATTATATTATTAAATGTTCCACATGTTGTATGAGAGTATAAATATTAAAAATGAAATCTCTGAAAATATACGACTGATACAAACATCAACAGACAGAGGTGATGCAATGTGATATAAGGATTTATAAAGACACTATGTTAGTGATGTGAGGCAATACATAAATTAGATAATGTTCAGAGCCTGAGGCATGAGATGGCAACAGGCAACGCTCATAAATCAAAGTCTTCAATAAGAAGGCTTATCCACTGATATTCACTTATAAGTTGACCATCTGGACAGCAGAAGCAAAATCACTAACATATTGCCCTATTTTTTTTTCATTCAGTTACAGCTAACCCTGAGCCATCATGCGCTGCAAAAACACTGGCTAAAAATGATCATTCATAAGCAATGAACAAGCAGACAATCCTTATATCAAAGATATGATATATATATATATATAAAAATGGGGTTCAGTTAGCCAAATATTTATCATTTATCAAGTCTTGATAGAAAATGTAAACATTTATTTTTGCCACACAAAAAAAGTTGATAATGCAAGCACAAAAGTATAGTCATGAATGAGGGTGGGGGGTGAGTTAGAAAGAGGAACAGAGGGCTTACACTCCGACAGGCCACACGAGCACACACTCCGGCCACTCCAGTACAAGAGCCTTGTACCTGAGACGACGCTGAGGCACTGGCCACAGGTTCCAGCTACACCAGCCAGCCAAACAATCACAGCCACAGAGACAGCAGTGGATGAGAGAGAGAGAGGTAAAGATGAGACATGTACCCGCAGATGAAAGGACAGCAGGCACATGGAGGTGAGATGGGCATGCCTGAACCATAAAAACCTGTTTACTAGATACGAAAGTGATACTGCACCACATAGCAAATGGAAAAAATGCATGAAATTGTGATAAATAGGAAGAGACAGGTTAAAAACAGACATGGGGTTTGAGAGACTTATCAAAAACAAAAACAATAGCCTCAAAGCTCAGTAGACATTAGAGCAGAATGCTGAGCTACAAAGTTGTATCACCATGTCACTAAGGCAACCATGCTCTATGCACAAAAAATACATAGCATAAATACAAAGTTGGGTAAATAGTTTTTAAATGTTTTTTTTTTTTATGAACAGAATTTTGTACTGAAAAGTGTTTTTTCTCAAATTGTCTGCCATTTTGAATTGTTTGAATTTTTTTTGTTTAAAACACCACACAAATCGTCCAAAGTTTTGTCGTCTTGGGCTAGCTTGTTTAAAACTTTGCAGCTGTTTTTAAAAGGGATTTAAGGAACTGCATTCACAGTGTCTAGGTAGGCAGCTCACTAAAGTTTGGAATGAATTCATACATTATTTTTTTTAAGAGACAGCGTTAAGAATCATTAGATGTGAAGGCACTATGAGCTTTGCTCAAATTAATGTCCTTAAAATCCCTTTTCCTCATTAACAATGCAGTGTATTAAACTATTTCCCCATGAGTACTCAGTCAGCATAAACACTTTCAGGCTTTAAAGTGCTCTATTTATAGGCCTACAGCCAGTGCAGTGAGAGACACATACTGTAATACAGTCTGAATAAAGCATTTTAGCACCAGAGAGAGAGCGAGAGAGAGAGATGAGAAAGACAAAGAAGCAGGAATGAAGACAAGATAAGTGAAAAGAGGAAGAGGAGGAACGGATGGGCATTACAGTTGCAGCGAAGATCCTCTCCAGCCGCCTCTGTGCTTCTTCAGTGGGACTCAGTGGCGGACTCTCCTATAGGTCAAACCACCAAGAAGAGGTGAGTCCAAGTCAGACTAAGCACATGGCTTTGTTAATGAGACATGTTGTGTAGAGTAGCCAACAGTAGCCAACCAACAAAGCTTTAGACAGAACCTGGTTGAGAGCAAGCAAAGTCACGAGTGTTTATGTTAGCCATGCTGCATTCCCTTCCTCGAGAACTATATGGGCATGTCATCTAATCACTGCAAACCGTGAACACACCTTTTTGGACAAGGTTGGTAGAGTGGGTTTAGAAATGCTTCCAGGAGAAGGTCTCCCTGCTGGAGTTGGTTGCATACGTACGGTCGTGTTCACCTTCACACCCAAAACCACACACAGTGTCACAAAAGTCAAGTTGTTTAAGGGATTGACGTCAGTAACCATACAACCAGAAACAGATTAGTCCACCACTCTCGATTCCAACCAAAGAACCAAACCAACCATTCAACGTCCACAACACTAAACAAGTTCAAGATCCATGAGATCTCTGGTCTATGATGTTGCTCTGTGGGCCTCTGAGGTGACTTGATCTACTAACAGCCTTAAACTACAGCATTGATTTGCAAGATCAGCATATTAAAGCTGGTTTCCCAATGGTAACGTTCAGGAACCATAAGCCCTGGCCTGAACAGTTAAGGCCAGAGACTTCAAAGGCAACTCAGAGACAGTAAGAACCTCAGGAGAAGGCTTCTGTCAAACAACTAAAATCACATTTCAAAAACACTTCAGAGAGCTACAAATCATAAGGAAACATGCAGGTAAAGTGTTTTGAGCAAAAAAGAAACAAACAATGTAAACAGCTAAACTTTGGGAAATTAGCTAAAATTAGCACTACTGTGTTCCATTTACAGCATACACGTTAGTGCACTCCTCAAACAGCAATCCATGCAGCCAAGTAATCACTGTGACCAATACCTCTGGTTTCTTCATAGGCATCTGTTTGTGGGTAGGAATGAACCCTGATGGAGGGGCAAACTGATCTGTTTTGAGGGCTGGGGGTTTAAGGGTGTTGGATTTACCAGGAGCGGTTGGAGCACAGTTAGCAGCTGGGACAGCAGGTGTAGAACTGGGGATAACAGGCAACGTTTTGGGATCTGGAATAGGAACTGAAGGTGTAGAAACGGTAGGAGCTATTTGAATATCTCCTCCAGCAGGGGTCTTAGGAGAAGGTTTTGGAGTAGGAATAAAGCCTGCTGGAGGGGAAAGAGTAGATGTTTTTGAGATTGGGACAAATCCTATGGGTTTTGTTGTAGGAACAAATCCTGATGGGGGAGAGAGTGGATTGGGTTTGGAGGCTGGGATGAATCCTATTGGTGGTGAAACAGGTGACTTATGTGTTGTTGAGGTAGTAGCAGAAGCTGAAGTCTGTTGCTCTACTTTTAGAGTCTGGGAGGCTTCTAGTTTGGGCAAAGTTTTATTCTGTGCTGGTTCAGAAATGTCCTTCTCTTCAGACTTCTCTACATGTTTCACATCCTCTTTTTCAGCAGGCTCATTATTGCGGATCCGATGACGAGGTTCCCTGGTCCTGCCTCGCGTCATCAAGTTAGTCAGTCCAGCAGAGATATCATCTCTTTCTTCCTTCTTTATGGTATCATGTTTGAAGGAGAACACAGGCACTTTCACAACTTTTGGTACAGATGCTGGTTCAGGTTTTGGTGGTTCTAAAACTGGTATAGGTGGTTCTGGGGACATTGCAGGGATTGTTGCCCTGTCCTCTTCAGTAGGAAGTACCCTCCTAACCACCCTGCGCACCACCTTCACCACCTTCTTACGGGTCCCACCCTGCAAGTCCTCTGTGAGTTCTGGCTGGCTGGCACTTGCAGTAGTCTTGACACTTCCATTGAGAGCACCATTCACTTTGCTTTCTCCATTCAAAAAAGGTTCAGGACTCAAAGAAGCTCGAGAAGGCTCAGGGCTTTTGAAGCGCTCTGGCATCTTGGGCACTTCAGAAAACTTGCTGGTCGCCATCTTTTCTCTGTTGGGTGAGGGGCTCTTGACCCGCCTGAATTGAGACTGGGACTGGACCTCTGTAGTTGTGTCCCAAACAGGCTGAGGACTCTTGGCACGTAGTAGGCCTCTGCCAGGTTCCAGGCTGGGCACTGACTGGGAGCGGCTACTCAGGCTTCCATCGCTGTCAGACTACTCATCCGGCAGATACATGTACAAGTCAGTGAGGAAGGATAGAAAGATATTCAATCACTGAGAAGGCAAACCAATTGCTAAATCAATATATAACACTTTAAATTACATACAATCTCAAAATACTCATGTAATGCAGATCATGTAATGCTGTCTTGTTCCCATCTACATATTCCACTTGGCACCACTGAAGGTAGAGTAAAAAGATCTCTGAATCTAGAACTCTCTTGGGAGATTAAACTTCTTCAGATGACTGTCTTCCAATAGTACATTTAATGCTGTAAATATTGTCTCTTCACCAAAAAAAAAAAAACCTTGGCTACCAAACTCAAACTAAGAGAAAGGGAAGTAGAATGCTGGTTTCTATTGTCATATAATACAATCACCTTGTAAGCAGGAGAGAACCAGGACTGCAAAGGTGAACTATCACATAAATATACTTCTTCACTTTTTGCTCTTAAAAATTATTCACACAACACTTCTCCAAGCAGACATCTTGCTCCCTACCATGCTGTCTCTAATACACACATAATACACACACTGTATAGATAATGTTCATCTGTCCATCTTTTGCACATAGCACACAGCTGCCCAAGCTATTTTAATCTACAATATAAACACCATGTATTTTTACCAGAAACTTGCTGCTTTCAAATGTAACAAATTTCTATTATTAAAAAACAAATTTCTAATTATTAAAAATTAAAAAAACAGAAATGAAATGTTCAGGCTGTTGTCAAACACTCTAACACTTCAAATCATACTGAGGCAGAATTTTGATTAAAGGTCCCCTCACATGAAATCTTCATTTTCTGATGTTTTTTAACATTAGTATAAGTTCCCTTAGCCTGTACCCCAGTGGCTAAACATTTCAATTGGTGTAAACCGAGCTTTGTCTATCTTTCCCTGCCTTTGAAAAAATGAAATCTCAGATGGGCTGATCTTGAATCTCCTCTGTTTGACCTCATACGGAGAAAGGTACCTCCCCTTTCTCCTCTTTGCCTGCCTAGAGAATTTGGCTCGCACATGAGAAAATGAGCTAGGAAGTCTGGCCGCGCGAGCGCGATTTGAGTTTTTCCTCGAGAGATATCATGTCTTGCAAACGAGTGAAGCATGGCAGTTGATCACAGTTCGGATGTACAAATGAACACAAAAGTATTTTTAGTTCCTTCATCCGAGCCTCTGAAGAAACAATGGGTTCACTTAATTTTCTCTGGAAATGCGCCGACACAACTTCCCAAAGTTTTGTATGGTCAAAACATTTCACCGACGACTATTTCCTCAACTAGGGCCAATATAGAACTGGCTTCGATGAACGCCTGCAAATAAATTGATGGAGCTATCCAGCAACAATTTCTGATGTGTAGCTTAATTGTTCAAGTTCAGACATGTAATCTTTCTCACAAAATCATTCAATACCATTTATGATTAAGTCAAGCCAGTGACTAAAATATCAAATTCACATTGTTTCTTTTAGTAGGATGAAAATAAAAAAGCGATCAAAGAACAATCTTTCCACACAGCGCTTATCTTCTCGACAACTCATTATGAAATCAATGATGCACGTTACATGCTCTTACTGTCTGTACATCATCGTGTTTGCATTGGTGAAAGCATTAGAGAGAATGCAGAAACTGCATTGCAATGAGAAGATCTTCATTCTCGTGATCAACACAGACTCTCATCTGCTGCTCAATGGTCATCACGGCAACTTTTTTTGTAATGGGAACAGATCTAAATACTTTTAAAACTTCTCACAATTCGATTTAATCTCGATAGCTGCAGTAGCAAAAACGTGTAATAGCAGTAGTAAAAATATTCGAGAGAGTTACACATGTAATATGTAGCTATTTCATATGCAAGCACGTCAGCCAATGACAGCAGTGGGCGGTTACACTGAATCCCAGAGCAGACACGCCCCTTCAAACAGAGCGTTCAAATCACAGGCTAAAATCAGGCAAGGAAAAATGCCTTTTATTTCTAAATTATGACTATTTTTGATCTAAAAAACATACTAACACTATAAGGGCAAGCCAGGAAACATTATAAAATAATGAAATAACTCCATGTCAGGAGACCTTTAAGGTGCTTTAGTGATATTTAGGAAGTTTGTTTAAATCAGGCTCTTTATTTAACCACTGCCCTCCCACTCAAAGCATAGCGTGTGGTGTGCACTTCTGCACGTCAATCAACAGCTTAAAGAATCGAACAAACTCCTCCATCTTCATGCCAACACCATTTAGAGGTAAATTACAATGCAGCAGTCCACATAAATAAAAGATGTTTTAAAAATCTGTTAAGACATAACTTGTCTATTCTTAAATACTCTTTCTCAAAAATAGTGTTGAAGCAGCCACTCAATCAGGCTTCCTGTGACAACAATTCTGCATCCTGTGTCAAAACAGAGGGACTTGGAACTGACAGCATATTATTCTGAAAATAATAACTGAAAATATGCAATTAGACACGTCACTAAGGACAAATAGACAGAGTGCTTTTCAATTTTTCACTTTTTATAAGTGCATCTCTTCTCTGTGAGAGCATTATAAAAGAGCTGTGAGACTTAATTTGTTAGTACGATCGATGCACA
Source organism: Pimephales promelas (assembly GCF_988280905.1). Classification (NCBI taxonomy): domain Eukaryota; kingdom Metazoa; phylum Chordata; class Actinopteri; order Cypriniformes; family Leuciscidae; genus Pimephales; species Pimephales promelas. The sequence continues at coordinate 22,601,918 of NC_142784.1, forward strand.
ATATCTTGGCACTTACATTGTCTTTTGAACTCTTGGGGATTGGCTTGTTCTCTTCTTTGATCTATAAAAGGTCCATGTAAAAAGGTCATTTGCATTTGATTTAGAACAATAAGTTCATGCTGAAGCTATTATGCAGATGTGTCCAACACATTTCATGCAGGACATTTTTAAAGACCAAGATATGCAGAAAATGTAACAATTTTGAAGCCTAATGAGGCACCAATTTACAGTGCTTGCCATTTTAAGCAGTGGCATTAGTGTACTGCCATGTTCCAGTCAGCGGAAGCTTTTCAAAATGTAATCAAAAGAGCAATGGCGGAGCGCTGGTGAACTACAGCACTACTAAAGCACACCGGTCATTTTCACACAGTGATTCATGTTTTCCATCTGCCTAGAACACACAAATACATGTGCACGCCCTAAACAGTGGCTGTTAGCAACTGTGCGTTCATGAACCGTGCATAAGGCACCCCAGTACATTGCCACAGATAGATTAAAAGTGAGATCATTGGTGCGTTTCATGCACACCACCCCGCTGATGTCACACAGTGCAGAAAGATGAGAATGGAGAATGGAACATCACTTTCCTTTTGCTCCCAGAAGGAAAAGCGTGATGAGAATGCCATGCTGGCAACGCTGCTGTCATGGGCTGGGCCGGGTAAGGGTTTGATGGAGGAGGGAGGGCGGGATGGAAAGATGAGTGACAGATGGAGGGACCAGCAGACAAGAAGCTGGCACAATGGATGCTGGTCTTCACAGTTATGTTAAGTGAGGTCACAAACTTCAGGTAAACAAGACCCACAATGCTGGAAAGAAGAGGAGGTTCTTGGCTCTGTTGGGTAGAAAGAGATGATTAAACAATGTGCAACTTGAGGCAAATCCAGTAAGGATATTTATATAAATATGAGAGACAAGAGACACATGACAGACCTATGGGGGGCTCATTGTATAGCTGCAGTCTGACTTCCATCCAACTGAAGCCTGTTTACTATGGACCAACTCAACTATGCAAGTCAACTATGCCTCAGACCTTTTAAAGACACCATACACCCTCTGAAAATTCATATTTGCATATATTCTAATGGTGCATCATTTGCACAAAAGCACAAAAAAATATAGCACACACACAACATTTTGACTATTTTATAGTACTTATTTGTTCTTTTAGAAGCTTGAAAGCCCATTGGCTTAGACACTTTAATTTTTTAAAACTTTCATTCCACATGGAGTTCCACACAACAAACTTATTTAGGTTTGGAATGAAATGAGAATGAGTAAATGACAGAATCTTAATTTGTTTGTTTGTAAACACAAAGCAGTTTCACTTCATTGTCACCGCATTGTACGGCATCAGCTCAGCTGTATGGATTACTTTGGGATCTCCCACTAGGCTTGTCAAATGTAACTGCCGTCCTCTAACTCCATATCCAGATCACCACTCTGAACTCCCATGAAGCCCCTCATGCCACCACTGACCCTTCTCCAGGCCTTCCAACCATCAGACACACTGCATCTATAAAAAGGTACCCGTGGAATGCTTATCTGTTAACAGAGCACTGTGATACTGACAGCACAGACAATTTTAAGAGCAGACACATGGGCAAGAAACTGCCCACATCGTAAAACACACAACAGGCTAGCAACACAAACAGTAACAAATTGATAACTTTGGGTTATCAAATTGATTTAAAAAAAAAACACAGCAACATTTTTTACATAAAATATTACCAAAATGTTTCATCCTGTTGTGAAAGCAGAAATCAAAAGGATTAAGATTCCCTTAAATATCCTATTCTCATATGCAACAAAAATCTGTCAAAAATATATAATATTAATAAAGGTTAAAATATTATTATTATTGTTAATAATAATAATAAATAATGGTATTATTATTATTATTATAAAAACAACAGCTATTATTATTTTTATTATATAGCAAGATTACAACCACATAAACACTGATTATGGCTAAATCTGTTAGCTAGAGAATTATTGAAAACCAAAAACAAAGCAAACACCCCAACAGGAAAAAAAAACCCCAACTGGATACATTTCTAGTAGTAACAACTATTAAAATTGAATTAACAGTGTTAATATGATAAAATACCTCATTTGTCCATGTATAGCAAGACTGTAACATATGTAAATAAAAGTGGTCGTATCACTCAACACAGGTAGACCTGAACAGCTTTCATCCTCAATGTTTCTTGAGGACACATACAGTAACAAATGGGTGTAATTAATATGCCACAGCCAATTTAGGCTTTTATGGAGATTAAACGCAATTCAGCCAACAAAATGAAATTTACTTCATGAATCTAATTATAATTCAACTGAGAAATGAAGAAACCGACACCGAAACAGAATAAATACAAACCAGCAACAGCAATTTAGCCAAACAAAAGAGACATAATTGAACAGCTGAAAGTTTATGGCCACATCAATAAAACCTTATGCAGACAGACTGTAAAGCATGATCCAATGACTGTATACACAAAATAACCCACTGACTTCATCTATCAAACACTCAAACAGTCATAGAACCGTTCAAAAAGAAAAAAAACACACAAGTTCAAAAATAAGACCCATTTGAAACATTCATCTTATAGAGTACAATAACCAAAACATAATAGCACTACCTTTTCCCACAAGAGCAAACCAACTCAAACAAAAGACTTGAGCTTGATGACTTCAGCACTTAACCTCAAAATGCCAATCCAGCACTCCATTCTAGTCTCAAAATACCAAATTACACCGCACAATCCAAACAAACCAGCCACATTAACACACCACAGTACAAGAAAACTCTTACTTGAATTCGTGAAATTGCAAAACTTATTGAATCCTGCATTAGCACTAGCTGGCCCGGTCATTGCTCCAGGCGTGCCATCACACTCAAGCTTATAATAAGCGACACAGCAGGCCCGAGTCCAGACTGCAGCAGAACTCTGAGCCAACAGACTCCTCCACAGGCCTAGATCTAGAGATTTACCCATCCAGGGCCATGAGCAACGCCTGCTCCCTTACCTGAGATCCTCTGCAGCAGCTCCAACAGTTACCGTTGCTCCCTTACCAAGGTCAGAGCGGCAGACGAAAGCAGCGAGATGCATTAATGTGTGTGTTCGAGACAGAGAAAGAGTACTGAGAACCAGCAGTCTCATGTCACACTAACCGGCAGCCTTTTGAGAGGTGCAAACCAATAGGCTATTCCTGACGCTGCTCTGTCAGAAAAGGAGGAGGAGAGAGACAGCTGTCCGGGTAGAGGGTCGGGAAGAGGCTAAAAATAAAAAAAAAAACCCAAGTACCACCGCTGCAACTCTCCTGCTTTCTCCCCACCCCCAAAAATGTAGGCTGGGAGATGGACAGCTCCGCTGTTGCTTCTCCTGCTCAGCTGCTCCAGAGCAAACGTTGGTCCAGTGCAGGCGTGCACATGTGAGGGTGTCTGCTGGTTTCAAAGAACGTAGCTGGTGCAACCTTTGTTGTTGGAGCGAGCATCAAGGCCTTGAACGTTGGCTTAGCGCTTCTTCTCTCTGAGAGATACAGAGGTGTAGGGCGGAGAGGGGAAACGGAGGAGAAAAACAGAAGCGCTGAGAGAGAAGGTTGAGGAAATGACGCAAGGCCTTGGCACTTCCTACACAGTCATTTCAAAAGCACAGAGCACACTGGAAATAAAAGCTGCCGTGGCTTACACCTAATGAACACACATGTATATCATTGCAAAAACTGACCACCAAAGACACCATGTGCCTTTCTTTCTACTGTGGAAATATAAATAAGATGAAGTTTTTAAGGATATCTCTCACTCTTTTAAATGTGAATGGAGACTGAAGCTGTCAATAACCAAAATTACAAAATAGTAGTCCATGGGACTTCTAAGTAAAGACTTTACATTTCAAATAAATGCTGTTCTTTCAAAGAAAGACTGATTTCAAAGCATCTTTTTGTATATGCCTGGTGAAGGTCATGAGACCGAAACATTGCTAATAAATATCTGTAGATGCTTTTTAAGTATTGATAGTGTGCAGGATTTCCTTTTGGTTTTTTTTTAGACTTTTTTACTTTTTTGGTCTTCTCTCCTACGCACCTATCTATTACCTGCAGGTGTGCCGTGGTAATTGTTAACCAAAGAATCCTGACTTAAAAAATGTATCAGGTTTTGACAAAAATATTAAGATGCACAACTGCTTTTACATTCATAATAATTAGAAATCCTTTCTTGAGCAATTCAGCATATTGCATATGCAAAGATCGTGGGATCTGAAGACTGGGAGTAATGATGCTGAAAATTCAGCTTTACCATCAAAGGAATAAATTACTTATTTTAAAATATATTCATATAGAAAAAAGCTATTTCGAATTGCAATAATATTTCACAATATTACTATTTTTACTGTATTTTTGATCAAATAAAAATCACATATATATATATATATATATATATATATATATAGCAAAATAGAATAGTTTAGTTTGTTTTGATATTATTTGTATGCAAGTTTCTCTTTTCTAAAATAAAGAAAAAGTATGATTCTCTGTTCTTCCTAAAGCAACAGGAAACTGCAGTGCACAGCTGAGCTCAAACTGTCCTGCACTGTTCATGGTCTTAGCCAAGAATCACGGCCAAAATCAATCATTTCCTCTATGCAAAGAGGTTGGGGAGTGCTTTTTCATAGCTGTAACATCACAAGCTGCCACTAGGAGGCGAAACTTCAATTCTCGCTCTATTGGCATTCACGCTTACAAGCACAAGAGGGCGCAGTAGCCCTTCTTAAAAGTAGCCCGAAGCCAGCAGTGGTCAACACACCCTGTCAAGGGAGGCTGATTGTTTTCACCTCATTTCACTGGTGTACTTTTCACTCCCGCTATCATTTTCCAGGTAGTGCACACAAAAGCCTGGCGATTGGGTGTCATGTCTCACATACAGAAATCTCCCTGCAGGAGACAGAGGAGGTGATGGCACAGGCAGTGCAGATGGAGCTGGTACAGGCCTGTGGCGGCTCGGGGTGTGGTGCAAGGAGTCTATGCTACGGCACGTCCTGACTCCTGAAGAGGACACAGCACGCCCACAATGTGTCTGTGTGGTGGATTTAAGGACCCCTATGGCAGCTTGCTAACTGTGTGGGAGAACACGATGAGGGGGAGGGAGAAACAGACTGAAGCAGAGCTGACACTGCAGGCCAATCTAGGGAAGAGACAGAGAGGAAGAGGAGAGGAATGTGAACTATGAGGTTGTCAGCCTAGGATAATGAGAAGGGTATGCAACACAGAACAGCCAGGAACAAATGAGAACACTCTCACCTCTGCCCAAAACTGTCACGCACTCTGTCAGCACTGGCAGAACATTGACAACGTCAGCATGCACTCTGATCCCTGAAGAGCTAACCCTGATTCTATCTCCGACTCCACAGAACTTTGAACTTGAAGATTTTATTAATGTGATGTAAAGTACTAAAATGCATTTCTATTTATCATTATTGTCTATATTGCCTATTTATTGATGCATCAAGTATGAAAGAGTATATAAAGATAATATAAATACACACACATTATTCTTCACAACTTTGAAAGAATTAAATTAATACTTTTATTCAGAAGACACATTAAATTGATCAAGTGTCTAAAAGACATTTATATTCTTAGAAAAAAAAATTGAAAAAAAAATTGAAATAAATGCAGGGGTTTTTTTTATTCTATTCATCAAAGAATCTTGAAAAAAAATGTATCATGGTTTTCACAAAAATATTTAATCAGCGCCACTGTTTTAATTAGAATATAACAAGACATTAATAATAAGAACAGCAGTTTCTTGAGCAGCAAATCAGCAATCTGAATTATTTCTGAAGGATCATGTGACACTGAAGACTGGAGTAACAATGTCGAAAATTGAGCCTTGTCACAGGAATAAATTACTTTTCAAAATATATTAAAATAGAAAAGTTATTTTAAATTGTAATATTTTACAATACTACCGTTTTACTGTATTTTCGTTCAAATAAATACAGCCTTGGTGAGCAGACTTCTGAAACACCCGAAACCTATACAAATATGTTATTAAATCTTAATCATTTACATTGAGTTATAAATGATTAATATCAGACCCATGCCCAATAACACTCTACAAACTAAAATGAACTCCTGCACTTGATTGGAATGTGATGCCTGCAATGCAAAAAATTACATTTTGATGAAAAAGATATTGCAAATGGCTCACGTGTAAAAGATAGACATGTCATTTCTAAGTACACTGTTGGGATCAAGGTCTTGGAATCCAGTGAATCCAGGCACAAACAGCTAAGCTAAGATGGACCAGCAGGTCTCAGTCCAGCCATCAAGCTGAGCAAGCTTACTTTATGGTACATTATCTGCTACAGAGCAAAAGCAATATATTTTCAGGGACAATGTTTCCCCAATGAAGGCCCTCATGGTCAAGATTGAATTTAAGGGATATACATTGAAAAAGCTTAAGGTTTAATACAGAGACTTATGCCTAGAAAACATGAGGATCAATTTTACAATAAAATCTTGCCTAATGCCCAGAGAAATTGCAGTGGCACTAGTGAAAACCACATTAGTGAATCCATGCTCTCTCTCTCTCTCTCACACTCACACACACACACACTCCACACCCAAACAAATCCTCTAGTCTATATCATAAATGCAAATCATCTTGCTGTCTCCAGAAACAGAGATAAACGCATTAATCACAGCCCAGACGGTGCATAATCCCCTCACTGCAAGAAAACACACGTCCACAGGAAAAAAAAGAAACATGATGGCCAGCCCTGAGGGTGACTGTACAGAGCTCAGCAGACATTGTCAAAGATGCTGACATCAACCTGAGTCATAATGCAAGAGACGCTTATAGCCAGAAATAACCCTGCATACCAAGATCAGCAAAACCGCTGTGCGGGCACACAGCAGTGATAGCTTGAGGGGAGTCGAAGCCGAAGGTAGAAAAATAAATGATGAGTAATTTAAGAGGAGAAGGTACCTGCTGCAGCATCAGTCCTTAAAGAGAGAAGAAAGAGTGCATGTAGAAGAGATGAGAGAATCTGAGAGTCCAGTCTAGAGATGGAAAGCACACATACTGCCCACCCTTACCGAACCAATATCAACATTGGCCTCATTTCCACCGATCATTACTGCAGGACATCCTCATTATTACCAAAAGATTCCTGGAGGAAATGAACTCAAGACTGGGCAGCAAGGTTACACATCCATCTTCTCTTTTGCCATCCCAGCAACTGCAAACTTAAATGTAACCTCAGATGGGAGAGACACAACAACTGGCATGCACAGGACACAGATATCTAATCCTTCTGATCTTATCCTTTGGTGGTGTTTGAAATAATAACCAGTGTAAATTCTCCATTTGTGATCTAAACAGACATTTTAACATTCCTTTTCCCTATATTGCCAGAAATAGAGAAGAATGAACAGTTGTGCATGCATGATATTTTGAATTAGGGATTTTTATAGCAGTTTATTATGTACTTTATTTATTAGAGCCTGACCAATAAAGGATTTTGAAGGCCGATACCGATACAAATATTAGTTGGTTTTAAAATCCGATATATCGGCCGATATTTTTATTTTATTTTATTTTTCCCAGAAACACGGAACAAAACATTAAAACAGATTTAGTTATTTAGTTATTTATGAGTTTTAACTAAAATAATATGATAATGCATTTTAAAAAGAAACTTGATTCTTTTATTGTCACAAGTTACAACAGAACAGAGGAATATCAAAATATATTAATGTTCTGATAGATAAAATAATAATAAGTCCCTACATTGCCTTATAAGCTACCTGCAACCTGGATCAGTGTGGCGCGTGTTGCCAACAGGGACAATATAGAGTGCCCTCTGGTGGACAAACTATACAACTCCAACACTCATGACATGGTTGAAGCGCGTTTCGTCCATTTTTATTTTATTTTTGAAATATTCACTTATCACCATTATAACTGCTGATACCGATAGTTTGGAAAATGCCTAATATCGGCCGATAATATCGGCCTGCCGATAAAAAGGACTCATTCAAAGGACTGTGCTCTTTGACAGTGTAGTGTCCCCATCACTATACTGGGGCGTTAGCACCCACATAGACCACAGATTGAGCACCCCCTACTGGCCTCACTAACACCTCTTCCAGCAGCAACCTGGTTTTCCCAACAGGTCTCCAGGTACTAACCAGGCTCAACCCTGCTTAGCTTCAGTACTAGGCAACCAGTCTAGGGCTACAGGGTGATATGGCTGTTGGCCACAAAAAAAGTACTATCTACAATCAAAGCCATATGACTGAAGCAATTTACTTTCCTGGAATACATTTTACCAAAGCCCACATTTTACCACAGCATTACTACAGGCATGAAGATGAGAGCACAATATAATTAGTGGCCTGATCAGTCACAAGGCAACACAACCTTTAAAAAACATTTTTTTTACAAAACACAAACATTAACATCTATCAATTTCTGTTCTATTTCTTTTCTGACTTTGTTCTGTAAAACAAAAAATAAAAAGCAAAACGCAAACAAAATGCAAAATATATAAATAAAATACGAATAAAAACCCACAAAACAAGACAAAAACAAAATCAAATAAAAAAACAAGTCAAAACTAAATCCAGCCAAAAACCAAACCAAAAAACTAAATACAAAAAAAATTAAAACCAAGCACTCACCCCTTACCAGCTTTTAAAGCAGCACAGCACTCCTAACTACACACATTAATAGTAACCAAGGATATTATATTATGCCTAGACTCGCGTAGCCAGAACTTCAGACTGAGAGTAGAAGGTCTGGACTCCATCGCAGCTTTGATTGGCCAAAGTCTGCCCAAGAGGACCGACTGTAAAGCAACCAATCATTGTTTGTTTCGTTAACACAAGGGGCTTCACAGCTTTGTTTCCAGGGGGACCATTAAAGAACGCGACACACGTCTCCCGGAAATGCTGTAGAATTCAACCAATCAAATCTAAAGTTTTTCTCATTTTCTGTGCCATATGCATTAGACTTTTTCAACGGCCAACGGTTTGTGGGTGTGACATCTGAGGCTGAGTCTACATTAAGCCTAACCCAAGCATACAGTAACTGGAGTGGGAGCCAAGTATGAGTCTAAGTGATGAGGAGAACATAAGCTGTATTGTTCAGCTTCTCTTCCCTCCTCCTTCTTAGATACCTCCTGCCACTCCCTTCTTAAAATGGAAAAGGGGCAGATTTATGTATCCATGAGAACTTTATAAGGAAACTACTGTATGAGTGTTAATGTGCTAGCGGAACCAGGTTAAACACACTTCACTGAGCCAGTCATGTCTTGGCTCAACTCAAGGGCACTGGCTGGCACATCTGGGTCAATGTTACAGACAGACCCTCCCTCCTCCATCACAGGATGCGACTCAAAATCGTGGATATACACACACACAAGCAGATGTAACTCCATCCATTTATGAAAAACTGCTAAATTAAGCAGTTAATCATTCCCATTTCCTTTCTGATGTTGCAATCAGTTCGGCACATAGCAATATGAAAAAACATGAGAGGAAATTATTATTCATTTATAGAACAAACTTAAGATGTTACAATATGTTCTCAAAAATGATGTTTCTTTTTTTACTGTATATTTATCAAATAAATGCAGCCTTGCTTATAGCATAAGAGACTAATTTAAAAACATTTTAAAATCTTACAGACCACAAACTTTTTGATATAAAGACCCACAAATATGATGATGCTTAAAATATAAAGGCAGTTATAGTACGTATGAAGTCCCATTTATAGTATATGAGAAAAAAAACATGATATAATAACTAACTTTTATATAGTAGGGTACATAGACAAAATAATTTATTCAAATATTATGGAATTATGGACAAATTTGACTATTATTATTATTATTATATTATATCAGAGTAAATGCAGGGCATTCTCTCACAGAGCAGCTTAAGAGGAGGAACGACGACAGTGAAGGAGGAGAGAGGACCAGGCCTGGACTATTTATGTTTTGTTTATGTGCGTGTAGCAGTCGTTCATGAGGGGCTGTCGCTTTTACTTTCGTTTTGTGATTATTAAAGTGTTAAACGCTCACCGGTTCCCACCTCCTTCCCGTATCAACAAATATTGTTACAATAAACAAAGGACACACAGTTTAATTCAATTCAAATTGATATAGTACTTATTATAAATGAATCATTATTATATATCAGATCCCAGTTTGAAAGTCTTAGAATTGCATCATCCCAAGTAGGCTCACGCCAGTTCTAAGAGAGATTCACAAATCACCAGGTCGAGCGTAAGCACAAGAAACAGCACCATTTTGGTGGAAAAGATGTATGTGTGCCCTCTGTAGGTTAAGGTTCAGCCAGTGTGACTATATAACTAACTTTATTGCGTGTCTATGCCTCTAAGAAGAGCCTATGAGTAGTGCCAGACTCCTTTCCTGTGCACTACATTAAACACAGGCTGTGTAAAGTGTGGATTATGTGATGAAAAGCAGATCCGTGTAGACCTGCATGACAGTAGCTATTACAGCTGACAAGGATAAGACCTCCATAAAGGTCAAGAAAACTCTGCCATGGCTGCCACAATTCATCGCACTGCTTTTCCGGTTTGACATCTCAAACCAAGCGAGACATAACTGAGACTTGTTTAGATTTTGCACTTGATCACCAAACGTGCCGAGTAGGAGCATTAGAAGCGTCCAGGCCTGCATGGCAAGCCTCTTTACAGCCACAATCCACATTTGTTTAGCAGCCAGGCTAATTCTGTCTGTCTGTGCTAATCTTTGGGGAATGCAGAAGAAATACTGCTGCATTCACACAACTTAAGGAATTTAGCTGGCCTTTCACCCCTGCGCCGGGTCGAAGGTCAAGAATGAATTTAATGGCTATGAGTGCATCAGGAACCAATCAAAATTTAGAGAGATCATGGGTGGATTCTGCCTGTAATGGGGTTACTTCAGTACCAAACACAGTATCAAGCTTATGGTATTACATAAACGCCTCTGAACCAGCGGTTCCCTGTGAAGCATGCTAGCACATGTGAATTCCAGTTCAAGAGCTTTCGTTGGACTCCGGAAATGTCCGCTTGGAAAGAGTTCTTCTGTTCTAGGAATGAATCTTCCCAATGTTTAGAATATCAAAGCATAATTCTATCACAATGTTCATCCGTATCATTGTCAAAAGACAATATTCACTCAAAAGCACCATTCGGGTCATTGTTCATGGAGAAGCTTTTGCTCTGAATGTGCCCTCAGATGAATAAAGAGCATTTAAACTGTTTTGGCTGGACTTAAAATGTCAGGCTGCTGAACTGGCACTGGGTCCAAGATGACAACACTTTTGAGGCCAGGGTCAGTTCCTCTCTGAAGCTAAACTACACCACAGTGCCCTGTGCCTGGAGCCCATTGCATTCTGGGAAACATAGCTGTGGTTACAGTAATAGAGTGAGACATTGCAGAGCTCTACACTTGAGGTCTAGAAACACAGTTCATGTCCTAGTAGTTCATCCTAAAGGTCTTCAATGGGACTAATTCAAGTTATTCCACACCAAACTAATCCAACCATGTCTTTATGGACCTTGCTTTGTGCAATTTCTAATCAACATGCTTGAACACACACAAAAAAATGTTGATTAGAAATTCAAAATAAGAACAGAGGCTATTGGACTGTTATAAATCACGGACTTGACATGTTATGTGATTGGTGGATGCCATACCATCTGACCTTTCATTGGTTATTTGTAAGTTTGAATTTTCTCCATCTTTGTATTTAAATGAGCTTGTGTCTCCCTGTAATAGTTTTGCCCTGATTAAGCCATGTGTACCAAAACATTGTTGAAAAAATAAAGAATGAGTAATTTTTCAGCTCGTTTCTGGCCATTTTGATCTCTCCATTTCGCAAGTGTTGCTGGTACTGTTCCAATATTTCTTGTGCTGGAAGCAGAAATTATATAGGATGTGACAGCACACAAACAACCCGTGGCTTACTGAAATGCATGGCTCATCTCCATTTCCCTTAACCTAGGAACAACAATTCTCTACACTGATCTGCAAGGATATTTCAAAACAGCAATCGAACCTCATTCAAAGTGAAGCCCAAATTACCATTATAATTACATTTAACCAACCATCTACTTATTGTGAATAGGCTCTGAGGAAAAGGATGCCTTAATCAGACAGTAGCCACATTTTCATGCAGCAAGCACAAGACTATTAGAAAGAAGCCTTTCATCTCATTCGTTTTCCACAGCATCTCTAAGCATGACAGACGCTTTGCGCTTTAATCCATAAATAAGATGACACGCGGCCTCCTTTGTCGCTCATTGATGGCCTTTTGTCCACATGTAACCGACTCATATAGCCGCCATCTGGCATTCAGAGTGGTTTCATGCCAGTGTCTGCTTAAACTGAAACATTGGCACTGAATCTAGGCAATAGGCATAACCAACCACTTCAGGCTTCACATTCCCTGCAATCAAGAGCTGAAAGACCCCACAGTTCTGAGCAACCATCAGAACAGAAAAATGTAATTATTGAGTGCTTTCACAACTGTAAAATATACTGTATGCTTTAAAACTCGTGTAAGGTCATGTAGCCCAAACAAGACTTAAAGTTGTCTCTGCATATTAAACTAGCAGAGTACACTTTTTTTTAAATATAAACTAAAGAAGAAACTAGCTCTTAAATAAAGGCAAAATATAGCAGCAAACTGAGATCACAATGATCAATGAAATCTAACTTCAAACCAACATGCTATTTTAGTTCTCAATTGATCCCAGCGGTGGATCTAAAGCAAGCTGCAGCACAGCTCTGCCAAGCATTAATTGATTGGCCTGGCTTGCTATGCCAACCACTGTGGTGACCGCAATATCCAGCAACTGAGTAAACATCAAATACCAGCATGATCCCGGAGCCCTTGGTGCAAGCTACTGTTGCCAAACAAACACTGAGAAACTTTATTTGTTTTCCATGAGAGGGAAAGTGAATTCGTATACTCCGTATTCCTCCACTTGAAGTTGCTCTCAAGTGACCTCTTACGGCTGTTAAGGGTTTCGCTTTGTAACCATACCAGGTTATGTTACAGTGACATGCATGGGTCATAAACAGGAAGAACACCTGCCGGTTTCTCAATCCTAGATGACAAGCATCCCCGCCAGAACAGAGGAACTTCCCGCCCAGGATGAGATACATCAAGAGGCAGTCACACAGCATGCGAAACTTCTTACTTACACCCTTTGATTAAACACATGCACTCGCGGCTTCTAAATGGCAACTAATATAGATAAATACTGAGAGAAATCGGAAAAAAGGTCCAGGGTGGTATTAAAGCGGGCCCATTAATTGCTGTTTGTAACTAATTTGGTAAAAAAAAAAAAAAACTTTAATAGAGAAAGCTTAAGTTTGAAACAAATAAAAAAATGAAAATATACTATAGTTTTTAGCTCTTGTTATTTTGTCAGCTAGATGTATCTGTTTTTCTGATTTGACATAACACATAACAGTGGGTGTCTGCTCCATCCGTCAGGCGAAAAAGGATTTCTTGGTCTGAAAAGGGGGTGAAGACTTCTGGTCTAAATGATAATTCAATTTTATGATTACATCAAAAACAGCGCAAACAACTGTTTGAATGCCACACCATGAGTACAGAAAAAGCAATGGCCTGAGTATGTAACAAACAGCAAGAGGATAAGTGTTTGTGTTTTGGCAGTCCCATTCATTACGGTGTCGTGTCGTGTATCAGCCGGCGGAGAGCTGCTCTCAGCACACAAAAGCCCTTCATTAAAGAGGACCGCCCCATACTCAACATGGCGGCGGCAGTGTTGTTGGGCGTCAACAAAACCTGAAGTGCTCCTACCAGAGAGGCCATTTACAAGAAGTGGTTAATTACACACATCCTATAAATTGCGTTTCTAATTTCCATAAGCCCAACTCTATTCCACCCTGTTCCACATAATACCGCATGCGTGCCCAGACTAGCTCTTTCATTATTCAGTTTGCCTGTAGCAGGTCTCTTTAAATAATTGACTCTGGCAAAGACGAAAGCATTATGTTAGAGACAAAGCGAGATCCTGAAGGACCCTGCAGTGCTCCGTGAAACCCCATAACCCACTTTAACCAGACCACCAAGCCTCGCCCTCGTTCAAAAATGAATCCCGGCCACAAAGGCTTCAGATGCGCTGCCAGACACCCTTACGGAGTTATGCACATCCCCATAATGACAAAACCCAGCGCCCGACGCTCACATGGAGAACGGCAGGCGGATGGAGTACATCTGACATGGGTCAGTCGGTGGGGACGGTTGGGTTTTTTGCTGGTAACCCGGTCTGCCTTGCGGAGGTTGGCGTCTCACAGTGTGGGTAATGGCTAGCGTGTGTGAGGGTGGTTTTTCCTGTACCCAGAGTGCACTCATTCACCTCCTCCAAACCTCAGGTCTCACCACTCCAACATTTGAATTTTTCCAGCAGAATTTAAGGAATTTCACCAGGAGTAGTTCACAGGAGTGATGCACTGAAATATTTTTTTTTTACCGAAACAGAATTTAATAATAAATTAATTAAATGTATTTAATAAATCAACACATAACAGTTGTGTATAAGCAAAATTGCACACAAGGCAGGTGTTAAATCAACTTTTTAATTATACAATTCAGTGTTGAGCTATAAACATTTAAACAGCCTTGTTTTCATGGCAGATATAATTCAAACATACATTAAATAATGAAGACAACCGATAAAAATATAAGTAAAAATATATTGAATATCTAATATAGTGCAGATATAATCAAAATATTATTTTTTTCTAGCTACCTATTGAGCTATGGTCAATGAATGACCTTCCTGACACAAATGTATTGTTGTTATGCAACATTGTTTAGGCCTACATGTTTTTTTTTTAATTTATTGATGCTTTTCGTGGCTGACTACATGAGACATGATAGATTTCAGCGAGTTGTGCTGCTTCTTTTAACACACCTTCTTTATGATATTCACTCCATGCTATAACTAGCTTATCCACAGACAAAATACTAATTAAAGTAACATCACAGTTTCGTTTTCAATGATTTCGACCCTCCAAAACTGTTTTGGTCAAAATAAAATAAATTTTTGGTCAAATATTGTCGGTAGCTGAAAATACAGAAGTATAGCCATATAGAAGTTGCTATATGAAAGAATGAATATATAAATAAAGAAAAATATAATTTTACATATTGAATATATATATATATAAAAAAAAAAATATATATATATATATATATATATATTACAGATTGAATATATAAAGAAATTAAAGTTATGATATATTAAATAAATACAAATATATTGTATAACTAAATATAATATATTTTAAATAAAAAACTTGTTATGACCTGTACGTTCATAATAAACGCTTAGTCAGCAGTACTCAATGTCTATAAATGCTAAATTGAGGATTTCCCAACTCGCAATCACTCTCACGGTCAGTGGAACATCTGGAAGATAATCCAAATAAAGCTTGTTTCTGCATTAAACTGCTTTACGGTGGCTTATCTCTACGGGGAAGGCCTTCCTCGCTTACAGATTGTCCTCGTTTCCCAACTGTGATGATAAAGACCTCTGTAATGGGCTAGACTGGTGGAGAATGATCTTATAGAAATGGCCAAGACTCACATTGCTCCCTCCCTCGGGTGAACATTCTGATAAAAGGCCTTTTTCAGGCCTCTCCACAGTCCCATGATCAATGGTAAGGGAGTGATGTAGTGAGCAGCATCCATAATAAGCCATTAGAGTCAGCACAGGAGATCACTGACACGCAGTGCATTTAATTTTAACCAACACGGCCAAACGTATGAGTCTTGGAACAACAGAGAGAAACAATAAACCATGAGCCATCAGGAATCATTGGTATTTCAGCCCAGACCACAACCACGCTGGACTGCATGGAAAAGAATAAGCCCGGGGCAATGAGCATTCCTTTCCCTACGCTTTCTTCAAATTGCTTCTATTTCCAGGGGGTTATAAATTACAATTTATAGGACAGAGCATCGGTTAACAATCCGTGAGGCTTTTTACAGCAAATTAAGTCATGATTGTATGGGGTTTGGTTCAGATTCTGGATAGGATTGCTAAATACACATTCTGTCATTAATACTCAATTCGTGGCCAAATGAAAATGCATGTATGGCGTGCTGCTGGATAAACCCCGTGAGAGCCTTTAGAGATATATATTACTGTGAGAAACCACAGCTTTAGATGCTGAAAACGGTATGATCCGGCAGTCTCAACTAAATCCAGCTTGCAGTAAAAACAGCTGAGCTGATACATGAGAGGCTGAGGGATGTGGAGTGGAAGGAAAAAGAGGGGATTTCTCCTTGTAGAGCCGTACAGAGAGGCCTTTCTCCGGGCTGGGGTCACAGCCAATCAGAGTGGTTTCACCAAGGCCCTGTGCTGAGTGGGCCTGACCATGCAGCACAGGCAAAATGTTAATGTCTATAAAGTGGGCTTTCAATGGAGCTCTCTGTTGCTTTTTATTCAGGCAGACCAAACCGAAGGTAGAAGTAGGACTGTGGAGGGAGAAAAATTATTTTTTTTAAAAACGCAATTATTTCCACATACACCACTACTCTTGAAAAGTTTAGGGTCATTGCGATTTTTTTAAGATTATTCAGCAAAAACACATGAAATTGTTGAAAAGATACAGTAAAGACATTAATAGTGTTCACATAAATGCTGTCTATTCAACTTTCTATTTAGCAAAGAATCCTGAAAAACGTATCATGGTTTCTGTTTTCAGAAACTTATACTGAGAAGAAACATTTCTTGAGCACCAAATTAGCATATCATCATGAATCATGAAGACTGAAGTAAAGGCTGCTGAAAATTAAGCTTTGCAATCACAGGGATACATTACAATAGATATTTTGTTTTTTTTGTATAGATATATCAGTTTTTTTAACAGTACTTTGAACAGTAGTGTTGAGAAATAAAAATTGCCCATACATATTATATATATATATGTATGTATGTATGTATCAGAACATCATCCCAACATCAACATCTAATTAGTATTGGCAGTGTAATTTGAATAGACTTCAACAAAAATGAAGACTTTAAATATTACAATCCTAATGCATCATGTTGCCATTGCTCACTTCCTATTTTACAGTGTGGAAAGGCATCGACAGCATGGGAAGGGGAAGGGTCTTACTGCAGCAGACCACTGCGACACCACTTTCTCATGACATCGATGAAAGGTCCATCCTGACAGGAAGCATCTCAACTCTAATGAGCCCTGAGCCTGGGTTGCACAGTTCGTCTAGTCTGCCCCATTCTGCTCTATCCCCTTCCTCTGGAGACTTCCTGTCTAATTGTGACCATGGTGAGTGAGAAACCATGTGGCATGGACATCGAGAGCATATGTCACGTATAAGCAAATAAAGAAGGAAAATGGTGGGTACCAAATTACTCAACAACAAAAAATAGATTTCACTATTTCATTTCAGATTGGTGCAATATACCCAGTCACACTCTAATTGAAAGCATCGCTACATCCGAAATGGCTGGTCTGTACTGAATTAATGCCAGATAAATGTAATCGGTGGAAACATAGCTTGATGTTATGTAATCTACAACGGTTAAAACAAAAACTCTCAAAATTGAACATTCCCATTGAATGACCTCGTGTAAAGATGAATTATGCTGTTCTGGCCCCATCTCTTTCAATTTGACTCTGCTTCCTCCAGAGACCCAGTCAGGAAGTGACATGTTTGTTCCAAAGCAAATTCCAAAAATACCAAGAATGGAACTTTAGGGAGGAGAAAACATTTCCAAACCCTTCATAGAAACAAGCAAAGCATCTCACTTCATGATCTCCTTAAAGGGACAGTTAACCCAAAAATAAAAGCATTTACTCACCCTCATGTTATTCCAAATCTATCAACAAATATTTTTTCTGTGGGACACAAAAGAAATTATTCTTAAGAATGTTGGGAAAAAAACAACTTTGGACCCCACTGACTTCAATTTTAAGGACAAAAAAAAAATGGTAACACTTCCTTTTACAGTCCTGTTACCCATGTACGTACTATGTACTTACTTACTGGGTACTACACCTAAACCTACATGAGGGTCTAATGAGGGTTTTATTTCTATTCCTCACAACAACAAAAAAAGTTTCTTTAAATATAATGATGCCCTTTTACCCCAAGAACTTACATTGATATGTGACATGTAAGATTTTCCAATAATTTTTTAATAAAACAAAGAACGAGAAAAAGATGTAAATCTAAAATACACTACTGAGAAAAAACAATGTAAAACAACGCGGAAGGGCTACTGTAAAGCAAACACGTCAACTTATTCACAGGGGAAGAAAGGCCATTTAAATCACTTAAAAGCTTATCTCAGATGATGTGACAGGCACAATTCGTAGAAACTGGCTCTTTATCCCAGTTCCTGTGCTAGGGCTTCCTGAACACGCTCAATTACTTCCCTCATATCACACTCCTGCCTGGCACACCCAGTATTACGACACATGGCACTCTGCCCTAAAGGTCAGCAGACAAATTATAACAGGATCACAGTTAGGGAGTAACTGAAGTGTGACAAAACCTTTCTCTGCCACACCGTATTATGCACACAGCTTTAAATTTGAGAGACCTAATCCAAAGGCGTTCCTCTTAAAACACGTATATTTGGGATATCGCAACTCATTTGTGTAAATCGGTTCATGTAAATGGAAAAGGTCTCTGCATAGTGAGTATTTAGTTAAATTATGCAGTATCACCACCATATTTTTAACTCATTTATAAACTGGTTCATAGTTCTATTAGTGTATTGCATTATTATCCATTTTCAGTTCATGAACTAACAATTAACAGCATTTTTTTTTCTCAATCTAGGTTTATTTATAAATATAATATAGTTTTTTTTTTATTAAATATCCATTAAAATTCTAGGTACTATTTTTATTGTTGTTAATGTAGAATTAACATTAATGTAGAATAATAAATGCTGTTAAAAAAAAGTTCATTGTTAGTTTATCATAGCTCAAGTGTGTGGTTTTGGAGAGGAGGAAATAAAACTTTGCAGAGGTCCAGAGAAAATTAATGCTTTACTTCAGAGATGTTGAAAAGATTGAGATAAAATGAGAGCCAATCAAATCAGAATAGCTTCCTGAACAGAGCTTATGGTCTTGTGGAGTAAAATAATACAGTAAGGGCCAAGAGCTACAGTGCCTGTACACTCTGAGGAGGGGTATCAATCATGAGGTGTATGTGTGCCTTCCATATCAGCATAAAATACGTTACAAAATGGCCGTTTTTTTTTCTAAAATCTGATAATGTCTGGACACACTCAAAGCCAAAAAAATAGCCAATACATGCTATTTATACACCTGCGACTGCACGTTGAATTCACCAAACTACTTTTTGCAATTGTAGACACGGTTCATGCAGAAAAGCCAATTGTGATTTGTAGTGAAAAAAGAAAATAATTTGATTAATAGTAAATCACTATTATGCACAGGCTCTCATGGCTTATTGCTTTATAACCTTCAACACAAAGCATCCACAGTGAGACCCCATGGGAACAAGTAATGATAATGATTGATTTTTTTCCCCACAGCAAATCCATTAAAGACAAAAACAAAATATATAGTATGAACAGTTTGTTCTCTCAGTATGCGAACATCAAACATACGTATATATTTCCACAATACACATGCAAAACAGTATGTGTGAAAAATCACAATGAAAGATTAATGTTTAATCTTGCTAAAATTCTGAATTGAGTTCACATAAAAGAAAAGTCATATTATCCATGCAGTGGTAACAATCATCATTGGTCAAAGGCCAATACAGAGTTGAAGATTTCCAGCCTCTAGGATTTCTGTGGTTGTCATTTTACATTCACTTACTGTACATACACATGAAAAACCTCGCTTGGTGAAATTGCTCACAGACTGTTCAGAAACAATGCCAAGGCAACAGAAGTACCAGAACCCACATGCAGAGAAAGAGAGAAAAAAACAAAAAAACAAAGAGAGGGAGTTTTTTTTTAAGCCGAGAATCAATTTCTCAAGTTAAAATGTGTGTTACCAACTAATAGAGGGGAAAAAAATAGCCAAACGTACTAATTTATCACAGATGACTCAATTCAAGCATAAACTCCAAATCCAAATCATCCTCCTGTCAAAGTGCCCATTTTTAGCACCTAGTCGGTGATGCAGAGGCATTTGTCAGCGTTATTTAAAGCCTTTTAAATTCCAATTCGATCCGATGTGAAGTTGAATTGCAATACCAAACAAGATCCTGAAATTCTAATTTGAATGCTAGGAAGAACAAACAAATGATATTGAACTGAAATTCATTGTAAAATTTAGTTTTTCCATGACAGACAGAAAGAATGATTGATTGACAGAACAACAGACAGAGGCAGATAGAGATAGACGGATGAGGTCTACAGCAGACGAGAGTCTGGTTAAACTGGATTGTGGGTGGTTAGAGCGCTGAAATCCAGCAATCAAAAGTGCCACAACTGTTTAGTGAACAGTTTTTGGTAGAAAACGATCATTCACTGACATCTCTTCCACTTAAGTCTTTACTCTTAAGCGGAGAAGAAGTGAAGTACAGCAGTGTGTGGTGCAGAAAGTCCCTGGGGTGCTGTGGGCCAGTCCTGCGGCAGAGATGGAGCCAGTACGGCCCCGTCTACAGAGTGAAAAACACTACAGTGCAAATACTGCAAACCTGACATTTAGGATTGTTTATATATTGTGATGAGGAGTACTGTGATTAGCAAATTACAACTTATTTCAACATGGTTAGAAGTGTGTATGCGGGAAAGACTCTTATACTAGACTAGTATGTTAATGAAAGCATTTTTGTGGTCTTGATGCAGTCTCCACAGTGTACTGGTAATCTAATGATGGACCTCTGAGGTTTGTTAACTGCAAAGTCATGCTTTCACATTGCCTGTAAAACAGCATGATGGCACATTGAGGCTGGGTGTCAGAATGTCTGCATCAATCTCTGTGTGTGTGTGTGTGTGTGTGTGTGTATGCGGGTCTGGGGGCATCTGGTGCACAGCTGTAACTCTTCTGCAGACAGTGTCATGAAGTGCAACCTTGCTGGAGGTCAGTCAGGCAACAGCCACCCATGATGATGCCTCCAGTCACTTCACTGCGGCTGAGTCAACACAAGTCTTTAGTGCTGAAGACGCTGAAATACCTGTACTAATGGAATACTCATTTACCTCAAAACACTCCTCCCTTGTGTCACGGTTACTGTGAGGTAAATGCATGGGCCCATTTTTTGTAGGATTTAGAACTTAAAATGGAAACAAATTTAAATATGAAGCGTTTCCTTGGCAACTAATTAAAATAGTTACGTTGAATACTAGCAAAACTGAAATAAACTTAAATTGAAATAACAAAAATGACCAAAGCATACAATTATAAATGACAAATAGACAGTGAAAATTTAAAAAACTGAAATTATAAAAATAGCGGTCAACTTAAAATCTGAATAAACACTTAACAGGATTTAAAATATTAAAATAACACTGGCTAACATGAATATTATTTACATTTTATGGCTATATTATTGAAACAGTGAAATATGCAAATTGGCCCCATTCACTTCTATTGTAGGTTCCTCAATGGAACAGATTTTTACTTTTTTAATAAAAGGAGGGACACGTGGACATTTTTTGTTGTTGTTAAAATCATGCCACAAAAACTTTCACTTGAGTTTAACCGTACGGATTTCAAAATATATCAATGATACTCACCTAATATCAAATAAAAAGATGTTGCCTCATTTCACTCCCTAGTTTTGTTGTTTACAGTGGACCTATAAAAAAAAACTCGAGACACACCCTATGTGTTGGACTTCGATGTCCAAGACTCAATAGAACCAGAAAAATGAGCTTCCAGGCCTAGTTTTGTCTTGGCCAAGACAATCAGACTAGACAGAGAGCTGCCTGTGCTGTAAATAGACGGTTTTACCTGTTTGTTTCAGCGGGCTTCTCTATTCTGGCTTCCTCACGGCCATCTCAGGACATCCTGACTACACTGGTCAATGCCTAGAAGAATAGAGGACTTCCTGTAAGTTTGTTGTGCTCTCTTCTAAGGAATAGGGAACAGCGGGAATAACATACCATTCTTCAGCTGCTCCAAAGACATTCCTGCAATGAAGGGGAAGTTCCTATTTGCGAAGTTCCCATTCTGCCAAACTCCATACAAAAGGTCAAAAATATTTCCATAACATGCGTATATAATTAGTAATCAAATTACCAAGCAAGAATAAAAAAAGGTCCATTATAAAACGGCAAAAAATGCTGTATACTTAAACCGATGGAGACAAAGTCATGTCATCTATAAATATCATTGAGACTTTGGGATTGACTTTTGATTTCGGTCAAGAGCATCCAAGCAACAAATTTAGTAATTTATTTCTTCAGTTTAGTTCAGTTCAGTACCTAGGTCATCAGACTTTGTCCTGAAAAACATTGCTAAACCTAAGACTCAAAAACAGCTAAACTGAGCCATAAGACATAAGAAAGTAAAAGGTCAATCAAGACAACAGCAGGGTCCGGCTGTGCCTGACTTTATAAAATATGCCTGCTGGAGGAGACCTTTATGAACTCCCTCCGCTTGGCTTTTGTTTGCACTGGGAACATGATCGTTTTATGGCTCTTCTTTATTTGAATTGATGATAAAGCAGTTGCTATTTGTTTTCTGAGACAATGGGGCCGAGAGTGGCTCCCGCTGCTCAGTGAGGCCCATCAATCAGTACAGCACTCCAGACATCACACATGCAAACACAGACACGTGCTACAAAACGAGACTACCTGAGACCACATTCATTTCACACCAGAACAAAGGTCCAGCTCCTCACTTCCTGTTTGTCAAACATTCTGTTCCACAATTACTTTTATAATAGGGATGCAATCAAAAACAGATAAACTTTAGGAAACATGTTTTATAACACCCTTGTTCCATTCACTTGTGCTCCGTGTAGCCGTGTTCCCCGATTGCAAAGTTGGCGTCTTAATCAAATCACAAAATTAAAATTGAGGCACCTTTATGGAACTTTTGCATACTGATTTTAAGCATGTTGAGTATTGCTGTGCATTTGAAAAGTCAAATGCAAATTAGTGTATGACATTTATGGATTTCTTAATGGCCAGCGGTGATATGGAAAGCTAGGGTGGTCAATATATTTTTATAGATTATACAACTCAATAATCACACAAGATGAACACAAAAGTCTAGTCCATATAGAGATTGTGTCTCTTCAGAAGACTTAAACCACTCGATTCGCATACATTTCTTAATGGAGAACTCCGGCGCAAAATGAACCTTTGGTCTAATAAAACATCGGTACCTAGTCGGCCGTTCTCTGAGATTTGTTTTCATGATAATCGAATGTAAAGAGTTTTATCTCTAAAAACTGTTTAGATTATAACGCTATTATATGGGCCATATAATAAGTAAAAAGAAATCGCTAGTTAATACCACTAACAAGGCTCAAAATAGCCCCACACTAACACAGTAACATAATGAGGGTCCCTAGCTGCAAACCGAATCATTGAGAACTTTGTAAGTGTACAGACAGTTTAATAGGAACATATTTTATAAAGACAGTCCACTTCGTGTATACAGGCATTCGAACCACGAACGACGTGCCAAGTGAGCTGAACTGTATGAAGGGTGTTCGTGGTTCGGCTTATCGAGACTGTTTTCCAAAGATGGCTCCTGTCTGTATATACGAAGTGGACTGTCTTTATAAAATATCTTCTCATTAAACGGTCTGTACACTTACAAAGTTCTCAATGCTTCATTTTGCATGTAGGGACCCTCCTTATGTTACTGTGTTAGTGTGCGCCTTGTTAGTGGTATAACTAGCGATTTTTATTTTTCATTACACGATGCCACCATATACTAGTGTTTTTTTTAACCTTTTACCATATATGTCTTGGAGTATCGCAATATTATCCTATCGTTATATGTATCAAATCGTGACAAGAGGGTATTGTTACACAACAAACAAAAAAAATTCAATCAATATTTGAAAACAAAAATACTATATCCATTGACAATGATGTGTGTCAGTAGAATTTGACAGTGATAAAGTGAATAGAAAAACACTTTTGATACTTATTTATTTGATCAATAATCTCAATATGTCCCAATATTGCCGGAATAAACTGATTGGCCGATATATCAGTCTATCACTGAAATATTAATTTGAAAAAACATTCACTACTGTCACTCGAGTACTTCCAGCCCATCTTTATTTTAAAACGGCTCCACAACAAAAGAAGCCCAAAATGAATACTCTCAGAGGACATATTAGATGTTCCAGACAATGCCTGTAGCAGAGCTTGCCAAAAGATTATGATCGCTGTCCGAGAGAGAGCGATAGACAGAGGGGGCAAGAGTCAGGGTGACACATGCTGCACAGAATACTCCCACTGACCTGAGGCCATATAATGAACCATAATGAATACAACGGGAGGCTGACTGAGAACTATGCAGCAAACTAAGCCCCTCTTGTTTGTTGGTAAAACCCAAAATAGCACAGCAGAACCACTCTGGTATGAGATGGAGGTGCCTGCCAAATTTGCAGAAGCACATGATAAACCGTTCTAATTGTTACGAGATGGTCTGTCACCAAATGGGCAAAAATCACTCAAACCTTTAAGCTAAACAAATCTTAGATTTCCTGAAAGTGCTTAATTTATGATGCCGCCACAAAAGTTAAAACTATTCCATAGGAAAAACCATTAGGGAGTCCTTCACAAACATGTGGTTGCATAAACAGGCAGGGCTGATGATCGCTTTATTTTTCTAAGCCCATTACAGCAGTACAGTACCATTAGCCTGATGTTAGTGCTTGAGTTAAGATTTATCGTAGACACAAACGCTGAATCCGAGAGGAGGTTTTTCTTACTCTAGGCCGTACAGATCATTTACCATCATGTAAATGTAGTAATGATGAAGAAGATGACAAAGATGAGCAAGTGTTCTGTCTTTGTGCTGTCAGGCACCTGTAGATCTATTCGGCCTGCAGGAGTACAGCTGCTCTTCACCTGCTCTGCTCAAGGCCAAGACTGACTACAAAGAGACCAAGGTCTATTTCAACAAGTACAAAAACACTCATAACTCCTTTTAACACTCTATATTCCGCAACCCAAATGTTCCTGTGGCTAATACGTACATTACAGAAGTCTAAGCCTGCCTTGGATTCATAACTTTTTCTCAGCCAAACCAAACAGCTTTTTCTGTAAACAACAGAATTCTTCCATTTAGTGGAGGATTTGATTCAACCATAATTGTTATTTCTTAGCTGTAAGAATAGCAGTTTGAACATGTATGTGTTGGAATGCTCTGACATATGAAGTGTCAAAATGTTTGAAACAATCACAAAGTTGTGAAGGAACTGGCACAAATACTTTGCACACCATCTAGCTTACACACTATGTGTGGTTGTAAAATAAATGTCATCGAATTGGGCAGACGCTGAATCAAATGAGTAAGGTGTTAACAGCAGTCTGAATGGTAGAAATACATATAGGAGAAAAAAAGCTGTTACATGTGTAAATAGCAGAACTGTTTACTAGAAAACGAGTTTAGCGAGTGTTATGTGAGAAAATGGCCATCACCCACCAACAAATTGTAATGCTAACCTTTTATGTGTTAGCATTATACAACCAATCTCACATTTATTCATGTAATAAAAAAAACTTTTTGAAAATTGAGTCGTTTCATTTTTAACCAGTTTAACTGAGCATTTCATTTTTAGCACAATCTCGCATATTGAACGGTTCAACCTCTCGAGGATCGTGAAACCCCATTTGGGGGGGGGGGGGGGTTGTTTTAGGCTAATGAAAAGTTTAGTAGTTGCAAAGGGACCATTTAAATTCATAATTGTCAGCAAGCAGCAAACTGAAGGGAATAATTATTAAACAGCCAACACCTTTTTTCCTTCACAAACACCAACTTGGATTTAATGATTCAAACCCTCTGATTCACCGTTTCAAAACTCACTTGCATGTCACACCTCTCTGTTGTCCACTCTAAAGTTTCACAGATGGCTCATCATTCAGCTTCAGAATACCTTTTTACAAATTACTTAGGGCTCCAGACTGCCCATTACATAGCAAACGAGTATGTTAACTGAATGTACTGTTTTCCAAGCAAGTAAACAGCATTGCTAAATTCTAGGAATCCAATGTGTAGTTATCAAGAAGTCTTGCATAACACCCACAAGAAGTTACTGTAGGAAGAAGCTTTGTGATTCGTCTCAGCACCAACATATGCAACTTGGCACGACAACACAAGATTGAATCTAGACCAGTAGCGGCACACATACTAGATAATGAAGACACAACCTCCGCCCATCCGAAAATAATAAAACATTTATGCAAAAGTGCAATTCTTATCTGTAATCCAACAAGGACATTACAGATAGGTTGTAAATGTTTCCTTCTGTCAAGGGAAAGCATGAAAGAGATTTTTCACCCATTCATCACACTCATCTCACACAAAAAAAAAATAGTCCCTAACCAGCCTCTTTCTCTTTTACTAATCAACAGCAAATGCAATTAATAGTTGCATATACCAAAACTAAAGTGGAAACTGTAATGGGGGAAATTCTGGATTTACTGTTGCACTGTGCAAACTGTGAAGAAAAAACAAAACAATTTCAAAGCCTGTCATTAAAGTTATCACTTGTGGAAAGCTGGAGGAAGAAAAGATTCTGTTAGACACATTGTGACAGATGTTCATCCTGGAAAGGAATCCGCTTCCTGTTGCACAAGAACATGTTCAACTTAAATGATGTGCTTGTACTCTTGAGAAGAGCCAATTGGCTCTACATGTGCAAGAGCTGGGCAGGCTTGTGGGGAGTTGCCTGGAAAGCCTGTGATCGTGAATGAGAGAAGAGAAGAGAGACAAAGTATGGACTTACGTCAAATGCTTCCCGCCGCAGCCCTTCGGTGTTCCTCAGCCAGCATCGGCTCAGCTCGCTTAACTCCAGAATGGGCTGAACTTTAAGCCGAACCGTGTCGCCTGACTGCCGAATCATCTCCACGATCTCATCCCTGTTCTTGTTCTCCACATTTCGCCCGTTGATCTCCACCAGCCTGTCTCCAGGAACCAAACCAAGTGCCAGGTCCTTGGTGCCGGCACCTGGCTCCGCAAAATGGACCACTCTGCGATA
Organism: Pimephales promelas; assembly: GCF_988280905.1. Lineage (NCBI taxonomy): Eukaryota > Metazoa > Chordata > Actinopteri > Cypriniformes > Leuciscidae > Pimephales > Pimephales promelas. Next base: position 22,629,122 of record NC_142784.1, read on the forward strand.
TACCGTTCCATCCGTGCCGCGGTCCAACATGGTGGTGCGCCGCAGCGAGAAGCCGAAATCTCCAGTGTTACGTCTCTGGAGAACCAGCTCCCGAACTTCAGGCGTCTGCGGTGGCACGACAGCAGGCAAGCGGAGATCCGCAGGAAACGTCTTATCCACAACCTCAGGAATCTGCACTTTTTTCCCAGCAGGAGGCTGCTGCTGATGTAGAAGACTTGGCTTACGTTGGGGGTCAAAGATCTTGGTTTCTACCTGCGGCGATGGGGCAGCAGAGTTCTGCCCTGAAGGTGTGGAACCTTCGGACTGGCTTTCGTCTTTATTCCGCTGAGAAAAGGAGAAGCGCTTCATGATGGAACCCATTTGTGAGTTTTGCATGGCGAGGGAGCCAAACCTAGCTGCCCGCTCCTTGACAGAGCTCCGATGGCCATCATGACCATAATCGCCCTTCAGATCATCACTGGAACTGGCCGCGCTGAGCTGATCTGCATCTAGGACCATGCTGCTGCGGTTACTGAGGCCATCCGACTCAATGTCAGTCAGGTTGAGCTCAGTGCTGCTGGCAACTTTAATAGGGATCGGGTTGGAGATCTCCAACTTGTTCTTGGAGTCACGCTTGGAACTCCGGTTGAGGTTGAAGAAGCCCCGCCTCATGCTCATCTCATCGAGGCTTCGAAGCTCAGCCGCAGACATCCGTTCCCTCCGGTCTCTCTTGTCCTTTTTCTCCTTCCTAACTCCATCCTTCTCCTTGTCTTTTTTGATCAAGTTAAACATACTGTCCCCAAAAGCAGTCTACGTTCCACTACAGAAGCACCAATGTTTTTAGAAGTGAGAGATTTTTCCATGCAGAGACAGAGCGGCTTCTGTACATCCAGAATGGATTAATTATGGCTCCCTGGAGAGAGAAAAATACAACATCAATAATAGTATCATTTTTCTTGTTTCTTTAAACAATGAGAATATTTTCGACTCTAGTAGTCATGTCATAACTTCCAACTAAATTTAAACTGAATATCCAATACAATATGCAATTACTTTGTGGAAAGGTAAAGTATGTAGTTTAAATCACTGACTGGCCTTCACTCAAGAAAGAGACATCTGTACCATAATGTAGCATGATAATATTCACCGGAACAGCAAAATTGACAAGTTTTAGAGTAAGGAAGACACGCATCATTATTTCACCAAAGGATGTGAAACAAACAGGGTTTAAGGAATTGGGGAGGTGCTATCAAAGCCACGGGTCTCTAACATTCCTATTTTCCCACCAGCAGGAGACTTCATCATCCAAACAAGTTCCATTAACCAGGGGCCAAATTCTTCCCTATAATACAGGAAGGCAATTTGGGCAATTCTACCCCATAAAAGATTTGATGCAGACTTAAAGCAATACTCAATGATAGTACTTAATACTTCCTACTCTACTAATTGTACTACTATTTATAATTTGAGTTCAGCAAAAATATATAAATGCAACACATAGTAAACCTAGCTAAAACAAATAACATATGATAATGATTATAAAATGGAATATGAGTATTAAGTGGACAATGGTAATCAAAATAAAGACACTGCCTGAGCCTGAAAGCACTTAAAGATGTCTTCTCAATGCATTAGTCCAACAAGTTATTCTCATTTTCGTTTGCATCAGTCTCTTTAAAGCACAGAACATTAGCTTGAATTTCATGAGGGTTTTGGAATATCCCGATTATGCTCAGCATGTTTGAACAAGCATATAAAAAAAGTTAAAGTCTCTTACAAAAATGTAGTAAGGTAACCGGTTAGCTCCAAAACCCAACAGTTTTAATGTTTTTTTGACATGACACAATGGAGTGGGATCAGTGTCCGGCAGTGTGCATGACACAAACTTCATATACCTACATAAACTTTTGCTCATTCATTAATGGATATATGCAGTTTTGATGGCCTCATAATAATAGAGAAAGTAATCTGAGAATAGTGTCTAGTCTGAGAATGTATTGTGTATTGACTAACATTAGAATGCTAGATTTGATTTTCGTTTAATTGCATTACTTTTGTTAATAAATTCATAAACCAAATGCACTTGACCACTGACATGAAAGGAAAGTGAGGGCGACTCCCTGTCCTCCTTCACACTCACACCTATAATGCTACAATATAATTAAGCATTCTATTACAATGTAGCCTATAAACCAGCGGTTTGCTACGCTGTATCATTGACGCACTATATGCTAGAGAGATACAATCCAGACGAGTCACATAATAGGTAAACACACGTTAGAACAAGAAACCTTATATAAATTGGCCGGTCAGTTAACCGGAGCAGCGAGAGACTCGTCAATCTTCAGTAGCAGGAAAGCCAAACGCTAACGCTCAATATCAGCTTCCAAGCCTTTAAATTAGCTGCAACTGTTAAATACAGACCACAAGAGTACACATTTTTTAGCGCGAAACTACTAAACAGAATGAACAGAGAATGTAAGAACCCCCCCGACTGCCGTTAGCAGGTCAGTTAGCATGAGTAAGTGGCTGCCTGATAAGGGTCCTTTCTTCGCCTCTATATCCAGCAGCGGACTGCTGTTGATCCCATGCTTACATCCCTGACATGGGATTTTACCTCCTGAAAATAAATGGATGTTATCTTGTTTTACAGGATTAAAACATAAATAGATATATAAATAAAAGTCCGCTGGACTCACCGTTGTGAGGTATCCAGGTTTTTGGTAGGGAACGGTGTTGTTTCTGTTCGCTCTATCCTCTAGATGGGCGCAGCTGAACGTGAGCAGGCGAGCACTGTTGTAAATATGTAGTGATAAAGGCGGTAGGGTAGGTTGGCCTCACGCTCCTTATTGTTCTGTGAGACGAAACGGCGACATCTGCTGTCTGTATTGAGAACTGCAGCTGCAGAAATCAATGTAAGACACGTTGTTCAATGGAATAAAAATCTATTGTATTTTGTCTCGTTATGCTTTTGGTTGTCGTCACTTGGTAGTTACTATAAAATCATTTCAGAACAGGTCTAGAGATAGGCTATATAAACCTGACACCGAAGGGTCTCAGTTAGATAGAGTCAGAGTCTCAAAGATAATGTCAACTAATAACATTTTTTGCTCATTGAAATAAAGATGCAATAAAATATTACAATTGGATTAAAAACTAAATTAAAATGGGAAATGTTGATTTGGTAATTAACTGAAATAGTTTTTTATTATTATTTATTATTTATTTTTTGTAGCTCTAAAAATACAAACTGGTACTAAATAGGAACTAAAAAATAATAATAAAACCTATAGTAATAAAATAATAATTATAAAAAATATAACAAAAAATCTTACATTTAAATACAAAACTGAAAATGTAAAAATAAAAGCTCATTAACAAAATTAATAAATCTTTGATAGTATTTACATGCTAAAATTGAAGGTATTTATTGGCTTGAACTTGAAGGGATCTTGGGGTCATGTCTTAGTTAGATTACATTACACTAAAAATGTATTATATGTTACTAAATTGTGTACTAAGTTATACATGTGAGGACCTTTTTCAAATATCAAATATAGTGACACATTTCAAAAATAGGTTTTTGAAGCCAAATTATATTTTGTTTTGCACCTATGATTGATTTTGATAATTATTATTATGTGCTATTAACCATAATCATGTACTTTTGTATATTTTACCTGGAGCTTTGGTCTACTAACGTGTATTTAAGTGGAAGTAATTTGTGACTTTTGCTTAAGGTTAACAATTTTCATTATCAAGTATTGAAAAGTCTGTTTTTTGTTTTGTTTTGTTTTGTTTTGTTGTTGTTTTTTGTTTTTGTTCAATGAACAATAATGAAATTACAATTAAGTAAGATTACAATTATTCTAACGAGATATAATATGTGGATAAAAACACAAAATAACCATATGTAGGATACCTCAGGGGTTTTCAATCTTTTAGATGCCACAGACCCCCAAATTTGATGATCAAATTTGATCATCTGTGTGAAAGATCGACCCACACCTTAAAATTTAAAAGGCATCTTTCATAAACAACCAATTTTAAAAATAAATATTCTAAATGTAAAATTATAGTTTATACTAAGTTACACATATTTTACTCACTATAAATGTCATTTTTAAGGTATTATTAATTTTTATTTTAATCTAAATTATGTTTTTTTAACAGTTTTTATCTGGACTCCACAGACTCCTATCACTCTCTTGCAACCCCAGTTTGAAAACCCCTGTGAATACATGTTACTGTGTGGCACAAAGGAATACATAATCTACATTAGGAGGGAGGTAGTTTGAAATAATTGGGTGAAAAAAAACACACTTGTAACAACTGATTTCAAAGGATATTCTTATGATGCTAAATGGATTGTACTAGTAGTGACCAGTAGGTGGTGCCCACCTTCAATTCAGTAATATTTAATAATAATAATACTTATAAAAACACATAACAAATCTTAAAATACTGAAAAATACGAAACTGAAAATATAAAAATAAAATCTCATTAACAAAATTAATAAATCTTTGATAGTATTTACATGCTAAAATTGCAGGTATTTATAGGCTTGAACTTGGACAGGATCTTTGGGTCATGTCTTACCGGTAGTTAGATTACATTACACTAAAACATTTTTGCTTAAGCAATTATAAGGCATTTAAAAGGAATCTTTTATAAACACCCAATTTAAAAAAAATAATAATAATAATATAAATGTAAAATTATAGTTTCTATTGAGTTACACATATTTTACCACGGTTCCATCTGCTCGGCAGCTGGAACCATTGGTATATGGAACCCCAAATCTGACGAAATAATAAATAAATAAACATAAATAATATTTTTTTGAAATGCAAAAAATAAATGAGTAAACAAAGTAGCATAAATAATTATACAAATAAATGTAAAACAAATTGTAAAACACAAATAAATGTATATTTATTCAGTTATTTGGCCAATCGATATATGACAAAAATTTGATTACTCTTGAAAGATTCCCATCGTCCTCCCTGCGGCCGATATTTTGAACTACAGTCTGAGTTCGAACGGAGCTCTAGCGCACGTCATTGCCTAAAGTGTCATAGAGTGGGCGGGGTATCTCGATCGGGGATGAGCTTTAAACATGAGAGCATAACCTTAGGGTTGTGTTCCCTATCACTACAGTCCGTTTCAAACTCAAAAAGCGCTTCCAGCTGCGGGGGTGTATGAGGAGCATCAGAGTAAAGAGTTTTACCTCGATCAGGTAGCGAAGGAGGTAAAAGTAGGAGTGGAAGAGGGGGGGCTGTGGTTGGATTTAGTGAAAGAAAACAATATGGCCGCGGTGGAACTGGAATGGATCCCTGAGACCCTGTACAACACCGCTATCTCAGCCGTGGTAGACAACTACGGCCGATCGCGACGGGACATTCGCTCTCTGCCTGAAAATATACAGTTTGATGTTTACTACAAGGTAAGAAGAACAGTGAATGAGTGCATTGCGGAACAAACGCCTAAGCATCTGACACTTTCACTAGCAGCTTGGCTAACAAAAACTGACCCAAGCTCTCAGTGCAGCGCTAACGTTAGTTATGAGAGACTCGAGCTACGAGACCATTTAACCGCTAAGGGTTTCTAGTTTAAGAGTACACTCATTTATGTGTGTCAGTTTAGGTTAAGACTGATTGAAGTGTACATTATGTTATCTTAGCCTGTAGCTAATCTGCTGCTCAATCAGATATAGCTCTCTGGGTCAAGACTAACGTTAGTTAAACATGAAGCACTATGACATCTCACGTTTTACCTTTTTAACCTTATTTATGGCTACTAGCAAAAATGTCATGTGAGTATTTAAACCATAACTGTGTTTCTAACGAATTCACTAATTTTCTATGACATAATTGACATCTGCAAATATGGGTTGAATGGTTTGTCACCAACTACAGTGAAAACAATAAACAGAAAGGACAAAAGTGACTACTATAATAAGGTTCCAGTATTAACATGAACTAACAATGAAAAATACTTCTAAAGCATTTATTAATCTTAGCTAATGATTTACTTGCCAGTGATTGTTAAATGACTACTTGATTTGAGAGTCGTTGGGGTTTTTTTTGGAAAAAGAGATGATTTTCGAAAACCTCATTAACTAATGGGACCAAATTACTTATTTTATCTCATATTCATCGTTATGTTAAATGAAATATGCTCAATGTATGAAATATTTACATTGCTCATGCATTTTAAGGCCACTTCATGTGACCTGCTTGACTTGCCCACATGTCTTTTTAATTTGATTTGTCTTTTTGGACATTTAAGTTGGCGAATATGTGATTAGACCACCAATCCCATTATGTTGTGTTCAAAGGCTATCAGAGTTTGTTGTGACAACTGACCTTAAATCTTTCATCATTCTTCAATCATTACTAGACAATACATATTCTGCATTTCTGTATTGCCAATTATTTGGTTTGAAGATATAGTTAAAATGACGAATCAAGTTTAACTGGAAACCATTAGTTTAGACCATAGAAGGCTTATTGACGTAATTATTAGTAGTTTGGAGACTTTAGATTTTTATTTTGCTTAAAGTAGAGATCTGCTTAAACAGAGGGACTCTGCAAACTTCCAAGGGGATGTAAAGATTACTTAAAATATAAAAGAAGACAAAACAAGCATGGAAAAAGACAAAAAGCTACAAAAAAATCTATTTAAAAAAAGTTTTTTGTTTTGAAGAAGAAATTGTCCCCACTGTTTTGAAAATTCTAGATGAATGAAGTAGCCTAATTTTAAAAGTGTGATACCTATATGTGGAAAAGAGTCTTTTAACTCCATGGGAATTTTTATAATCAATATACATTTTTGTAGTTATGCCAAGCTCTAACATTTTGCCGGGTAGAAATTGTAGTACAAAATGAATATATATAGCTATATTACAATACAATTATTGTAGAAAATTGGGGACCTTGGAGTCAAAAAGTTTAAGAACCACTGACTTAGAATGATCATACTTTTTAGCTTCAAATTTAACAGTAAGGGTTAAATAATTTGACCATTTAATCACTACATTATTTTTCATTTCTTTGTAAGATCAGCCAATTTGGTGTCAAAAACCAAATGTGCCATAACACAAACAAAATGTTATTGGCACATGTTACGAAATTGGTATTGCACAAACTCTTCCTTATTTCATATTCTGTCTTTATAATTGCTACTCTTCTTGGTTTTCTGGGCCTTGGTACCCCCAAGGGTAAAGTTGACTTGTCTTTGTTGTCACATGTGCAGTAGGGTCAACAATCTCACATTTCTTCATTTGTTCCAGCTTTACCAGCAAGGCCGGCTCTGCCAGCTGGGAGGGGAGTTTTGTGAGCTGGAGGTCTTCGCTAAAGTCCTCAGGGCCTCTGACAAAAGGTAATTGACAGCTGAGTGAATCTGTCAAGGTAATATATGTCAAAGCCATACCTTAATGATGGCCAGACTCAATGAGATAGTGTGTGTGTATTCTGGTCTGATGATTCAAATCTCACATTGGCATCTTTGCCAGACTTGGTTGAAGACTAATATATGTTGTGATGGTATTCGTCATGATGCAGAAACCAGCAAAAAGGAAATCCTCTACTAATTTAGCAAAGCTATATTTTAAGCTGCCATTACTTTAATCTTCAGTGGCACATTATTCTTCATTAATCATTCTAATGCAGTTTTGGTGCTCGAGAGACATTTATTATTATTATAAATTTTGAAAACAGTTGTGCTACCTAATATTTTTGTGGAAATTACATTTAAAAATACTTTATCTGGTCATTTTTGATCAATTTAATGCATCTTGGCTAAATGAAATTATTAATTTCTTTTAAAAACAAAATCTTACTGTTTTGAATGGTAGTGTATATATATATATATATATATACACACACACACACACACACATTTATATGCAGAGTTATATGCATTGGCTTTATATAAGCTAATCTGCTCTCTAGATACTAGAACTGTAGTAGAAATATGCTACTATAATATTTGTCATTGCACAACGTTAAAGAATTATCCCTATATCCTCACCTCAGGAAAAAAAATGTGTAAGTCAGTTTTAACTTGGAGACTGATTAGATGAAAGACAGAACATGTTTTCTTCCACAGGCACCTCTTACACCACTGCTTCCAGGCTCTGATGGACCATGGTGTGAAGGTCGCTTCAGTCCTGGCCAACTCCTTCAGCCGCCGATGTTCATACATCGCAGAGTCAGATGCGCACGTGAAAGAGAAAGCTATACAGTTTGGCTTTGTTTTAGGTATGGTGCTCATGTTTCTGCTCTTTCAGCTTATAATAACAAGCTGTTGTAATTGTAATAATACTTTTCTTCCATCTCAGGTGGCTTTTTATCAGATGCCGGTTGGTATGGCGATGCAGAGAAAGTCTTTCTGTCTTGTCTCCAGCTGTGCACATTACATGATGAGGTTCTTCACTGGTATCGTGCAGTGGAGTGCTGTGTGAGGTGAGTAAATATTCAGCTTGAGTCTCTTCTTGCAGTAAATAGCCAGTTAGTCATTTCAACAGTACTTGTGTTCCAAATGACTCGCTATACATTGTGCACTATGTACTCAACCATGTTGTGCATGATTTTTATAAGGCTATTTTGTCTGATCCCCCCTCCCCCTCCGTTATGTAATTTAAGCTGTGACAGTTGAGTGCATTAAAGGGATAGTTCTCAGTATTTACTCACCCTCATGTTTTTCCAACCCCGTAAGACCTTCGTTCATCTTCGGAACACTAATTAAGATATTTTTAATGAAATCTGAGAGCTGGATCACTCCTCCATACTAGTCCATAGGCTTCTTGAGGGATTGAAACTTGACGTCCTCAAAGTTATTAATAAAGACATCGTTAAAATAGTCTTTTTTCATCTTTTTTTCATTTAATAAAGTGCATCATCTGGGTATTTAAAATGTGATGCACACTACTCATACTATTTATACTACAAAACAGCATAGAATAGTGAATAATTACATAAATTTGGACGCACATAGTGTTATTAATATCTTACTAATGTGTTATTGGGACTTTGTGTGCCAGGTTACTTCATGTGCGTAATGGCAACTGCAAATACCACCTGGGAGAAGAGACATTCAAACTGGCCCAGTCTTACATGGACAAACTAGCCAAACACGGCCATCAGGCTAATAAGGCTGCCCTGTATGGAGAATTATGTGCCCTGCTATTTGCCAAAAGCCACTATGATGAGGTAAGTCTCAATGCAACAATACCAGAAGTCTGTTTGGAGAACGGCTGCTCTACAGTTGTGTTCCTTATGCGTTTTAGGCTTATAGGTGGTGTATAGAGGCTATGAGGGAGATCACTGTCGGCTTACCTGTGAAAGTAGTAGTTGATGTTCTCAGACAAGCCTCTAAGGTCAGTGATTGCTGGATGTTGGAGTTTTTTTTTAATAGATGTAAACTTCTGATTCATTGTCACATTACAACATCATGAAATTGATCTCTGCAGGCTTGTGTTGTTAAGCGTGAGTTCAGGAAAGCTGAACAACTGATAAAACATGCAGTTTTTTTGGCACGGTAAGAACTACCATGCATATTTAAAGCACGTGTGAGGATGAAATTATGTTTGATTTTACAGCGATGAAATGCTTTATGTATTCCAACATTTTGTTTCCAGGGAACATTTTGGGCACAAGCACCCAAAATACTCAGATACACTACTAGATTATGGATTTTATCTCTTAAACGTGGATAATATCTGCCAGTCAGTGGTCATTTACCAGGTGAGCTGAGAATTATTTTAAATTTGGGTTCTTTGCAAGTATAAATAAAACATTTTCTCATTCGCTGAAAAACAATGTGTGTTTTCTACATTCAGATTGCACTCGATATTCGGCAATCCGTGTTTGGAGGAAAGAATATTCATGTTGCAACTGCACATGAGGACCTGGCGTATTCGTCCTACGTCCATCAGTACAGCTCTGGAAAATTCGATAACGCACTGTGAGTGTCTCAATCCTGTCCGGATGCATTAGTGAGTTAATTTAGAGAATTATGATGACATCTGGGTGGGTAAATGAACTATATCAATGATTCCTGTACTGCTACTCTGTGCTTGCATTCATATGCTTTTAAATAGAATTATTGGACACATAGATTGTAGATGTTTCGAAAAACGACGACTCTTATGAGCAGGTTCTCTTAATGAATTGTTTAAAAATAATGTTATCCATTTGAATCATTCTGAATAAATCCTTCATTAAATTAACTTTTTTGTTTGTTTGTAATCTTGGGTGACGTGGCATTCCCTCGCTCTAAAAACAGAATTCATTAGGCAACACTGAACAATACATAATCATTCGGACAAACATTCCTCCTATTATGATCACCATAAAAATATGAATAGTTTAATTGGTGTCTTGGGTCACTTCTTAAAAAGCAAGCTGCCAGTTTCTCGATAAAATTTTGTATTTTTGTTTGCAACTAATCTCGTATGAACTTTTATATCATTTCATGTGTCCCTCGAGTGTTAAGAAGTCCACGACACAGATGTCCTGTAGTTGCCCTAAACTTTAACACGTTTAAGTTGTTCTTTTAGAATTGTTTTTTTCTGGGAAGTGTTTATCGAATAACGTACCAGTTTCATACTTTGAATTTTGCTTTTAGATTCCACGCAGAACGTGCCATAGACATCATAACTCACATTCTCCCTGAAGACCATCTGCTTCTAGCCTCGTCCAAGAGGGTGAAAGGTGAGACTAGCACTTTGAAAAGCTTTCGTAACTCCGCTCATTCACAGCTGCATTACTGGAACGACAACGTTAAGATGGTAGCATTGGTTCAAAGTAGCATTATCTTTTCACTCTAGTGAAAGATATATATCTTTTCACTTTTTTTTACTTAAAAAATCATGTTACTCCAGTCTAATTTGTAATTCTGATGTTACATCTCAAGCCCTAATCCTGGAGGAGATTGCCATCGATTGTCATAACAAAGAAACAGAGGAACGCCTCCTGCAGGAGGCCCATGATCTGCACCTCTCCTCTCTCCAGTTGGCCAAAAAAGCCTTTGGAGAGTTTAACGTTCAGACGGCGAAACACTACGGCAACCTGGGCCGCCTCTACCAATCCATGCGCAAATTCAAGGTTTTTATTATTTTTTATTAATATATGGATGTTTGTGGATCATTGGGAAAGCCATGTGGTTTTTTTTCTATTGTGTAAGCCAAACTCAACAGAGTGCTTTTGAGGTCGCTGTTGGGCTGACTGACCTTTCCATGGTGTGATTTGTAATGCAGGAGGCAGAGGAGATGCACATCAAGGCCATTCAGATCAAGGAGCAACTGTTGGGACAGGAGGACTATGAGGTGGCTCTTTCAGTGGGACACTTGGCCTCGCTCTATAACTATGACATGAATCAATACGATGATGCCGAGCGTCTCTACTTGCGTTCCATCGCTATTGGTGAGGGTTACTTCTGTAGTTGCATTTTGGGTGGACATGCATGACATTCCTGTTCAGTTGTTGGTCTTTTTTAAATTATTGTTATTTATGTCAGTTGATATTGGACATATTTGTTGGACAAAATCGTTTAATTATGCTCATTTCCTCTAATTTTGCATTTTGTTTGCTTTTGCCGCTATCTAATGCTTAATTAGTAGTTTCTTTTTAATTGATTTATATTTTTTAATTTATTTAATGTTTACATTTTAACAATGTTGTTCAAACCAAATCTCAAAAGGAATATCCATTTTTGGATGTACGCAATGTACATATAGACCCCTTTTGCGCCGACGTCACAGTTACGTCACGGCGCTAGCTGGAGGCAAAACAAAGTGAAAACTGGAGGCAGCCAATGCAAACCAGCACAGATTCGGCTACATAATAAGGAGCTTAAATTACTTTTATTATTATTAAATGTCATCTTATTGTGTTGTTTGGTGCAAGAATCGATGAAAGTTAATATGCTGTAACTGGAATTTTTATTTCTAGAAAATATTCACATCATTAAAATCGCACCGTAATGTCACTGTTTACTGTCGTATTCTCTGCGCTGGCTAGGCAGAACTGCGTATCATACACACAAGTCTTGTACAGGACCATTCAGCACATAGTTATAGGCATCTAAAGATTTATATGCCCTCAGTTTCTCGTTACGATCGGTTTTTCTATTACGTAGGTGTAGAAGTCAGGCCACTCAACTGAGGTAACGTAACGTTAATCCTGTCAGATCGTCCATGCATTGAGTGAGCGTGTGAAGGCTACAGGTTGGCCAATCCGGTTCTGTCCGTTAAAATTAACTTTTGAAAATAATAATCGCGGTCCTGGACAGTGAGTGACTTTACACATTAAGATAAAATCTGATTTTCTCCAGTCATTGTTAAAGAAACAAGCTAATAAAACTTGCTAACTAGCGTTAGTGAAGCAGCCAGAGGGATCGTTCTGCCTCCACCTACAGCTCCGCCCACATAAAAACGTGACGTCACCGTGTTTACCAACTGAAAAGGGGTCTATTGTAATATAATTAAGTCACTTGGTACATATTAAATTATTGGTTTTTGTTTTGTTTGCTTTTATATTTATTTAGACTTTTTTTTTAAGTTCCAAGAACAGCATGTGTGACCCTTACTGGCAAAATGAGATGCAATGAGCACATTTTTTAAAAGTGAGCTATTGTTATATAATAGTCTGCTAAATACATTTTGAGAAAAATCAAGTTAAAGTTTTCTGAAGGTTCCAAAACAAAATCACCTAGCCAAAATAACCATACCTTAAAATCCCTGGTAATAAGACCAAATTTGGCACATACCAAGTCAAAACCATACAGTATATCTAAAAGAAAAATGATGATACCACAATTATTTGATTAACATGAAACAGACAGCCTATATTAAGACCTACTGTACCCACAGATCTAATATAATAGTTATAAAGTTATATTTTCCCCAACAGTTTGGGGAACCGCCAAGACGGAAATTTTTAAAAACTGTAATTAAGTGTATATAGGGATCGCGCACTCTCTGAGGCTCATGCTGATGTTTGAAAATCACATTTCATTGGTTCAGACTCGCGTCATCAAGAATTCACTATGAATATTCAGAAAGTTGGAAAACTATACCAAACTTGTGCTTCAGGGGAAGTGTCAGTCATCAAGAAGTGAGCAAAGAAAAATGGCATTTTTCATTGATAAAGGAAAGGTTCTCCTCTCAGAAAACGTACAAAGAAAGTTACTTTTAGATGTTTAATTGCTATTTGGAGCATTGGGATCATTAGACAAGGGCTTAATGAACTTGTTTTTGGGAAAACCTCAAATTCAACCAAAAGTAGCAGCTCGGAAGTAGTAAGTTCTGACTCATTTTGCCAGCACGTCACATTTATTTGAAATAATCCTTTGTAACAATGTAAAAAACTGTTTTCTTACTGAATAAAAGGATTCATTTCTTCTTGTAAAATCTTGTTCTTAACATAACATAAACGATTTGTCTATTTCCTGCAGGCAAGAAGCTGTTCGGGGAGGGTTACAGTGGACTGGAATATGATTACAGAGGCCTGATAAAACTGTACAACTCAGTTGGAAACTACGAGAAGGTCTTTGAGTATCACAATATTCTGTCCAACTGGAATCGTTTAAGGGACAGGCAGTTTGCAGTAGCCAACGCGCTGGAGGACGTCAACACGAGCCCGCAGGTCACAGAGCAGGTGGTGCAGTCTTTCCTGCTTTCCCAGAGCCACGGTGCCGGACGCTCCTGCTTGGGCTAACGGCAGGGAAGCCTATCGCACTGCCCACCTGAAACATATAGATGTTCACACCCACCTACATTTCACTCCTTCACGCCCATTTATTCACAAGTAGTCAAGACGGGCTGGGAGTGTGATCATCACAAGTTCTTGGACTGTCAATTCACTTGTACCAGTCACTTCCCATGCCCAGTTTCCCTAAAATGGGAAGAAAAAAAAACATGACATCTTTCCGACCATGCGAACACTCTTGATGGATAAGCAACCATTCATTGAATCGGTTCACTCTTCTCGCGACTTCAAAGAACCAGACCATTTCTCTGACTTCAAGTGGAGTTGAATTAAAAAAAAAAAAACAGAGGTCCAACAAAGACTGAAAACGCACCCTCTGTTATTTTTTATTTTGTATTTGAAGGAGAGTTGTTCCACACTACAGAAATTTGTGCTTGCACCCACAGAAGGAGATTTGACGAAATAAAAGCTCCGCCGTTTCTATTACCGAGTGAAGGAACATCCGTAGATGTCCGTGTCCCCATTAACACGAGGATTAGAGCTTGACTTCATGTAATGCAAAGCTTTGCATTTGAGGATTACCTGTGTGCTCTCTGGAAAATGAGACCAGCCATGTTACATTATGGACCATTGTGTTTATGTTTGCTTTTTTATTATTAATTCATGTCATGTGTGGAATTAATGGACCAGTGGGTTTACGAATGCTCTAGATACCTTGTTTTAAGTTCATTTCTGGTTTTGTATTCCCTTAGTACTGACATAGCTTATTTTAAACTGCCAATAATTTATATGCAAGGTATGCTACAACTTGTAGGTGTAACGTTGCAAACAGATGAGCCAAAATAACTTCTGTTAATAATTATAATAAGTGTGTGACCACAGTAAATTGCCATAATATTACCTAAACGGAGTGGGAGGACAAGTTAACAAAGCTGGCTTTCTGTCATAGCAAAGCCTTATTCATCCACACACACAATATAAGCTGGAGCGGTGATGGATACGGGACCAGGTTACCCAGGTCTTTGTTGTTTTCCTTTCAGAGCTCGGCCCCGGGTGGCGTAGATTAACACCCCTGGCCCACTGCCAGCTGACTGGACACACCAAAAAAAAGGGCTGAGTGCAGCACCTGTCATTGTAAAACTGCGGGATAGTGCGCAGGGGTGTGAATCCACACAGTAGCAGTGCAATATTTTGCTGAATGCACCTGTACCACACTCCAAATCCAATCAGTCCGACTCATTTCACTGCCGTTCCTTTGTCAAATATCCAAAAGCCACTCGGACTCGTAACCAAGTTGACAAGAAGAACATTTCAAGTTGAATGAGGACTGTTGCGATCAAATTGGCAATTCTTTTTTTTTCTCACACCTCATAGTGAACTCATTGCTTTTTTGCTGAAACAAAGCCTTGCTTCAGGCTAGTCATGTAGAATGTGCTGTTAACGTCTTGCAGCTTTTTTTTAGCCCTCGATCACGGCTGCAGCACCAGGACCCCAGCTCGAGCTGAAGTCCCAGCCTTAGTCTTAAAGGACTCTCAGCTGGTGGGGATCTAATTTGTCAGCCTTTTTCAAATAGCTTACTTTGGCCGAAATTTCAAACACCTTTCGCCCTGTAAACCGAGCAAGAGATCGGCTAGAACATGGGACGTTATTTCACTCATTTTCACTCCTTAAAAATCCCTTTATTGTTAAGGTTGGGGTTTGATTGTGAAGAATCAGGCACTCTCAACACCATAAAGAGACAGCAAGGGAAGGATGGGAATTTGCCTTGGTTAGAGAGATGGAATATTGAAACAAATAAACTGTGATCTTGTAAACTTGCTATAAGTGCATTTCCATTGACTATATTAGTGGAGTTGTCATTTCAGATGACAGTTTGAATATCAGATGTGAAAATAATGCACATGGGAAATAAGCTTGGTGGATGTAGAAAGAATTGCGTAGCTCTGACTGCTTCCTTCTGATTGTCGATTCAAGGGCTCATTCGTCAACCTCAAGTGGCATTTCATAATTTGAAAGATGGTTGATCACTGTTGATCAAATCCATACTGTTTTTTTTTAAGTCAGAATAGGCCACGGTCCCCCAAAAAACAAAGGTGCTTATGGGTCAAACATTCTCTTTCTTTGCATGTTTAAGTAATTGTATATAGAAGTAGATGCATAGCTACAAGTGGTTTTTGTCCCAGTGAGCTCCATAGTGACAGAAAAACAATCTTATACTGAGCAGTTAATGTCCCACGAAACAAGAGAACAATGAACTTTGCGACTCAAAAGTGATCACAGCAATTAATAAAAAGCATCCTCTGACAATAACAGCAATCCTGTCTCTACAACCCTTCTCTTTTCTTCTAAATCTGCCCTCAGAGTTGAAGAATGTATTTACGGGTTGATAACAATAAAGTGGGGCCTTTTTGATAGTAATTATCATAAATGAAGTCATTGGACGTGCTGACACGTGTAGATTGTGATATAGCCAAAGTGCTGTTTCAGACGGACAATGGCGATCCTTTAAGTAACGACCTATGAGTGGATGTGACCTTTTTATAATTTTGTTTTAAAGACCTGTTCCTGTCTATATCCATTGGAGACACTCTAGGAGCGTTTGGCTAAAAAAAGGAGGAAAATTGTGTTGTTTAACATTGATATACTGACTGTTACCCTGGAGATGTCAGTAACCTGTGCCACAGTGAGCCTCTGTTTGGATATTCTTCAGTCATTGGCTTTATGTAACTCACTCCCAGTAGAGTCTGCTGTACATTGTACATCTGTAACCACCAAATCATTATTAAACTCATTTGTATCCACCATTGTGAAAATCTGTAACTACTTCTAACACAAAAAAAACAATATAGAGCTGTTTTATAGACCACAATGAGCAATATTGCTTCTGAAGTATTAAAATTGCTTTATTTTTGGCCTTTACATGATTATTCTTCACCTGTTTCTGAAGTCTGTGATATGTTTGAGTCTATGACTTGAATGCAATGAGATCCTACAAAAAACACTCGTTCGGGTGTATTGGTGGCTGAACAAAAAATTGAATAAAAGACTGTACTCAGCATGTGTACCTCTGTAAAATTAATGACCAGGTGTTTCATTTTTAGGAAATCCTCTCAAATTACTGTATCCGTCCTAAAGCAAAGATGCATTAAATTGATCAAAGGTAACAGTAAATACTTTTTTCGTTGTTACAAAAGAGTTTTATTTCAAATAAATGCTTTAATTTTGAATTATCCATTCATAAAAGAAAAAAAAAAAATCACAGTTCCCCACCGAGAAATCTTGAGCAGCAAAACAGCATAGAATGATAGCTTTTGACATTTTATAAATATATTAAAATAGAAAACAGTTATTTTAAATCTTAATAATATTTCATAATATATATCCCTAGTTCTTTTTTTCTTCCTCTTCATCCAACAATAAGAATTGTTGAAAACAGAAAGAAAACAGTTATTTTAAATTTTGATAATATTTCATAATATTACTGTTATACTGTACTGGAAGTGCAGTATTTAAACTTTTGAACATTATATATTAGATTAATATTTAATACAAAATATTATTTGTATAATATATATATATATATATATATATACACACACACACACACACACACATTGATATATATATATATATATATATATCCCTAATTCTTCTTTTCTTCCTCTTCATCCAACAATAAGAATTTCATATGGGTTACAATGCACCACATCTGCAAAAGGACATGTGAATAATTACACAGATGCCTCTATTGGACAGTAAAATAATGTGGACAGGACAATAGCCATAATTTATGATAATATTGGGTAAACATGCTCCTTACCTCAACTGCAAAGCACAGCAAGCGTCCTGCTGCCAGCACCAGAATCCCCAGAGTCTGTATCCAGTATGGGGCATAGAGAGCATGAGACAGCACCTCATGCTGGTAGCAATACAGCCACACAGGCAAAACATGGAGACCTGCTATTGTCAGGATTCCCAAAGGTGTCTTGAAGCCTGTGTGAAAAATAACACTATTCATGCTGTGCTTTCAAAACTCTTCCAAAAAAAACAACAACAAAAAAACAAATAAATTGTGATACCTTTTGCCATCACTGCCTGCACCCAAACTGGGCTCTTTGTGAAAGTGGTCTTCCACTGGGCACCTCTGGCATTGTGGTTGCACACAAATACACACCACTCTAATGAAGACACCAGCCAGCCCCACTTCACAAGCACAGAGTACAACGTGAACATTTCTAATACAGTTATGTTCGTGACAAACAAGTACTGCCTGAACTTACATCAAAAAGCATGTTCCAGAGCATGCCACGTCCTACATTGTCAATGACCACATCTAGCCATGCACCGAACCTGGAGGTCTGCTGCAGCTTACGTGCCACCCAGCCGTCCACCCCTGCCACAAAGTCAAAACACTAAATCAATTCATGTAAATACGAGCATTTGTTAAATATACTTAAACTAATAATTTAACAAATTTTAGCCCTTGGCATGTTTTCAAAAAATTGTTCAGCACATTGGTCAACTACCGCTGTTTTTAATTGTGCTTTATAAATAAATGACCTTACCTTACCTTGTTCACCAAGGTTTTAAGCTGCAGTGATGTTCAAATTGATATACATATCAATTTAATATCAAATATTACTGATATCAAAGTGATATACATTGTCAAACTGAGAATGAATTATAAATAAAAATAAAGGAAAGTAAAGCTTCACCATGTAGCATGAAATCTAACAAAAATGATATGCACAATTACTTTGGTTTATAATTTACTTTAAATGATTTGATGCTAAAGGTTCTTCAATGAACCCACAGACGCTAATAATGAACCTTTATCTTTAAGAGTGCACAGGCTATAATTTCTCTAGTTTTAATGTAAATACCTACCATCCAATATAATTGATAACACATACAAGGGTACAAAATTCTCAGGGTAACTATACAGTATCCAGGAACTGAGAACAAGAAGAATCCGGATATAACCTATAAAAAAGAAACAGTTTTGTATCGTAAATAGAGACCATCCTTGGGGAACGTTTGCTGATTGAATGCGTCATGAATTAAGGGATATATTTTTGATTCTCTAAAATGAATTATGCGGCTGAAATGATTGCATCGAAGTCACGAATTGCATAATTACTCACCAATTACATTAGGCACATACAGCAAGACATGAATTCCCATTTCGCATTAAGTGATGCTCTCTGCTGCTGCCGCCACGTGTCTATATTAACGGTCACTCGCTTCTTATTTAGCCTACATGACAGCGCACCTTGTGGAAAATGGAAAAGTTGTTTTCTTCTTCTTCTTCTTCTTCTTCTTCTTCTTCTTCTTCTTCTTCTTCTTCTTCTTCTTCTTCTTCTTCTTCTTGTTGTTTATTGACGGTTGACAAACTAGCTTGTAGGTGTGTTACCGCCACAAACTGAACTGGAGTAGGCTATGGAACAGCAAGGAGGAAGGACCCTTACCAATTTAAATAATAATAATAATAATAATAATATTAAAAAGAAAACAGTAGAAAATATAAATTCAATATTTACTTTACTTACTTAATTATATTCTCAAATATAATCGTGTTGCTTTAATGTAGCCCATTGCAAAACCTTATCTTTCATACCTTTTTGCAACAGATTTTTTTAATGCCATATGGATTACTTTTTGCTGCAATTTTAGGAGCAACATCGTCTTTCATTTTCATACTCTTCTACATTTCAATAACTGCAAAACCCATTATGATGCTTTTTATTTTATGGGTATGGCTTTAGTAGCCTATGACCTAGCCTATACATAGCTAATCTTGTTATAATCGATTCTTCTTCTTTTTTTCCCTTAATATTGTTGTGAATCGTCTTTCTATAGGCTACCCACGTTTTCTTAAATATATTTCTTATATATCTTATATATATTTATTTCATGTATGAATGGAAGGAAATGAGACAAGAAAAAAAAACTCTTTAAAATGCAATAAAGTTGAAATCACAATTCTCATGAGCAAATCTGAAACCAAGCATCAGAAAAGCTATTGATATATGGGCTAGCAGGAAATGTGGGATAGAGGAAAAAGGGAAGACATTTAAATTTAAGAAAATGTGGGTGAAAGAAATTACCTTAGCCTAATTTCTTTTACCCACTGTAGAGCCAGATTGCCGCAAGCTCAGCTATAAAGACCATTAAATTGCCTGATATACTCTTTTTTAACAGCTATCTAATTTTGGAACATATACTGCTGTTCCTACTTTTCCAGATTCTGGGTCTTTTGATCCATCTGTAAAATATCTCAGATATTACAGTATTTTTGTTTTAAGTATTGATTCACTAAATGACCTTGGCCGTGGCCGTGACCTTATTTCCTTTAATGTGTGAATCTATGCAAGGCATAGGAAATGACCATGGCACACTTTGAGTGTATTTCTACTGATCTAGACCCATTATTTTTCGCCGTTCTATTTCCTGTTCATCCTTTGCTCTTGATGTTGCCTTGACTGTGTTCCCAACTCTCATAAAACACAGAGTTTTGTGTATAAGTCCTATTAATGATATCAATCATTCATATTTGTTGCCATCCCACTTCTATAGGCATTTCACCCATTTCAACTTTCCTTCATAAGAGAAGTAAAACCCCCTGAAAACATTCTCAGAGCCTGCATGTGCGTTACATCTGTTGTGTATCACTTGCTGTTCCATACAGCATAATCAATTCCTGATCTTATAATTGAGCAATACATGTTCTTTGTCCTTGAGTGAACTGCAGCTTGACCCCAATCACATTACCTGACATCTCATAAAATGTAATGCTCTTTTGGTCCTTGTAATCAGTTTCTCCATATATATAAGTCAACTTTTTATCTCCATGCACATTCATTTGCACATGGACCTTATTTGCAGTGCTCATAATGTTTCGTCCTCTCATCCATACTGCACCATTGTCCAAGATTTAGTACCCATACTTGGCTCAACATTCTTAAAAATATCATTAATCACTATACTGAATAAAAGCGGTCTACACACACTATGTTTTCAATTTTATATCTGAGACTGATACTTACTCTAACCTGCATTGTCCAATCCATTGATATTTATTCTTTCTAGATATTTGCGCTGACTCTGAGCAATCAATTACTTCTTCTAAGAACGTCAGAAACTGATTTGTGTTCAATATTGGAGATTCATTTGTCACCCTATGATCATTAACATTTAAATCAATCCAAAAGAGTCCATCTTCTCTGCTGTGCAGAGTCATTCGTGTTGTAACACAATAAATTCCATAGGTGGCGCTAAAAGATAAGCGTCCAGAAGCTTGATATTAGATTCATAAAAGATTAGCGAAAAAAATGAATATGTGCACTGATTTGCATAATTACTTGTCAGATCTGATTTTGTATAGATTATACATTCCTTAAAAATAAGTCAAAAGGTTTTCGTAAATTAAAATAAAACTGAGATAAAACAAAAAAAAAATAGCAGAATAAAACAATGCTGCTTCTAGGTAACAAACTTAATTACGATATTTTAAAGCATACAAATAATGTATATGACTCAAAATGTTTCAAACTACCCATTAACACATATGAATAATATTTTTGGTGGGTGATGAAACGAATAAAAATAGCTGAGGGCTCTTCTGAGCAAAAATGTGCTGCCTCCACATAAATAGCCTATGTTAAACTGACCACCAATGAAAAAGCTATTTATTGGTTTATTAAAGTCATCCTTTCAACCATTTTATTTCCATATTAATACTTTTATTTACATACACACAATGTGCTGGGAAAGTGATGTTTTTGGGCTGATGCAACAAGGTGCAAATTCGTAAAACTGGCTCCACACAAGAAAGCTAATATCAACCACAGATATAAAGTCGAAGACTTGACAGCCAGCTCTGGGCGAACGCTAAAAGCTTCTATGCGTTGTGCGTTTCTTGCATAGGTTTCTTGCGTGAAACTGACGCTCGTACGCCCCCTCCATTCTGATTGGACAAATGTCACGTGATCAAGTATGGAGGCGTCGTCGCTTAGACGCGTCACTCGTTGATAACGCTAAACTCTATCGCTTGACTTGAGGAACACCATACCGAGAGAGAGAGAGAGAGAGAGAGAGAGAGAGAGAGAGAGAGAGAGGGGGGGAACAAAAACAAAAAAACAACAACGCAAAACAAGGCAACAGGCACCGGTCACACTCTACACATTTCTGCCATTGCAATGAAATGAGGGCACCATGGGCGCCAAAGAGTCACGGATAGGCTTCCTTTCGTTTGACGAGGCCGTTAAAAGAGGTAAGAGGTTTGAGCTTCAGCGATTATCGGCGGTCAGTCAGTTACGCGGCAGAGCTAAGCTAGCGTTAGCAGCGTTAGCCAGCTAGTTAAGCCCACATATGAACTCTTTCTGCGAGCTAACAAGCCTCAACCTGTTATTTCACATAGCTGTGATGTTGCTGTTGTAAAGGGCTTGGATGATGAAGGTGGGGCTGGCTGTTTGGTCCTGTCTTTGTTTTATTGGTGTAATGTTGTTGTCAGTGCCTGTGTCACAAAACATTGTCAGCTGTCTACTTAGATTTGTCTGCATCATATTCGCTTTCCCAAGCGATCAAGTTTCCCTAAATCGTCTGAGAGTGGACATCTCACTGGGTTTTGACACACAGTCAACATCTGACTAGCAGCCTACTGGAAGTGTAACTAATCTGGGTGGTGCAGAAGCGTCCATGCTGATAAACAGATTTCACTAATCTGTCAACATTTCTCAACACCTCCATAGTATGTATCATGTAGCCTATCGCACTTTATCTCTTCCTAAGCAGACACTGGAAGTGCTTTTCCTGACACATAGAAATCTGATTTTTTTTCTAAGCAGTCATTTTCTTCCCTTTAACCTTTAGTTATTATTAGGCCTACACTATTTGGTGTTACTTGTATGGATTTGGTGATTTTATGGAAGTGAATGTTCTTCTTCAATAATTGTAATGTAATTGAAGAATTCTATAAGTCTTGAGAATTTTCGGTCTACTTTGGTCGTTTTAAAGTGCTTTATGCATACATGTTTGATTTGATATAAGGCAGTGACAGTCCCTGTCAGCTGTAAGTGTTTCCTCATCAAGGATGTAAACAAATAAGTGGATTGTTCCCCCAAAATGAAAATCTTTAATCATGTTCTCACCAGCATGTTGTTCCAAACCTGTATGACTTTCTTTTCTTCTGTGGAACAGAAAATCTTTTAATTTTTTCAATTTTATTTATTTATTAAAGTCTACCATGAAACTCAATGGGCAATACATTTTGCAGAAGAAAGTCATACAGCTTTGGAATGACATGAGGGTCAGGTGTCGATGTAGGCTAATAATTTTCATTTTTGGGGAAATTATCCATTTAATGCTGGTGGGAACCAAGGATACATTTTGAGAATTTGTTATAAAAAAAACAACCTAAATCTGAATATTGCTGGCTGGGACTGTCTCAGGTGGTTAACTTCTAGGGCTGTGCGATATGGATAAAAAAAAATACTATCACCATTTTTTGATCAATATTGCAATTTCAATTTTAATCATGATTTTGAAGCAATATTTCCTACCACCTACTGGTCTGTATAATGTTTTTATTTACGATAATTGCAGGCACCATATCTTTACATTAATGATATGTGATGGCATCGGTTTTGAGCTTTTGTATGTTGTGCTGTTCGCAAATGCCAGTATTATCGCTGGCATTTGTTCACCTTGTTCAGGAATGTGCCATTGTTATTCTATGTTAACGCACTAGATAGATATCTAGAACCATTGTACTCGTATCTCAAGTCTTTTGCCATATCTCACACATGACACAGCATTTTACATAGCATCCAAGATAAAAGATGTTAAATAAACTTTTTAAAAAACACTGACAAATTTTTCACTGGCAAACAACTGGAATCTTTCACTATTTCAACTGGAAGTGTTTCACTGTCAAAATCCAGTCATTTCAATGGGAATTCATGTAATAGGAGAATTCTGCATTAGAGTGAAAGATTTACTGAGGCAGATTTCGCAATTGTTTCAAACTGGGCATGCAGATTCTCTGTGTTTACCAAAAGTAAGCTTTACATATTGTGTGATTTACATGTGGTTTCAATAACTAGATGCATTATACATGTCCAGTTTCGTCTGGAATACGTGTCAGGCACTCCTGAAGTGGCTTGAGTGATTGGATTTTAATCGATCTCAAATGCGTTTCGGATGGCATTTACACTTGGTCTTTTCAAGATCGGATAGCTGTCCGATCTGAGAAAATTCATGAAGTGACCAGGTGTAAACAGGCCCATACATCGCTACAATAGTACTGACAATAGACTAGGGCTGTCAAACGATTAATCGCAATTAATTGCAACACAGTGCACCCACATATATTATTATGTAAACACAAACTTTTATTTTGGATGCGATTAATCGCGATTAATCGTTTGACAGCCCTACAATAGACATATTTTTGCCCATGAAAATGAACAGAAATTTCGCTAATGTAACGCTTCAGAGTCTTAGATTGGTTATTTAAGGTTTGTCAGTATATTCTTTATTTTTTCTGGCAGTCATAATCACCTAACTGCTCCAGTGATCTGACAATCAGTCCGACAGGCCTTGATACTGGTATGTTTATGTGTGTCTGTCTAATGATGATCGGGGTGTTGAGAGCAGATACTGGCACCTGAGATCAAGTGCGTCAGCAAGCATTGCTTATCTTTCCCCACCTTGATGAATAAGCAGAATTTAGCTGTTGCTTTGCATAGGCATTATTTGCATTTTTGTTTCTCTTACTAGGAAACCACAGGCCAAGATACATCTGACCAAATCTAAAACAGCTACAGTGGAATTTTTTTCTTTTCATCTTGTTGACATAATTGCTAACATAATGTTTCCCAAGCTCTCTTGCGAGTCACCTGAGAGTGTTGAAGGGTTAAAAGATTGTGTGATTGTATCATACGGTTGGTGGGGAGAGGGAGTTAGCTGGCCCTGAGCCCGTTAGCAGAGGTAGAATTACCCTAATTGTTTCAGCTGCATCCACACTGGTGGCACATTTATTGAAGCTTTTTCTGCCATGCTGCCCAATAGCCAATGTTGCTGACATCACTTCATCACAATAACGTAGTGTTAAAGGGGAATGGCATTCATGTCAGAGTCAGACTCAGCATTTTATTGCTTGTTTGATTAATGGCTTGTTCTCGATAATATATTTTTCTTAAATCCATCATTGTGCATTATAGACTATATTGAAATAATATCCAGGCTTATTTTATATATTTATATATATATGACAATAAGTCAACCATCATGACCCATCCCTAGATAGAAAAATATATTTTTTCTGTAAATATTGCCTTAAAAAACATTTTATGTTTGTAATTTCGACTGGAAATTTTTTAGCCGTAATAATGCGACAGCTGTGAATTCATAAACACTTTTCCAGGAAAATGGTGACACACACGTGATCAAAAACAAAGAACTGTTGTCTTTCATTTATTAATACTCCTACTGTGTTATTCTTAAAAAAGGTGTGGATTGGAATCATACGTAATTTGAAGGTTTTAGTCTAGTGATCGTTCTCAAAGGTTATCAGCGGCTTTCATCTAACATTCAATATACTGTTCTTCAGTGTTATAAAGGAGCTTCTAGTGTCCTAAACCTGTCGTATGTAGCCTACAGGCAATGCTGTTAGCATTATGGGGAGCATAGGCATTCCCCTGTCAGCTTGACTGAGAGAGGGTCCTCTGAGATTCCAGGCCATCGAATCCATCTGAGATAATTAAGTCTCGTCTTCAGGAATTCATGTTTATTTATGCCGCTTACCTATAAGGGTCAGGCATCTTATTTGTACTCAGGTCGTCCTTGGAGTCCTCTGCCTGGAATGTAAGGTTGCCACCACCTACAGACCTACATTGTAGAGGCTTACTGGGAACTCAAAGTAGGTCATGTTTCTGGGTAATGGCACACTGAAATTAGTTTTACTGTAGGATACAGTGTATCCTGCAGGCTTTCCATCAGTAACTCAGAGCTTTATGGATCTAGCTGTCTCTCTTCTGAGGGGAAGCTCTCTGACTGGACGAGGAAAGGGAAAATCAAAGAAGCTGTGAATGCTTTAGCAGTCTGTTGCTGTGCTATTTCAAAGAGTAGACCTGTCACTGAATTCCCCAGAGCAAGACGATATTTGCATTTCCTCAATTCTTTTTCATCACCTTAACATGAACACCGCTGAAATGTGTTCCTTCGTGTTGGAAAAGGGTGGTGTAGTTTCTCTTTTTTTGGAGATGAGTTTGAAAAAACAATTGAGTCAGGTAGATTGTAAGCGTAAGCTGTCAGTGTTATTGGGGAATAATGGAGTCAGTATAGATAAGAAAAGGTTACTCTGTAAATACTGTGGCTCATAAAAAGGAGATCTTTAACTAGCCCTTAGGAAAGTGTGTTTTAGTCTATCAGAGTGACCTCATTTTTACTCCAATCATCACTTCAAGTATTTTATATGTATTTTTATGTTTTATTTACTTTTAACCCTAAAACCGCATTCTGGACAAATGTGGGCAAAATAGTTTTGATTTATTTAAAAAAAATACTTCCCTTGATCTGAGCGGTACAAGACTTGGATACTTTTCCTAAGTTTGCCTCCTGAATACGCACATTTTTTTCTGACTCAATTCTACAATGTTAAGTGGGTGAAAAAACTTCATCTTCATCACTTCATCTTTAGGATTTAGCTCTAAGAACTTATTGGAATGATAAATAAAACTACATAGTAATTAATTTACATAGAAAAATTTACATAGAAAATATGGTACTTTTTGAAGTGAATAAATTCAAAAATACCCCCAAAATAAGGCCATCCTTAAAAATATTTTGGTTTGCAGTAACAGCAATTTTTTTTAAAAAAAGGGTCGGTAGGTAGGTCTATATTTTTTTTTTCCAGGATTCAGTGTAAAAAAAAAAGTAAAATTTTGGTCATGGTGATCATGAATTTTTTTTTTTTTTTTTTTTTTTTATTGCATACTGTGACGTCACTGACTGGGTCTTCAAACTGCGCATCCACCAATAGGTGTTATTGCAACCTACAACCGGTTACGTTTTTAGGCCAGTCACAAAATGAATAAATATCTACTGTATTTGTTATGCAGCAGTGTGCAGGCTTTTTTTTCCCCCAAATACATGAGATATAAGCAAAAACAAGTACAAACACATGGTGAAACAAAGAATACAATTAAACAAAGATACAAATTAGCCTATATACACAGTGCTTTAATTTCAGAAAGGTCTAAAATTAGCTACTTTTCAGTTAAGTGTGTTGCGCTGTCTGAAAAGAAATTTAATTTAGTAAATCAAATGTAAAATGACACTGCATGGTTTATCATAGTTAGATTAATGCGTATTAAAGTTTAAGTTAATAATTCAAGAGCTGCGAGTGATTTTTCTCTGCCTTTTGTTGTGTTTGATTCCCATTACTGGCTCAATCGTCACATGTTTATTAGACTACTGCCCCTTTAAGACCGCGTGCGGATCTAACAGATGACTGATGCACCACCATATCCTCCCAACTATTCACATCCATTTAAGACATAAACTGTGTTTAAATGAATCTCAGAGCAGGTCATTTTAGATTTTATGTATATTTGATAGTTTAGCTGCGCACATGAAGCCCAAAATGAGGCTATAGCCTACTTTTCTTGTCCCGTTGCAGTGCATTTCGGAGCACGCATCACCTTGTGAACAGCGTCTCTTGCGCAGACTTTTGTGCTTTTAATAGCTCTTTTAATGATTGAACCCGTACGCAGTTTAGCAACAGTACAGACTGCATTTTACAACAATTACCGATCGTGCTGATTTTGACGGTACGTTTGGGTTTTAGGAAGAAATGACAGCGCAACGCTGTGAAGGGAAGGAAGTTGCGCTATTGACAGAATGCGTCTGTAATGGTTTCATCTCAAATATCTTTTTATAATCTTTGAAAGCGGAAATCTAAAATACAATTAGAATAATATCCCAGATCTAAAGTGTAGGTAACCACGTTCTGTCCTCATTGTCACTCATTAAGCAGGGCTGTCATGTTGTTCGCGCTGTGGCTCCGGGTGAGATCGCTCTCTCTCTTCTGGACTGGGAATAGCAAAATTGCATCAGACAAATTGTTTAATATTATTATTATAGCCTATATAGAAATGGTTGATATTCAGCCCATTTAATACCGGGTTTACCAAGCAGGAACACTGAATGAAACGAAGCGAACGTATAAGCCTTATAGACAGTGTGGCACGGGTAAACCAATCGTGTAAATATAATCAGATGACTATGACGCCACGGGTTTTTATTTAAAAGAAAGAACGTAGCCTACGTTTGTAGACATAAGCAACTTTCACAATACTAACTAAAATATCATTTTATGGAATTTGAATTAGTCGTTTGAAGAGTAAAAAAAAAAAAAAAAAAAACGGTCGGTCTGAACGCAAGTTACAACCGGCAAGTCGGTCGGACTAAAAGGGAAAAAAAATAAAAAATTGGGTCGGCCCTAAATTGACAGGGTCGGTCGGGTTACGGCAAACAAGAATATTTTTAAGGGTGGCCTAATAAAAAAAACACCATAAATGAATTGACAAAACTTTATTGAAGACAGTGATATAACATTTATAATAAATAAAAATTAGGATCACACCTGAGTCCTCTGTGCCTACATTTGTCTACAGGATTAAGGGCTATAAAGTGAATACGGTTTGAGGGCTACACTTCTAATATAAACATAAATGACTAATTATTCTGTAAATTTAGTTAACTGATGCCAATGCATATTTTAATAGCTGTACTGTTGTGCTATCACAATCACTCTCCCTTGGGAAACCGTCTTAGGTTTTGCATATATTACCTTGGCACCTTTGGAGAGAGCAAGTTGGGAATTGCTTAATAGAATTGGCTTAATTGTTTTGCTATGACCTCAAAAACTGGTCAGGAGTTCTTCCTGCACATGCACAGAAATGTCTTGAGCATTCAGCATAGTCATTGTCATTGCCTTTTCAGTGGAATATCTGGTGCTATGATAGTGTTTGTGATTTTGGAATGTTGTTTTCCTCATCCGATGCTTTTCTCCCACAGATCATTATACAGAATAATTATGCTCGCTCCAGGACTATAAAATGCCTGTGAAGAGACTGCAGAGATATATTAGAGCGCATCTGCTGACCTGTCAACTTTGAAACGTCTCAGATGCAGTGGTCTACTCCACGGCCATGTCTGAGCATTCTGTATCACATGAAGAGAGAGAAATCTCATTGACCACCCTTACCTTTCCCCCAGCAGTGTGTCTTTGACTATAGATTGTGACCTGAGAGAATGGATGTCATTTGGGAATTAAAACGTTTCTCCTGCTTTGTAAGAAAATCAACATTTCTTTAGTCCTGACTCCTGAGCAATTTTTATGACCCTCAGATCTCTAAACTGTTTTCTCAGGCAGTCTCTTTGGTTCACCCTCTGTCAAGTCCAGGAATATCCACAGTCTGTTTCCTGTCGTCATATCTTCACAACACAGTACCCAATTTCTTCCTGGTATTATGAAGACTGTGGAATGCCTATTGAGAAAATGTGCTGTGCTTAGCAGCAATAGAGCCATGTTTTGGCAAGGCTGATTATATTTGGTTATATTGAGGCTGAAGTATTGGATGTCAACTACACTTGTATGTAAACAATGTTTCTTTCCATTGACTCATCGGAAGAACCTGTTTAAGTTTGCTTTGAGCTTTTGAATATCCTCATTATTTGTCTGTAGTGATTTTTTTAAGCAATAAGGTGTCCTCAACATCCTGATATAGACGTCTTTTTTAAAAAGTCCTTACAAGATCCTTGATGCAGCTTATGCAGTGTTCCGGCTCAAAGTCTCACTTTTGTGCCGAAATTGTTCTTAAACAATATTCTGTCTGAGGCTTGTGTGTCTTTCGGCATCACTGGTCCCATCACAATGACATGCGCTCATACGCTCAGCACTGAGCTACCAATCAGAGTTTACCTTTTACTGAACCTCATTGCCATATAAGTGAGAAATTGAGGTGCAGATATGAGAATTGGAGGAGAGAAGTTTGTGTGAAAATGATTTTCTGAAGTTGTAAATAAAACAAAGATTATTGGAGCATGTTTGCCAAGAAAATAGCTATTAGAAATAGTTAAATTACTAATTAGAAACAAATTAGTACTAATTAGAAAAATTGATTCAGTTTTTACTTGCCATGGCTTCTTTGTATTTGTTTGGGAATTTTACTAGCAATGTCTGAGTGGAAAAAAAATGTGTACACCCATTTTTTAGTATGTCTATTTTTTTTCTGGCAGAATAATTTTACAATTAAAAAGACCAAATTAAAAACCAATCAAACCAATCTCCTAATTTTCAGACCGCTGTGATGTAATCCAATTTATGAACAAATGACTTTTAATATGAACTAGTTCTTGTTAGTGAATCAAAACAAGCAGAGCAACCAGTGTAGTGAACAAGTGACTCTTATGAGACAGTTCTTCTAACAAATAATGTTTAAAAAAACTCAAAAGTTTACGATTTGAATGATTTTACAGTTTAACAAATCCTTCACTGACTGAACTCATGGAATCAGTCAGATGCGGTTATATAATCAACATTTGACTCACCTACAGCGAACCGCAAGTTATTACTTTCAGTGACGTCTGTTTCCAAATTAAGCACATTTTTGTACTTAAGGTTTGTAAAATTTAAATCGGTTCTTCATGTTCAAATGTTCTTCATATGACATTTGCAACATTTGTTATAGTAAACAATATTCTATTAAATAAACAATATTGTTTTAGGACAGAAAGGGCAGGCAAACATCAGCTGCCTTATTGTGACAACACCACAAGAGCCATCACGTCAGTGCTGAAATGGCTCCAGTCTAGTCGCTCTTCTTCAATGATATGCTAACAACTGTTATTACAATGGAGTGGCATCTGTTGCATGCTTTTGTTGTGGATGTACTATGTGCCGTATAATTCCAAGCATTCTTAAAGAGATAGTTCACCAAAAATTATTATTCATTTTTCACAAGAATAGTAAAGAAGATTTTTGGCTGAAACCTGGTCCTTTGTGATTCATATAGTGCAAGTCACTGGCAACCGTCACTTCGGGAGTACATATACAGGGAAAACAAAATGAATAACCATGGCTCCTGATGTTACAATGATCTTATGAAGTGAAAGCATCTTTCTGTGCAAGAAACTGAACATTATTACCTGTAATCCAAAGCCTCGGCAAACAGCAGTCTGCAGCGCGAGCTTCCTGATGCATTATAATGCTAAAAATCTTGACAAGAAGTAACTTGCATATTGGATGGACTCAGAGTGAAAGCAAATTTGTTATGAAGTTTTATTCACTCATCAACAAATAGATTTAAGAACCACATCACTACCAATTAATATAGTCAATCCAGAGCTAGTGTCCACACGGCTGATATGTTTCACTGTTGTAGCTTATCCATGTTGTGTGTGTGAGATAGAGGCTGAACACAGTCAAAACGTTCCATCTAAGCGCCTAAAATTTTGGTGCATGCCTAATTTTAAAGTCCATTCTGTTGTTTTAGAAAAGCATTTCTAGAAATCTCCTGGAAATAGCCTGGTGTCTTGGCCCTCTTCTCTTGGCCTTGACCCTGTTGTGGATGGGTCAGATAGAACAGTGCTGTGGTTTATGAGCAGGTCTGTGATGTATTGTGCTAGGCAGTACAAGGCTATGAGTGGAGAGGAGCAGCAATGGCCTCCTCTAAGTGTCTGGGTTAAATACAGTCTTCAGAGGCAGTGATGTTTTAAAATGGATGAGTGTGTACGTGTGAAAGAGAGATGAAAGCACTTGCTGTAGTTCCTCTCTGTCATTATAACTCAACATGCTCTGAGCTAGAGGTGAGAAATGTGCAAAGATGGCAATGACTTTGACTTATAAGAAGTTTGCTCAGCAGTCAGAGCTACCTCTCTCAGACCTAAGGCCTTGTTCGCGCCAAACAAATTTTCTGCTTAAAAAAACTGCATAACAAGTAAATGGAACGATTAACTGCTAGACGCCAAAGAGCCTTATGCTCACAAGGATTTTGAATGGGCCATCAATGTGTCAGGCTATGTCCTGTTTTTTTAATCCCATTATTTATTCAATTTGGACAGGGCGATAAAAACGGTATTTCTCGACGGTACACATTGTTGGTAACAATTTTTAAAAAATTCGATAGCGATTAATGAAAGCAGAAAGAAACTGCCACTCATATTTGCTTCACGGACTGTTCATCAGTTTGGACCATCAATGCCAGTGCAGCGTGAGCCAATCTTGATCAAGCGACACTGTTTCTACAGCGGGGAGAGATATAGTAAACAAAGCATTTGAATTCGCCACAGAAGTAATAGCATTTGCTGCGAGTCTAGTGAGAAGCATTCAAAATACTCTATGAACTGTATTTTCAAAATACTCTATCAAACTGTCAAATGTTATCATATTTAAATGTATTTTTTAATGTGATGACCAAAACATTGTTTACTCATCCTTCAAAGATTACCCCCGTTTATAAAACTAAAAGTTTCAAGATGTTGGAAAACCCACACTCATTTAAAAATAATTTCTTTTAATAAATATAATCCAAAAAATTAAATCAAGGATATTTCTCTGGCATTTCTTTCTTTTTGCTGTATCGAAAACGGTACCGAACCGTATAACACCAGTGTCGTATCGAACTGAAACGTGAATTTTGTTACACCCCTACTTATTAAATGTTGAACGTGATCTACCTCAAAGTTTGCCTTGATTGTACCACATTTACACTTTTACATTGCACACATTTTGTAACATTTTAAAGGAGCTGAGCTCTATGCAAGAAATTTATTTCAATCAATCATAAATTTTCCCTGATATGTCACTAGACATTAAGAAATCATGTTCATTTCAAATTATTAATATCACTGACAACAGTAGTCCAGCCAGGATATTAAAAAGTTAAGTTGCAGCCCTCAACTGATGATGATGTTGTCATGTTGTGTTTTGTTCTGATGCAACTAATTTCCAAAGTTTAATTTCAAACTTTTCTACAGCTCTATTTTAAATTATAATATTTAATGTTTTTAATATTAAAATGTTTTAATTAATAAAATGTTTGGATTTTTTTAAATGAATTAATACATTTATTCAGCAAGGATGCATTCCAAAAGTTTAGTATAAAGCAATGAACCTCTTTTTGAAGTAGTCTTTATTTAACCAGCTCATATCTCGTACAGCTATTTGACAACTTTCCACTGTGTTCACAGTTACCGATGTGGAGCTCAAACGTCTGCGAGATGCCTTCAAGAGGACCAGTGGCCTGTCTGTCTATATGACCCAGCAATGCTTCTACAGGGAAGTACTGGGCGATGGAGTGCCACCAAAGGTTGCAGAGGTGAGTCAAGCTTTAATACAACATCAACATTTCAGTGCTGTCTCTTCATGTTTCAACAGTTTTGTGCTTGATTGTTCTGCCCCCCTGGTTTATTAATGGCAGGCCACAAGTAGTACATATTTGACAGTCCATTTAGTGTACATTTGATGAATTTAGATAATATATTTCTTTATATTTTGTGCTCAGACTGCATCCTTTAGTACAAGATAGTCACAAAAACATACATAAACTTAGTTAAAGTTCCCCACTGTCGATTTAGTTTGACTACTGACTATGCTATTTCCCTGTTCGTGTGTATTTCTGTTTTGGTTTGCTGATACTCAAAATACCCAAAGTCATGTGGTTACCACTGGCTCTCAGTTACATTTAGGATTGATTTTAAAGTATTATTACTGGGATATAAATCATTCAATGGCCTAGGATCTCAATACATTGCATATATGCTCACACTCAGATCATTAGGATCACATCAATTAGAAATACCAAGGGTTCACTCTAAGCACGAAGAGTCTGCTTTTAGCTATTATGCCAGCCGCAGCTGGATTCAGCTTCTTCCAGAGGAGAGCAGATGTGCTCCTACAGTAGTTACATTCAAATCCAGACACAAAACACATATGTTTAGCTGTGCTTTTACTAAATGAGCAATGTGCCACTGTTCGTCCGACTGCTTTTACTGTACTTTTTATTTAAGTTTTTATTCTAAACTGTTTTAATTATTCTTATTTGTTTTGATTATTTTAATTTCTTCTATGTAAAGCACTTTGAATTACTATTGTGTATGAAATGTTCTATATGAATAAACTTGCCTTGCCTTACCAATTGTAACAAAGCACTAACTGAAAGGGTGGGGCTTTATGGTAAAACACCCTCATCATCTGACATTTAAATACTTCCTCATGACCTGACCGCTTTAACCATGAGTTCATATGGCCCTCTACCTGCCTGCTGTATTTTACAGTCTGATCTCTGTGAGATGAATCATACAGAGATCCCCCTCTATTTCAGCAGAAACCTTTCTGGTTCATACTTCTTCTACTTGTTGTCATAGGAACTAGTATTTGCATGCCAGTGTGGCTGACTAGTTATTTTCGTCTCATTTCGGTGTGGATCTCAGCCAGTTTTATTGTGAAAAATTTATCGGATCAATACTCTAAGACACTTCTCCTTTGAATTTTTAGTGTCAATTAAAAGAAGTCCTTAAAACCGATGGAGGCCTTTAACAGGACTTGACTCTAAAGTCATGAATCTTTCGTCAGGTATTATGGATTTTCAGTCCTGGCTGCAATCCAATGAAATTCTTTCAACTGAATAAAACTGCCACTCATCTGAAATTGCATAGTTATGTTTATTTTTAGCTCTTTTACCAGAAGCTTGTACAGCTACTTATCCTGATTCTTGCCAAGCATTGTGATGCTTTTATTGAGTGCGTCTATTTCTGAAGTGATTCTTTCTAGCACTCTACACATTCACGTGTCACTTAGCATTCTGTGCTGGTTAACTGACCATTTTCTGGATCAGGTTAAGATTTTCCTTACATTATCACCTTGGGCCATGTGTATAAACATAGCCATGATGCTAAAACTGGGATAATTCACCCAAAAATTTAAATGAGCATTTACTTACCTTCAATTCATCCTAGGTGTATGACATTGTTCTTTCAGACAAATAAAATCAGAGTTATATTAAAATATGTCCTGGCTCCTCCAAGCTTTATAATGGCAGTGAATGTTTTGAAGTCCATAAAAGTGCTCCATGCGGCTCTGGTGGGTTACTAAAAGCCTTCTGAAGTGAAGCAATGCTTATGTGTAAGAAAAATATTTGTATTTACCACGTTACAAAGTAAAATTCTAGCTTCCGGCCAAATGACCATACCCAGTGTACTTGCGCCTAAAGCACATCTTATGACGCCGGAAGTAGTGTAGTGCATTATAGCGTAGTGTAAATATCAGCAGCACGTCGCATTAAGTTGTGTTTTACACTTGGAATTCGTTTGACCGGAAGCTAGTTATTTTACTTTATAAAGTTTTAAATATGGATATTTTTCTTACACAAACACATTGCTTCGCTTCAGAAGGGCTTTATTAACCCCCCGGAGCCATTATGGACTTCAAAACAGAAACAGCCATTCACTGCTATTATAAAGCTTGGAAGAGCCAGGACATTTTTTTTTAATACTACTCTTCTGAAAGATGAATGTCATTTACACCTAGGATGGTTTGAGGGTGAGTAAATTATTGGTTAATTTTCATTTTTGGGTGAACTATCCCTGTAAAGTTGTCATCGGATCCAAAGTTTACTTTTACATGGTGTTTGAATATAAATGTGTCTTTGTAGTGTGTGGACAAACACTATACACTGAAAGAAATCCATTCACTCCTTATTTTTAATCCTCAAAAAGTCTAAACACTCTCAATAATCAAGCCGTTTGGAATTTCTGAGTTGATGATGTCATTGCTCATGTTCCGCCCACAACCACTGACAGACTGTCCCGTAGCCATTTGTATACTCATGCCCCACGGAAGAGAGGGGTGGGGTGAGCAGTTGCTCATTATCATTTAAATAGACATGCTCCCAAACAGGTCGCTGTTAACAGCTTTTTTTTTTTTTTAAAGGGTGTTGGTAAAAGGTAAAGGGGTGTTGTTTACATAAATATTGAGAAATTTGAACCAAAGTACGTTACAAACTTTACATGAAGACCCTAAAGAATCGCACCAACTTGTGAAAAATGGCACCCGATGACCTCTTTAAGAACTAGTGTGACCAACAATTAGTACTCCACCATCTAACAAAATCGATATACAGTATTATTTACTTAACCCTTAGTCAGTGCCTGCACCCATGGGTGATTAATCTGCTGGCTGCAGGTGACATCTTGCACTGCGTCCATCATCGGGAGGCACGGTCAGGAGGAACCCTGAGCTCCCAGCTGCTCAATTCGTCGTTTTGATTAGTGGATTGGTTCCCCTGAATTCAGCTCACAGCAGGCCAGCCAACACCACACGTTGATCTTTAGCACCCTGCTTCATTAAATCCCTTGCAGCATCGCACACTTTTCCTCCCACTTCCTGTCTGTGCACGTGTTCTGCACAAGCTTCACGAGCTTCTGGAATGCTCTAGTTGATCATTACCTTCAGTCGGTCAGTGTTTGCATTACATTAAAGGGCAATGATTACATGCTACGAAAGCGTGCTACATTATTCATTATAATAACTACTTTCAATAAGAATTGCTTCTGTGTTTGTGTATATTATGCATTTGTATAATTTAGAAAGAAAATGAAGCCGTTCTGTGTGCCACAACTAATTTCTATAATGCGTATACTCCCAGAAAACAACAGACTGTATTAGCAATTCATTTGAAATAGCATATTAATTAAACAGCTAAATAAGAAGAAGAAGAAGGAGAGGAAGGAAGACATCGATAGTCTGGGGTTATAATTTATTTGCTTTGGTGTACTGTGGAGTGGGTAAAACTGACTTTAATGGCAGGTTAGCAGTTACCGTTGACTCTCGCTAGCCTAGCACCGGCGAACTATGCAACTGGAACGATTGAATATTTTTGAAAACTGTCTCCACTGATAAATAACACTAAGGCTAACTTGGAAATGAGTCCCGATGTCCAAATTCCTTTTTAAACGCTTCTTGTGTATGTAAAGTATTTTGACGTGTACTGGCAACTATATTTTTTGATATACACTTTTCAAAATGTATTTTCAATTGTAATATTAATGGGACAGTATTTTGGATGTAGCCTTTGTAAAAATATAATGCAAAACATACATGTGGGAAAAAAATGAGTGGTATTTCCAATGTCGACAAACAGCAGCAGCGTTATTGTTTAGTCAACTATTCTTGCACTTCCCTAGTTCTGTCACAAAAGATCACATTCATGCAGTAAACATATGATGTGCTGTCAGAGCAGAATACACACCGGGGTCATCACAGTGGTTCAGTGACTTATATGTGTAAACATCCATAAGAAATGAATGGCTTCACACATACCAATTGCCACCCAGCATGAGGTCTTTACATAAATCTTTAGAATTAAAAAAAATTCTTCCAGTTTCACATATGGCACATTTAGTTGTTTATGTTGTGGTTTCAACATGGAGGTGTGAATCTTCACTTGTCTCACTATTCGAATACAATTTAGAGTAACAATTTAATTACGAAACGATTATCGATGCATTTTTTTCCCCAATTGTTTTATTAATAATCACAACATAGTTATTTTTGTTATTTTATCTTTATTAAAAATAAGAACAAAGATGCAAATAACAAATACAATACAAGAAAACAACAAGTTTTCAATTTTTTTTCTTAATTTTACAACTATTTAACAAAACATTTACAACAAGTTTTGTTTTATTGTATTTGTTTATTTTTATATATATATATATATATATATATATATATATATATATATATATATATATATATATATATATATATATAGCACTTTTCTTTACTTGTTTGTTTTCTAAATAATTAGTTATAAACTATATAATTAGTGAATATGGGTATAGTGGCCAGTAAATTGAATATCATACATTTAGCTAGGAAACATTAAATTACATTTTGTTTAATGCTAGTTTAGTTTATTTATTTTTGTTAAATACATATTTTATTTCTTTTTTGTACTGTTTTGCTTGATTTTCATTTAATAGTTTTTTATTTTCTTAAATAACTTAAATAGTATTAGTAAATTTACTATCATGCGTTTAGTGGAAAGATTACAGACATGGATGTTTTCTTTAGTCCAACTTGTTGTCAGTCAAGACTCATTTAACAGTTTTCTAGTAATTTTTTTTTTATATGACACAGAGTGATAGACTGTTTAGTAGGCATCAGGGCGTGTGAAAATTGTACTTATGTGGTGTTATTGGTAGGACATGGTGTCAGACTCACACCAGGCGTAAAAGTGAATTATGTGTGCATGAGATGTCTTTGTGGAACAGAAACGGATCAAAAACTGGAAGAAAAGCATTTTACTGGTAACCTGCCATATTTTCCAGGGATTTTTTTTATTCATTTATGTAGCCCTGCAGTGAGGGTAGAGAGAGAATGTAATGTTTCCTCATATTAAATTAAATGTTGTCAGCTGATTTATGGGGAGATATGTATCTAGTATCTAGGGTGCATTGTTATCATTAAGAGTCTGATGTTTCTCTGAATCTTAGCGGAAATCAAAGGTCTGAGATGACGGCTAACACCAGGCTGTCTGCCTTAAGCATTTTCTGCTTCAGACACCAATAGAATTCATAATAGTATACTGATGGGAAGTAATGTCCTTCTTTGTTGTGTAACCATAAATACACGTTTTCTTTAGTTGCATGGTGGTGTTGTGTGACTTTGTCCTTTAAATGCCTGTAAACTTTTTTCCATTTTGCTATGCTTATTGGTAAAAACCTAATTTTTATTAATAATCATTATTATACTGAACTGCGTAGGCTATGTTATTGTCATCTATGAAAATTTCACTGTATGACCTTTGCATAACCATTATGTGCAATACAATAACTACCTGCTCTCCCAATAGAAGTTTCTGCGTCATTGCTCAATTACATAAAGTTGAGTTCAATGGCAAAATTTAGCTCGGGCAGTGATCACTGCAGGTCACCTGAAGACAATGTTATGTGAACACAGAATTAAATGCTGATCAATTGTGTACATTTAATGTGGATCCATCCTTTCTCATCTGTTGTAGGTGATCTACAGCTCTTTTGGTGGCACATCTAAAGGGCTACACTTCAACTACCTGATTGTTGGGCTGGTTCTGTTAACAAGAGGACGCGATGAAGAGAAGGCCAAATGTAGGTGTATAGAGGGGCACATGCAGTCCACTCAACACAGCCATTTATATTTTGTTTTGTTTTGTAATTAAATTACTACCTCTTTGATAATTTCTGTGGATTATGCATTATACATTTCTCTAAGTATAAGCACACCTCAGGCTCTGCATATTTAGTCATCCAATGTTATTCAGCTTTGTTTAGGTCTGTGTTTCTTTAGTCAAACTTGTAGCTGCATACACACTCCAGTTCACAGTCTGATATTTTCCGTAGATGTAGTGTCTACTCACACTGTGTTCCTGACATCTGTGATTGATGAGAGGATGCGAGACACATTGCCTGCTAGACTCTGATAAGGTGTGTGTGCATTAGCCAGCATGTCCTCTTTATCTACAGACATCTTCAGCTTGTTCGCCAGTGATTCGGGAGCCTATGTGGTCCGGGAGGATGTGGAGAACATGCTACGTTCAGTGGATGGGGAGGTCCCGCCCTCTCTTAGGAAGTGCTTCACGGAGGTCAGTGTAGGAAGACTCACCTGTGTTATTTACCTCTGTCTCACCTGCTTGTCAGTAATGACTTCTCAGACCAATCACCATGCCCTCCAGCCATATGGTGTTGAAGAGATATATTTATATTTTTCTTGTTGAAAATTACTCATTTCACATTATTATGAAGATAAGAAATTTAAACTGCAAGTTTATAGGATCATCCAAAAAAAAAAGTGTATATATATATATATATATATATATATATATATATATATGCATATTATATAAATATATATTATATAATATATATAAAATAGTTACACATACATATATAATATATACATGTATAATATATATATATATATATAAAGGGCCATGATTTTTATATTCAGGGGCGGCATCTGAAATGGTATATAGTAGGGATGTAACGGTACACGGTACACACGGTACACGCGGTTTGCTACATAACTCGGGTTTTATCTGTTACGCTTTTTCAAAAAATCATGGAACGATGAGCCAGAAGGAAAAAAAGTGGCATCTTCATCTGAGTCTACTTCACCTTTCCAAGAGGAGACAGCAAGTGAAGCGGCACCTTAGGCTTCCCATTTCCAG
Source organism: Pimephales promelas (assembly GCF_988280905.1). Taxonomy (NCBI): domain Eukaryota; kingdom Metazoa; phylum Chordata; class Actinopteri; order Cypriniformes; family Leuciscidae; genus Pimephales; species Pimephales promelas. The sequence continues at coordinate 22,669,093 of NC_142784.1, forward strand.
GACTCTCATATTTCATCACTGGACTGTAGTCAGATTTCATTGATACAAATCGTCACTAGGGCAAATGATTTTTTTCTCATTATAACAGCGGAAACAACTTTAAATAATCAATAACTTAAATTATGGTCATACAGATGAACAGTAAGACATCATTGAAACTGTAAAGAGTCTTTTTTATTTGTGTACACTACAGTCACAATAAAAACAAACCATTGTGCTTTTGTAAAATAAAGATAACAAACAGGTTGCCGCTTTCTACTGTCCCGGTTACCTTTTCATGAAGTTGACAAAAATGAACCGAAACTCAGCTTATAGGCCTCTAGCAAGCTCTTGAAATGCAATCTGAGCTCTTGTTTTGGGTTGGTGCATAGATTGTCTCTTCTTCTTGTTCTGCTTTTTACTGTTGTGGCGGTTCGCAAACAGCGTTGCATTACCACTCGCCCCCTTCTGGATTAGAGTGTGGTTCGCCTGTGACTGACTAGTCGTTGTCTGACTTTATGCATCAAACCGTGATGGTTCGAGACAAATTCACTGTTACATCCCTAGTATTTAAATATGTTGACAGACTGTTAAACAGTTTGGTTACCAACATTCTTGAAAATATCTTCTTAATGTTCCACAAAGGAAAGTCATACAGATTTGAAATGACATGAGGGAGAGTAAATTTATATAAATAGGATGAAATTTTGAAATTTGAAATGAAATTTTACTCTAAATAGGAAACTAAATCTTCCATTAGATGGCAGTAAATGTCTTAAGTCATTGAGTCATTTATTCATTCGATTAGTTCAAACAGCTTATTCATTCATGAATTAATATAAGTAAATGTCTCTCTTTATGAATTGGCAATTGAATAATTGGTTCATGCTCAAAAGGCAGATTCATTCAAAAAACGAAAAATTGCTGTGTGTTTGGAGACACAATATGGTCTCTAAAATATATCACAATATTAATTGCTCATTTATTGAACTGTTATATAAAATCAATATCACATTAGCACTCAAGCTATTCGGTATAAAGCACTTGTGTGATATTGTGCTCATTACTTTTGATAAAAACATGAGACAAAAACAAATCATACAGGCCAGCGTATTTTGCCCTAATATCTTGGGAAGATGAATTTTATTTGCAATACTCTGATATTTCACAAATTAAATTACATAAATAAGACAACTTGGATTGAAACATGGCTATTGTCATGTCATCTTTTGTACTTCAAGCCAATAGAAATGCAGGCTGCTTTTGAAAGAAATGTGTGACTATTTTGTTCACTGATTAATGGATTACATGCCTATTTAAACAATCTTTTTCAGAAACTTATTTCATTGATTGCCAAATTCTATATATACAGTACTTTCTGAACCATTGGCCCCATTTAAACCTGTGTTTACTGAAAGAGCTTCCTCTGTATTATAGCTCTAATAATAAGCTTAAAAGGTTGACTGTGCAAATGTTGAAGCCAACAAGGTCACGTAATATGGCTGTGACTTACATTCCCCCTGACTTCTCTATAAGCTCTTTTTCCAGTTGCACTGTTTTCTCAGCCTTTGTTTGTCCCGCATCAGTTCTTGATTTAGGGGAAAGCCACCCAGTGCAGCACTTTAGTTGGTTATCTCTTGGCAGCGGCTCAAAGACTCTCTCTCTTATCTCTTTACCCAAACCACTCGCACAAATGTATCTGCATACAGCAGAAAGAAATCAGTTCATATTAATAATTAGAGAACTTCCCCTTCGCTCAACAATGGAAAGCACACAGTCCAACTTCTCAATTCTGCACGGTTTTGTCATGCACTTTATAATGGTCATGGGTTCATTAGAGAATTGTAGTCTGGTGATTATTTAAAGTGTTTCTGTCTGTTTCTGTCCAGGGAGAGAAAGTGAATTATGAGAAGTTTAAGAGCTGGCTCCTGCAGAATAAAGATGCTTTCGCATTTTCCCGCTGGCTGCTGTCAGGTGGCGTGTGCGTCACGTTGACCGACGACAGCGACACACCCACCTTCTATCAAACCCTGGCAGGTGTCACACACTGTAAGTGTCACTATTCTCTCAGGGTATTCTCTGAATACTTCCTCTCAATATACTCTTAAAACTATTCTGTCTGGGTCCGGAAGGGTTTTTCTCCATTCATATTCTTCATAGCGATTCAAATTATTTTTATTTATTTAGGGCTGTCAAACGATTAATCGTGATTAATCACATCCAAAATAAAAGTCTGTGTTTACATAATATATGTGGGTGCACTGTGTATAATAATTTTATATATATAAATACACACACATGCTTGTGTATATTTAAGAAATATTTTCATGTATATACTGTATATAGATTTATATATAATTTATATTATATATATATATATATTATTTTTTCTTAAATAAATATACATGTGTGTTTATATATGTGTGTATACATATATATAAATAATTATACACAATGCACCCACAAATATTATGTAAACACAAACTTTTATTTTGGATGCGATTAATCGTTTGGCAGCCCTATATTTATTGAATTTTTTGCTAAACCTTGAACTAAACCAACATCTCTGAGGATTGATTTGAAGTAAAAAATAAAATAAAAATTTGAAGAAGAGGAGGGTACAAGATCATCTACTTGTGCACTTTTTTTAAAGGAACTGAACTACAGTTAGAAAAATACAGTATAAAATTATTGGTTGTACTCTACCAATCAAAAGATTGTTTAATTGTTTTGAAGGAATTAATTATAATTGATTAATCTGGTCTTGTTTCCCTGGTAACTGCAACTTCTCTGATTGGTGAATCAATAGTTCTGTTGAGACATAAGAAAACTACAAATGTGACTTGCTTTACGTCAAGCGTTACAATAGTCTTTATTGTGTTTTTCTTCATTTCTGATGTCGCAATACATCATACTGTCATGAAATCATGCAACAATAATCTACCTTGTCTGTGGACATTGTTCATTCAAAAGCCGGTGCTGGATAAACAACAAACAAGTGTGCGTGCGACAGTAGGCTGCTGTAGGCTATATTATTTATGACAGCAATTGCAGGACAATTCCGCTTCAAACCTGTAGGGCGACCGCAGAGGAAATGTTACTTGGTGAATTTGGCAACTGTTGAAAATCACACTGACTTGTGGCTTTTGCAGGAGAATATACCATCAGTCTTTGAGCTCGTGATGGGTCAGTCTTGAAATATGACCAAAGGAGAATATTATGGTATTTTAGTGTTCATACGTCCTAAATACTTCATACTTCCTAAATACTCTTAAATCGGTTTACTGTTATTACTCTCTGAATATGCTCTCTGGTTTGCCTTTTATGCTGATATGCTCAGTGTTTGTCACTTTAGAGGCATCTGTTTACAGAAATTTGTTCAAGTGACTTAAAGTCTTAAGTTATCATTTAAATTTAGTAGTGACTTTGTATGTCGCTGAGGCTGACCGTAATCTGCTCTTTGATAATGTATGCTGCAAATGTTTAAGTTGCAAGTCTCGTTTTGTCCATTTCCCTCTTCCCCCGACACGCAGAAGGCATCACCGAATCAGTCGGCCTGCCCTTCAGCGGGAAAGAGGCATCTTTGTGAGATAATGGCCAGTGACAGGCAACACTTCCCACTCAGTGAGCACGCTTACACACGACTTGCACACACTCGGCCCTGCTGCAGCTGTCACTGCCACCCAGTTATTAAAACCAGACTGACACGGCGAAGGAAATGGCTGCATTCTCTCAGAGACCCTGAGCCTGCACAGTGACAGAATGTCTAAACCCTCACTCTTATCATATAGGATGATTTATTTAGGTGCTCAAGATCTCCCTCCTGCTCAGTCACTCTGCACATTTGCTGTCATAAAATCATAATGTGGGAAGTCTGTAATATTTGCATTTCTGGGTGTACTCAATTGACCCCCATTTACAAGTGAACACACTTGATAGCCATTTATTTGAGTATTCATAATAAAAATACCATAATTATTATTATTTGATACAAATGTATATCATTTAATGTATTTTTAATGGCTGTTTAGGTGTGTTTAACTGACTGATTAATTGTTTAAAGTATAAATATTGTATATAGCGTCTCAATTAATAAGGAATAGATAACTAATGTAATGACTAAATCATAAATAATTTCAATATTTCAAAAAATATTCTGATGTTGTACAACCCCAAATCAGAAAAAGTTGGAAAAATAAAATCAAGAATCTGTGATTTTTTTTTTTTCATTCTATTTATGCTTTCAAAGATTGAAATCATACGTCTGTGTGTAGGATAAACTCTTAACAAGAAAATTACTCCACACATGTAAAAATCGAATTGAGAGCTTGCAAATCGAATCGAATTGGAACATCTGAATCAATACCTGGCCCTAATTTTTACCCTTTTCTTAGATTATCCCAAAATACTCTTGTTGCATTAGATTGACCAGGCTTTGGGGTGTCTTTGTATCTATTTTTTTGTCTGGTGTACAATTTTACATGGAAAATATATCTTGTTGCATTTTTACTGGAAACATGATTGTGAAAACTGATTCAGTTTTGTTCAGACGTTTGAATTGATTACGCTGACTAGCTAGGCTAAACTCCGTAGGCTTTGGAGCTCTGCCATTAATGCTGGGCAGGAGCAAACCAATATTGACATGCCTCCTATTCTGTTTGTAATTTAAAACAGTTGCTATGGGTTGCTTTAAACAGCATACACAGCAGTTGTTTGCCGTTGTCATTAATCAATTGACTGTATACAGTCATTATTGGAAGGTTAATTTATGTGCCTTTTTGTGTATTAGTAAGACCATGATCAATTCTGTCAATAGCATATTTCTTCATTACAGAATGAATGCAGAAGTTTGGGCTTCATTCTTTTCACTGTTACCCAGTCCAGATACTTTTATTCTCAAGTACAAGATAGAAAGTAAAAAAACACAAAAGCAAGTGATTAAGCAAATAGCTCAGTAAAATTAGAATAAGTTTGTCAATCAAGGACAGCTTTGCCTCTCCATCTCTGGCCAATCAGAGAAGCTACCTGGGCAACGCACTGTAATCTGCGGCCCGCTCCAGATTATCCTCTTAGCTCAGTGAGAGGGCTGTGTGTGTGCTGTCAGTGTGAAGTAGTCATGATCTGTGTGATCTGTTTGAGCGTATATGGGTTTATGAGTTCATGCACTGTCCAGAATATGCCTCACACCAGGCCAAATAAAAACTGGCAAGAGGCCTGTCAGAAAGAAGAAAGTGATGACTAGATGACAACAATCATCGAGAAAGAAAGGAGTTGCATACGGAGATGGAGAGTAGCTGTATTTTACCAACGTAGCGGCAGCTTGTGTGTCATGGTACCTGCCATATCTAACAGCCAGAGCTGTGACATGTGCAGTGGAATATGGTATGGTTCTTCTGCTGCCACTCTGATAGAATCGCTCCATTAGGTGAGTTCTTGAGATATATATATATATATAAATACAGTATATATATATATATATAAATACAGTATATATATATATATATATATATATAGCTTGATGGATGGACACATTGTTTGTCAAATACACACCTCCAATACATATACTGTTCAAACATTTGGGGTCAGTTAGGTGTTTTTGAAGTGTTTTTGAAAGAAGTATCACCCAGGATGCCTTTATTTGATAAGAAGTATAAACTGTAATATTGTGAAATACTACTTTTTGAAGTATCTGTTTTCTATTTTAGTACATTTTGAATTTTTTTAGCATCATTACTTATGTACTACAGTACATTGTTACCAGTCTTCAGTGTCCCATGATCCTTCAAAAGTCATACTAATTTGACGATTTGATGCTCAAGAAACATTTCTTATTATTATCAGTGTTTAAAACAGTTGTGCTGCTTAATATTTTTTGGAAACTGATGAATGATTAATAGAAGAGCAGCATTTATTTGAAAAAGAAAATGTTTGAAACAAAAGTTGAAAGTTAATTTATATATATATATATATATAAAATCAAAAAGTATTAAATATTATATTTAATGTCTTTAATGTGAGATTATAACTAAAAGTATAGAATGAAATCTCATATTCTCAGTATAGAATGAAATCTCATATTCTTACTTGCTAATAACACACATTATGACACAAATTCAAAAGACACTTTCACATCAAAAAAAACACATCAAAGATGGCACTGATTCTGTCCCCAAGAGAGATGGCTTATGTTTGTGATATTGAGTATAAAAGTGTGACATTGTGTCTCAGTCCAGACCTGTAATTACTTTGTCATGGATATCATTGTATGCACTCTGTGCCCTGTTACAGGACAGGAAAAGTAATAGAAACATAGCTCAAGTAATAGGTGAAATGGGTTTTGACAGCTTGAGAGGCCCGACAGCATCGTGCTGTCCTGCTATTATGCATTGCTGGACAAGAAGATATCATACCACAGCAAGCTTGAAATAAACTGCACATCGTGTCTCATTTTAAGATGTGCTGTAAACATTCAGGTTTACTGATCCGTACGGTGCATAAGTGTTAGATTAGTAGTTGCTGTCTAATGCACAAACAGTGAATAACACTCAAGCAGATTTTTTTAGTTCCTTAAAGCTAATGTATATTAATTATTGTTATAGGTAATAATAATGTTGCTCTGAATAATGATAATTATTCATCACTTCATTAAGTTTGTTGTTAAATGTTTTTTGGCTGTAAATGCATCTTGGATGTATTTTTTAGGACTACTGTCAAGATAGATTCCTCTCCTAACTGCTCCTGAAATGACACAGAGTCATTGATTGTGATTCGTGGCAGGTTGGTTTGTAACCCTTTAGATCCCCAGGCTGTTTTCTGTGTTTCTGGTCTGTGTTCAGTCTTCGGGCCCTCAGACAGTAAACCTGCTGTCCCTGAGAACTATGGGAAATAATGACTATTGAGCTCATCCATTCAGACTTCCATTTGTCCGTCAAACCACAGAGGTTTAGCTGTGCTGCAGCAGTCTGAGATAACGGAGGAGTTTGGGGCCAAAACCCCTAGGACATACTTTTGTTTGGATCAGTTTGCTTATTTATTTAATTATGGAGTGCATTTTCTGAAATGTATTGTGTTTTGAATAGAGAGTGTAGTAGACTGAAATGAAAGTCAGGCTAAACAAAAGATCAGATTTGTATTCCTGTGTTTTGACACTTGCCTTATGTGTGATGGTCAGTGTAGGAGGGGGTAGACTAATCCTATTAGCCTAAGCTAGAGATTATTGCAAAGCAAAAGGAGTTGACCTAGGTCCTCTTAAACTAAAAGACTGGACTATATATGGCTTTACAGAGGGGGTAACCTGAGCCATGCTTTCACCTAGTAGGTGACATTATGTAATCACTTGTCATAAATGTTAATGGTCACACTTTACAATAAGGTTCATTAGCATTACTCAATGTATTAACTACATGAACTAACAATAAGCAATACATTTGTTACTGTATTTATTAATCTTTGTTAATGTTAATAAAAATACAGCTGGTCATTGTTTCTTCAAGTTAGTTCACAGTTCATTAGCTTAATGTTAACAAATTCAACATTTGATTTTAAGAACTTATTAGTAAATGTTGGAATTGATATTGTACATGTTGTCTAAGGTAGTTATCTAATGAAACTTTTTGTAAAGTGTTAGCATGTTAATCATAATACGAGCCCATTTACAGTCTGCAACAGCTAATTTATTATGTAAAAAAAGAATCCATCTAAACGTCTCTATTTAAAGAATAATTCATCCAAAAATGAAATTATTTATTAAGGCTGAAAGTAGTTTTTCACCCTCATGTCATTGCAAACTTTTATGATGTAAAAGTAGTGAATATCAACACAATTCTTGCAATATAACAAGCTCAAAAATACAACTATATGACTAGAGACTGGTGTGATATTCTTTTCAAACCATAATGTATGAATGCTTTATATGAGGAACATGTCTATTTACTTGTGGTGTTATTCACTAAAATATCTACTTTTGTGGCTGTGTTGTTTCAGAATATATTTATAATATTATAGTATGTATTAATCTTTTCAGATAGCTTTTATTTTAACATTTAATTTATTTATTTTAATGTTATTTTGTCATTTTTATTAGTTTTGTATTTCTGTTTAGCTTTATTTTTATTTCAGTTGTGTTTAGTACTTCAGCTTCAACTTGTAGTTTCGGGTTTAATAACATGAGGGTATACGACATGGGGGTGAAAAACAGTCAAAACAGGTTTTTGTATACCGTCTAAATGACTACCAATGGAGTCATTACACAGAAATATATGACTGATATTCAATTACACAAGGAGCAAATGCCCAACTGATGCTTGACACTGCACATTAAAATGATTATTTCACAAATAATCTGATTTCTTGTGTTTTCTTTCTTGCAGTAGAAGAATCGGACATTATCGACTTGGAAAAGCGCTACTGGCTGCTGAAAGCCCAATCAAGGACAGGCCGTTTTGATTTGGAAACCTTTGTCCCTCTGGTCTCGCCCCCTATTCATGCATCGCTAAGTGAAGGCAAGACAGAATTCATTACAGTAATTTGAAAAGGTTCCCAAATGGTTTGAAACACTCACACATACATCCACCTGCTAGCCGTGTGCTTTGAAAACATTTGCAGCACCCATGAAAGCACCCATTTTATTTTAGTAGAAGTTGGTCTTTGCTTTTGAAATTTATAGGATCATGTGTGATAAAAGATCTCCAAAGAATCCAATTACTCTTGCTGGCTAATCTAAACGCTGACATTTTCTCCCATTTTCCAGGCTTGTTTCATGCCTTTGATGAGAATCGGGACAATCATATTGACTTTAAGGAGATATCGTGCGGGCTCTCAGCTTGCTGTCGGGGCCCTGTAGCGGAAAGGCAGAAGTGTAAGCATTTCATTTCCTATCATCCTCTTTTAGTTGTTCTCATTCCACAGCTGATGCAGGATTGTTTTATATGGTGTTTCTTCAAACATTTTAAAACATTTTTGGAATAAAATCCTTGAAGGATATTTTAGCTAGCATAATCTGTATTCTAAGATGGCGTCGTGGTTGGCGGACCTTTGAAGTCGAGCTCTGGCGGTTGTGGCAGTAATGCGATTAAGTCAGTCATTTTAATTCGTCATCTATATTTTTTGTGGTTTTATACGTAAACATTTCTGCATCAGCATTTGTTAAATGAGCAGAAGGAGACAAGTTTTTCCGAAGGCTATGGATTTCGAGCAGTAGGTTCGCTGTGCTTTTTGAACCTCCAGTGTTGTGATGTGAAATAGGATTTTAATCTTTGTTTTGTAACACCCTTTCCAGCGTCTCCTGCAAAAAGTCCTCCTAAAAAAATAAAACTGAAACAAATGGAGATATCGTGGACTTTGAATGCCATTCAAGCTCTGTGTGCAAAACAAGATATATTCGTCATTCAAAAAAGGGAAGTGAAACTAAGAATGCAGGCATACAAACTATAAGCAAAGCACCACTTGCTTACCATTTTGAATATCAATTTATTTATGCACAAATGATTATAAAAAATGTTATTTAAATATGGTTTCTCTTAAATGAATGTTTGAAAGTTCCCCATCTAAAGCTAGGGACACACCAAACCTTTTGTGTATATGTATTGTGAAAAGCGCTATACAAAATACATTTGAATTGAATTGAATTGAATTACTACTTTGCTCACTTTCATCACTTTTGCTCTTATTGCACTGACTCATTTGCTAAACTGAACAGCCAATCAGAGTTCTCTCTCTGAAAAACGGCCCGGCGCCGATTTTACATGTTGAATGTCTGGAAAAACCCAGATGGATTTCGTCCTGCACCAAAATGCAAAAAAAAAGCAATAATTTGCACAGATTTCAAACCATCTGCGTCTGTGTTCTTTAATTTGCGTGTCGTCAGTAGATCACTCGCCGAAGTTTCCACTCCTATCTGCGCTTTTTTGGAATTGCGCTCTCACGCTAATTTGCCCTGTTTAGTAAATCTGACCCTAATTCTCTTCTTCCTTGTCTGCTTCAGTTTGTTTTAAAGTGTTCGATGTAGATCGGGATGGAGTTCTGTCCAGGGATGAGATCCATGAGATGGTGGTGGCGCTGCTGGAAGTGTGGAAGGACAACCGTACAGATACCCTCCCCGTAAGTGTCTAATCGAACCTAAGTCCACAGAAAAAGCAATAAGCACATGATACGGTTAACTATTTGATTAACCTTTTGTTGCTTTGCAAATTACTTCCTTTGTATTATATATGTTTGTGGATATGCTTGTGCGGTGATTTATGCATACGAGATGCAATCATGTTTTTGCAGGTTTGCACTAATGTGGGATAATAGATTTAAATTAAACTCAATTCAATTCATTATTGATTTGTGCATCCCGAGTTGTCATTGTATGTCTTGCATCTAATAGACACCTTTCTTGTCAGTTATAGATTTCATGATAATACTTCCTGATTTATGTATCTCTATTTTTCAGGAGTTTGATTCCAGCGTGTCAGACATTGTAGAGGACATACTGAAAATGCACGACACAACAAAAGTAATTAGACTTTCTTTTCAATGTAGATTTGTCATGCTAAAAAAAAATTTGTTGATATCGATTTCAAATAATTTTCACCATTGCTGATACCCTTTTAATTAAAATTTAAATTTTACAAAATGAAATAAAACATTACCATATAAATTACATTAATTTCTCAATTAAATAAACATTACTTGCATTTGTTTGTTTTTTTCCCTCAGGTTTTTTTCAGGTTTATCTTAGATCCAATATTTAAGGATATTATATGCGTCATTTGTTCTCAAACATTTGTCTTGTGTTTTACTTACAGCTCGGGCACTTAACCCTGGAGGACTATCAGATATGGAGCGTGAAAAGTGCCCTCGCCAATGAGTTCCTCAACTTGCTGTTTCAGGTAAATAAATAAATAAAAGGGGCATAAATGCTTTGTAAGTGAATCCAGTAAGGCATGTGCGTTTTTATCTTGATTCTGGCCTCAAATGGCTTGTTAATCTGTTGATCATTAGGTGTGTCATATCGTCCTGGGCTTGCGTCCTGCTACCCCTGAAGAGGAAGGCCAGATCATTAGGTGAGAGTAGGACACAGCATTTCTTTACTCACCCTATTACTTTCTGTAACTCGGCTTCCTTTCAAAAGCGCCCTACTGAGCACTTTCTCAATGTTTTAAAACAAGCCTTATGAGGGCTGTATTGTATTTCACTCACCCACGATCCTCATGATTAGACTTTGTCTGTTTGTAAGGATCCATTGTACCTCCGTTGCCTGTAACGGCGTTTAAAATCATTCATTTCATTTTGAGTAAGATTTGCTAGCTGGACTGTTGGTGCTCAAAAAGAAGCTATAAATACTGTACCACATCATTGTGTCGTATTGTTTGGTTATACTGCCTAAGTTTATTATTGATATCCAATGACTGAAGGAATGTTTTGTTGGTTTATTTTAGTGCTTTTGTATAAATATGATAGTTCTTTTATTGACTGTTTGTCATCCACAATGATTTTGTGTGACGGCACAGGGGTTGGCTGGAGCGGGAGAGCAGGCATGGGCTACAGCCCGGTCAGAACTGGTTTCTGATCTCCATGCAGTGGTGGCAGCAGTGGAAAGACTATGTCAGATATGTGAGTAAGCATTATGTCTATGCAGTCTCTACATAACTATTAAAAGGGATCATTTCATGATAAATATAAATTTATTTTTCCTTTTTTTTTTTTTTAAAAGTACACTGTTCTGTTTTGTACTATCTAAACAAACTGAGTCAATTATGAGTAAATTATGACCATTTCTCACATTTTAATTGGACTACAGAGAAAACAGTAAACTGATATGACCCATTTATAGTACACATATCTGGCTGGAACCTGTTTCTCTCAGACATCAACCAGCCAAAAAGTACTGACAATATGGAGCTTACAGGTTTTTTTTGATATACAATCTATTAAAAACTACTATTATTGTGTTAAACAGGATAATAAGTCGATTGTCGTTGAGCAGCCATCAATTCAGGGCAGTGGGATGAGAAGTTCTCAGTCTACAGCACCTATAGAGCCTGTCCTGAACAGAGTTGGAATAGTTGTGCGTTCTCCCAGTTCCACAGAAGAAAAATTTCCTGATAACATCTCCAGCTCATCGGAGGCTTCAGAGAGCACTGGTAATAGTAAGTACACACTCAGTCGTTGTTAAGAATATGATTTAAGCTGTGGCCTAGCAGTTATCACATTTTTTTACATAAAACAATTATTTTATTTAGTAGGAATGCATTAAATTGATCAAAAGTGACAGTAAAGATATTTACATTGTTGCATAAGATTTCCTTTTTAAATAAATGCTGTTCTTTTGAACCTTCTATTTATCAAATAATCCTGGAAAAAACAAACTGTCACGTTTTCCACAAAAATATTAAAAGTGCTGTATGCATTTAGAATTTTTTTTGACTGTACTAAAGCATAAAAATGCTATAATATGTTTGCATGTATTTAGGAATGATAAGTGCACATACTTTTTTCGCAGAAAAACACTAGTTATACAGCCAGTTATTCTACTTTGGTATCGCTCTGGTCTAATAAAAAGGCATGAAGGCTGAAAAGACATTTATTTACACTTCCTCAGGCCTGACCCCACACACCAGTTCTTCTGCCACAGACGTCTGCTTCGCTCGGCAGCACAACGTCTCTGACAACAACAACCAGTGTTTCTCCAGTGTCAATGGCCATTTGCCCAACAGCATGGTCACGCAGAGGCCCGGTGCCATCGACAACCAGCCTCTGGTGACCACCGACCCCATGAAGGTGAGTGTACGTGTGCTGAGAACACCCACTGAAGCTAGGAAGCCACTTCTAATCCTTTTGCCCATCAAAATAACAACCAAAGTGCAAATTAGAATCACCTTGAACAAATTAATCCTGTGATAAATGGTCTGTAACATTTGTGTTCTAGAAAAAGAAGCTGAAAGCATTTTGTATGAAACTGCTTGCTTCGGTAATGGCTTGTCGCAAGCATATTTGCAGTTATGTAATAATATAATGTCCAATATAATCAGACTCTTTCTTTGCACAACACAATACATTGCAGCTGTAAAGCCAAAAAGGGACCTTTTTGGTCCTGTCGACACCCCTTCATCCAACCTCCCATTCTCAGTCAACAAGAGAAGAGCAGGGTGAAGGGCGCTTACACCACCTGTGATTTACTCACTGGAGGTCCCTACAATTTATCATTGCAAATTCAATATGAACTCCCCTTGAGTGTGTGACTTCGTTTTGTCCAGGCACCCACATTGACTATGGAGGGAGGGCGGCTGAAGAAGTCCCAACAGGTATTGGCTAGCCGAGACTTTGAGACTGTGCCAGAGCCGGTATGGAGGGCACTTTATCACTGGTATGGGGCCAACATCAGTCTCCCACGACCGGTATGTATTCCATCTCCCACCATAGGCACTTAATTTGTGCTTCAATGAATGCTATTTTCTCTGGCTTTTTTGCATAGTCACACAATGATCTTGATGATGTAACATGAACTGTGTCAGATATTACTAAACGTGTTTCCTGAATACAGATTATTCTTGGCTAATTTAACCCTCTTTTGTACAGTGTTGCCTCTGGGTCTCAGACTCATTTTCTTCACTTTACTACCACATAATTCATATTTGATGGCCTTAAAATGGTTCATAATGAAGGGATGTTGTCAAATAAATAGTAAAAAGGTTACATTCTGGAGGTTTTTACATGATAAACTGCCCTTTAAAAAAAAAAAAGATTCTTCCCCATAAAAAATTTTTTACTTCATATTTCTTATTTTTACAAAATAAAAAAATGTGCTTAATTTTATATATATATATATATATATATATATATATAAAGCACATTTTTTATTTTGTCAAAATAAAAATATAAATACAAATAAATAAATAAAAAAAATATATATATATATATATTAATTTATATAGTAAAATGGAATATTAAAATTCTATTATGTCAAAAAATTATCAACTAAATGTAATTACAAATATTATTTAATAATGTTGGCAGCGTAGCTTGAAAGGACCCCTCTCCAAGTATCAATTTAAAGTTTTTGATTTGGTAATATCAATTTCATGCGAGAATAGTAAATCAAACTTTTCTTGTCATGATGTATGCAGTTGGGTTTTTAAAATTTGACTGAGGAATGAACATGTCACCTGAATCTACCCTGTGAACTTCTAATTCAGTTTGATTCAGCCACATTTAGCTTCTCTCTTAAGCAGGTAGACCACTGTAGTATTGTGCTTATGCTGTATCTTTTTTTCTTCCTTCAGGTCATCATGTCTACAGTCACAGTTCACCCAGAGCTAGAGCTCTTCCCCCGCTACCTTCTGTTCCTGCGACAGCAACCGGCCACACGCAGCCCTCAGTCTAACATCTGGGTTAATATGGGTATGAGCAGCCTGCGAATGTTCCCTCCACATATGCCCCGAGGTAACGTAAGCCTGCAGCAAGAGAGAGGCTCCCTCCACCTCCGCCTTGACCAGTTTCTCTAATCTCCTAAAATGCACCCAGCTCGGTCTCAGCAAAACGACCTGTCTGGATTACTAAAGAGCCAAATCCTGTTGCCAACACCCAGAGTCATCTTCTGAGTTCAGCCTAGAGTAGAAAATAATAATAAAGAACAAAAGAAAACATAAAATATATCAAATTAAATTGTTTTTTTTAAAATATTTAATATTTTTTGTTAAATGCTACATTTTGCTCACACAAAACTATAATGTAATCCATGACAGCTATAAAACCATGTTGAATACATTTTTATTTATTTTTATTTTTTTAATTAAGTTTCGAGACTAGAAATATTATGGCTGTCTGGCTCAGAAGACTGTTTGGTGTGGGTAAAGAAGAGCGCTCTCTGGCTGATTTGCTGTAATTGTTTGCTTTGCAATCTTACCAATTTTTTTTTTTTGTCTCAAATAATTTTTGTCTTGTATGAAATCAATAATTGCTGTATGAATCTATTTTATTTTTCACAAGACTGGACTAATTAAAAATTACCTTGATTTTTTTTATTTATTTTTTAAATTAAAATCACCCAGACTAATGATTTGATGAATGTCCCCTCTGAAAATGACCTTTGCCCTTTCTTGCTGCTACCTTACAACTAATCTTCAGTCTGTCAATCAGGTATTGGTGCTGTGTATGTGTTATATATTGATCTGTGTGCTCCCTTGTGACATCTGTGTTAATTTAATAGCATGCATGCTAGGGTATATGGATGGAATGGACTAGATCTTCTCGTTTTTCATCATTAATATGAAACCATAAAAGTATTACTTTACTAATTTAACGTTGTAAGTTAAATTACATTTGCATACTCCATGATTTCTTTAATGTTCATTTTTGTATATATATATATATAAAATATAAATATATAAATATATATATATATATATACTGTATATATATATATGTTATAATTCAGTACTTATAACAGCTGGTGGAACTATGATAAAAGGTTGTATCTAAAATGTGTAAATGTTTTTTTGCTCATAACAAAGAGAATACTAAAAGGTGCTTCGTTCACAGGAAATGTTCCTTCTCCAAATGCCCCTCTGAAGCGAGTGCTGGCATACACGGGATGTTTCAGCAGGATGGGCACCATTAAAGACATTCATGATTACCTGTCCCAGAGGTTACGCATAAAAGAAGAGGACATGCGCCTCTGGCTCTACAATAGTGAGGTAGGGATTAGAGCCCTGCACGGGACTTGTTTTCTTAAAATGAGGGGTTTTAAATAAGTCTCTTATGCTCACCAAGGCTGAATTAATATGTTTTTCCCAAAGAAATTTCTATCATAATTAATGATACATACATTTATACTGTATACTAATCTTGTTTTATGTCGTCTTTTTATCAGAATTACCTCACTCTCCTGGACGATGAAGATCACACTTTAGAAAGTTTGAAAATTCAAGACGAACAGCACTTAGTCATTGAGGGTATGTCTGTGACATTTATCTGTCTTAATTAAAGTGTTATCTAATTTCACATTTGCTGTGCAGTGTGGATTAAATTGCAAACCATGCATGACTGTACTGATGGAAAAGGAAAAATTATTAAGATATCTTTCCTTTTCTCCAGTTCGAAACAAAGATATGAGCTGGCCAGAGGAAATGTCTTTCATTGCAAACAGCAGCAAAATCGACAGACACAAAGGTAATGTCAGAGTTCTTGGAAAGTGTTGGGAAAATCTATGCAAATTGGAGGCTGGCCAGACCATCTACAAATGCCAGAATGTTTATCTGAGTTTGACCATACCTAGATGACACTATAATACAATTCTTTAGACTGGTTTCTTGTATGAAAGCACATATATCAAGTAGATTATTAACACAGGAACAAAAACAGCAAGAGTCCAAGAAGCAATTACATAAAGCCATATAAAAGCCAAATCAAGACAGATATCAGCTTTGACATTTAAAGACTCACTGTTGCTATCGAACTCAGTATGAAATACTGAGTAATTGATCTTCATGGAGATAGTACTCAAGTGGTTGTGCCTGTGAAGTCAAAACCTTCAGTCTCTCTTAAAAAACTTTTAAATTCCAATAAAATATATGGAGAATTTTTTTTAAACATTGTGTCTCATTTCTCTTGCAGTTCCTACTGAGAAAGGTGCCACAGGTTTGAGTAAC
The DNA here is from genome assembly GCF_988280905.1 of Pimephales promelas. NCBI lineage: Eukaryota > Metazoa > Chordata > Actinopteri > Cypriniformes > Leuciscidae > Pimephales > Pimephales promelas. The sequence continues at coordinate 22,685,706 of NC_142784.1, forward strand.
CTGGGTAATACATGCTTCATGAACTCCAGTATTCAGTGTGTAAGCAACACCAAGCCCCTCACTGAGTATTTCATCTCAGGACGACACCTTTATGAGCTTAACAGGTAAGGTTTTTAAAAACCAAAACCACTTGTAACTACTTAGTTAAGCATTTACTGTTGCTCTGAAAAATGTTGTGGGCGAAATCCATCCAATCATTTCAACAGGAATCCACATGAGTGTGAGTTTCACCTGAGGGCAAAAAAGTGTGTTTGAGTTGATGTTGACGCACAGATAGTTGCTTGATTTAAAAGGGGACTTCTGTGTGAGCAGTGCTTGATGCATCGATCATTAAGACCCAAATTCTGCTACTGTGATGCAAGTTGGGTCAAGTTGGGTGAGGGGTCACAATCATACTTCTTGACCAATGAGCTGTCTTGCCTTGACAGAACCAATCCGATAGGAATGCGTGGTCACATGGCCAAATGCTATGGTGATTTGGTACAGGAACTCTGGAGCGGCACCCAAAAGAACGTTGCACCTCTAAAACTCAGGGTGGGTTTTGAAATTCTCTGAAATCTCTGAAATTATGAGCATCAAACCCAAATGTTTACGCTAATATTCTTATTCCATTTTTAAAAAACATGAATGTAGTGGACAATAGCAAAGTATGCACCAAGATTCAATGGCTTCCAGCAGCAAGACTCCCAGGAGCTTTTGGCATTTCTCTTGGATGGGCTTCACGAAGACTTGAATCGCGTGCACGAGAAGCCGTACGTGGAGCTCAAGGATAGTGATGGACGCCCAGATCATGAAGTAGCCACAGAGGTTAGTGTTAAAACTCCTCTTTTTCAGCCCCTGCCCGGCTCAATACATTAGCTCAGCCCTCTTAAATGAACCTATAGAGGCAAACCGATGAAAAGTCGGTTCTTCACCCTGAGGACATCTGTGTGTTTCTCTTCACAGGCCTGGGAAAACCATTTGCGGAGAAATCGTTCAATTGTGGTGGACCTCTTCCATGGGCAGCTCAGGTCCCAGGTCAAGTGCAAGACCTGCGGCCACATCAGCGCCCGCTTCGACCCCTTTAACTTCCTATCACTGCCGCTGCCCATGGACAGCTCCATGCACTTAGAAATCACAGGTAAACCAAAGCAGAGAGAAAACAAACACTTAAAAATTCATCAGCAGGTGCTGCAGTCTCACATAAAAGCTTTTTGGATTTGCAGTTATCAAACTTGATGGCTCTACTCCGGTGCGTTACGGGCTCCGTCTCAACATGGATGAGAAGTACATGGGCCTGAAGAAACAGCTGAGTGAGCTGTGCAGCCTGAAACCTGAGCAGATCCTACTGGCTGAGGTTCATACATCCAACATCAAGGTCAGCTCAACTCGCCACATCAGACACTGTTGTTGAGACAATCCAAGTGGACTGGCTTTTAAATAAATGCTTCTTTTTGATCTAGAACTTTCCTCAGGACAACCAGAAGGTGCGACACTCTGTGAACTGCTTCCTCTGTGCATTTGAAATCCCTGTGCCTGGCTCACCCACCTCAGTCACCTCTCCAGTGCAAACAGGTAATGAGGATTTATTTCTTCTTTATCTTGACTTGGTCCTTAAAAGAAAAGTTGGATCATGGACACCCTTATTTGCCATTGACCCATATTATTATTGTTATTATTAAAAAAGTTGTTTATATTTTATTTTTATTTTTTTAGAAAAAACACCTACAGCCAATGGGACAGCAGGAAACAATCACATTGGAAAGTCTGGCCTAATTCCCAATGGCATGCCCAGCACAGTGGTCCCCTGTACCCCCGAGAAGCCCCTCGCCAATGGTATCCCTAATGGCCATGCTGTGCCGGTGCAAGACAGCCCCTTCATTGGCTACATCATTGCCATGCACAGAAAGATGGTGAGCATTCACTTCATATTCACTGTTGGACTGAAAAAAAAAAAATAAATAAATAAAAAATTGCTAGTTAATACCACTAACAAGGCTCAAAATAGCCCCACGCTAACAAAACCGAAGCATTAAAAACTTTGCAAGTGTACAGACAGTTTAATAATAACATACTTTATAAAGACTGTACACTTCGCGTATACAGGCAGGAGCCGTCTTTGGAAAACACGTTATTAACCCCTAGGTTCATTTTGCACTGGAATTATCCTTTTAACATGATTGTCATAACCATCCTAAGTGTCTGTTCTTTCTCTTCAGATGAGGACGGAGCTGTACTTCCTGTCCTCTCAGAAGAACAGGCCCAGTCTGTTTGGCATGCCGCTTATTGTGCCGTGCACTGTGCACACAAGTAAAAAGGACCTGTATGATGCCGTGTGGATCCAGGTGTCCCGACTTGCCAGCCCTCTTCCCCCACAGGAAGCCAGCAACCACGCTCAAGACTGGTCAGTAGCATCTGTAGCTCACAGGGTTTTGATGTTGATCATTAGTTTGGATCTTTGTTTTTTTTTTTTTTCGAAGTACACCAGTCAAAGGTTTGGGTTCATTGAGATTTCTTTTAATGTTTTTGAAAGAAGTCTTTAATGCTCAGCAAGGCTGCATTTGATCAAAAATAATTACTTTTACATTATTGTACAAAACGTAATATTGTTAAATTATATTACATTTTATTATATATTTTAAAATCCACTTTATTCCTGTAATGCAAAGCTCAATTTTTATGATTCTTCAGAAATCATTCAATCAATATGCTGATTTGCTGCTCAAGAAACATTTCTTATTATTATCGATGTTGCAAGCAGTTATGCTGCTTTGTATTTTTGTGGAAATAGTGATTTTTTTTTCTTTAGATTCTTTGACGAATAGAAAGTTTAAAATAACTCTTTTAGAAAGAAATGGAAAGTTCAATAGAAATATTTTGTAACCAATGTCTTTACATAATCAATTGAATGTGTTCTAGCTGAATACATATATTCATTTCTTTTAAGTAAAATTGTACTTTACCAAAACTTTTGAATGATGCTATACATTATAAAATGTAGTAAAAATTGTTGTTCGAGTGGTTAGCTTTTTTACTTTAGTCATTTCTGTTTCCTATTTCGTAACAAATGTACTGTTAGATTTTGATACTTTATACAAGACCTAGTGAAATTTGTTCTGTTTTTCATTTTTAGATTTCATGCAAATGATCGCATCATAATGAGAAGTTCCTTATTCCTTTAGTTCCTTATTTCAGTTCACATGGCCATTAGTGACCTAGAAAATAGTGCAGAATGTTAAATATTCCTTATTCCTTAACTTCTTTTTAAAAGTTTAGTTCCTTTACTCTGTTATGTGACATGTCATGTTCTCTTCCAGTGATGACAGTATGGGCTACCAATATCCCTTCACTCTGCGGGTGGTGCAGAAAGATGGTAATTCCTGTGCCTGGTGTCCCTGGTACAGGTAAGTCATTTGAGTTCAGCGCTTATGCATGCACACATATCTCACACTTTGGGCTGTCGTGACTGACAAGGGTTGTCGTGACTTTGCCAGGTTCTGCAGAGGCTGCACGGTGGACTGTAATGAAGACAGAGCATCTTTGGGGAATGCCTACATCGCTGTAGACTGGGACCCCACCGCCCTGCACCTTCGCTACCAGACCTCTCAGGAAAGAGTACGTGCTTTACAGATGCTCACAGATGTTAAGCAGCATATTCAGTACTTCAGTCAGTGGGTTTTTGCTTTGTGACAGTCTTTCTAAACTGGATCCAGTCTGATGCTGCACTGCAGGACATGATGTACACATAATAATTACTTTGCTAGTGCTGCCATTCCTTGTGATTTGCTTTCATCTCACATCACAGCTAAGAAATCCATTAAAATCATATTGTATGATTAATTGTTTTCTGGGTCTGTTGCCTCTATATTACCTCTAGCAAGAGCTCCTGATATAATCAGCTAATTATTATCCATCATTTCCTACTTGCAAAAGACACTTTCTGATTGCATACTCTACTACAGAGTCATACTAAATAACTTTTTTAAAATTGGAGATGACAAAATAAAATCCCATGGTTTTGCACCACTTTTATGGTGCATTACAGACCAAAACTGATCTTAGAGTTTTTGGGTAGGTATTTAATTTTGTTACTGTGTCTGTCAAGTAATTAGTTGCTGATGTTTATGTGGAGCAGATAGTGGAAGAGCATCCCAGTGTTGAGCAGAGTCGGCGTGCTCAGGCAGAGCCTATCAGTCTGGACAGCTGCTTGAAAGCCTTCACCAGTGAAGAAGAGTTAGGGGAGGATGAGCTCTATTACTGCTCCAAGTGTAAGACCCACCGCCTGGCCACCAAGAAGCTGGACCTCTGGAGGCTGCCCCCCGTACTGGTTAGAAAACCAAATTATTTGTTTCCTCCTTCTCTGAACAAATTAAATCAAATTAAAAATATACAGTTATGCGTGTATATTACTCGTCAAAAGTTTGGAAACATTAAAAAAAATTAAATTATGTTTTTGAAAGAAGTCTCTTCTGCTCATCAAACCTGTATTTATTTAAACAAAAATACAGAAAAAACAGTAATGAATCCCCCATTGGATCTGACGTCACCAAGGGCCTCTCTCGATAGGCTGCTGCAGTTGCCGCAGGACAGCCAATAGGCCGTGTTGGCTGCCGCAGCGTGTTTTACATTAATTCAAAATTAAGGATAATTTTTGCCGTCAACATCTAATGGAAAAGAGGTTTTCCCCTAGCGTAAGATATTACGCACTACGAGAGAACCTTCTTTGAGGATTCTTTTAATGGATAAAAAAAAAAAACTTATTTATTTAAATTAAAAATAGATATAGGAATAGATAAAATGGATATACTACCGTTCAAAAGTTTGAGGTCAGTAAAATAAAGAAATTCTTTCCTCTTTTTAATACTTTTATTCTGCAAGGATGTCAAATTGCTAAAAACAGATAGTGATAGTAAAAGATTTAAATTGTTAGAAAAGATTTATATTTTGATTTAAATGCTGTTCTTTTTAACTTTTTCAATGAATCCCGAAAATGTATTTCAGGTTCCAAAAAATGTATGATGCTGCACAACTGTTTCCAACAATGAAAACTGAGTATCAAATCAGCATATTAGAATGATTTCTGAAGGATCATGTGGCTGATTAAATTGTGTCCTTTTTAGCTAATTTGATCTGATCAAATATAAAAAAAATTCTCATTTTATTTAATAAAATCTTACAAATATTTATGTTTACTATTATATAGTATAGAAATTTTGAGCTGAATAGGTTACATTAAACATACTGTATAACATAAATGTAATTTTAAGCAAGTTGCCCTTTGTAATATTTGATTACAAC